>NC_047089.1:46713271-47381771 GCF_902459505.1 Geotrypetes seraphini
GTGGTATAGGGAAAAAGAGACAATGTATGGTTACCATATTTGTGAAAACAACAAAATAAAAAGAGGACACATGAACACCCCCCCCTCACACACACACTGCACCTACCTCCCACCAGTCCCACCCTTCCACCTTTCACCCATTTCCTTATTCCCCCTTCCCATCCTCTGTACCCTTTTAGCACTCATCTACACTCCACTGCATCACCCTATCAGTCCCAGCTCATCCCTGTCTCTCCTTCCTTCCCTTGACTCCAAGACCATTCTTCCATCCCTATCCCCATATTCCAACCCCTGTACAGCTTCTCTTCCTTCTTTCCCCTTTCTCCTGTACCCCAGGACCAATATATCTCTCTTTTCTCCCCTGCCCTCTCCCCCTAGGTACAGTACTGCATTTCTCTCCCCCTCCCTGGATCCACTGTCTTTCTCAATCTCCCCCCCCCATCCCACTATCTGCAAAGACATTTTAGCATAAGCATCTTGGTCACTCTTCTTTGAACCTTTCCTAGTGCCTCTATATCTTTTTTTAAATAAGGAGACCAGAACTGAATGTAATACTCAAGGTGAGGTCACACCATTGAGCAATACAGAGGCATTATAACATTCTTAGTCTTTTTAACCATGTCTTTTCTAATAATTTCTAGCATCCTATTTGCCTTCTTGGGTGGAAGGCTTCAGTGTATTGTATACGATGACACCCAGATCCTTTTGTGGAGCGCTGACCCCCAAGGTGGTTCCTGGCATCCGATAATTATGATTTGGATTTTTCTTCCCAATGTGCATGATTTTGCACTTGTCCACATTAAATTTCATCAGCCATTTGGACGCCCAGTCTTCCAATTCCCTAAGGTCTTCCTGCAGTTTTTCACAGTCCGCATGCATTTTAACAATTAGTTTAGTGTCATCTGCAAATTTAATCAGCTCACTCGTAGTTCCAATTTCTAGATCATTTATAAATAAGTTAAATAGCACTGCTCTCCTCCACTGAGAAAAATGGCCATTCAATCCTACCCTCTGTTTTCTGTTCAATAACCAGTTCTTAATCCACAATTGAACATTGCCTCCTATCCCATGACTCTTTAATCGTCTCAGCAGCCACACATGAGGAACTTTATCAAAAGCCTTCTGGAAATCTAGATACACTACATCAACTAGCTCGCCTTTATCCACATGTTTATTCACACCTTCAAAGAAGTCAATCAAATTGGTGAAGCAAGACCTCCCTTGGCTGAACCCATGCTGACTCTGTCTCATTAAATCATGTTTGTCTACATGTTCCACAATTTTATTTTTTATAATTGTTTCCACTATTTTGCCCGACACTGAGGTCAGGCTTACCAGTCTGTAATTCCCCAGAGCACTCTGGAATAGAGAGTTGCGCGGGGACAGAAATCCCACCCATCCCCGCCAAAGTCCCACCCGTCCCCACGAGGAGTCCCACCCGTCCCCGTGAGGAGTCCCTCCGTCCCCACCCGTCCCCATGAGGAATCCCCTCCATCCCCACCCGTCCCCGCGAGGAATCCCCTCCGTCCCCGCCCATCCCTATAAACTTCAGAAATAGTTATTTCATTTAATTATGCTACTGAATTAAAGGCTCTGGTAGAAACCCATTTACAAATAAGCAAAAAGACTTTATTAATTTGGAAATATTAATTGGGAAGAAAACATACTTTGTAAACGGGTTTCTACCAGAGCCTCTAATGTTTATAAATTTTTATCAACACAACTAATATACTACTTTATCCTGAAGCAAAAAAAAAAAAAAAAAAAATTCCTACCTTTGTTGCCTGGTTTCTGCTTTCCTCATGTTCTCATTCAATTCCTTTCATCCACTGTCTCTCTTCCTTCTGCGTCTTCCATTTGCCATGATACTGTGCCTCTCCCTTTCTCCCCCCTTCCAAATTGGTCTGGCACCCATCTTCTTCCCTCCGCTCCCCCCATAGTCTGGCATCTCTGTCTTCTTCCCTGCCAGCGTCTTCTCCCCACTCTCTCTTCCCCATTTCCTTTCAGCGTCCTTCTCCCCCTCATCTTCACCATGTCCTGTCAGCGTCCTTCTCCCCCTCTATCTTCCACATATGCTTTCAGTGTCCTTCTCCCCCCTCTGTCTTCCCCATGTCCTTTCAGCGTCCTTCTCCATCTCTGTCTTCCCCATGGCCTTTCAGCGTCTTTCTCCACCCCCCCTTCCCCATGTCCTTTCAGCGTCCTTCTCCACCCCTTTGTCTTCCCCATGTGCTTTCAGCGTCCTTCTCCCCCCCCCGTCTTCCCCATGTCCTGTCAGCGTCCTTCTCCCCCCTCTGTCTTCCACAAGTGCTTTCAGTGTCCTTCCCCCCCCATCTTCCCCAAGGCCTTTCAGCATCTTTCTCCACCCCTTTGTCTTCCCCAGTGCTTTCAGCGTCCTTCTCCCTCCTCCTTCTCTCCCGCCCCGGGTGCAGCACAGCCGGCCAGGTCCCCTTACTTTTGTGGCGCTTCACCGACCGACCGACTGATAACAGCTCCGGTCCGACAAATCTCCCTGCACTGTAGCCACGAATCTAAATTACCTAGGGGGCGTCCCCACGGGATTCCCGCGACCCTAGGAGGCATCCCCACGGGATCCCCGTGACCCGAAAGGGGAACCCGCAGGATGCCCGTGGGTCCCGCGGGATTCCCGTCGTCCCCGTTCCCGTGCAGCTCTCTACTCTGGAACCCTTTTAAAAAAATCAGTGTAACCTGGGCCACCCTCCAATCTTCATGTACTACAAACTGTTTTAATGACAGGTTACATATCACTAACAGCAGATCAGCAATTTCATGTTTGAGTTCTTTCAGTATCCTGGGATGTATACTATCCGGTCCAGGTGATTTATCACTGTTTAACCTATCGATCTGGCTTAGTATGTCTTCACCGAGATTTCTTTCAATTCCTCTGCCTCACCATCCTTGAAAACCTATAGGAGAATCAAGAGGGGTTTGAAAATTGTTGTTATGGGGGTTGCTGATGCTTGATTTAGGATACTCCACCTCCAAAAACCCCTTCCTTGAACTTTTTGAGCACTTAAATTGTTCTCCTCGGCCGTTGTTGTTATTTTTGGGTTTTTTTGCGCTAAAACGCTGCCATGGTGGCTATCTTGGATTTCTCGATTACACCTCAGTTTTGCTTAAAATCAATAGAGATGGACTCCTCTGTTTTACCCCAATTCATGCCAGATTTGTGCTGGATGGCCGTCTTAAGAGTGTCCATGTGCCACATGACTTGGGGGCATGTAAGGGGGGTGGGAGCCATGGGCTTAGCCCCTTGTGGTCCCTTTAGGGCTGGGGAGTCACAGATGGCTCAGGTTTTTTTTTTTTTGGGGGGGGGGGGAGTCCCTCTCGGAGCCCTTGGGCAGTCACATGACAAAGCGCAGATGCATGAATGCCTTAGATCTCACAAGGAAGCAAGGAGAGTCCCTCCACGGGTCCTCAGGGTTACCTGTTCAGGGCTTTACCCCTGATTTTGTAAGTTTGATGTGGAAAGTCTATTTAAATTGTCAGGATCAATCTACACTGTCTAGGGTTGCGTGGGGGAGGGGGGTCTTCCCTCACAGAGCGCAAGTTCCTCAAAGAAGGGTCATGGACAAGAACCAGAGGTCCAGTCATAAATGAACTGGGAGGACTGGGGGTTGGAGTCAATTCCTTTACTACCCCAGAGTGAATCTTCAGTAGTCAGTAGACTGTGGTAGCTCTTGACTAGGGAGAAGACTCGACAGTGTGTGGGCTTTTTAAGCTGGCGGCTTATTTATATATATTAAAAATTCATAGACCGCCTAAGTCTAAGTGATTTACATAAGAACATACATAGTACTGAGCAAACGACATACAGCTCAAACATATCTACAACATTAGCTCATTACATTTCTCATATACCTGTTGTTATATAGTTACTAGATCGCAATCAATGTCCTCCCATTCTTTGCATTTCTTATAAACTTGTTGTTATAAAGTTACCATATCAGAATCAATACCCTCCCATCATATCTTACATGAAAGCATCCACAAATAATTGAGTTTTCAACAATCTCTTGAAGGCCAAATGATCTATATACTGAACAGTCTCAATGTCCCAGAAAGGGAGTTGTATAGATTCACTGCAGCTATGGAAAACATAGACACTTTAAATCTTACATAGTGAACTCTCTCCTCTTTCTGCGTAATCCATTTCATCCCTCCATCTGACCTCAGCCTTCTACTGGGTTGATAAATTTTTCAGAGATTTTGAAAGCACAAAGGGACAGACTAATATTGAACTTGGTGCACTGTCGAAAATACTTTGTAATGGGAACCAGTTGTTTCAAGACTGGTGTGATATGTGCTGTCCTGGGTATACCAGCAATCAACCTAGCAGCAGAGTTCATCAGTTGCTGCGATGCCTTGCACTCTGTCTTAGTCAAACCAAGATACAGCATGTTACCATAATCCAATCTGGTTAATATTAACGCTTGAACCAAAGATTGAAAATCACATGGTGAAAGCATTGGTTTTAATCTGTATAGAGTGTGCAATTGTGCATACCCTCCTTTGCTGGAGATGATCACAGACTCGCCGTGGGAATTAAAACTTGAACCCCCCCAGACCTTAGCTGCACAGAGTTCTGTCATGAGTGGCTCTGAAGCCCAGACTGCCTTTTTTCCCTTCCATCCAGACATTACAATGCTGCTAACATTCCAACAGAGCAGCGGGGGCACCTTAGAAAACACTGCTGTGAACTTCACATAAACACACACCTGAGAAGTACATCTCACCATAACCTAATGTATGGTAAGCCCGCCAAAACTCCCCCAAAACCTACTACCATAATAACCTTTATGGTTGCAGATGGCACCTATATGGCAGTATAGTATGATTTGGGGGGGGCTCACACTTTCCACCATAAATGTAGTGGTTAGAGTGGCATATGGGCCTAGGTCCTCCTCTCTATAGTTCACTAGTCCACTCACCAGGCTACTTAAGACATCTGTGTGATGCTCTACTAGAATTTCCCATACTAGGTGCTGCTGTTCTACAGACTGGTATGTAGTTTCATTCAGACTTTTGGGGGATGGGAGGGGGTCACTGACCACTGGAGGAGTGTGTGGGGTCATTTGGGCTGCAAAAACTCAAAGAAACGGTAGTTTAGGGGGTGCAGAACTTATGTGCACCACCGAAGAGCAGGACTTGGGTGTGATTGTATGTGATGATCTTAAGGTGGCCAAACAAGCTGAAAAGGTGACGGCGAAAGCTAGGATGCTAGGGTGCATAGGAAGAGGTATTGAAGAGTAAGAAAAAGGAGGTATTGATGTCCCTGTGTACAATTTAGAATATTGTACAATTCTGGAGACTGCACCTTTAAAAAGATATAAAAAGGAAAGCTACTAAAATAGTGTGTGGTCTTCATCATAAGGCGTATGGGGACAGACTTAAGTTCTCAATATGCATACTTTGGAGGAAAGGCGGGAGAGGGGAGATATGATAGAAATGTTTAAATACCTACATGGAGTAAATGTGCATGAGTCAAGTCTCTTTCATTTCAAAGGAAGCTCTGGAATGAGAGGGCATAGGATGACGTTAAGAGGTGATAGGCTTAGGAGTAATCTAAGGAAATACATTTTTACAGAAAGGGTGGTAGATGTGTGGAAAAGTCTCCCAGAAGAGGTGGTGGAGACAGAGACTATGTCTGAATTCAAGAAAGTGTGGGATAGGTACGTGGGCTTACGGTATCCAGGACAAACAGAGCCTTAGGCGGCTGTCATTATGTGTGTGGGGGGGGAGGGGTTGGGGGACCCATGGTTGTTGTCGGGGGGAGGGGATGACGGTTGTGTTCGGGATGGGGGGCTGGCATAAGTTTTTATTTTTTAATGGGGATATTGTGCATGGGTAACATGCACAATATCTGTGTCTGTTAAAAAAAAGAAAAAGGTTTCCTGCTCCAACCAGCTGAGTGGCAGGAGGTTGCTTCAGGTCTTCCCCTCCCTCTCAGCTGTTTGGGCTTCCCCTGCCGGCTTTGCACATGTGAGAGAATCACTGTCACAGCGATTCATCAGCAGGATTGGACAGGGATTATGATGAACCTCCGCTCAAATCAATTGCATGCAAACTTGTTTAACCCTTTCAGGACCATAAGGATTGTAGGCCAATTTTTGTGGTTTTGACGACATTTTTATGGTAAAAAGGGCTTGCAGATGCCAAAAAATTGATTTTTTTTTGTGAAATATCATTATTTTTATTTAAAAAAATCACACTTCTGGCTTATGGACAGTGTGGCAAGTGAATCTTCTCGTCAATCTAGCAACGACGCTAATGAATGAATGTCGGAACCAGTTTGTTTACATAAAGGCAGTATCATATGGAATCCGTACATATCAAATTTAGAACTGTAGACTATCCCAATCAAAATTTATAGGATTTTAAAGTTATGGGACAAATATGTCCCTTGGTCCTGAAAGGGTTAAGTATCAGTTGCTCTTTTGGAATCGGCCAAAAATTAGACTTCAGCAGACCCAGGCCTCAGGTTTGCTATTGAACAAATAACTAGAGTCTCTGTCCCTAAAGGGTTTTGAGCACTGCTATCACAATGTCCTGGGAATTAGTCATTCTGGAAAGCAAATGCCTGACCCAAGAATCGAACCTAGTCTTTCTATATAGTACAGGATTGCTAAAGCAATGACCTGGCTCATAGTAGCATTTTAAACTAAAGCAACAGAGAAAAAAAATCAAGCATAAGAAATAGGCTAAATAAATTGATATCCATGACAGTTTTGGTTTTCCTGTCTTCATTTCCTGTCCTGTCTGACATTGATCATGTTTTTCCAGAAAGCTAGTGTGCAACCCATCTGATCAATGTTATTATGCTAAACAATTACCATCCTTTCACTATGCATACGAGTTCATGATCTTGTTATATAACAGAAACTGCATACTCACTAATATTCTATACCATGAAAAGAAATGATTTGGTCAACACAGAATTTAGCATTTTTCTTTTTTTCCTTTCTTCAGATGGAGAAAGGAAGTCTGATTGGACTTTGTGAAAAAGAAGGAAGCTGGTGTTCATTTGTTCTGCAGCTTGCACAAACAATACTGCCAAAATAAAAAAATACATTGGCTTGCAACTAAATTCTTTGGGGGGGGGTTTTCCCTCACACAAGAAATATTTTATGCTCGTCCTCTGTCTCTTCCTGTGTTGTGTTTGGTCAAACATTTGAAATCTCAAAAAACGTGAGACAAATCTGCCACAAGTTCAGAAGCAAACGACACAACAGCGGAGGAGACGAAGGACCAAAATAGTCAATGGCATTCAACTAGATTAATTTATTACATAATCAGAAGGCCTGCATCAGGAGTCTAAATACATAAAAACAAAGAAAGTCTAAACAATTACATTAAAAAATATGAAAAAATAAAACCAGAAAAAAATTGTTTATACTGATTAGATATTATTATAAACCACTCAAATTATATAATAAATAAGTATATAAATCAATCAAATTGTACAATAAAAATATAGAATACATATAGAGGGGCATTTTCGATAGGACATCTAAGTTCGACTTTGGACATCCTATTGAAGACACACAAAAATTACCAGTGATAATTAAAAAACATACAAACTATGGCTGGCTTTTACAAAGCTAAGTTAGAGGTTTCTACCACGGACTGGTAAGGTAAATGCTCTGACGCTCATAGAAGTATTTGCCATGTTAGAAACCTCTACTGTGGCTTTGTAAAAGAAGCCCTATATCCCCTTGCATCATCCTGCATGTGTATATATAACAATGCATGTGAAAAAACGCCTCTGTGGGAGTAAGAAGATACCAATAGAGAAAGAGGAGATGTTGCATAGAGAGAGAGGTGAGAAAGAAGTGAGAGTGGGAGTGATGTTCCCAAGAAGAAAAGCCAATTATTCCTGAGAGTGAGCACTTGTTCTCCTGTGCCTCTCATACAGGAGGCAAATAAAGAGAAGGCACCACCATCTGTCCACCATCAATGTCTCTATGAGGGCATGGAGACACATACGCAACACCCTGTACCAGTGAGTCTAACCATCCAGGAACATTCCAACAATCCAGTGTAACTACTGCACATAGGCAGGGTGTAAACACAATACATTGAACTGCCCATGTCTTCATTAAGGGAAAAATAACAGTGTGCAAAACACTAACCAAACCAGATGACATCAGCAACTCAAGGCTCATCCCAACTCTACCCTGCAAACATGGGGAGCCCCTCCTTGTCTCTAAACCAACAACTATACAGTCTGAGCAATCTTAGGGCTAGCTCACTATACTACACCCAGCCACTTATCTGTCTGCAATATTAAGTCACACCTAAATACACCAGTGCTAATGCACCACACAAAGACCACCAGATCACCCTCTATCCCCAGGCTGACCACCTTGACGTCTAACCCACATCACAAGTTGGTCACAGGGTCACACCACCTCACAACCTACCAGGCCTATATTGGCCATTCCCCCCCCCTTCCCACAAAAGGCCCTCCTCGGCAGCTGTCACGGGTCCTGTGAGGAGCATTGCACACAATGTCCAAAAAACAAGCATGCATGTGAAGTGGAGAAGCCCCATTACCTGACCCCATTCTCTCAATACTTGTGTCTTGCAGGCACTTTGGGATCCACCAGATTAGTCCCTGAGGCACCAGTACAAGCATATATGGAAAGACTACCCTCAAGCCATAAGAAGGCAGCTCCAGGCAAAATATAAGTATCCCCCACAGGACCCCAACAACCATCCTGTTCCCAGTGTGCATGAAATCCCCTGAACCCCAACCAATGAGATGACATGGTAGTGCTCAAGGGAGAGGAGGGGGGCATATACCCACACAGAGAAGCTTGCAGCAGTAGTTGCAAAACTGTAAAGCTTTTTCCCCCTCCCAAAATCAACTGTGTGTCCTGATTCCCCCCCCTAGTATAGCTGCACCTCTGTCCTAACCTCAACATCATACACAAGACCAATATGGAGAGAGAGGGAGGAAAGCAGAGGCCACAGAGGGCAGAAAAATCAGCAGTAAAACCACCAGTGGGCATCAAAAAGGCCAAATCCATAATTAAACCCAATAAGTATTTTTTTTTTTAAAACATGACAAGCTTTGGCACATTTCTCATCTTCTCCAGTAGTATTGAATCTAAAGTCCAGCTCAGGCTTGAAGTAAAGATTCCAGTGTGGGTGGAAGGGTCATTTGAGATGAAGCACAGCACATCTTTCCAACAAAGCTTCAAAGGAGCTCAAACTAATCATTCTTCATTGAAATCCACTGAATTTTTCATTTTACCTTTTAACAGGAGCTAATAAACTTTCAGCACCCTGAGGAATAAATAAAAAAATTGTCCTTTAAATTGTGAGCAATATGGCAATGAGAAAAACCCAATGCGTCCAGCACAGAGTTTATATAAATTAGCTGAGGAAGCACATGTTGTACTGTGCATAACGATTTCATGAATAAAAAATAGTTTTCTCAATTCTGGTTGTGTTCAAGCTCATTTGTTTCCAGCCCTTGACAATGGAGTTTTGGCAGACTCACTCCTGGGGTTTTCATCTCTTTTCTGGCTGTAGTTACCTGTTTTGACCCCTTTTCACCTGGATTCACTTCTCAGGTGTGTACATTTCCCTTTCCTAATTCATTCTTTCTTTCTCTTCCCCCTCCCCCCGCCTCTTTTATAATTCCATTTTCTAGGCACTGGTTGAGGATGGATTTTTGGACCCTCTCTTTCCTGGAGCTCTGCCCAAGGGTTCTTTTTTCTAACTTCATTCCTTAAATTGTGTGCCCTTTTCCTCTCTCCATTCACTAAGGGCTCCTTTTACTAAGGTGCGCTAGCGTTTTTAGCGCATACAGAATTTTAGTGCGCACTAAACCTGCGCTACACTTCTAGAACTAAGGAGAGGAAGGGGGTCAGGGTGGTATGGAAGGGTGGTAGACGGAGAGAAAGGGGTCAGGGTGGTATGGAAGGGTGGTGGAGGGAGAGAAAGGGGCAGGGTGAAATGGAAGGGTGGTGGAGTGAAAGAAAGGAGGCAGATGCTGATGGATTTGGTGTGCAGGGAAAGGAGAGAGAAACATAAGGGGGAAGGATACTGAATGGAATTGGGTTGGAGGTAAAGAAAGGGGGCAAATGTTGATGCAGTTGGTGTGCAGGGAAAGGATACTGGGTGGAATTGGATTGGAGGGGAAGAAAGGGGCAGATGCTCATGGAATTGGTGTGCAGGGAATGGAGCTATCCTATCTGTTTCTTATTTGTAATATTGCCTAGAAATGTTTCAGTCTTCGTATTACCTAACCTGCAAGATTTCCTGGACATATCCAGCTACCTTATTCTCATTTGTAACAAAAAAAAATTCTAACGTTCCTGGAAATGTCCAGTTAGCTCTTTTGTAATCCGCCTTGAACTGCAAGGTACAGGCGTAATAGAAGTCACCAATGTAATGTAATGTCTAGCATGTGCGGCAATTTAGCGCACGCTGTTCCGCGCGTTAAGGCCCTACGCACCTTTGTAAAAGGAGCCCTAAGTCAGCCACAGTGTACTTTCAAGCCAAGCAAAGGCATTTTCAGACAAGCCAAATTTAACTGCATAGATGGCTTTAAAAATTGCCCTCATAATCTTGAAAACAAGATTTTTGATGGTACTCTTGACCAGGGCTTGCATTGGGGGGGGGGAGGGGAGAGGGTGCAAACTTGCCCCCATGCTAAAGGAGTCCAAGCCCGTCTAAATCAGGAGATACAACCTGAATTTCTGCCTTAGGGTCCAGGATGTTTTAATGCCAACTCTGCTCCTTGACTCAATGATAGCTGAAAATTTGCAATTTCAGCAGTTTAGATGGAGTAGCTTTTGGGGTTTTTTGTCTTATATATATAAGGAAAATATTTGCAAAACAGCAATGTAATACTATACAGAGCTTCCCAAATGGGGGTCAGAAAACCCATGTTTAAGGTCGCCTGTATGGATTCTCCATAAGTGCATCATTATTCTTTAGCTCCAGAGAGGTCACACTATTTCGTTTGACCAGGGTCATGATGGGGTCACTGCCTTAAAAAGACTGATAAGCACTCTGATAGACTATATATACATATGACTTTCTCCCCTAGGAAATAAAATATCAAATTGCAGGGAAACATTTCTTCTGATCCAAATCAATTGAATACTGTCTTATAATCAGCAGTACCTAGTAACTTAGGGGTCCTTTTACTAAGGCGCGTTAGCCATTTTAGCGCGTGTTAAATGCCAACGCATCCATAGACTATAATAGACGCATTAGCATTTAGCAAGCGCTAAAACGGCTAGCACGCCTTAATAAAAGGACCCCGTAGGTCTTTATCTGCTGTCATTTCCTATATAATCTGGAAAGTCACTAGCCTATGGATGGAGGGTAGTTTGGGGTAAATTACTAGTTTATTTCTTACACTTGTCTTTTCTTTTACTCTATTTCCAAGTGTGACTATATGGTTTTCTTAAGGACTGTACAAACATGTTATTGTCTTTGAAACTGTCAACAATTTCCCTTGCCCCTGATTTGTTAATGCAGGGGTGTCAAAGTCCCTCCTCGAGGGCTGCAATACAGTCGGGTTTTCAAGATTTCCCCAATGAATATACATGAGATCTATTAGCATACAATGAAAGCAGTGCATGCAAATAGATCTCATGCATATTCATTGGGGGTAATCCTGAAAACCTGACTGGATTGCGGCCCTCGAGAAGGGACATTGATACCCCTGTGTTAATGCATTGAGAATTAAAATAAACAAATAAAAATTGCAACATATAAAACCTTCTTTTTTGAAGTTAAATAGAGAAACACACAATAGTCATACCATGTACTGTTTATGAAATTCAAGGACATTAGGCGGAGTACTCACCCATAAAAATATAGCTAAAACTCAAATAAGATCCTGTTGTACCCAAAGAAAATATGAATAGAATACTGGGTTTCTTTTGGAAATAGTTCCAGTAAGTTTCTTCCATAAGAGTCAGCCTCTTTCAAGAGAGGGAGAGGGATAGGAAAAGCATGGGGGCCAATTTGCAACCATCTCCCTCCGCCCTCCAGTGCAACTCAGAGTACCATAAAAAAAAAAAATCTTATTTTCAAGATTCAGAGGGAAATTTTTTTTTTTTCTTTATTTATATTTTTGAATACATTTACAATATCTAATAATTCAAGGAAAAAAAGAAAAAAAAAAACTCTCAAAACAATTCATAATCATTCATTCATACAAAATTCTTTTTAAGCCCACATTATGGGGAAACATGTTACAATTTCTAAACAAACAAGTTTAAAGGAAAAGATGGGAAATTTTAATAATGACAGGAGTTGCCATACAACTTATTTTGAGGAACTGGAAAAACTGGGATCGATTAAATTATACTTTTTAAAATGGCCATATAACAGGGACATTATAGGAAGTTTATGGATATTTGGGAGCCATTGGCAAAATTCTGTAAAGAGTGATTGTTGTTTTTCCCCTTTTGATAATACACGTCCAGGGTGGGTGGGTGGGAAGATTTTTTTTTTATTTTGAGTGCAAATTTTTGGATAAGTAGAAGGGGGGATGATATATGTATTTGTCATAGAATATAATTCTGATTGAATTTAAGTACTGTTAAAGTGTAAATGATTGTATAATATGTTGCACTTATTTTGGCTTTAAAATGAATAAAGATTTACAAAAAAAAAAAAGATTTGAGACGGAAATTTTCAAAGCCAGTTAGGCAGTTAAATTTGGCTTGTCTGAAAAAGCCTTTGCTTGGCTTGAATGTACACTGTGGTTGACTTAGTGAACGTAGAGAGGAAAAGGGCACACAGCTCAAGGAATGAAGCAGAAGAGTACAACTGAAGTTAGAAAAAAGAGGGAGACCTTTGGGCAGAGCTCTAGGAAAGAGAGGTTTCAAAGATCCACCCTCCACCAGTGCCTAGTAAACAGAAATATAAAAGAGGCAGAGAGGGAAGAGAAAGAATGAACTAGGAAAAAGAAACACACACCTGAGAATTGAATCCAGGTGGAAGGGAGTCAAAAGAGGTAACTACAGCCAGGAAGACATGAAAACCCCAGGGGTGAGTCTGCCAGAACTCCATTGCTATGGGCTGGAAACAAATGAGCTCGGACACAACCAGAATAGAGAAAACTATTTTTTATTTATGAAATTATGCACAGTACATGTGCTTCCTCAGCTAATTTATATGCACTCTGTGCTGGCGGCATTGAGTTTTTCTTGATTGCCATATTGCTCACAACCCAGTGGTTAATTTACAGTACAATATTTTATTCCTCAGGATGCTGAGAGTTTGTTACCCCCTGTTAAAAGGTAACATGAAAAATTAACCAGATTTAAATGAAAGTTGATTAGTTCGAGCTCCTTAGAAGCTTTGTTGGAAAGATTTGCTGTGCTTCATCTCAGATGACTCTTCCTCCTAAGCCTGAGCTGGACTATACATTCAGCACTACCAAAGAAGATGAGAAATGAGCCAAAGCTTGCCATGTTTTTAAAAAATACTTATTGGGAACAATTTTGGATTTGGCCTTTTGCATGCCCACTGTGTGGTGGTTTTACTGCTGATTTTTCTGCCCTAAAAATTCAGTTTATTGAGAGTAAGATTAGTGCAAGAAAATAATGAATAAGCTGCTGTGCTTAAGGATGACACAGCTAACTACATTGGCCCCTCACTGTTTTTATCACATACGAATTGCCATACTGGGACCATAGGAGCCAGCTCTGTGGGTGTTTGAGCACCTCCAATATTGAACAAACTCTTTGATTCTCCAGGAAGAAGTAGTTTTTGAAAAGTTGGCTCCGATGGCTGGACAGACTGAAGATCCATCAAGTTCCATATCCTGTTTCCAATAGTGCCCAATCCAGATCATAAGTACCTAGAAAGATTCCAAAGAGTCAGAGATGGGTGAAGGAAACCATACCTCAGGAGGAGGATGGGGAATAGAGGTCTGGTGAACATAAAAATAGCTTTACTTGGTCAGACCAATGGTCCATCAAGCCCAGTAGCCCGTTCTCATAGTGGCGAATCCAGGTCACTAGTACCTGGCCAAAACCCATAGAGTAGCAAAATTCCATGGTACCGATCCAGGGCAAGCAGTGGCTTGCCCCATGTCTTTTTCTCAATAACAGACTATGGACTTTTCCTTCAAGAAATTGTCCAAACCTTTCTTAAAACCAGCTACACTAACCACTCTTACCACAACCTCTGGCAATGCGTTCCAGAGCTTAACTATTCTGTGAGTGAAAAAATATTTGTTCCTATTGATTTTAAAAGTATTTCCCTGTAACGTCATCGAGTGTCCCCCTCTAGTCTTTGTAATTTTTGACGGAGTGAAAAATCGATCCACTTGTACCCGTTCTACTCCACTCCGGATTTCGTAGACTTCAATCATATCTCCCCTCAGCCGTCTCTTTTCCAAGCTGAAGAGCCCTAACTGTTTTAGTCTTTTCTCATACGAGAGGAATTCCATCCCCTTTTTCCCCTTGAGCATACAAGGGTATAAAAAACAGGTAGACATAAAGGTCACAATCCGATCATGAATGAAAATGCATATATCGAAGAACGCAAACAGATATCATCATAAAATAATTTTAAAAACATAAAGAAATGTCATGGTAAAACATAATATTGACTAGAAACTGTGTATAAATAGAATAAAAAGAAAAGGGCAGCTAAAGTTAGCAACTGAACGAATAATAATGTATGGCAAATAGAAAAAGACAGCTATAAAAAGTGGATAAGTTCAATGTCCAAGTTTAAACCTAAAGGAGAGACTGTATTGAGCTCAAAGATCTTGTTGTTCAGCTCATAAAAGGGTGCGATTCAAATCATTGCCTCTCCATCAGTTTTTCTGAAGGTTTTGAATCCGGAACTTGGAGGCCTAGGAAATGGCCGTGTAGCTGTGAAGCTCTCATTCCCAGGCACTCTTTTGACAATTTTCAGCTTTAAAATCTATCTCCTTAAAAGCAGAAAGTCTGAAATTTTATTAAATAATGGCTTCTAATAAGCAATCCAAGCCTGAAACAGCTTCAAAATCAGGTGGGAAGGCAAAAAGATTAAAGGAAGATCTGCCCACTCCCACCAAGTCTCCCCTGCCTGTGGACGCTTTGGATATGATAGAGCTAATAGAGGAACTGAGAAATATTAGATTAGTGTTGAAAGACAACACAGAGCAACTGGCAGCGGTGAAGGAAGAAGTGGCAAATCTGAGACAAAAAATGGAAATGGTCCATACCAGAATGGATCAGCTAGAAACTAGAATGGAGAAAGTGGAAAATGAGCAGCTGCAAGGTAAAAAATATCATAAGGCTCTTCAAGAAATGGAAAAATGGATGACAGATTTTGAAAACCGGGCAAGAAGAAACAACGTGAGGATACTGGGATTAAAGGAAGGGGTGGAGGGAAAGAATATTATATCTTTTCTGGAAGAAGGCATACCAAAAATGCTCCCCTTTACCTTACCTTTTACATCGCATGTATTTTACATTATATGTATTTTTTTCCATTGTATGCCTTTTAATTTGTTGAATTTATTTCTAAATAACTTAAGAAGTTGCCTCCACTGGGTCAGACCAGAGGTCCATCGCGCTCAGCAGTCCGCTTCTGCGGCGGCCCATCAGGTCCATGACCTGTAAGGTGATCCTTGTCTAAAACCCTATTTTTATGCTTCTATCTATACCCTTTCATAATCCTATCTCTAGGAAAAGAAATATGGAGCAGCTGGAAGAAAGCAAAGGAAAAGGTGAGAAAACTGGTTGAGGGTAAGAAAGCAATGGCAGGGTAGAAGAGACCTCAAATGGAGTCCTGTGGTGAAAAAAAAATTGAGATACAAATAATTCAGTGGGAAAGTGGTAATTGGTGGAAAGAGCAAAGAAGGGATAAGTGACATAAAAGTAAAAAGAAAATTCCAAAAAAGGAATGGAATCAGAGAGGACAGAGAACACTACATGGGGGGGAAATATTAAAATAGTACAAAATTTTATTTTGAATTTCAAAACAAAAATTCTAGACACACTCTCTCCCAAACAGAAATATACATTTTGTATTAAGGAATTTTAACAAAACAGGTCATATATATCTGCAGAATTTGTTGATGCATTATTCACAAAGCTGAACATTACACCTTTCACAAAAAGTACATGTGAATTCCTTCACCTACAGGTGAAATCAGAGATAACAGTTCAGATAACTTTTAACTGCTCTACAATTCCTTTACACATCTGCTTGGAACCACAATATTTACCTTTCTGAACAGAAACTGAAAGATTGGTTCTTTGAATGGGCGTTTGTAGGACCTCCCCTTTAAAATGGTCATATTTAATGGCTGCAGAAATCTGTGCTCATATAAGAATATTTCAGAACCATTGCTAGGGCTGAATTGAAGATTTGGCTGTTGCTGGTTCAGAGAGTAGTTTCATGGAAATATCAATATAAAAATAGTTTACTTGGATTTTATGACAACTTGTAATTACCTAAACATTATTGATATTCACATTAGGGAGGAAAAAACCTAGATAAATTTAAAGGGGCATTGAAATGTTTCCTCTTCAAAGATACCTTTGAGCACTGATACATCACCTTCTTTTACCTAACAGGTAGCTTAGCTTGTAGCTATGAAGTAGTTTCCCTTTTCTTCTTGTTTTATTTTCCTTTTTATGTTCTCTTTTCTCAAATTTATTGTAGTTCTGCCATCTCCCTCTTGTTTAACTGTATGTCTATCATGACCATGTATGCTGTTTTTTATGTCTTTGATTGTAATAATTTGTATTCCACCGTTTTTTTTAAAATTGTATATTGCCTAGAATCCATGATAGGCAATCAAATTCTTAATAAAACTTGGAAACCTGGATACTATGCTTTGATGACTTGTAATTATTGCTATATTTATAGACTGTAGATCAGGGGTGCCCAATAGGTCGATCGCGATCGACGGGTAGCTCGCCAAGGCAAAGTGAGTCAATCACCCAGGACTCACTTTGTCTTGGCGATCTATTGGGCCGATCAGTCTTCCTCTCCCCGATGTCAATTCTGCCATCAGAGAGGAAGTTCAGGCCAGCCAATCGCTGCCTGGCTGGGCGGAACTTCCTCTCCGACGGCAGAATTGACGTCGGGGAGAGGAATGCTGGTCAGCCCGAAGCAGTGAGAGCATGGGGTGGCGGCAGCAGCGACTTTGGGGCCTGTTATCCATTGGTAGCAGTTTGGGTCCTGTTCCCCGATGGCAGCAGCAGTGGCAGTGGCTTGGGGAAGGGCAAGGAGAAAGAAAGAAAGGGGGCAGGCAGGGAGACAGAAGGAAAGAAGAGAAACAGAAAAAAAGAAAGGGGGCATGAAGAGAGAAAGAAAGGTCAGGGAGAGAGGAAGAAAAAGTTGGGTGAGGGAATGAGGTGTGGAGGAGAGGAAGCATACAGGCTGAAAGAAAGATTGGATGCACAGTCAGAAGAAGAAAGTGCAACCAGAGACTCATGAAATCACCAGACAAGGTAGGAAAAATGATTTTATTTTAAATTTAGTGATCAAAATGTGTCTGAATTTATATCTGCTGTCTATATTTTACAATATGGTCCCCTTTTACTAAACCGCAATAGTGTTTTTTAGCGCAGGGAGCCCATGAGCGTTGAGAGCAGCACTGGGCATTCAGCGCAGCTCCCTGCGCTAAAAACTGCTATTGTGGTTTAGTAAAAAGGGAGGAGGGTGGGTATTTGTCTATTTTTGTATGGTTGTTACTGAGGTGACAGTGCATAGAGTCATCTGCTTTGACCTCTTTGAAAAAACCCCGGAATAGGAATGATAATTAACAATTCTATGTGTACAGTGTGCGTTGTGTTTTTTTTAAAATTTTATTGTTGGTAGATCATTTTGACTTGGTCATTTTAAAAGTAGCTCGCGAGTCAAAAAAGTGAGGGCACCCCTGCTGTAGATGATAAAGTAGGAGTTTTAAACTTCAATAGATAGCTGTTTGTGTCTTTGCAAATACTTATCTTTTTAAAAGTCTTTGTACTCTATGGGCTCTTTTTACTAAGGTGCGCTAGTGTTTTTAGTGCACGCTAACCCCGTGCTATACGAAAAATACTAACACAAGCTCTATGGAGGCGTTAGCACGTAGCTTGCGCTAAAACCGCTAGCACACCTTAGCAAAAGGAGCCCTATGTATTGTAATTTTGGTTAGGGGACACATTTTAAACTTTCTTCAAGCCCCACTTGGGTCTCTGTGAAGTCAATAAGCCAAACGGAGTGCCTTGAGTGGCAACACAACCCAAGTGGAGAATTGAAAGATAATCCTTTGTTGCCTCCCTCGCTTCATTTTTGTCCACTCTTCATTGTCATCAATCATCATCATCAACCACTGTATCCTCACAATCTGTGATACTAGGGCCCTGCTTCCACCCCGTTGAAACACAAGGCTATGTCATCAGGACTTTGAGCTCATGACCATCTGTCTGGCCACAGTGTATATTTCAGTAGCTAAGCATGTTATCAATAGCTTGGGGAGCGAGGGAGGATATTGGATACTATCAGAAGTTAGAAGGCTTTATCAGTACCAGTGTTCACCAGGTATGTGTGGGTTTTTTTGGGGGAGGGGAGGGGGCAGAGGAAGGGCAGTTAGAAACCTTCCATTAGTCTTATTTGGCCATCCAATCTCACATGCTGATGGCATTGCTCATGGGACATTGATGCTGTTGATTAATATGTTGACAGGTGCCCTAATACTAGTCTGTCAGCATTTATTAATGTGTTAATTATTATTTATGAGTTAAGTTTGTGGAGATATTGTTATGTGTTTTACGATGGCTAGATGGATTTATGCTTGATTACATTGTAACCCATTTTAAGAACCTGATAGGTGGAAATTAAATGAAAGGTGCCAATTTAGCAAAAGAGACAATGGGAAATGAAATCCCAACATATTTTTTTTTATAAACCCTAGAAACATTGTGGGTTTGTTTTTTTTTCAAACTAGCTGGATCTTGCAGCTGAGTTCTAGGAAAAATTATATCTCCAATGCAACACACCTCCTGCTTCTCCTATTACCCACCTTCCCACTAATACAAGCACAGCCAATTTCCTCTGTGGCTACAGCCTTTAGTTGTTCTACCTGTACTAGTTTTGCTTTGCCCATCAGCAAAATGGCTGCCATGAGTTCCTGTTGTAGTCTCGAGACTACAACGGGAACTCACGGCAGCCATTTTGATAACAGCTCTGCACAGGGTAGGAGCGTAGGATGATCGATCCTGCCCTGAATCGCCGCTAGACCACCAGGTAAGGTCTGGTGAAGGTCCAGGATGCAGTGTTTCTTAAAAAAATTAATCACGAATAACCGAATCCGCGGGTATTGAAACCACGGATTCAGAGGGGGTACTCTAGTTGCAATGCAACACCATTCTTCTGCTACTGTGGTCCACTCTCCACTTTTCAGGAGACTGCTTTCGGGAAATGTTTGGGCTACACCAATCATTTCATTAAGTACATGACCCAGTGCTGTTCACAGCACCATACACATGGTGTTTCCCCGAATGACACTAGGTATTAATGGCTCCATACAATAGGCCAGGATGTCAGAATTGTTTCCTGTAGGTTGGTGGGTCAAATTTAGATTGAGTTCAGTCAACAAATTGTGTCATTATCTAGCAGTTGGTTGGCAGTCTTTGTAAAATAAGTTGGTGGTCTTGATTTTGTTGCCAAGGCCCAACTGTGTGCTTCCTTAAAATTAGCATCACAACCTGCATCAAAGGCTTGTCATCTCAGCAGAAAGCCCATAACCTAAAAAGCAATGGAGGCTATATTACTCCCTCACGCTGAGTGATGATCCCCTTGGGACAGCATAACAGCTCACAAATGAAGTGTGAAAATGACCAGGCACTAAATTCATTAATAAATTTTTAAGCAGCATACCTTAGAATACTGTATCTGTAGTCCTTAGTATTGAAGTACCTAAAACATTAGCAAATACTACTACTTTAGAAGTAGCACACTTTTTTATTCAGAAAGATGGTATTTTTTTGTTTGTTTCTTCCGTGTTTTATTCTTCATAATGGAGGGCCAGACTTGCATTGCAGAAATACGGAATAAACCATCCTTTCCATGTCATCTTCTATGCTCAACAGTGAAAACACTTATGGGATAAAGTATTTCTTATGATGCCTGCAGTCTTTGGCATATTGAGGCCTCCCACTTATATGAGAGGGCAGAAGTTGTCCATCCTTTGTATTTCTCTAAGTTTATTCACTGCAGACTATTTTCTTCAACAGCATCTGGATCCTCACATACTTTTGTTTCCTGAATATGCACTGCAACCACCACCACCACCATTAATTTGGCTTGCAAGGCTGAAGAAATACAGCCAGCTCAATTTATTTCCTCTCCTTTGCTAAGCACCATGGATGAAGAAGTTTCAGCAATTCCACCTTCCTTGTCTGAAGGGCACACATCCTTAAGTATTTCCTTCTGCTTCTTCTTGTAATCCCGTAATTCTTTTTCTGAGGTGTGCCTTATGACACATATTGCAGATTTCCCCTCTTTAATAAGCTTTGGTTTGGAAACAAAGGTAGCTGCTTTGGGCATGGAATCAACAATTTGGTCTAGAATTTGCTGTTCAGAAAAAGAGAAGAGCATTTCATTATTCCTTTCCATTCTTGATCAGAGAGACCGTTGCAAAAACTACACACAGTCAACTTCTATGCGCACTAGGCCCACAGTTTTAACTACTACTGCAGGAATGACTGATTTATAAGTACACAATAACCACAGGCTACAATGTGAGGGTAAAAATTATAAACAGTCTTAATCATTTCCTCATTAAACTAGATAGATAGATAGAATCCTCAGCAGGCTATTTTGAGTCCTTTATATATTCAACAGCGTAGCCAACATCTTCATAGGATCAAATTATAAAATTTTCTACAGTCCATGTTTTTTCTTTTTTTACAATCAATTTAATACTTGTTCGTGGTGCTTATTTATAAAATGCAATGCAAATCACTTATCTGTATATGAAACCGTTGTGAGGAACATCTCTCCCGACATGACCACGTTTCACTATATCTTCCTCAGGGCCGAGGTTCCTCATATTATCAGCATTATCTACAAAGGAAGATCCAGTTTCAAATAACGTAAAGTAGTTCAAGAAACTTGCAGCAGAGTGGATTAATTACTCATAGCTAGAATTCTCACCCTTTCAACCAACAGTTCATTCAATTTAATCCTCATACAATGGTAGCTTCTGTCTCCTCACTAGTTTTCGGCATCTGACATCAGCTAGCCCTCTTTCAAGCCCGTCAATGTGACGTAGTTGGACATGATTGGGTAACTACTACCTCTCAGTTCAGATAAAAAGATCTGGTGGGAAACTTGCTTACGCTATAAACATTCAATCAATTTCCTCATTTAAACCTTCTGCAAGAGGGTTAGCTGACATCAGACTTGGAAAACTAGCGAGACAGAAGCTGCTGTTATATGAGGATTAAATGTAATGAACTTTGGTTGAAAGGGTAAGAATTCTAGCTACGAGTAATTAATCCACTCCGCTGCAAGTTTCTTGAACTACTCTACATTTTTAAAAAATTGGATCTTCTTTTGTAGATAATTCTGATAATATGAGGAACCTTGACCCTGAGGAAGATATAGTGAAACATGGGCACGTTTAATGAGGAATGATTAAGACCGTCTATAATTTATGATTTATAAGTACAACACTATTATTCTGTATTTAGCCAAGTGTGCTTGTTAATTATTAACTGCTTTAATCACTTGTTTGTGAAGGTAATTTAGCAAAGATATTTTAGGAAGGCTGATACATTTGGACAATGTACCGTATATACTCCCAAGGTAACTTCCCCCTCCCCCCAAAGGCTTAAATTCAAGAACCAATAATCCTCTCTCTTTCCTCCCCCCTCCCTGACATCCACATTCCTGCCTTCCCTGAAGTGTCCTTTCCTTCCTATCAGGCTCTGCACTCAGCCTCCCTACCAAGACCCAGTGCAGGACTCTCTGAACCTACCTTAAGTCCTGGTGGTCCAGTGGTGAGCCGGACAGGTGAGATCCTTCCCAAGTCCTGTCCCAGCCAGCTCTGCACCATTCTGTCTTCCAGACCCATGGACACCTACCTTTAAAGTCCTGGTGGTCCAGCGATGAACCAAGGCAAGAGTGATATTCCTACGCTCCCGCCCCATGCAGACTCACTATTAAAATGGCTGCCGCGAGTTCCCACAGGATTATTGTAAGACTGCCACAGTTGGGCAGTCTTATGAGGAATCAGTAGAACAGCACTAGGTCTGAAGGAATACATGCATCTGGACAGAACTGTGTTGTTGGCTTAGTTTTGGTATTGATTGCACTGATTATCTGGGGCCTGAGGAAACTGGGGGCCAGGTCCCAGGATCCAGCAAAGACTCTAATGCTTTTCTCCTAGGAGTAGCTATAACCAAACAAGTTTTTTTTTTCCTTTTGAACTTACAATTTGTTTCAACTCCTGGCATTTCTAACTGGAGGTTTCTGAATTAATATTTATAAGGAAGACACGGTGAGGGAGTGAATAGGAAGTTGCTAGTCACCATTAATAACACTTAAGGATCACCTTAAGAGGCTAGAGATTGTAATGTAGAATAGAAAAGGCATGGTTCATGCAGGTACAGCTAGCTTGCTTATCCAGGAGGGTGGGGCCCAGACTGAGACAAAATTAAAATCCCTAGAGAGGAAACAGAACAGGTAGGCCCCAGAATAGGAAAAGGGCAAAAGGTAATGGGATTTGATATAAACTGATTTCTGTAGTACAATCAAAGGTAGTAATATTATATGCGGGTATTTTCTCTGTCCCTAGTGGGTTCACAAGGGCTTCAGTGGCCAGAGATAAGCCCAAGAGAAAGAAACAGCCTTCTATAAATGCCTCAACTATGTATATAAGACGATAGAAGATTGCCAAGGTTTGTTTTTTTCCTTGAGAATTTGAACCTGTATAGCCAAGTTAGGGTTAGAGAAAAGCTGTCTTAACTTGCTGCATCCCGAATTTGGGGTTGGGCAAGAATCTAACCTTGGAAGGACTATGTATAAGACAGCCTGCCTGTGCAGATTTAAGAAAGAATTCTTGTTCAAATTCCATACCTGGCCCAGCTACAATGGAGCAGACTGAATAGAATACCAGGCTCTAGTATTTTAGATATATTTTATTGTTTGTTTTAAATTGAATTGAGTGGATTTCTTGGTTGACTGCAATATCTTTTCTTTAAATAATGGCATTCTTTTCTATATGTTTCTTTTTAAACTTTGTAAGTCGCTTTGACTTTTTGCATTAAGTGGGATATCAAATGTACAATAAACATAAACATACCCTTGCTCATGCTATCACAAACACTGATTTAAAATGCATCAAAGAAGCCATACTGCATTCTCTAAATATCTAGTGATCCATCTCCTGATGGTCTGGGGTATGGGAAGAGCCGAGCTGAACTATCTCTGCTGGACCCCTGAGCTGTTCTGCCAATAGGGAGTGACAGTATATAGATGCTTATAAAGACAACTGTAACATTATTTTTAACGTGGTATACAGTACTTTTTTTTTTTATAGTGTGACTGGTTTCAAACAGTTTGGGTTTGCTCCTTGAAAAAGCTTTTTTGGCTAACCTACCAGCCAAGATGGAGCATAATAGAGATGGAATGTTCAGTGACTAAAGTCTTGAAGTAACCATTAATTTTTTTTTTTTTTTATATCTTGCTGTATTGAATAAGAGAGATTTCAAGTAAACATGTTCACAGAACTAAAGGGGATCCAATTCAGAAAAACATGTTCACATGTTTTGTATTTTTAAAGATCAGGGTATAAATTCACAAACTATGTGTTCATTTTTTGGAGGCTGGGTATTTGCATATAATATAAAAAAGGGTCATGAATTTGATATAATGAGATTCTGAAGATTTAAAGCACATTGTTTTCAAGTGGTTTCCATACAGCTCTGAACTGTGCAGTGAGTCTATGAAACTGCGCTATAGCCACTTCCATCTCTTTGGCCAGAGCACCTTGGCTCTTCATAATACTTTTTCTCACCTGTTAAAATGTTATACGTTTATAGGTTCATATTTGTGAGTTAATTAAGATAGTCCCATAGTACAGATAGGTAACGTACAATAGGTTACTTTGGAATATAAATTGCAACTAATTAGAAACATGATGGCAGATAAAGGCCAAATGGCCCATCCAGTCAACCCATCCACAGTAACCATTATCTCTTTCTCTGTCTGAGAGATCCCACGTGCATATCCCAGGCTTTCTTGAAATCAGACACAGTTTCTGTCTCCACCACCTCTTCCGGGAGACTGTTCCACGCATCTACCACCCTTTCTGTAAAAAAATATTTCTTTAGATTACTCTTAACTTCATCCTATGCCCTCTCACTCCAGAGTTTCCTTTCAAATGATAGACTCGACTCATGCAGTAACTTAAATGATAGTTGGATATTTTGTATTGGATAGTGTAATTACAAATAAAGATAAAAAGAAATTTGAGCCCCTTTGACATCTTTTTTATTTGAGAGATGAAGTGCACAATGAGGCGCTTCTGGTGCCTCCTTGCCTGTTGACATAAGCTACCACTGTCACATTGTCTGCCTTCCAGACTTCTCCAGTTCCAGAGGCAAAATCTTCTGCCCACTGTCTAATCCAGCATATCCATTGGGCAGAGATAGCCTAGGGCCCTAGGCCAAGACCTTGCTCATAACTATGATAAGATCATACGTAGCATCTGCAATATAATTCACCCCGGAGAGGAGAATTTGGGGGATCTTCCTCATCTTTTGGGTCTGAAGACCAAGAGCACATGCCACAAAGAAAGAGGTGGCTGCTGCCTTAATCCCTACGGCTTAAGCCTCAAATTACTGCTTGAGGAGCAAGTCCACTTTATAGTCCTGAGTATCTTTTAACATCACTCCTCCACCATCAAGTCTACTTTCAGCTGAACAAACAGCTGCTGGAAATTTGACGCCATCGGACACAGCTTGGCCATAGTTTTAGCCACTCGAAGGGATCCCTCTGGTGACTCCCAGTGGTCAGTGACTAGCTTACCTGGATGCAAGGGATAAAAACACAATCGGAGTCACAGAACTGCTCATAACTGAGCACCGAGAAAAGGAAGCTGGAGGAACTTCCAGCTTTAACTCTTGCAGTGAGGTGGAAATAATGCTCGAAAGTGCAGAGGCCTTGAACAGCCGGTGCACTGTGGGGTCTACCACATGTTCTAGGGTCGTTACCACCTCTTAACTGCTATTCTCCTGAAAAAAAAACCAGACTCTGCCAATGAAACCTCATCCTGGGATAAAAGTGTCATGGAATCAGACTTTCCATCCTCCCTGTCGATGGCAGACTGAACCTCCTGGTCCGGGTCTGCGTCCTCATCTGGTTGGGGCAGCTGAGGTGGGAACTAGAGAGCTGCATGGGAACGGGGATGACGGGAATCCCGCTGGTTCCCCCTTCGGGTCACGGGGATCCCATGGGGACGCCCCCTAGGGACGCGGGAATCCTGCAGGGTTCGATGTACTCGAGCCGCGAGGCTCGTCTTCTTTTCCCTACCTGCCCTGCCGCAGCACACAGCCGACCGGAAGTCTTCCACGATGTCAGCGCTGACGTCGGAAGGAGGGCTTAAGCAAAGCCCTCCCTCCCTCCCTCCGACGTCAGCGCTGACATCGGGAAGACTTCCAGTCGGCTGTGTGCAGACTAGCAAGAAGGGGATTGCCAAATGTTATTCCGTTTCGCCTGCTCTCTCTTCATGCTTCCTGCAGTTAGCATTGCAAGCCAATGGATGGCAGTAGTGAGCAGAACCAAACAAAGAGCTGCCAATCAGTGATGATAATTTATTATTCATTTCAGTTATAGGTGGGGTGTGCAGACATAGCTACAATAATAATTACCGAGACTTGAGTGTTTCCAAGGCAACCAATTTTTGTGCTTCATTCATGCTGTTGCAGAGTGTGTGCCTGTAAAGCATGACATTGCTGTATTCGGAGCTTTGTTGCCCTCCTGCTGTTTCGGGTTCCAGGTTAGTTACAGTATCATAAGGTGCAGTCCAGCATATAAGGCTGAGGCTGAAATTAAAGTGTACAGTGTAAGCCCTCCATATCCTAGCCCTGGGGCCTGCCGTCTGCCACTTCATTCTTAAGTAACAAGGTTGTAAAAATGCAAATAGCATTTCTTGGGTGTCATAACCAATAAGGGGCCAGAATTCCTTGAGGTCGTAAAGTGCAGCCTGTACATTTATTTGTGATTCTGTGTGCAGAACTTCTGTGTCATGAAGATTTTAGGGCCACACTTTCTTTCATGCCATGCCCATCCAGAAAACCTAAAGGGACAAGAACCTTTTAGTTTTTGTAATGGTTCAGATTTTTAATACAAGTCATCAATTATGTGTACTTATTTATTGGAACTGCTGGCTGTTTATCTCATTTTATGACAGACAAGGTGGATTAATCTTCTTTCTTGAGCAGGGTTAGTTCATTATGTGCAGATATAAACCATATCTGTTGGATGAGATCTATAGATTAATCAGATTATCTTTGCTTCTTGTGGAGCCCCTGACAGGTAGGAAAAAGAAGACGAGCCTCGCGGTTCGAGCTCCATTTTGCTTGCAGATGAGGGCTGGGAGGCGGAACACAAAAGGGGGGGAGGAAGTGCGTTTTTGGCACAAGGCATGAACTTGGGAGAGAGGATAGAAGAAGGGAGGGAAAGAGATGTTGAGGTGGGGGAGGGAATGTGTTTTTGGACACAGAAGGCATGGATTTGGGAAAGAGGAAGGGAGGGAAAGAGATAGTTGTGTACACGTGAATGGAAGAAAGGAATATTTTTGGTCATAAGGAGGGAGTGAGGTACAGATGAGAGGGAGAAATATTGTGGTGGAAAGGGAACAGTGGGACAGATTGAAATGGATGCAAGAGGGAGGAATGTTGGACATAGCGGTGAAGGGAATGGAGGGAGAGATGTGGCATTGTGCTGGAGAGGGGTGATAGAAGGAGAAATGTTGGGCATGGGGCTGGTGGGCAGGGGCGAAAGATGAAAAAGGGATAAATGCTGGACCATGGTAGGAGGAACCAATGGACAGCAAAAGAAGAATTTACAGAAGATGGGAAAGCGGAAAAAAGAAACTGGGACCAACTTTATGGAAAAATAAGTCTCCAGATAACAAAGGTAAAAAACGGAATTTATTGACTAAAATATGTTAGCTTTGGGAAATGTATATAGCAGATGTCTTTGTATTGTGTTCAAAAGAAAAGGAAATGCTTTTCTGGTTTTATTTCTACAGTGTTAAAGTACTTACTGACCCTTGCTGTGACTGGTGGGGATCCCCAAGCACCGCCAGCAGAGGACCTCCTCTAGAGACGGCCAAAACTCCCCTCCACCAAGCACAGCAGTCACTGGCAACATCCACGAGCTACTTAGGTGCCAGCATCTGTGACTCAGGGACGCTACTGCTGCCTGCCAAGCTTGGCAAAAGGGACCCCTGGCCAACTGCAAAGGAAGTCCTCAGCTGACAGCTTGGGGGTTCTCATCAGCTGAGTATTTATATTTTATATTTACATTAGAGGCTCTGGTAGAAACCCGTTTACAAAGTATGTATTCTTCCCAATTAATATTTCCAAATTAATAAAGTCTCTTTGCTTATTTGTAAATGGGTTTCCACCAGAGCTTTAATTCAGTAGCATAATTAAATGAAATAACTATTTCTGCAGTTTATAGGGATGGGCGGGGTCAGAGGGGATTCTTCATGGGGACGGAGAGGATTCCTCGCGGGGACGGAGGGATTCCTCGTGGGGACGGGTGGGGACGGGTGGAATTTTGGCGGGGACGGGTGGGATTTCTGTCCCCGCGCAACTCTCTAGTGGGAACCCCTGTGCCACTGCCACTGGTGCACTGCTAACAGACACTATGGCTCCTCTGCAGTTCAAATAGGCATTCCACATAAGGCTCACAAAATCCAGGGTGAAGCCTTGTACTGGGAGTCTCAAAGACCTCTGAAGGGATCCCCTGCTGGTCCTCCTGGGCTCTGCGGCACCCATGCAATTGCACTTGGTCAATACATTTTTGGAGGGTCCTGGAAAAGGTCTCTTCCCTTGGGAATGCACCTTCTGTGGATCCCCAGCCCTAGAGGACTAGGAAGAGGCTGAGCCCAAAGCTCCCTCCTCTCTGCCACGCGCTCCGTTGCATGCAGGACATGGACATTCCTTGGTTGGCCATCCAACTTAAACCTGGTATGATACAGGGGCAAAAAGGCCTGAATAGTCCATCCTTGTCAATTTTAAGCAAAATCAAGGGGGTTTTGAGGCAGATGGAGGCTACAGAAAAAAAAAATTGTTTAAAATCCAAGATAGTAGCTGCCAGAAAAAAATCACACCAAAAACGGCCAGTGGAGACCTCCCTGAAGGAAAAAAAAAAAATCACAGGAAAGGGGTTTTAGAGGTGGGGGACCTAAGTTCTGTGGTCAGAAACCTTTAAATTCAACTTTTGGGGGGCCCCTCTTATTTTCCCCATAGGCTACCATAGCCTTACTCACTATGCCTTGTGGTGCCTGCCTGCTTCAGCATAGGATTTCAGTTGGAATCAATGGAAAAGAAATCTGCCTCACAGATTTGCTGGATGAACCTGGTCTTCTGGCTGCCAGTCGGACCGAGGTGAAACTGAGCTTCAACCCCCCCCCCCCCCCAAAAGACCGTGCCACAGATGAGGACCACACAACCTGCCCACTGTTAGTCTTGGCCGAGCCAGGAAGGAACAAAACAGCCTGTGCTCAAGCTCCTGAGTAAATTAGGGATGCAAGCAGCTACGCAGGGGATGGACCCTGAACTCAAAAAACATAAAAGCAGGCTGGCTAACTAGATGTCACCAAAGGCTGATCTTGGTAGTAACAGCCCTTCGCCACTTGGGTCTGCGTCTTCTCTCAGGCAGAGGTCAAAACCAGTTAGAACCTCTGGGGCACCGAGCCTGCAAATGAACACTGAGAGAAATACCCTTAAATAATAAAACAGCAGAGCATATCAGAAGCACTTCTGAGCAACTTCCTTGCAGGAAACAAACTGAGGGGGCAGGAGCAATTCCCTGTAACCCTGGGTAAGTCACTGAATCCTCCACTGCCCCAGGTACATTAGACAGATTGTGAGCGCACCGGGACAGATTAAGAAAATGCTTGAAGTACCTCTATGTAAACCTCCGAGTGTGGTTGTAAAAATACAAAAAGGCGATATATAAGTCTCAATCCCTTTCCTGCAAGTAACTTGCAAGTTGAGATACAGAACCCCATAGTTTCAGGACCACTAGGACACATTGCACTAGAATGGTAAATCTTACAGTATATTTTCTGAGGAGCACTACAACTTACAATATAGGTTTCAGAATCTGATTTGCTAATATTCCCCCCCAAAAAAGCACAGTGTTGTACTCTGAACAACTTGTCACCCCAATTCCTTGTATCATTAGGAAGAGTAAATAACCATTCCCTATTAACTTGTTCAACACCACTCATGATTTTATGAATCTCTACCATATCTCCTCTGATATCATCCACAGTAAATCTTTTACCCCATTATATATCACCTTACCAGCTTGTCTGTTCCATCGTTGGCGCTTCCTTTCTGTACAATAATACGAACATGATGCATCTTCTCAAGCCACAGCTGAATCTGCTTTGTTTTTGTTTCTAAATCATGCTTAGCAATAGTTGCAGAAAAGGTTAGCTCTTTTATTTGGGTAATACCTATTAAAAATAACAAGCCTTGATGAATTAAAAGTTAGGTAAAGAATTCAGAAAAAGGAATGTTAATCAACAGCAAAGAAAAAAAAAATACTCATAAAATAAAGATATACAAACAAAAAAGCCTTTTGGCTTGCAGGTAAATTTGTTACGACACACAAAAGTTGAGGGTCCAAATAGCAGGGCCCCAACAGGACAAGCAAAGGAGAATACACGTCTCACTCCATATTCGTGGTTTCAGCATTTGCGGTTTTGATTATTCACAGTTTTTAGCTTGCTGGCTCCTCCACCCCCCAAATTACATCAGTTTGCATAGAGAAATCGCTGATTCCAAGCATTAACAAAGAAAATAGCTGATTCCCAGCACTTTGTTCACTGTGTTTTGTCTCTCCTTCAGAAAAAGGCCACGTCTCCCACCATGTTATTCATGGTTTCACCATATTCACGATGGTTTTTAATAGAAAACAGCAAATAACATATAAAAAAGTTATTTGCGGTTTTTCAGTATTTGCGGTTCTGTTAATCCCCTATCACAGCAAATACGGAGGGAGAAGTGTAACTCCAAGCCAAAAAAAAAGGAGTATGGGACTTTCAGCACCAGTGCCTCACTGGCTTGTTCCTTAAGCCAGCCCTGAAAGTCTGCCTCGCCTGACTGGCCCTTCACAGCAGATTCAGCTTGCCCCTTCACCCCCACTGCTATAGTCTTCTGCATCATGGCACTGTAGTATTCGTCACTACTGATTTTAAATGCACACAATCTACAGCATACGGGCAATAGCACTGTTACAACTGAGAGGAAGATTCTCAAAACTCGCTGGTAAAATCTGTTGAGTTAATGTCGTGGTAGCGATTTTACTTTTATGGGCGATTCTCAGCATAATAGCATGCAAATTATTTGCATGCTATTTGTGCGTAGAAGAAACTGTGCCGAGCGTTTGCTCAGAAGAGCAATCGCTTAGCACAGCTCCTCCCCCTTCTGTCAAAAGTGAAAAATAAAAAATCCAAACAAAAACATGCCCACGGCTGCTGCTCTCCCTGCCAGCTCAGCTGAGCTCCCCCTGCTGCGATAGGTTCAGCTGGCAGGGAGAGCCACGATACCCACTCTCTGCCACCGCCACCCTCCACCTCCCCCCTGACAACCTCCTGCACTTTAAATGAAAGGATGGCATGAGAAAGCATATGCTGCCCTCAATAATGCAAGAGTCAGGCATACAGGAAGCTGTGTGGCGCCCCTTTTTACTCAACTGCTTAAACCAGTACTCCTAAAGGTGCAGCTTACTGGGGCATTTCAAACTAAGAGCGAATGGACTTGAGCCCCAACCTGCACTAATTTCTTTAACTGGTTGCTAACTCACTGCAGCTCACCATCTAGTAGCAATCTTAGAAATTGGGGGCCAGAATTTAGGCACCTCAATACTGCATGCTTTGCACCAATTCTATAACGGCAATCTGGGCACCGAGATTCTGTTACAGAATACGAGTGCAAGTCAGCATAGGTGATGCTAAACACCATTCTACAAAAGGACTTATACCCTATGCAGAATTGCATTACATTAGAGTGCCAATTCCTGTGCCCTAACTTAGGGTGCCAGACTTATGCTTGCTGAAATCTGGTGTAAATGCTGTCACCCAAGTTAGGTGTAGAGATCCAGTATTCTGTAACAATGTGCACAACTATTTGAATATCCCTCCCATGTTCGTACCCTCTTTTGGAGTTGTGAATAAAAATTGAGCCTTGCCCATAAAATTTTTCAAGGCTTATATATATATATATATATATATATACAGAAAACAGATGCTGATGCCGCTGCACCCACTTTTGATTTTGTTTTCACATGCATAAAGGCCACAACACAAAACCTTTGTATGCATATGCCTAGCATGCTTCTCCCCATTAGCTACAAGATTTCCACACATAAAATCTACATATATTTAGCTTTCTGCATGGCACTGTATTACACTTGCAGTAGAAGCCACACAATCAGATATCCATATGGGGCAGATGCCAAAAGGCTCAGGTAGAGGCACCTCAAATAAGAAGGAAGAAAAAATGACTTGCTATGTTGCGGTCCCCTACTGGTTTATTGAACATAAGAGTTGCCATACTGGGACAGACTGAAGGTCCATCAAGCTCAGCATCCTGCTTCCAACAGTGGCCATCCCAGGTCCCAAGTAGAAAATAGATTTTATGCTGCTTATCCTAGGAATAAGCAGTGGATTTCCTCGAGCCATCTCAATAATGGCCTTTTGGGAAATTATCCAAAACTTTTTAAAACCCCGCTAAGTTCTGATTTCACTACTGTCTCTATCAACGAATTCCAGAGTTTAATTACACATTGTGTGAAGAAATATTTTCTCAGGTTTGTTTTAAATCTTCTACTTAGTAGCTTCATCACATATCCCCTAGTCCTAGTATTTTTGGAAAGAGTGAACAAATGATTCGCATCTACCCTTTCCACTCCACTCAGTATTTTATAGACCTCTATCATGTCACCTCAGAGGCATCTCTTCTCCAAGCTGAAGAGCCCTAGCCCCTTTGGCCTTTCCTCATCAGGAAGTCATCCCATCCCTTTTATCATTTTTGTTGTCCTTCTTTATATAGAGAGGGTGCACTCTTTCAGCTTTAGGGTTAGTGAAGGGGATCTAACTACTTGGACATGATCGACTAGTATAGAATAGGGCCAGCACAGACCATTAAGAGCATAAATTGGGGAGCTCCCTTAACCCTTCACCCCACCAAATAAAGTTACAATACTTTCAGAAGCTTACATTAGAAGTTCAAAATGCATATTTAGGAATCACAACACAAATGACTAGTACATTATATTATTCAAAGACAGCACTTCCACAGCAATTAAAAAAATAAAAATTAAAAACCTGTCTTACCAGTTTTAGGTTTGTCTTTTTGCATTTCTCGGCGCTTTAGTTGCTCCTCATGGATCTGTTTGCCAGTCAGCAGCTGGAACACTGGTGGGTCATCATTCTCCCTCACAGGAACTAGTTTTAGGCCACGCTCATCCATTATTCGAATGACATTCGCTCTGTGCATTGTGCCAAGGTCTTCCCCGTTCTCATTAATCACGTGAATAAGCCGGTGAGGAATCTTTCTACCAATACTCCCAAACGTTATTCTTGTATTTTTATGATCTTTTTTCTTCTTCTTCTGTAGCATCTCTTCTTCCTCTTCCTCTGTATCTCCAGAAGAAGAAAATGCTCTCTTATGTATGGTCATAGATGCTCCTCTGGCAAAACTAATTGTTCTCACTTGAGGTAAAGTAGTTTTTGTCATGGTCTGAGCCCAGAGAAAACCAAAATATCTGCTTAGAAAGTTCATTTTGTTCCTTGTGGCCTGGCAAATTAATTTCCTAAAGCAATCATTCTGTCAATGAGAAAGAAGAAACTTATTTCAATCCAATTCTGAAGAGCAGAAGGTTCTTTAGCAAAAGCAGCATGTTTCTTATTAATGCTGAATGCAACCTGGAATTGTGCTACTTTTCAGATCCTACTGGGAACTTGTGAAGTGGGACTGGCTACTGTTGGAAAACAGGATACAAAGCTTGAAGAAATTTTGGGAGGCCTTCTAACTAAAGTGTGTTCGATTTTGCACTTAACAAGCTGTATCACAGGAAACTAATGCACAGCAAGTGTAAAATCTAACACAGCACCCAATAGGGGCATTCCCTGTGTTTTCCATTGCAGGTTATGCATTACCCACACACAATATATGCTCATAGTTAATGTGGAAGCACTTAGTACCTCCTACTTACTCAGTAAGTGGTCAAATGTTAACTTTAGTCATCAGTTAATGTGCTGCATTTACTGTGTGCTAACTGCCAAATACCTTCTACACCCACGCCATACCTCCTGACACAAAAATCATGATTTACTGCGTGCTAATTGCAAAAATACCACCAAGACCCTTAGGACCAGATTCTGTTTAGGGCGCCCAAAATGAGGTGTCTACTGCATGTCAATCACACTTAGGCGCCCATTACAGAATCGTGCTTAGCGGCGCCTAACTTAAAAACTTAAGCATCCGTAATACAGGTCAGGGTTTTAAAGGCCCACATGATAGGTGCCTAAGTCCTTCAGAGAATCTCGCTTTGCGGCGCCTAAGTCTTTCTCCACCCCTAAAACAGGCCTACTTTCGTGTTAGGCGTCGCTAGGCGCCATGCGATAGGTGCCTATCTTTTGTGGAATTGCACCTAAGAGGATAGGCGCTTATCTCCCCATTCATTTTTATTTTTTTTCAATTAGGAGCTTATTAAAGCTCATAATTGAAGCCAATTTACTAATTAATCCACCCTTTAACAAAGCCGCGCTAGTGGCTGCCGCTGCAGTAACTGCCCGAAGCCCATAGAGATTTAAAGGGCTTCGGGGCTTTTGCCGCGTGGCTTTGTAATGGGGGGGGGGGGTAATAAGTTAGGTGCTTAACTTTAGGTGCCTTTTATAGAATTTTCTCCTTAATGCAACTTGCGCTGGTGGTTACCTCACAGTGAATCACATGTTAAGTGTTTTAACAGTTTACTAAAGTAACATTTCTTTTCTTAACAGCAAAATAAAAATTTCTGTATTCATGTAAGAACTGAAAATGATTATAAAATTTTTGTCAGCACCACAGGTAATACAATCTTTTTACCTTGCAATTAACTACCCACTCCTTGTGACTCTGGGCAAGTCACTTAATTCCTCCATTGCCCCAGGTACATTAGACAGAGTGTGAGGCCACTGGGACAGATAGGGGAAAAATGCTTGAGTACCTGAATGTAAACCACTTAGAGGGGCATAATCGAAAGGGAAGTCTAAGTCCATTTACGTCCATCTCACAAGTCGTCCAAAGTTAAAAAGAGCCTAAGACACATTTTTGAAATATACGTCCAACTTTTTTTGACTTTCGAAAATCGTCTAATTATACGTCCTGCCCTGTTGGACGTGGGATTGGTCTGCAAAGTGATGGACTGAACACTCAGATATGCCACCTAAATAGTGGGGTACCTTACAAGGCACTGCTGTGAACTTCACAAAAAGGGTGCCATGGCTTCTCCTCACTACAGCTCCCTTATAGGTGATGGTAAGCCCCCCAAACCACCTCCAGAATCCCCTACACCCACTTATCTACCACCCCAATAGCTCTTATGGCTGCAGGAGCCACTTATATGCCAGTAAAAAATGGTTTTGGGGTATATAGGAGAGTGCACATGTTTAAGTATCAATGCAGTGATTACAGGGGCTTATGGGCATGGGTCCTCATCTCTAAGGGTCCCTAATCCACCCCCAAGATGACTTCAACTGCCTCTGGGCTGGACGACTAGGCTTTCCTATGCCAGGTGATGATGGTCTGGAGGCTGAAATTTAAAGTTGTAAATAAAATTTTTATGGGGGTGGTGATCACTGGGGTAGTGTGTGGGGGGTCTGTGTTATGTGTTTTCAGTGCTTATCTAGTGAGTTTAGGTGGGTGTTTGTGACTTAGACCATGTTTTATATGGTCTAAGTCACAACGTCCAAATTCCGTCTAGGTTCTGTTGATAAACTTTCGGTTATACATGCTGTATGACTAAGTCTAAGCCAGCCCACATCCGGCCCAACTCCCGCCCTCGACACACCTCCCGAAACGCCCCATTTAGACCAGGAGCTGCAGCCACCTTCACCACGGCAGCAGGGAGCCACGGAGGGGGAGGTGCAGGGTTCTGGCCTGGCCCACCCCGTCCCCCAAGGTCCTTCCCTTCTCCAAACCCAGTGCCCACACTTACCCCACGCAACTTTGGCCAGCTCAGGTGGGGGCAGGGCAGAATGCAGCTGGGAGCCAGAGAGCCATCCCGCTCCTCACTTGGGCAGCTGCACAAAGGCAACAGAAAGTGAAGTGCTGCAGCTCCCCAGAAGCAGCAACTCAGCCGCCGGCTCTCCCTCCTAGTCCAGAGCTCATCATGTAGGCAGTAAGCTCAGCACAGGCACACATTGGTTCAGCTGCAGCACAATGGGCCAATCACAAATGACCTTAGAACTCTGAGTTCGTTTGTGATTGGCCCATTGTGCTGCTGAACCAATGTGTGCCTGTGCTGAGCTTACTGCCTATGTAATGAGCTCCATGCTTACGTGACACGCTGCTGATTCATCGGAACTCGGAGCTCAGCATAGCGCCAGACCGGAAATAAGGTAGGCCTCGAGTCGGGAAGAGAAGAACCCCAGTTCCATCCCCGTGGGAGTCCCGTGGACCTTGGAGGGGTCCTCGCGGGAGTCCCGTGGGCCTGGGAGGGATCCTTGCGGGATTCCCGTGATCCCCGTTCCCGTGCAGACATCTAGCCTAGACACAGAAAATACAATGCAGCCAATAGGAATTGATGGGTTCTGTTGCATTTGCTGCATGGAAATTGATATCACAGCTTTATAAAATAAGCCTTAAGTTTATTATTGCATTCCCTAAGAAAAATAAGGCTACAGGTATCTGCGTGCAATTGGGTGAACACAGGACTAAACAACCTGTCATAAAAACGTGGAAACAGCTGGAACAAGCTCTCATCACCTCTCACTTAGACTACTGCAATGCACTTCTCTCAGGTCTTCCACTCAACCATCTCTCTCCCCTTCAATTCATTCAAAATGCTGCTGCACAACTCATATTCTGCAAGAGCTGCCATGCTCACATTACCCCTCTCATCACTTCATTGGCTCCCCATCTGTTTCCGAACAGTTCAAATTCCTCTTACTGACTTACAAGTGCATTCACTCGGTACCTTTCCTCACTTGCCTCCCCATATGCTACCCCTCTTGAATTCCATTCATCGAGTAAGTCCCTCTTATCTGTACCCTTCTCCTCTACCCCAACTCCAAACGCTGTCTTTTCTCTCTTGCCAGGAACAGGCTGCCAGAGCCAATACATCATGCTCTAACTCTAGCAGTATTCAAATCCAAGCTAAAAGCCCAACTTTTTTGAAGCTGTTTTCAACTCTTAACTCTGGACTAGAGAATGACACGGTGGCTGTTACCCGTAGCTAGCCACGGGTACCCCACTGAACAGTGGTGGTGGTGGTGGGGAAGTGCTCACTACGGGCACGAGGACAAGTCCATCCACTGCCCCGTGAACAGTGAATGGACTTGTCCCCACAGTTAAGGGAGGGAATGTGCGCAGCCCCCTCCCTCCTACTTAACGAATCTATCTCCCTCCCCCTTACCTTCGCAGTGCGTTAGTAAAGTAAGTTGCTGAAGCTGGCCGAGCCTGCCTGCATGCAGTTGCATCTGTGTGGGCAGAAGCTTCTCCTCTGACGCAACTTCCGGTTCCGGGCAGTGACAGGGACATAATTTTTCCTGTGTCCTGTTACTCCCCATCCCTCTACCCTCCCTTTATCATTGTAATTAAAACTTCCCTATCCCCCAAAACCTCTTGTTTCCAATCAGTCTTACCTTGTTATAGTATTAGGTTTACCCTTTTTTTATTTTATTGCACCTAAATCAAAAATTATATTAGACCTTTCTAATTTCTAACATTGTAAACCGTCCAGATAGTTGGTATATCAAGCCATGAATAAACTTGAAACTACTCTGGACATCCAAATACTTATACCCATACTATCATTCCTTGTGCTAGAAACTCCCCAACCATGAGATGTCCTGTCTTCTGAGTAGGGGCCATCTATTGAATGTTAAATGTACAAGAAGCTGCGTACAGGAATCGTCTATTGAATGTTGCATACACCTTTCAGCGCTATAGAAATGATAAGTAGTAATGGTAGTAAGTATAGTGTTAATCTCAGTTTTGCTGGAAAATCATCTGCAACCTTAAAGTGCAACGCGATTTGCTGATTCCACATTCTAAGTCTCCGTTCACAACAGCTCCGGATTGCATCAATAATGCATTACACCAACCCCATTATTACACTTCGTTTGCTATGCCCAGGTCAAATTACTGCAATCAGCCTGCAAAGAACGGTTCCTGCAGCCCAGCCCGGGAGGGCAGACAGAAAAGCAGGAGATCGGAGGCTGGGCAGTACTAGGCCTTACTGCACTAGGGACTGAACTGGGAGGAAGCGAGAGCAGCCCGGAGCCGCAGCCCCCGAGCCCTTCCCGGCTCGAGCCTCTCCCTCGCCCCAGAGTCGCCGCTGCACTTACCATGGTACAAATAGAAGCGATTCTGGAGACTGTCATTAGGATTTCCATCCGCCCAACGCCATCTTCCACCCAATCACAGCGAAGGAAGAAGAGAGCAGAGCCGCACGCACGCTCTCACTCACCGACAGGCGAACTGCGCAGGTGCAACTCACACTTTTTCCTGGGTCCTACGGCAGTACGTGCTTCCCCCAGGTCCTAAAGCACAATGAACTTATTGGTGATGTTTACTCCTGTAGAGACCCAAGAGTTCCTCAAATTCCCAGAAACTCTTAATAACTAGTTTCAAGAGGAAAACTTTTGGCCTCGTCCTGGTTTAGAAGTACTGTATGTATAGACCTCTCCTCACAGAGACAAATATGCTCCCTGAAGCGACTGAAGTGGTATTTTGTCGTCTAATTAGGTGGTGTATCAAATCCAAGGTGATCAGTCATGGCACTTCCCCAAATACCCGTCAAAAATGATAATTAAAACCCTACTTCCATTCATAGATATCAGTGCTGATGCTGAAAAGAGCAGGTGAGCAATGCAACCACCAAATCAAAATTGCAAAATTGTGAAGTTATGGCCACATCATTCTGGGTACCTTGCTATTATTCTCACACACAGGGAGTCTGTCAGGAATTCAGGTATCCAAAAATGGGGATGTGTAGGGAAGCTTCAAATATTATTGTAAGTAAGAGATTAGTAAAAATAATCGTAATATAAAGAGAAAAGACTAATCTCATAAAATAATTTTTCTTAATATGTGAACTCTGTTATATGTCCTGTGACATTCCCATGCACTGAGAAATGTGTAATCTGGTTGATCAAAAGCTCCTATAACCAAATCCACTGCCCAATCACTGTGCAAGGAATAATTTTATAACTTTTCATAAAGATTCATTTATTTATTATTTCAGTAATAGTGTAGAAAAAAACTAGGACTTAGCTTCTAAGAAGTGTTAATGACCTCTAAGCTATACTTGACAGCAGCACATTAAAAAAAACACACATGCTTTTGTAAGTGGTGCTTTACCTCTGTAAGGATAAAATATGTGCAGAAAGGTTCATGTAATGATTTACTGAGCTTCCTTTAGTTAAGATCTTCCAGAGTGCTATGTGATCCAAACCCCCCAGAGTGATAAAGACACAAACTCCTATAAATTAGAAACCCATACCCAGAAGTGTAGAGCATCACCTAGGATTCAAAGAATGCCAGGAACAAAAGTGATCATGGAGATGTACCCTTGATTGTAGGGCTTCCCAATGCCATTGAGAAGGGGCAAGGGATAAAATTCCCCCAGGCCTGGCTTCTGAGGGGGAGCCCGGTGCCAACAGCTCGTGAGATCCAGCATATTCCCCTCCCTTCCAATTGCGCCCCTCCTCCTCTACTTGTCTGGAGTCATTGAATGGCAGGCAGCAGCAATTGAGAAAGACTGTTCTGCCAGCCACAGGTGAAATTTTCTTCCTGCCGTGTCCCACCTCCTGTAAAATATAATGTCTGCATTTGTCTACTAAACTGTAAATAAATCTTTCTTTTTACCTCATACTTCATTGTGCCTGTGTGAATTATTTATTTGTTTCTTTCCAGGAGGTGGCTGTATTATTACTGGAGTTACTATCACTTATTTTCTTCTTACTTGCTTACAACCTTCATGAAGTTCTGACATGGGTAAGGCCAATGAAAAATCTTCAAATGTAAAGATTCCCCCCCCCCTTTTACTCTGACTATTCTTATGAAATATGTTGCACTTTTGCTATTTGTATTTTGTACTTCGCTGATTGTCCAGCTCTCTTCGGTGTAAATTGCCTAGAAATCATCTGATTGTGGCGGTATAGAATAAAGTTATGTTATGTATTATGTAATGCTCATAGGAATTTGTAAAGGATTTCAATCACCTGGCTCTTTTGTAAACAAAAAAGCAACTAGCAAGGAAAAAATACTCCCCAGAATAGCACTTGGTAGGTAGCTCTTCAATGAAGGCAGGGAAATAACACTCCAAATGAAGATTAGACTTGTTCATGCCCTCATTTTCTCAGTAGTCAATTACAGATGCAAAAGCTGGACAATACGGAAACAAGACATAAGAAAAGAAAGACTCTTTTGAGCTTTGGTGTAGTAGAAGGATTTTATGCATGCTGTGGATCGCCTTTAAGGATTAACAAATCCATTATGGAAAAGATCAAACTGGCTATGTCACTTGAAGTCCAAATGATGAAGTTACGATTGTCATATTTTGGTCACACTGTCAGAAGATAGAGATCACTGAAGAAGGACATCATGTTTGGGAAGATTGATGGAACCAGGCAAATAAGGTGACCTGCAGATGGCTGGACACATTGAAAACAACCATGGGGATGATGCTGGAGGACCTTATTGGACTAGCACAAAACCAATTTCTTTTTAGACCTGTAATTCATCAAGTCGCTAAGACTTGAACATGAGTTGATGGCACCTAACAACTTAGTTACTATACAACACTGGCTTTTGAGAGAGATGTAGACTAGTAAGGATGGATGTCTTAAACTATGGTCCCCTATGTGAGAAAATATTTGGTGGCTCTCCTTCAGCTCATTTGGATCCAAAGGGCCCCAGCTGAAAAATTAGTGAAGACCACTGATCAAGAGACTTTACATAAAATAAAAGCAAAGTGGTAATTTGCAAAATTAAGGAAGTTGACATTTCCAGATTGCTTAGATTAGTGTCCCACAAACTTTTCAGCCAGTGGCACACTAAACCCCGTGTCCCAGCTGGATGTCAATGCAATGATGTTACATGCATGTATGACATCATCACATCAATGCCACTTCGGTGGGGGATCCTGGAGCAGGAGAGTTGCCAGCGAGGAGGAGTCGTTGTTGCCAGCTGACTGCCTACAGGATGTGCCTCCGCCGCGAGAACATGCCCTAAAAGCAGTCAGCCGGCACCTCTCCTCCTTACCGGTGTCTCGTTGGGGCACACCTGGAATCTGCTGCTGCGGCACAGTTTGCGATACAGGCAGTCCCCAGGTTAAGAACGAGTTACATTTTTAAAGCTGTCCTTAAGTCGGATTGTATGTAACTCAAAACTTGTAGATTTTAAGATTCTTGCTGCTTACCTCTGCTCCCAGCTGACAAAATAGCCAACTGTCCTTACCAATGTTCCCTCTAAGGTACAGCATGCACAACCACACACTGTTCTTAAAGTGGCCATACATCATTCCTGAATCTGCTACAGGAGAAGTGTAGGAGTCTATGCCACTGGAAATAGTGCTCAGCAAAATGTAATGAAGCCACGACCGCATTCTTAAGTATGATTCGTACTTAAGTCAGGTGTCTGTAAATCGGGGGCTGGCTATAATTTCAATATTCTGGTGTAGGGTACTGTTACCATATTTTAAGAAGAAAAAACCTGGCCACATGGCCCAAAATTCTACCTCCATTGCCACCCAGTTCTGCCTCCAACACCACCCCATTCCAACCCCAGCAAGCCTTATCTCTTCTTCTCCGACCTTTGTGTCTGGAAGGCTTTGAGCATGTGCAGATGTGTGTGATGTCATCCTCACATGCTCAGAAACCCCTCAGATGCAGCTGGAACTCATCAGGGTAAACCAAACCCCAGACAAACTGCCAGGTTTTGCAAAGACCGTCCAGGCACCTGGACAGTCCTAAAAAAAAAAAAAAAAAAAAGGACATTTCCAGGTTTTCCTGGATGTCTGCTAACTCTGGGCTCCTTTTATCAAGCCGTGCTAGTGGTTTAACACACGTAATAGCGTGCGCTAAACTGCCGGACGTGCTTGAGCAGGCAGTAGTTTTTGGCCAGCGCGAGGATTAACGCGTGATGAAAAGTTGCACGCGTTAAACCTACTAGCGCGGCTTGATAAAAAGAGCCCTCTATTGTGGTGGCTTGGATTTCCAATGGAAGCCAATTAATAAATGATTCCAATCTGCCCCACCAACTTAAAATATAAAGACCACTTTGATAGAATCACTATTTCTGAGATGGCTTCAGGAAGGTACAGCCTAACAATATAGCAAGGTATTTAATAAAGGATAATTGGGTTTTGAAGGAGAAGTTTGACAGATATAAGATCGTGGGTCTTTTTTATGAAGGAATATAGATATTCAATTTTTTACCAATTTATTTTATAAATAGAAATGGAAAAAAGTTTAATTTGGAGGAATAATTTAAAGATCAACTACATAAAGGGAAATTTAAAGGCATAAATAATTACCTATAGTGAAACAAGTTATCAGTGGATTTTTTTTGATGGCTACTATGGTTAGAGTTTTTACATGATTAGATAGTACAGTAAAGAGGAAAGGGGACATCCTTGCTTTGTCCCTCTGGACGCGAAGAAAGAAGAGCATTGATTATTAACGAATATTAGGACAAAGATATAGCATTTTCACCATTTAAATGAATTTCTGTCCCAAACTATGAAGAACTATTTCCTAGATCTCCCCCAGAACACAATAAAAACGTCTAATCTCACGCCACTTCAAATGACCCTCCCTCTCCACGGCAATATCTACGCTCCTCTATGACGTCATTCCGCCTCCCTTGCATGCGCGTAGACGCTCTTAGGACCCCCTCCTCCCCCATCGAGGCTGTCGTTTCAATCGCCAGCTCGCATCCGAAACTTAAAGAGAGACTATGTTATGAAGGTATCTGTCAGTACCTATTCTCAATTCCTGTCTGTGGATGATAAACGGTTGTATGCTTTTCCCCTTCTCTTGGTCTCGAAGTCGTTTTCGAGTTTTACAGTCAGGCACCCAGTTAGCCAGTCCTTTACTTCCCAAGTAAGGTCGGGTGGGGGCTTGCGTGCTTCCTTTTCGCAGGGACCCGCCATCTTGTAAGTAAGGTGCTGGTAAAATCGGCTCCGTGTAAAGGGGTAATTAATCGAAAATACACTGTACGTTCTACTTTAATATAGGAGGGAGCCGGGGTGGATGCGGGGGTTACCTTGTAATGTTGGAACCCGGGGTGGAGACAGCTGTAGGGAAGGCAGTTGTGTGTTACTTTTAAGGGGGTCAAACAACGTGGCCTGGGGAAAGAAGAGAGGGAGTCCCAGCGCGATTGTTCCGAGTCGCAGCCTTTGTGCCTCTATAACCAGGCATTTTGCATTGGTCCCTTGCCCCCCCCCCCCCCCGGTTGCTCAAACATCCCTGGGACATATCCTTGCTGTCTAGAGGTACCAAGGGAGCCTCAGGGAGGAGGAGGATAACAGGAATTGCTTGGGTGGTATAGGGGAGACTGCAGGGATTCGGGTATGTGGAATCCTTTCTGGGGGTTCAAACTGGGAGAACCCCCAGAACTACCAGGGATTTTTGTGGGGGGGGGGGTGGGCTAGTCACGTGCCCATGTGCTGTAAGTGGGACATTTTATTTTTGCTCATCAGCAGCAAATGGGCATGTATTTACCTCTGCGGTGTGTGCTAGTTGTTTTCTGAAAGCACACACTTAACATGGTGATAATTTGCGTACCATTAGTTTACTGTATTGAGGAGCATTTAGCTTGAATAAGTCATGTACTAAGCCATCAGTGCATGGCTCTGTGCAAGCTTTTTGCATGGACCCCGTAACAGTAATGGATCTTGCTGCTAAGTCAGGGTGAATGGAATATATAATCTGTTTTTCAAAGTTATTGTTAAAGCTTACATAGTAACATAGTAAATGATGGCAGATAAAGACCTGAGGTCTATCCAGTCTCCCATTCTGTGCAATGAGGCACATTTTTCATATGCTTGATGTGATCCCACCTTGGTTGCTGGCAGGTATCCTTGGCTCCCTGCCACATCCACTCTGATTAGATCTTTTCCTTCGTGCTGCAGTCTATTTGAATGCCATGGCCTGATCTCTTTACTAGCTGTGCTATTCAGATCTGTTAGCCTTCTAGCTGCCACTCCAACACTTCAAAGGCACCACTGCCTACCTGTAGCTCTTCGGGCTTCTTGTTGCTCAGGGTCATTAGCACCAATCATATCAGTTTCACAGCAGGCACTCAAAGGAGGAGCAGTCATTCTTTAGATGCTGGTACTTCAGATAAGTTGACTTATTTTGATTGGAAGTTTAGTGACTTAGCCAGTGTAACAAAATTTAAATTCTATGTTCACAATCAATAATTTTGGCACGGGCTCAAATGAGAGCATTATATGGTGATGTGCCACACCTAGAATTACTTGATGAAAGAAAATTGAGTTATCGCCTTGAGGTCCTATTGCCATTGGGTCTGTTTTGGGTGAAAACATCTGAAGATATTTTCTATATTTATAAATTTTACAAATGATATTGCACATTGGACTTCTTTTTTGTTTGGGTTTTACAGCGGTCCAATATTGGGGTCTATAGATAGTGTGTATGCTTTACCAATCTCTATCTGATGGAACTTGGGCTCTCTAGCAACTTTGTCATTCAAATGTGTTACTGCTGTTGAAGTCCAGTGGCCCTGTTCAACTTGCCTGGCATTTCTCCATTGGTGGAGTTCTCCGGTTGAGCCCTGCCTGTACAGACTATCACATGATCCACAACAAACTATACAAAAATCACAGGACTATCTCTTTGATATAACTTATTATTGGGTCAGTCCTAACCCTAAGTGAAGCATATAAAGCCTTCTGGTTGTTTGTGCCATCATGACATGCTGAACATTCTTCAAAACTATGCATCGTGTTTCCATGTAACCTTGTAAAGATCAGAAAATAACCTTGATCAATTTTAAGAATTAGTAATACATTTTTTTTGTAAATTTTTAGTAGTAAGTCGCCAGCATGACGAACACTAAGGGAAAGCGGAGAGGAACACGTTATATGTTCTCCAGACCCTTTCGCAAACATGGTAAGTGCCACTTTAATATGGTTTTGTATCTCTTGGGATTCTTAAAAGGACAGCTCTAAAGTTCTTTATACAAGACTGAGTGTCACAATGATGATGATAATTTTTAAAAAGCCTGCTAGTAACTTATTTTTTGGTTGCTAGTTGGTTCTTGCAGCAGGAGTACTGTATATACTCGAATATAAACCAATATTTTTGGACCAAAACAATGGCCCAAAAATGGGGGTCTTAGCTTATATTCAGGTCATCACTCACCCGCCCCCTCTTGGACTTGTTGCAGGTCTTCACCGGGCCTGCCGTGTGGCCTGGTGGGGTTGGCCAAAATAGGAGGGATCCTTCCATTCTCCTGCCCGGCCAGCTCTGCCAATTTTTTTTTTTTACATCTCCCGCATCCTCCTGCATACCTTTTTGAATCACTGGTGGTCCAGCAGTGTACTGGGCAGGAATGAGATTTATATACTCCTGCTCTGCACTGAGCCCCTCCCTGAATGGCAGCCTTGAGTTCTCGTGGCCCAGCGGTGTACCAGGCATGAGCGACCTTTCCTCACTCCTGCCCGGCGCTAAGCTGCTCGCTGAATGGCTTCCCTGAGTTCTCATGAGACTCAGCAGCCATGAGTCTGATGTTGACTGCTCCTGGGTCTCTGGGAAGGTACTGGAGGGCACCTCAGAGGAGGGATACCTTAGTTTTCCCTCAGAATCCTTCCCTTCCCCATGAAAGGAGAAAATTGCCTCTGTAGAAGCTATCCCATTTTCATTTTATCAGGGAGATGTGTTAGTCCATCTCATTTGAATTGAAGATTTGAGGAAGAGCCTAGGGCAGGGGTGGGCAACTCTGGTCCTCGAGGGCCAGAATCCAATTGGGTTTTCAGGATTTCCCCAATGAATATGCATTGAAAGCAGTGCATGCAAATAGATCTCATGTATATTCATTGGGTAAATCCTGAAAACCCTATTGGATTCCGGCCCTTGAGGACTGGAGTTGCCCAAGTCTGGGCTAGGGCCAAGTCAGACATCCTTCAGTTGGATCCTCCTCTATAGGAAGCTTTGATGGTGCCAATGCACAGAATCCTCAAGCTGGTACAGATGAAGCAGTGAGAGGACCCAGGGATCTACTCCCCCTCCCCCCATACAGCCATTGAACAAAAATAATAGAGTCCAGAAGGCTCTGTGATTCCAGAAGCTTCAGCTTCCTCATCATTCCTTGGTGGTTGAAACCACTTCCAAAAGAGCTAAGAGTTCCAAGAATTGCTCCTTATTGCCCCTGGGGAGGGAGGCCTGAATCTTGGAGCTTTTGGGGAAAAATTATATCAGAATAATACTATGTCTCCTGTATAGTATTTTGCAAGCACTTGTGGAACATTGTGTGTAGTGTGGCAAAGTTTGCAGATGTTTTCTCTCAGGGAAAAGGCAGAAAAGCTCTCTCAGCTAGTAGCTAAAGAGGAGGCATATAGAAAGGTGCACTGTCTGGGAGATGATCTTTTTGGTGACAAGGTGGAAGACATAGGAGACTTTATTAAGAAATGTTCTGAAACCATTGTCACTGTCCCAGCCTACTTCTGGCTCAGTCTCCACATACAGGAGGTATTCTGGCAGAGGGCAATGGAGTACCCTACTCCTCAATGTATAGTTATTCTCTCTCTTAATCTACCCAAAATAACCAGGGTTCTCATTCCCACCCAAGGTAGCAGAGGGCCCAGAAGCTCCAGCTAGCTAGCTAGCTTCCCAGTCAGAACAGGGAATAAACAGTTCCTGTAGCTATCTCAGAAGACCTTTCAGAGGAAGAGTGAATTTTTCCCCAAGTATGGTGGCTTCTTTGAACCTTGGAGCAGTGGATTCTTAGTCTGGACAGGCTACATGCTGCAATTGGAACATGCTCCTCCAGATTGCCCACCAAAAGCATTGAAATCTCTCGACACCAGGAGTGTGTGATTTTAAAATTGATCATAATTCTATTTATGTTTTAAAAATGTTCTTATCTAGTGGTGGTTTGTGGTTGTTACTGGGTCAAAGCCAAATAGAGCAGCTATTCTTGCATTAAAGACAGAGTGACGGGGGGGGGTGTAGGAATAAAAGGGTATTGTAGCTGGAGAGAGGAGACAGGCTAGGAAGGGAAAGAACATCTGTAAAGAAGAAGATGATAGGGGAAGAGGCTGAATTTTGGAAAGAAAAGGAAAATAAGTGAAAGTGGATGAGGGATGTAAAATGCAACATTAACAAGTATGAACAGAAGAAACAATAGACAAAATTAAAATTTCTGTAACTAAATATTTTTGTTATTGCCAAAGTTTCTACCTTTCTCATAGATTATAGTAGTCTCCATAGACTATCTGCCTCTTTTACGAAGCCGTGCTAGCGGCTGCTCTGTGCTAATGGCCCCGAAGCCCATAGAGATTTAAAGGGCTTCGGGACCATTGCCGTGCGGCTTTGTAAAAGAGGCCGTATATCTAAAGTGAAGAACAAGTTGTTTTAAACGTGTGAATATTATCCATTGTAAATAAACCTGTTTCTCAGTAACAGATTTACATGCAATTCAGTGGTGTTGGATTTTTTCATTATAGGAGTTGTTGCACTGTCAACCTACATGCGTATCTACAAGAAAGGTGATATTGTGGACATCAAGGTACTTTCAAATTTACAGCTTCATATTGTAATACCAAATACTGCTGGATCTTATATAAAACGCTTGCTTACTCTGGGAGCCTAAAAACACTGGGGTTTCCAACAAGTGATATTTTTCAACAATCGCGTACAAGACTACATTTTCTGGCTTTTTGTGTGTCTGTGGGAAGGGGGTACTTTTATGTGTATAAATTTTAGGCAAAAACTTTCAGAAATACCGTGTCAGCTGGGTAGTGTCCAGCATTGCATATTGGACATTTCTCTTGTTTCTGAATAATTAGAATACTTGGGAAGGTTTGGTTTGTTTTTAAGACATGACGTTTTAAGAGTTGACTCTTTTTAGCAGAGGCTGCTGTCAACCTGAGCAAACTTTGCATGTCAAGCACAGAAGGGTTTCTCTTTCTCTTCTTGGAGCGGTCTGCTTCTCCTTGTGATCTTAGGCAAGTCACTTAACCCTCCATTGCTTCAGATACAAAATTAGATTGAGCCCTCCAGTGACAGGGAAATACTAGTTTATCTGAATATAACTCACCTTGAGCTACTACTGAAAAGGGTGTGAGCAAAATCCAAATAAATGTAGTTATCCAGTCTCTGCATTCAAGGTTTGTGCTTGCCTATGTGAATTAGATTTTTAGATTTGGATAGTGATTTTAGTAACAACATTTTAACCTGTTCTTACTTATGGTGAAGTTATAAAATTAGATGCTTGGCTTTTGCAAGTAATCTAAATCCTGAGCTTATTAGCTGGTGTATTAGAGCATATATTCTTGACAGTGTTGGAGCTCGGTGATGATTTTTCTCTTATCATTGTTTCATAGATTTAAAATTAGTAAATTTTACAAGCATTGAGAGTAGACCGGAATGGTCAAATCTGTAGATCCATTTTTATTAATGCAAAAAGGAAGAATTTTAATTTTTGCTCAACCCTAGTAAATAGTCTTTCAGACTATTTATCTTGTACTGGGTTGTTTTGGTTTTTTTTGGCATAAATTTTAGAATTTAAGATTTGTGATTTTGGTACAAGTTCTTTAAAAATTTGCATATGGTGAAATGGTTATTTTATGTAACTTATGTTGAACGAGAGCAACAGTGCTACGTAACAGGCATTTGGCGATGCAGATCTCCCATAAGAGCCATAGAAGACACGTGTTACTTCTGGGCTACAATGCCAAATAAAGGGCTACTGTTTACCTTTTATTTATTTTTCTGTTTCCACTATTGATTCTGTGTGAAGTTTTAAGTGTTAAAATGGTGACATAGTGGATAGAACATTTGGGAAGCACAGATACAGGGGATTCTGACTGGCCAGGTTGGGGGGGGGGCTGATGTAATTGGGCAGTTCATACTTTAAAAAAAAAATCCATTTATATAAGAAGCAGATTCTGAGGTTCAAGATGGTCCTTAGTTTCTAGGTGCCGGTAGGAATTGAGGGACCTGTGTTTTTAACAGGTACAAATCAGCATAGTGAGGGCAAACCACCTAACACTTAGGCCAGACTTGGGTTACAAAGAGGGATATTAACTCTTTTGTCTAACTGAGAAACATCCCTTGTAAAAGAGTTCTTTAGGTTGTATAGAAATGTTTTAAATATCAAAAGCAATGTCAGATTTTAAATAGGTCTATTAATAGCTGTTTGTGAGAGGGTTCAGACTAGTTCTCAGCCAATGGAATCAAGAGTTGAATTGGTCAATAAGCAGAAATAGGTGTTGCTCTGGAAGTAATCTATATAAGAAAAGCTGATTATCAGTGAGTGGGAGAACAGAGCAGGCCAAATTTAGGTTTTAACCCCCCCCCCCCCCCTTTGTGTCCCTGCTCTTGAAATTCACTTGTAAGAGACAAGTTCAGTTATTCAGCAGTACTTCTGCTTTATATTTGTGCAGCTGTACAGTAATAACCCTTCAGGCAATAACTACACAATCTTTTTGACTCTAGCTTCAAAGCTTATAGGTTCCCCAGGATCTCCAGAAGACACAGGAGTGTAGAGATCAGAGAATTCCATGCATTTATTGATTTTTGTTATTAATAGCTCATGTTTGTTAGCTTTTTAAAGGAGTTCCCCTGCCCTTGAGACCATCACTTGAAAGAGGTCAAAGTTAGTTCAGCTATTCAACAGTGCAGACACTGAATATATAATACAAAATGGTTCCCTTTCATGCTTCATTCTTTTGGAGGCTTATGTGCAGCCTCGGAAAGCAAAATTGGTAGTGAATCTGGCTAGCACATAGGGGTGACTACATGTATATTTCTGAAATGTTAAGTGAGCTAAAGGCTTGTTACTGCATAACCAATTCAATTCTTTGTGTTGATTTTCATATGCTAAAATGTGATGTCTATGTACAATGGTTTGTCCTCTACCAAACCTCAGGGTGTGTAATTTTGTGCAACAATATGGCTTTCCAGTATGTAATAAAAGAAATGGCAATGCAAGCGTTATTAAATCTTGCTGTATTTCTTTTAGCTGTCATAGGAAAGGAGATTCGGTCACAAACACAATTTGAATTAATGGTCATGGTAGAATTTAGGTCATGGTGATGGAAGCCTAGGCTTGAATACTTTGCCTGTGGCGGTAAAAGGTCATTTGTAGTCTCTCTCTTTTTTTTTTTTTTCTTTCATTCATTTAATAATGTGCCGTTGTGTGATATTGCTACAGTTAACCTAAAATGGGGTGAAATAAAAAGAGCAGCACATAATAATTTTCTTTTTACCATGTTTTTGTTTTCCAGGGTACGGGTACAATTCAAAAAGGCATGCCCCATAAATGTTACCATGGCAAGACTGGTAGGGTCTATAATGTAACACAGCATGCTGTGGGCATCATTGTAAACAAACAGGTTAAGTAAGTGCTGATGAATATTTAACTCGTATGAGCATGATTTAGAGTAAATAGAGATCCCCTGCCACTTTGCCATTTGGTCAGTTTCCATGTCTGTAATGGTCATTCAAGTGGGGGAACAACAATCATCCTTATAAAAACCCAAGCAAATTTTATATTTGACTTGTGTCCTGTCTGGGGAAACAGTTCTGTTATAGAGAAGATCTGGAGACCTTTTAAGAACTTTAATCCTCTCTTCATATAAACAGTACATATGGTGATTGTGTGTTTTGGGAGTGCTGCAAAAAAATATTAAATCAGTTCTGGATTTCAGGGAACACAGTAGTTGAGCATCGGTCCATTTTTTTCACAGCTATTACCGTTTTTTAATAATTCAGGATTTTAGAAGGGTGGCTGACATTAGTTCTGAATGAGTTATAAATTTTACTGCAAAGACATTCTTTGACCTATTCCTTTGGAATTCTCTAAGCACCACAATTGTATTAGATCATGCAGTGTAGGATTGTTGATATGCAGTGTAGTGTGCTGATATGGGCCAATTGAGTCAGTGAATGAGTAGTGATGTCCTTTTCCATAACCTTTTAAATTCTTTATTGCTTTACATTAGATGATGTAGATTTTAAACTGTCCTTTTCATTTGGATGGTGGTAGTGTTCTATAATAAGTAAATTAAATGGTATGTTCTTAAATGATTCTTAATTAAGTATAAATGGTTTTTGATTACCATATATGTTAGGATTATTGTAGCTGTTTTATAGATAGATAGATAATAGGGCTACATTTCTGAAGTAGGCTTTGAAATCTTTAAGGCAGTTTATAGCTATTCTATATGCTGTTTTAGATGTTTAATTTGTCAATTTGTATTTCTTTTCATTACTTTTTGTTCTTTATTTAGATTTGTATTTAGATTTAAATTTGTAATTGTGATTATGTGATCGCACAATTAAAGGTATTTTATTTCTTGTAACCACTACAACTCTTTATGATTGTGGGCAGTGGAGGGTTAAGTGAGTTGCAAGGAACTGCAATTGGGGGAAAATAAATAAAATACCTTTAATTGCAATTAAAATGCAGCCCTGATATATATTTAAAATGTATACCTGTGCTATCGCCATAGGAGATGTGGGTATTCTGTGCAATTTTAGGTGTCAATTAGATTGTAGCAATGGACTTCAAAAGTATTGTGGGTGTGTGGTTTATTAGAATACACAGTTCACGCTCAGACGTGCATGGAAGTAACAACCAACTAAAATGAAGAAAACTAAAATTGCATGCAATCTTTATTTACATCTTGAACTGGAGCTTTAAAATCTCCCATTTTTGCAGTCGCTCAACAAAATCAGGCTGCCCCAGTAGCATTAATTTATAACATGTTGTGGCCCGGCCTATTTTCTTTCTGAATAAAATACTAGTTAAGAGAGCTAGAAGCATTTTTCTGAATTCCTTGTAGTCCATGGAGTATACCAGTCAGGGTGACTGTGACTGTTTGTATTTTCATGGCAATAGTTTGATTTTTTTTTTTTTTTTTTTTTTTTGGGGGGGGGGGGGAGTTGGGCGTGAGAAGGAAGGTGGGTATCCGGGAAGGTATGGGGTATAGATTGGAGAAGTATGTTTCAGCTTGAGGGAGTATAACAGTATAGCTCTCTTTCTTTTGTCATTTTTCCCCTTTGTACTTAGTTTTCTGTAGGAGATTGGGGGGGGGGGGCTAAGTAGACCAGGTTACCCATTCCACAAGGGAGATCTTTTGGCCAGTCTTGGTTTTAAAATTGCATCTCAAAGTAGTGTATTTGTAATCCATGGTTCTATCCATTGAAATCAGTGCTGCAGGGCCCATAATGCACCATGATGAGGTTGGCAGAAATCCAGTACTGCCCCAAAAATTTCACTTATGGAATGGGTAACCTGGTCATCTAGTTGGGGATGGAGGGTTGGAGTCAGAGCAAAGGGGAGTGCTGTGTATGTTATATATTTCATATCTGGGAACAGATGGTGTTTAGAGGTTATGGTTGATTTGCGCTGACCTTTGAAGTCTGTGCTCTTGATAACCTTGCTGTTAATGTTTTCCTATATGTAATGTCTTTTCTTCTAGTTCATTCCTAGTGCTCCAGTATTGGTGGAGGGAGAGTAGAACTGGGGGTTGGGCATTTTTGGAGTTATTCATATTATTTCTGTTAGACTACTTGGACTTATTGTATGTTTGACTTGCATGTTTATTTGTTTTCAGTAAAACAAATTTGACATAAAATACTAGTTAAGATGATAAATATGTTTTAAAAACCCAAAATGCACTAGATTGGAAGCTAGAATACGTTTGGCTAAACTTTCTTCCTACCTACAATTAGTTGAAATAAATACCTTCATTCTTAGCTGTAATAGTGTAGAAGAGAAGTAGAGAAGGATTTTTAATGGCATTTTAAAAATTAATCTAGAAGAAGCACTGATGGGGAAAGGCATTAAAAAATGGTCGGGATCTTTAGTTGTGGAATAGAGTATACTCATTCTATGGAAGCCATGCTGTTGAGTGACAAACTTCTGTTTAGACTATGCTTGTGTCTATGTTAAAAGGTAGTAGGGGTCTCATATTTATTTATTTTTTTCACAGAGGTAAGATTCTTGCAAAGAGAATTAATGTGCGTATTGAGCATATTAAGCACTCAAAGAGCAGGCACAGCTTCCTGAAACGGGTGAAGGAGAATGAGAGAAAGAAAAAAGAGGCTAAGGAAAATGGCACCTGGATTGAGCTGAAACGACAGGTAATGTTTCCTATTCCCTTCAATAGCTAATATTTCAGCTTTTTATCCAAAATGGGACAGGATTGCAAAAAAAATGTATGGTTCTTGGTACAGTGTACATCCTATTATAACCTCAGATTTTTAGAACACTAAAATAAAATGTTATGGTGGCCATTTACTAATGGTTAGTAAACTGTTACTATAAGGGCTACTGGAATGAAACAGGCCCTGGAACACATACCAAGGCATCATTTATTCATAGTTAATACATGCTAGGATGCTATTTGGATTGTGTTAATTAAATATGTTTAAAGCCCATGTAAATTGTGACAGTTTTAAAGTTGAGGTAAAGTTGTATAGGTTAGCAATGCTCAGTGATGAACTTCTCCTAAGATTACTTCACAAGAAGTTAAGATGATTATATTATTTCACCGGTTCTGAGAGCAAAAACAAACCAGTTATAGCATGCAGTAATAAATCTTAATATTTTGATCAATTCAAGTTCATTACTTTGTGCCTTGGGGTTTGAATCACATATATAGCTAGTACATTACAAAAGCCAAGTGGATTTCATTCTGTGTTGATTATTGGATTGTGACTAGCAGATTTTGTCCTTTTCTTTTCTTTGCAGCCTGCAGCTCCCAGAGGAGCCCACTTTGTGAGAACACAGGGTAAAGAGCCAGAACTGCTGGAGCCAATTCCTTATGAGTTTATGGCATAGAGTACATTACAGAATAAAGACAATTGTTACCAGAAAACAAAGCCTGTGGTGGTCTAAATCTAAAATTCATTAGTTTAAAAAATTGATGAGCAGGATTTCTGCTGCCTTTTAATTTAAACATTGATATTGCTTCTTTTAAAAGTGCAAATGAGTACAAATATAAGGAATAAATATATAGAGCAAAAATGCTAATATTGCTTAAATCACTATATTACTTCATGGCCTTGCCTATTGCAATTCCCAGAGTATTTTTTCAACGGTTATCCCGAAAAGTGTTTGCTTTTATCTGGACCATAAACCATATATCTTCATACCTCATTCGCTCTAAAAATTATTGGAGCGAATGAGGTATGAAGATATATGGTTTATAGACCATATATATTGGAGTCAGCGATATATTATTGCCTCTTTCTTTAATATTTAAGCGAGCTGAGTGCCTTCTGTTCTAATTGCTTATATCTGGAGATATAAGCCGCCTCAGTGGGCAATTCTATTTCAAGCAAAGCAGAAGGGAGAGATGGGAGTTCCTAATTTCTTTCTTTATTATCTGGTTGCTTTGATACAAGAAGTGGCAGCATGGTAGGGTATATAGATCGTCCATGGATATATTTAGAGCAAGCCTTTGCCCCAGATATTTCTCTTTGGAGGTTACCATGGTCCCCCATAGCAATATTGTGGGCTCAACTTCGATATTGAAAATCCATTTTTGAGGGTGATCTTGCAAACCTGGTATTCTCTGTGCAAGAAAATGTTTCCAGAGTACAAGTTTTTTTGTCTAGACTTCTATCTCTTTATTGGAGGGCTTTGGTCCGGGAAGCAAGGACCTTGTCCACTTCCAATGGGTTCAGGCAAGGGCTTCGTACAGCCGGGCAGCTTTGGCAGGAGAGGAAGATGCTATCTTTTGAGTATCTGCAAGAAGAATATGGCCTGTCCCCTATGGATGCGCTTTCTTGCAATTAAGGCTCTTTCATGCTTTTTGGGATCTTAGCTTGGAGGAAACTAAGTTGGAACAAGTGCTGCGGAGGAGGGGGGTGGGATGGGGGAATTTCATGTTTATATGGGGCTCTGCTTGCTCGAGAGGATCCTGACAATTGTTATAAGGACCGATGGGAGCTGGAGAAGGGGGGGGGGATCCTGCATGTTAACATTATACAAATTTCTTTTTTCTATTCCACTTGCCGCCTCCTTAATTGAAAATGGCTACAAAATGTATTACCAATGGTATATGACTCCCCAACGCTTGTCTCAGATTTATGATCCTTAAAAGACTCAACAGTGAGGCAAAAAAGGTCTAGGGGTTCCCACAGTGGTAGCGGTGAAGAAAAACAACTCAACTAACAAAATGAATGGCTAACTAGATTTATGATCAGCATGAGAATCTATGTTGGAGGTCCTGTAGAGGTTTGGCGGTCTTTTGAACATATATGGTGGTTGTGTCCTTTGCTAAAGCCCTATTGGAATATGGTGGGTCAATTGATAGTTCACATTACTAAGAAACACTGTCCTATGTTGAAAGAATACTTTCTACTTAATGTTCCCATGCCGGGTTATACCCCTTTGGATAATTGTTTAGCTTTGTTTATTTGCACTGTGGCTCGTCTGGCTTTGGAAAAACACTGGCGATCCACAAAGGTACCTGAGCGGCAATACTTACTCTGCCGTCTAGATTATGTACATCTAATGTGTAAACTGACAGCGTATGACACTAAACTGGGCCAAAATCAGCATTTTTAAAATATCACTTTTAAAGATGGATCAGTGAGCCTTTTTATAAGTAGCTGAAGTTTCAGTTTTAAACCTAGGCAATCCTAAAGTCCCCTTAATTCCAGAGCTAAATCATTCCAGTCATCCTCAAAAAAGAAAAAGGACTTTTTCTCTTACAACCTAAAAAATTTAACATGGGAGATTTCCAGTTCCTTTAACTGGCTCAGGTATAATGCTCAAGGTGGAACACATTTTGAAATCTACCACTCAAATATTAGACCAAATAATACAGCTTAAATCAGATTCATCCTGTAATGGTAATCCATGTAAGGGAATAATATTTGTTTATTTGGTTTTATATCCTGTCTTCCCAGGAGAACTCAGAGAGGATTACAAGTTTACATACATATTAAAGTGTATTTATAAAAGTGATGACAAACATGACATGGCAGGACATTGTCTGACAAAGATGTCAAACATGTCACACTTTCAAATGTATATATTAGATTTTCAATGCTAACAAATTTTTGAGTGAGAACAAAATAGTTGCTATGACTTATGAATCATCCCTCATTTATATTGCAGATAGAGACTCTGAAGCACTCCCTACAGCAAGCGTCAAGCATTAGATAATTTGCCTCTTTCCACTACTACATGCGAATGCGATCTAAAAAAATAGATACCGAAGTGTTTGCTCTCTCCCTTCCCAATCCAGGTATAATTTAGGATGATTTACTGAATCAAAAGTGACACCCCTTGTTGCAGGAGCCACCTCATATTAGCAACAAGACAAAAAGCATCTCTGTGCTGAAACCTGGGAAAAGCACTGATTGTGCTAGATCCAGCAGCTTATGATCCTCCAAATACTGGGAAACTGATGAGACCCAGTACTCAGTCTTGGCCACAACTGGTAATCTAGATACTGGTCTGTAGTTAGACATCCAGCTTTCGGGTCTTGCTTACTAGAGATCAGATGGCACTAGTTAGTTTCCAATTTGTTCTCATCTATGGGAAGTCTGGTTGGCATAGTTTAACAAGAATATAGTGGACTAGTGTTTAAGCCCGTTACATTAACGGGTGCTAGAGTAGACGACTTGGTTTTTTTTTTCCTTTCTCTCTCTATGCTTGGATGCTGTCTGTCTGTGTCTCTCCCTTGCCCCCTGCCTGCCTGTATTTCTCTGTTGCACCATGCCTGCCTATCTCTCTGTGGCCCCCTTCTGTTCCCCGCCTTGATTGCTGTCTGCCCCAACACACCCCTCCCCCCAAAGCAGCCCCCTTTCACTCTCCCCCTGTCGTGCCATGTCTGCCTGCTCCTTGGCCCCCATCTGTTCCCCCCCATGATTGGTGTGTGGCCCCAGCACACCCTTCCCCCCAAAGCAGCCCCGTTTCCCAATGCCCCTGCCCCCTCTTGTGCCATGCCTGCCTGCTCCGTGGCCCCCTTCTGTTTCCCCCCCTATGATGGCTGTCTGGCCCAGCAAACCCCTCCCCCCAAAGCAGCCCCCTTTCCCTCTCCCCTTGTTGAGCCATGCCTGCCTGCTCCATGGTCCCTTGCCCATGATTGCTGTGTGCCCCCAGCACACCCCTCCCCCCAAAGCAGCCCCTTTCCATCTCCCCCTGCTTGCCATGCCTGCCTGCTCCCTGTGCATCAGCATTTCCCTCCCCCTCCCCTGTTCCTTCGTAGAAGCATGCAGATAAAATGGTTCCCTTAGTTCTTGGCTGGATTTTTTTTTTTAAGTTTAAAAATGCCGACGCAGCTCCTCTCACGATCCCGCCTGCATCGGAAGCCTTCTCCGACACAGGCCGGGATCGTGAGAGGAGCCACGGCGGCAGCTTTAAACTTAAAAAAAAAATCCAGCAAAGAACTAAGGGAGCCGTTTTCAAAGCCGCCGCCGCGGCTCCTCTTATGAGCTGCACTTATATTATGTCGGAAGATGAGAGAGGAGCTGCGGCGGCGGTGGATTTCAAATTAAAATAACTTAGGCCAGGGAGTTTAAGGGACAGGATTGTACAGCTTGTGCAGCTTAGAGGGACTGAAGGGGACGGAGAAAAAGAAAAGAAAGGTGGCGCGAGCTGGAGCAAGTCCGTCCGGGGCCCGCGTCTGCCCTCCGCTGACAGCCGGCTCCCTCAAAGTCCTCCTCCTGCCGGCAGGGACCACCGGGGCCTGGGTGCGGTGGGGAAGGGGGGTCTTGCCTGGCTGGGGCCGGCCGAATCCCGGGCCTGCTCTCCTAAGTCCCGGCCCCTCACTACGCTAGCTGCCATAGAAGAACTGGCGCTTAGGTGTGGCTGTGAGTTCGTCAGCTACAGTGCTGGAGTGCTGGTGAGGCTCTTGAGAGGACCGTTGTAGGTGCCCATGTACTCTCCTGCCTGCCACTGGCCTACGGAACACGCAGGCAGGAGTGCGCATGCACGCTTAGCATTTTATTATATAAGATAGTAAGGCAAAGTATTTTATCTTGTTTGGAACACAGATTTGTATTTCTCTGCCATCTCTTGGTTGAAACTTTGCTGATGCTCAATGATGATTATCCTCCGTTGACTGAATCTGGATGAAATAAATTCTAGATATTTCACCGGCGAACTGAGAGCATGCAGCAAGTTAAGATGAGTAGCACAGTTACAAGGCAGCTCTGAATTTTGGGTAAAATTTATTTAGTGTTCACTATTGAATTATGTGATTGAGTTTCATATAAAATTCTGGTTGGAGTGGTCTCGCAGATCTGCAGTAATGCTATGTGCCCTCATTCAAAATACCTAGACCTGGCTTTTGCTTACCAGGTTGGGGATGCTGTAGGAAGAGTGGGATGTTTAGCTATCTCTTATCTACTAATAACATCCAGAGTATATGTACCACAGGGTTCTGTGATTTGGAGCTGGAACAAGGAGCTTTGCTAAATGATTGACTAGGTTGCAGCCAGGTTTTCAAAATGTGTGTTGGGGAGAGGGAACCTCTGAGTGAGTAGTTCTGAATAAAAATTGGTGATAACTTGATACAGGTCATTTCCAGTGGAGCAGAAGGAAATGTGCTGGCCCTAAAACATCTTGCTAGTATCCTTGCTAAGATCTGTCCCCCAGTATGATTATTCTTTACTTTCTTACCTAGTTCTTTGAAGTCTATTGTGATTTCATATTTTTATATACTTTTTTCTGTTTCTTAAATCAATTTTATGTCCGTATGTTGCTTCAACAAATACGATTTCTAGTTCAATAGGTGTGTCATTTGGACAAGTAGGTAATTTCCCTGCAGAAGGAATCCACTCCAGATTTTTTCTGTGTCCTTCAGGGGGCTCTGATGCCCTTACAGTTAGTTCCCAAGCAGGCAAGTGCCCTTTCGAAAACCTAGGTGAAGTAGGGATACGACTCCCCAACTAACAAGACTGTACAGCTCTGAAATATAACAAACAAATGAACATCAAGAATTAAATAGATCAATAAGCATGCTAATCTAAGCCATAATGGAGCTCAAGCAGTATCCCAAAGTATGCCAGTAATTATTCTTCATGCCCATACAGTCCAACTGGCATCCAACTTAAAAGCAATTGGAGACCCATTCTGGATTTTATGTCAATGCAGCGCTCAAAGGTCTGTGCTTTTGTATGGAGACAGTTTGATCTGTCATAGTGGCAGTTGCACTGAGTTCCTAGCCTGTTTGGATCTGACACAGACCTATTTGCATATTCCCATATTTCCAGCCCACAGAAAGTTCCTGAAGCTTCATGTTCTGGAAAACCATTACCAGTTCTCGGCCCTTACATTTGTGCTGACAATAGCACCTCACATGTTCTCCAAGGTGATGGTGGTGGTGGCTGCTCAAGATGGGCTTACAGGTTCATCCATACCTGGATGACTGGTTGATCAGAGCTCCATGGTTCACCAAAGGAGAGCAAGCTGTGGCTAATATGGTCCGAGTTCTGCAGAACCTGGGTTGGATAGTAAATTATCAAATGAGCCATCTGACTCCATTGCAGTTCCTGGAATACCTGGATGTCTTGTTCACCACAGCAGCCAGCTGTGTCTTTATCTTCCAGAGGCACACAGACAGAAGCTTTGTGCTCTGATAACGAACTTGCTAGCCAAGCTGGCTGTGTCCATATGGCACTAGTTCCAAGTGGTTGGCTCCATGGCGACCATAATAGACGTAGTTCCCTGGGTGAAAGCTCACATGTGTCCTCTCCAAAATGCATTATTGCACTGGTTCCCTCAGTCGGATCCCCTGCAAATACGGACCCCAGAAACCTGGGCCAGTATCACCTGGTAGCTCCGTCCTCAGTCGTTAGCCAGTGGCATACCCCTCTACATAGCTTCCTGGGTAATCATGACAATAAATGCCAGACTGTTCGGCTGGGGGGCACACTGCAACTGTCATCCAGGCTGGCCTTGACAAGGGACTCTGGTGTTTCTTAAGAGTACGAGTAGAAGGACTCTTGTTTTAGGGCTTGAGACTAAAGAACTGTGCTGGCATCTTATCCAGATTCCTAAAGGTGCACTGTGTATCAGACCCCCGGTAAAACCTCCATTCTCTTCTGATCTTAATATAGTTTTGCAGGGGCTCCGCCAGGCTTCATACGAGCCACTGAAAGAAGTGTCCTTGATGGATCTGATGCTAAATGGTGGCCATTACTTCAGTGAGAAGGCTCTGAGTTACAGGCCCTTTCTTGTAGAGAACCTTTCCTCAAATTTACTGAAGCTGGAGTCTCTGCGCACCATTTTTGCTGAAGGTTGTTTTGGCGTTCCATGTCAAGTCAGGAAGTCAGATTACCGGTGTTCCAGTTCACAGGTTCCTAGAAAAAGGACCAGATTCTGAAGAAGTTGGACGTTAAAAAGTACTTCTCTGATATTTTGAGGTCACTAACAAGTTCAGGCTATCTGACCATCTTTTTGTGCTTACAAATCTAGCTAGATATAGTGCACCGGCTTCTAAGGCCACAATTTCCAAATGGATCCATAGGGCCATTTTGTCAGCATATATTGTATGTGGGAAACAGCCCCGTTCTTCTGATATTTGTACAGCAATGACTAGGTCCACTCTACATACATTTTCCAAGTTTTAGAGAGTGGATGTAGCGGCAAGGGAGGGACTCTGCCTTTGGGTCCTCAGTGTTACGAGCCAGTGCAGTGGTCCCACCCTAGATTTCTAGTACTTCTTCTGTACATCCAGAATGATACACCTAGTGCACTAGAAAAAGAGATTTAGGATATCTTTTCTAGTAGATAGGTGTGCCATTCAGAATGTTAGTATCCAAACTTGACAGTTGGATGCCAGTCGGACTATTGATGGTATGAAGATTAGTCTATTACTTGGATACTTTGGCGTATTATTTGAGCTCAATGTTTCTGTTTGGCATGATTGTTTTGCTGTTTTGCTTGTTCAATGTTTAACATGTTTGTTATATTTCAGAGCAATACAGACTTGTACTTTGGAGAGTTTCCCCATACCTCTCCTTCACATGTATTTCTAGAAGGGTCTATCACCTGCTTTGTAACAAACTGAAGGGAGCAGCAGAGTCCTCTGGTGAAGTGGGAGGGATTCAAAAACCGGAGTAGATTCTTTCTGCATGGCTTGTGAGTACTGGGATATTACCCATCTGTCCAGAATGATGCACCTATCTACTAGAAACGATATTAGCAAGGTAAGAGCTTAATCCCTAGTTTTGTGGTCAAAATATGCAGTATTTCCTGAAGTGGCTAAAATCACATAATTGTGGAGAATTTTTTTCAGGTGAAAACTAAAGCACTAGCAGTGGAAGTGAGAGGGTTTTTTTGTTTTTAATTCCAAGTGCCTGATCAAATTTTCAAGATGTTTAGTTATGTTTACGTTCAACACATCTCGAGTGATTACTTATTGATGTAGAAGTTGCATAGCTTAAATTTAATTCTCTATCAGCTTTGAGTTCAGGTGACAGTTTATTAGAAATCAGCTATACAGTATTTATAAGCAGGTTATTTTTGCCTTTGACTTCCATTTTTCTCCCTATTAATGTGGACTGTCTTCTTTTTGTACCTAAGGAAAATAAAATATATAAAGTCTTGGTTTCATTTTCTGTTAATATATTTCAGCATGATGTTTGTGTGTTAAATTTTGTGGTGGTTTACAAATGATGGATAGTAAAAACACAAAACAATGAAATAACACAATGGAAATACAAGAATATCTAATTACATAGGTTACAGTATCTCAAATTAAAAGAATAAAAAATTACAATGGCTCTCTTTTACTAAGCTATGATAGAGGTGTCTACCGCACCCAGAGCCCTAAATGCGCCAACACTGCTCTGATGCTCATAGGAATTCTCACTTGGAGTGCTGATCTCCCATGGCTTCCAGTATCACCTCTATGCTTACTACTCCCAGATCTACCTCCTTTGTGCCAAATATCTCTACTGCAACCCAGACCAGAGGCTCAGCCTGTCTGTCTGACATTGCCATCTGGATGTCTTACCACCATCTAAAACTGAATATGGCTAGAACAGAGCTGCTCATCTTCCTGCCTAAACCCACCTCTCTGCTTCCCTCATTCTCCATAGCTGTGGACAACCCTCATCCTATTTTGTCTGCTCGTAATCTCGGGGTCATCTTTGACATATCGCTAAAGCTTGCTGCTTCTTCCTTTATATTATTACCAAAATCCAACCCTCTCTGAGTACACTACCACAACATGTATCCATGCTGTCATCACCTTATGCTTAGACTACTGCAACTTGCTACTCTCAGGCCTTCTGTTTAGCTAACTTGCTCCCCTCTAATCTGTGCAGAATTTGGCTGCACTACTTGTATTCCGGGAGAGCCTCTATATGCATTACCCCTCTCCTAAAGTCACTTCATTGGCTTCCCATCTGTTTCTGAATGAAGTGCAAACTCCTCTTATCTACAAATGCACGCACTGAAACTATCTTAAGTTATCTCCCTCTCTGATCCCCCCTTGTTAGCTCAGCTGGTCCCTCCTATCTGTGCCCTTTTCTTCAACGCCAGACTCCGTCCCTTCTGCCTTGCTGCACCATATGCTTTGAACAAGTTGCCTGAATCCCTACAGCAGGTTCCGTCTCGGGTAGTGTTCAAGGCCCAGTTAAAAGCTCACCTCTCTGAGAATGCTTTTGACTCCTAACTCCTCTCATCTTGGGTTCTGCATCCACAACCCTATATGTCATATCTGTCCAAGTTAGATGGTAAGCTCTTCCGAGCAGGGACCATCTATAAATGTTAAAATGTACAGTTCTGCTTACACCTTTCAGTGCTATATAAGTGATTAGTAGTAGCAGCAGCAGCATTGGAGCATTGATAACTCTAGGCTGTGGTAGAAACATCTACCACAAATTAGTAAAAGAGGACCAATATAATTACCAACCAGAAGAAGGACAAGGGGAGGCATATAACAGCTGTCAATTTCAAACACATCATTTCAGTACACACCTTTGGCCCTTCTCCATCTGGTTTATAGCCTCTTAAAGGTGTGGCTTTGAAACCTGCCTCTCGTATATTGAGGCATTATCACTTTTTTTCTGATGGCCAATCCTCTTTGGATGTCAAATTTATAGATTGTAAGAATTTTCAAACCATAAGCAAAGGTTTAGAGGAGGATAAAGAATGAACTGGCTCAGTAAAGTTATTTGGATTAGGACTGTTAAGTGTACTATGCCTTCCAAAATACAAATAAAATGGTAGGGATTATTAGAAAATTATAAGAACATAGAAATTGCCATACTGTGTCACATCAAATTTCCAAGCCCAGTATCTCAGTTTCCAACAGAGGCTAGGACCTGGCAGTAATGGAAAACTGAAGGTAGTGTGTGCGCACATATGTGCTTAGGGGCACTTTTCCTAAAGCTTAGCCTGTTCTAATAGACATTAGTGTTGACTAAATGCTGTGCATCTTTACATAACTTTATTTTTATATACCGCCATACCACAAGCAGTTCTAAGCGGTTTATAAGGGAAGAGACTATACAGACAGCAACTTTACAGAGAACTTTTGAAATTACATTGGCATGCTAAGTTTAGTCAGGTTTATCTGGAAGTGTTTTGGAAGTACATCAGGTTGAAGTGGAGTCAGAGAAATTTGTCAAAGAGGTAAGTTTTTATTGACTTCCTAAACGTTTGCTACAAAAGTGCATTTGAGATGAAGTTGGTTAAACATTTGCTCCATTTGCCTGCTTGGAATGATAGTGTTCTATCGAGGTATCTCTTGTAAATGCAGCCCTTTAGGGATGGAAAAGCGAACAAGTAGGTACTGCGTGTATTAGTTGTGCCTGGGAATTCGAATTGGTGAGACAGATAGGATGGGGATGAACCTGTCATGGTTTTGAAGCAAAGGCAAGCAAACTTAAAAATGACCCTTTCTTCCACAGCCAGCCAGTGTAGTTTTTTGTAATATGGGCTTACATGGTCTGATTAATTGAGGCCATAAATGAGATGGACTGCAGCATTTTGGATGACTCAGTCATTTGATGGTTTATTTGAAAGATACCAAGTATATAATATTGCAGTAGTCTAAGGTACTTAAGATCAGGGATTGAACCAGCAGTCGAAAGGAAAAGAAATCGAAGTATTGTTTAATGGTGCGAAGTTTCCATAGAGTGAGAAAGCATTTTTTGACTTGAGCATTAGTGTGATCTTCAAACGTCAGGCTTCAGTCCAGGGTGACGCCAAGGATTTTGGTTGTGGGATTAATTAGTTAATCTGATCCATTTAATCTCAAGGAGGTGTTCACGATCTTGTTATTGGGACTTGCCAAGATGATCTTGTTTTTTTCGGGATTCAGTTTTAGTTTTGAGTGCATACTCCAATGTTCTACCTTGGTAAGGACGGATGAGATGAATTGTTCTGTCTCTTGGGTCATTGAGGTTATGGGAATAATAATTGTTTATATCATGTACGATTTCAGTTTTAAATTGGATAGCATATTTCCCAGTGACGCCATGTAGATATTGAAAAGTGAGGGGGAGAGTGGGGAGCCCTGTGGTACTCCACAGGGATTGAACCAAGCTTGAGAGTAGGTTCCTTCGCTGTAGACCTGATATGTACGTTTTTTTAGGAAACCCGTGAACTAATTTAGTACCTGTCCGGAAATGCCGATGGAATCAAGGCACCAAAGCAGGAGGTCATGATCAACAAGGTCAAAGGCACTGCTCAGGTCGAACTGCAGTACCAGTGCACTTTTTTCCCGGGAAAACAAATGGAAAAGATAGTCAGTCATGGAGGCCAAAACTGTTTCAGTGCTGTAATTTGTTCAGAAGCCAGATTGAGACTCGTGTAGAATGTTAAACTTATCTAAATATTCCGTGAGGTCGATGTTAATCAGACCTTTCATTAGTTTAAGAAAGAATGGTATGTTGGCCGTCAAGGAAACGGACTCCTTTGGGTTTTTGATAATAGGAGTCACGAGGATATGACCAAGTTCCTCCGAGAATTTACCGGTACGCATGCATGATGAAATCTAGTTAAAAGTTCAGCCTTGAAGGAGATAGGAGCTGTTTTCATAATAGTCAGTGGGCAGTTGTCCAATAGGCAATTGGATTTTACATATTTTGAGTAAAGCTTGAGGAAGTGGCTCCAGTCTGGGTTTTCAAAGTAATTGCAGATCATATCAACAGCTCTATCTTCTTTGTCTAAGGCAGGAAACATGATGGGTAAATCTATGCTTGAACCTGCAAGAGACGATCTCAATTTGTGGATTTTTGTAGCGAAAAAGTCAGCTAAGATCGCCGCAGGGAAGAGTCTGTGTTGGAGCACTTGTGGAATTTAATATCAAACAAAGAATTGACTATTTTGAAGAGTTCATGACGTGAGTGGGAGAATTTATTTTTTGGGAGTAATGTTTGCTACGCTTTTCTTTGATCATTATTTTGTATTCTCTAACCTTTAGTCGCCAAGTAAGTCTATCCTCATCTTTCCCTGTTTTGCACCATATTCTTTCCAATTTGCGTAATTCTCGCTTTAAGACCATTAAGTCGGTATCATACCAGTTGCCTGATAAAACGTCTTTTTTATGTTTTTCAGGGGGGCTATGTCATTTAAGACCTGATCACTAAAGTTTTTACATCCTAAAATGGAGTTAGGGTCAAAAGCTGGGTTGGAGATTAAGCTATAGTGTGTCCAAAATTCTACCGGGTTCAGCTGTCCTCTTTTGCAAATAGTTTTCTCTTTGAAGTTGTTCCTTGGTTTTGTTTTAAGTTGTCTTTTAATCCAGCATAGTTCAAAGTTGCTTAAGAGATGTATTGGACCAGGTTTCACCTTTGAGACTTATACTGGGGGTCGTTGGGGCATTAGAAAGGAATGTGATCAGATCGAAGTGGTGACCTTTCTGATGGGTTTTAGTCGGGGATGGTTTGATGTAAGGAAGGAAAGTAGGTCAGTTACATTGGAATTGTCTGCCTGTTCGAGGTGTAAATTAACATCCCCGGAGCTTTAGTAAAGGAGCCCTTAGAAAGTTGAACACTTGAGTGTAAATGGAAGCAAAATACAAACATAAATGTTATTGCGCATACATTACAGTGGACCCTCGGAGGGATTTAGGTAGGGAGAAAACAAGTCCATAAGACTTCTGAATTTGAGAAACAACAGCTTCCTTCACATCCCAAATTTCAAAAGAGCCAAAAGCTTTTAAGAATCACTCTTTGATACCTCCCCCATCCCCGCAAGTCGTTATAGCAGAAAACATTTTTAGAATACTGTTTCTCCTGCATAGCATCATACCAGCTTGTTATGGGCATGCAGTTTTGGAACATAATGTGCAGTACTGCTAACAGTCAAGGAGAAGGCTGTAAAACTCAATGGGCTAGAAGCCAAAGGGGAAGGAGTATGAAAAATACACAATCCATGTTACCTATGGTATTTTCAGTATGGCATCAAGAGCTTATGCAGTAACTATTGGTGCCTGCAGATTCACCTAGCTGAGGACTTCATACTTGAAATTTGATGTTCAGGCCAAACTTGCTGATGTGACATGCTGTGGGGGTGGAGAGACTTGGAGATAAGGTGCAGGAAGCTGCTACACTTGAGCAGCATAGTGACACTTCTAGGTTTCAGAGTAGTGGGCACAGGAGATACTTGTAGGTATGAGCACTCCATTTGACCACTGTTCCCAAACCATACAGGGACCTTGCTTTGCATCAGCAAGGCGAGTGACCAGAAATTCCAGACTGCTCAGCAGCCAAAACCTGGGATTGTGTTTTGACTGCCTGAGAATATAGCCTCAGTCCCTGTAGCTGTTATGGATGACCTTCCACTAAGAAAGGGGGCTGAAATGTTTTGCAACGGATGGCTCTGTATACTCTCAGACCACTTGCATTCTCAAAATAGTCTTAATTGGATATGGTTTACAATTACTGGACTCTACTAAGAGTCAAGCTGTCTGTATCATGATCTGAGGAAGAAGGGGTTACTTTTGAAAGCTAATAAACTACATTAAGTTCAATTTTAAAAAAGGTATTTTTTCCCTTTTTGTTTTATTTTCTACATATTACTATTTTTATAGGCAATCCCTGCCCCATAATAAACTTTGTAAAGGAAGGACTTTCTGGGGATGACCTGTGGGGTGAATTTGACAGTGTACTGTTAGAATCCCCTGCTGACAGATCTGGACACTTGCTGGAAGAACAGAAAGATAAATCTCAGTCATATCTCTGGATGCCAGGTCTTGGAGATTCAGATTATAAAGGGGAATATCGAGAGTGATACGATAACTGTTCCTTCGATGTGGGCTCATGTTTTAATGGGGGAATGACATGCATTGATGAACACGTGTATCTGTATCATGTGTTGATGGCCACTGGTGTATATGCACCGATGGGACAGCAGTGATATGCCTCCTGCATTGATGCCCATGGTGTGTGCTGATGTGTTCACAGGAAAACTCCCAGTAATGTATACACTGAAAAAACTCACAATATATGGTTGAAAAAGTGTATGCTCAGAGACCTGAAGACCAGTTGGGGGAGCACCTCTACGTGTTAGGTCTCACCATCCAAACATTGCATACTTACTTTTAGAATCTTTTTAAAGGAGTTCTCGTTCATAAAGATATAACGTCGTTTAGAACTAACACTAACCGAAGTCTTCCCCAATGTCAGCGCTGACGTCAGAGGGATGGCTTAAGCAAAGCCGTCCCTCCGAATTCAGTGCTGACATCGGAGAAGACTTCCGGTCGGCTATGTGTGCTGCGGCAGGGCAGGCAGGAAATAGAAGACGAGCCTCGCGGCTCGAGCTCCATTTGGCTGAGAAAGTTGCTAAGGTAATTTGCTTGCAGATGAGGACTGGGAGACAAACGCAGAACACAAAAGGGGGGGGGGAGAGAGTGCGTTTTTTGATATAAGGCATGAACTTGGGAGAGAGGAAGAGAGGGGAATTTTTGGTCATAGGGAGGGAGGGAGTGAGGTACAGATGAGAGGGAAGAGAAAAATGAGGGAGAAATATTGTGGAAAGGGAACTGGGACAGATTGAAATGGATGCAAGAGGGAGGAATGTTGGACATAGTTGTGAAGGGAATGGAGGGAGAGATGTGGCATGGTGCTGGAGAGGGGTGATGGAGAAATGTTGGGCATGGGACTGGTGGGCAGGGGTGAAAGATGAGAAAGGGATAAATGCTGGACCATGGTAGGAGGAAGGTTGAGTAAAAGATATACCAAAAAAGAGTGAAGCTCCTCACTTTAGAACAGCTGAAAATAAAGGGGCAGTATGCTCAAAATAAAAGTTTAGTGAAAAATAAAAGGAAAGGATAAGAAGAAAATAAAAATTTTTGATGGGAAGGCGATGCTTGCAGGGAGGTGGGTGGTGGTGGAAGGGGGTGTTGCAGTGGGTTTGGGCTGGAGGGATAGGGCATCCCTCCTGCCACAATGCTTGGGGGGGGGGAGGGTTGCGGCAGGTTCAGGCAGGAGGAACTGGGCATCCCTGCTGCCGGCAAACTTTCAGAGGGTATGCAGTAGTTCGGGCAGGAGGAATTGGGCATTCCTCTTGCTGTGATGCTTACAGGGGGGGGGGGGGTCATGGCAGGTTCTGGCAGGAGGGACTGGGCATCCCTCCTGCCACGATTGAGGGGGGGGAGGATAGTTCCATAATTTTCTAATCGCGCTTTTGACAGATGCCGGTTAGAGAATCATGGTGTTAGGCGAAGGAATGATCTTGTTTTGGATGTTTGGGGCTTGGGCAAATTTTTTGGGGGAATAGGGCCTAATGGTAGATGGCAATTAAACGTCTGAACATACAGGTAGGCCATTCTACAAAAAAAACCAAACACACATTTTAGATGTTTTTTTTCAAGAATGGACATTTCCCTGCTGCCTACTTTGGGCATCTAGCACCTTAGGCCAAAAAGGAACTTAGACCTTTTTTTATTATTATGCCCCTCTATTTATATAGTGCTTCTCAGGATCACATATCTGACAGACAATCTGAGTCAACTTGTGATTGTATGCTTCTTGGTTTGTGGTTCTTAAATCTGTAGAACCAAAATACAATTACTTAAGGAAATATCAATCAGATTCTAGAAATACAAAATTACTTCCTGTTGAATTTTGTAACAAGCATAGCCGTGCCTCAGAGACCGAGTCATCCAGCAAAATATTGATTATCCCAGGACAAGCAGGAATGATATTCTCACATGGTGGTGACGTCATCTACGGAGCCCCGATGCGGAAGCATTTTCAAGCAAACTTGATTGAAGATTTAAGTTTGCTTTGCTGCTCCACGCATGCGTGCCTTCCTGCTCCACTAGGGGGCGCATCCCCTCGTGGTCTCCAGTTCAAAATTTTCCGCTGAGCCTAGAAGTCGTGTTTTTTCAGACCCGAGGTTGCAGGTTGTCACCGAGGGAGTCCGGGTCGTGATCACCAATTCGACATCGATCGGTACCTCGAACCCCTACATTGTCTCCGAGGGGCTCCTCGAGACGTCGGAGATCTACGACACCGGAACACTTTCACAGTACTTCCCCGGCCTCGGAGCGTGGATTGGAGCAGGAACCTCGATACTCGAGGGAAGCCTCCCCATCCTTCTCCACCCGACGGAGGTCTCGTTCACCGACCCCGCACGGGGCCTCGGGAACATCTCGCCCATCCTTCACTCACTTTGTCCAGGACATGGGCCACGCTTTGGACTTAGACCTCCAGTCCGACTCCAGATACTCTAAGGAATACCTAGCGGAGCTGGATATGCCATCACTGCCCAGAGAGTCCCTCCGCTTACCGCCTAACCCGGTACTCCGACAGGCCTTCTTCAGGAACCTGGAGACCCCCTACATGGTCACAGCCGTACCCTCCAAAATGGAGGCCAAGTTCCGCACAGTACCCTACCCGGGATTCGAACAACCACAGCTCTCCCACCAGTCGCTGCTAGTAGAATCCTCCTTGAAAAAGGCCCTCCCATCCCGGGTCTCAGCCGCGGTCCCCCCAGGCCGAGAAGGCCGAACCCTAGACAAGTTCGGCAGGAGACTATATCAGAATGCCATGATGGCCTCTAGGGTGCAAAGCTACACTTTCACCTTCACATCCTACCTCAAATACCTCATTGGACTATTGAGAGCCTTTGAGACTGACCTACCGGCCTCCCGCCAAGGAGCGTTTGGCATGCTTTTAGAGTCCCTCTCCAACCTGCGCCTCCATCAATTCCACGCGGCCTACGATGGCTTCGAACTCTCCTCCAGAGAGGCAGCCTTTGCTATCGCCATGCGCCGACTAGCTTGGCTGCGCCTGGTCAACATGGACCCCAACTTACAGGACCGGTTGGCTAACCTACCCTGCGTGGGAAAAGAACTGTTCGATGACACGATCGAGGCGGCCACAAAACGCCTCTCCGAACACGAACGCTCGTTTGCCTCCCTTGTCCGGCAAAAACCTAAACCGCCCTCGCCCAGGCCGTTCAGGGCCCCTCCACGCCGCTACCCACAAAAATCCACCCCTCCCTTTTCGCGGCCTCCACCCAGGCGTCCGCAAGCCCACCACCGGGCCATGCCCAAGTCCCAACTGCCTGCAACTTCCAAACCATCCCCGTCCTTTTGACGGGATTCGCGGAAGGGGGCGGGCCCCCTCCGCCATAGTCCCAGGCCTCCTTCCCATCGGGGGTCGCCTCAAAGCCTTTTACCCTCGCTGGGAACAAGTCACGTCGGACGCATGGGTCCTTGGCGTGATCTCATCAGGATAATCTCTCAACTTTCGGGCCATTCCTCCAGACAACCCACCAAGGAATTGCCCTCCCAACCGGACGCAGCTACCCCTACTCCTCTCCGAGGCTCGAGACCTGCTTCGCCTCAGGGCAGTGGAGGAGGTTCCCCCCGACCAACGAGGGAAGGGCTTCTACTCCCGTTACTTCCTGGTACCGAAAAAAACAGGAGACCTATGCCCAATACTAGACTTGAGACGCCTCAACAAATTTCTAGTACGGGAAAAATTTCAGATGCTTTCCCTACCGACCCTCTACCCCCTGATCGACAAGGGCGACTGGCTCTGCTCCATCGATCTGAAGGAGGCGTACACACATGTCCCAGTACACCCCGCTCACCGCAAGTTCTTGCGTTTTCAGGTAGGGGACTGGCACCTATAATACCGAGTCCTCCCCTTCGGCCTAGCATCATCACCTCGGGTCTTCACCAAGTGCCTCGTGGTGGTCGCAGCAACCTTATGCTCCCAGGGCCTCCAGGTATTCCCCTACCTGGACGACTGGCTGATCAAAGCCCCGTCCAGGGAAGGGGTTATCTCAGCGACCCAACAGACTATTACCTACCTACAAAATCTGGGGTTCGAAATAAACTTCCCAAAATCCCAACTACGCCCCTCGCAGTCCCTACAGTTCATCGGGGCCACGCTGGATACGGTTCGCCTCCGTTCCTTCCTCCCCCCTCCGCGCCTAGAGGCGTTAGTAAGTCTGAGTCGAAGGATCTCTCTGCTGACCTCGGTATCAGCTCGACAGATGATGACTCTTCTAGGCCACATGGCCTCCACCGTCCATGTCACACCCTTTGCCCGCCTCCATCTGAGAATCCCTCAATGGACCCTGGCCTCTCAATGGCGTCAAGACCGGGACCCGATCGACCGTCCCGTGACAGTGACTCCTTCCTTGCAAAGATCGCTCCACTGGTGGGCCGACTCTTCAAATCTTTCCAAAGGTTTACTCTTCCTCGCCCCTCATCACAGCAAGGTACTCACCACGGACTCGTCAGAGTATGCTTGGGGAGCCTATCTGAACGGCCTACGCATGCAGGGGATGTGGTCAGCGGAAGACCGCCGCTGTCACATCAACATGCTAGAGCTCCGGGCCATCTATCTCGCAGCTGTAGCCTTTCAACATCTGCTCCACGACTGGGTGGTCCTCATCCGAACCGACAACCAGGTAGCAATGTACTATGTAAACAAACAAGGAGGAACAGGGTCTTGGTCCCTCTGTCGGGAAGCCCTGCGCCTCTGGAAATGGGCAATCTCCAACAACACCTTCCTTCGAGCGGTGTACATACAAGGAGAACAAAACTGTCTGGCGGACAGACTCAGCCGCCTCCTCCAGCCACACGAGTGGTCACTGCACTCTCAAACCCTACGACAGGTGTTCAAACAGTGGGGGAAACCTCAAATAGATCTGTTCGCATCCCCCCCCACAATCACAAACTGCCTCTCTTCTGCTCCCGGATGTATTCCCCGGACCGGCTCGAGGCCGACGCCTTCCTCCTCGACTGGGAGGGAAGGTTCCTGTACGCGTTCCCGCCATTTCCTCTGATCCTGCGGACGCTTGTCCACCTGAAAACAGTACAAGCCACCCTGATCCTGATTGCTCCTCGCTGGCCACGCCAGCCTTGGTTTTCCCTTCTACTTCAACTCAGTGTCAGAGATCCTCTGCCTCGGTTTCCCTCTCTACTATCACAGGGTCAGGGTTCGCTGTTACATCCCAATCTTCAATCTCTTCATCTGAATGCTTGGTTTCTTTCCCCGTGTCTCAATCAGTCAAGGAGATATTGGAGGCCTCTAGAAAGACCTCAACGAGAACCTGCTACTCCCAAAAGTGGACCAGATTCTCAGCCTGGTGCTCCTCTCACAGCCAGGACCCGGTGTCGGTCCCTGTCCCCCTGGTCCTTGACTATTTACTTCTATTATCTCACTCCGGCCTAAAGACCAACTCCATTCGAGTACACCTCAGTGCGATTGCAGCCTTCCATCAGCCCCTGGAAGGGAAAGCCCTCTCGCTCCACCCCCTAGTCTCTCGCTTCATGAAGGGTCTTCTGAATGTCCACCCTCCTCTCAAACCTCCTCCGGTGGTTTGGGACCTTAACGTGGTTCTGGCTCAACTAATGAAACCTCCATTTGAGCCCCTAGACAAATGCCATCCAAAATTCCTCACTTGGAAGGTGATTTTCCTGCTTGCGCTCACTTCCGCTCGGCGGGTTAGTGAGCTACAAGCTCTAGTGGCGGACCCACCCTTCATGGTATTCCATCACGACAAGGTGGTACTCCGCACTCATCCAAAGTTCTTGTCTAAAGTAGTGTCTGATTTTCATCTCAATCAGTCCATTGTCTTACCTGTGTTTTTTCCCAAGCCCCACTCTCATCCCGGAGAGGTGGCGCTCCACACTCTTGACTGTAAGAGAGCGTTGGCCTTCTACCTCCAACGCACTCAACCACAACGGAAAGTCCCACAATTGTTTTTGTTCTTCGACCCAAACCGGTTAGGTCACCCAGTCTCCAAACGCACCTTGTCCAACTGGTTGGCCGATTGCATCTCCTTCTGCTACGCTCAGGCTGGTCTCGCACTGCATGGTCGAGTAACGGGACACAAGGTCCGAGCGATGGCAGCCTCCGTAGCGTTCCTCAGGTCCACACCTATTGAGGAAATCTGCAAGGCTGCCACGTGGTCTTCGGTTCATACTTTCACCTCCCATTACTGTCTGGACTCACTGTCCAGGAGCGATGGCCGGTTCGGCCAATCGGTTTTGCGAAATCTATTTGCTTAAATTTCCAACTTCCCTCCATCCCTTTTCAGTTAGCTTGGAGGTCACCCACATGTGAGAATATCATGCCTGCTTGTCCTGGGATAAAGCACAGTTACTTACCGTAACAGGTGTTATCCATGGACAGCAGGCATATATTCTCACAACCCGCCCACCTCCCCGAGGTTGGCTTCTTTGCTAGTGAAGTGAACTGGAGACCACGAGGGGATGCGCCCCCTAGTGGAGCAGGAAGGCACGCATGCGTGGAGCAGCAGAGCAAACTTAAATCTTCAATCAAGTTTGCTTGAAAATGCTTCCGCATCGGGGCTCCGTAGATGACGTCACCCACATGTGAGAATATATGCCTGCTGTCCATGGATAACACCTGTTACGGTAAGTAACTGTGCTTTATTGCCAATCTTCGGTCAGAATCTCATTCATTGGCATCAGGCATGTGCTTGCTGCACTATATAGGTTGTTATTAAATAATCTATTTTTTTATTATTTTTCAAATATTTTTGTGTGTTTTATCTTTTTGTGTTTTCGTTTTTTAAAACATTTTTTAGGGAAATAAATATCCAAACTTTAATAAGATAGTGCATGTATTCAAAAAGCACTTATCTGAATCAGTTGTCAGCACTGTTTGTATCCCAACGGGGCCACCATTTCACCCGATGTGGCTTCGTCAGGGGAAATGATTGACAGTGCGGAACAGGAATCGACCTAGCTCCTCTGCATAACTTTTCTAATCTTAATGTATATTTTCTGTAAACCGCTTAGAACCTAACAGATGTAGCGGTATATAAGAAATAAATTACATTACATTACATTATTTAATAACAACCTATATAGTGCAGCAAGCACATGCCTGATGCCAATGAATGAGATTCTGACCGAAGATTGGCAATAATCAATATTTTGCTGGATGACTCGGTCTCTGAGGCACGGCTATGCTTGTTACAAAATTCAACAGGAAGTAATTTTGTATTTCTAGTTCTTAAATCTGTCCCATAGGACCTACAGCCAGTGAGCTTTTCAGGATACCCACAATGAACATACATGAGAGATACTTGGTATGCATTTATCTATATGCAAATTTCTTATGCAAACTTATGAAGTTTCTGAAAACCCCACTGACTCAAGTTTCATGGGTAAAAGTTTTGGAACCACTTCCATAGCTCACAATCAAAATTCCAAGTTCTTTCTTCTTGTGAGGTTAGCCTTAAGTGAAAATTTAGTTGACCTCAGATTAATCTTAGGTGAACCCTCCAATCCTGGTATGCAATTTCCTTAGGGAAGGCTTTACAAGACAGGGTAAAACGGAAATACATGTGCTGAATAGATGAAGCATGTCCATTATCCAGTCATGAAAATGAAATAGCCATAAAGAACAATGTATTATTTTGCTGTGTGAAATTTTTTATTTATTTATGAGCAAAATTACAAAAAAATCTAGGTCAAAATATACCTAGAATTGAAAATAAATTATTTGCTGATAAAGTAGGTTACAGTGTTTATACTACAATTTTGATGGTCTATCCTTGTCTGACAGCAGACATGCTTTTATATGGAAGCAGAATTTGAAATGTAGCATCTTGAGCAGGAATCCAGTTTTCCATTTTTTTTAAAGTTTTGTGCTAAGTCGAGTAAATGCTAAGTGATAGGTGTAAAAAAAGTGTACATCGACCCATTATTAAATATAGGGCTCCTTTTATCAAGGTGCGCTACGGGGGTTAGCGCATCGGACATTTCATCACACGCTAACCCCTGCGGCAAGTCAAAAACCTAACGCCTCGTCAATGGAGGCGTTAGCGACTAGCACGGCAGGCAATTAACCGCCTACCGCACCTTGATAAAAGGAGCCCATAGTAATATTGCATTTTCTGCTGCAATATAGTAGGTTTCTCTCTGTACTTCAGTTTCTACTTGAAAAAAATGTGTTTGCAGTATTTTATGAAATATATTGCCTACCAATACATCTCCAGGCGGTTCATATTAGAAATAGTAAACAAAATACATCTAATGCAAATATAAAACATGCAAAAAAAAATCAATACATAAACTACTGTAAATATATATTTTAAAAGCCACCTTCTTATAATATCTAAAAATGATCCATTTATGAAAAACATTCCACAGGCTGAACAATTCCGATTAAAACCTTAATAATTAGTCTGCTAGTGTGCTATTATTGCAATTGCAGCATCTTCATGGACTTTCAACATTTTGCTACACTACCTACTTATTTCTAAAAAAAACAAAACAAAACCCAAATAAACCTAGTTGTACTCTCTCTAAAACATCAGAGGTGACCAGCGGAGTGCCGCAGGGTTCAGTCCTGGGCCTACTCCTCTTCAACATATTTATAGGGGATCTGACTCAGGGGCTTCAAGGTAAGGTAACCTTATTCGCCGATGACGCCAAACTATGCAATATAGTAAACGACTGCAACTACAGGATACTATGGCGCATGACCTGCGTACATTAGAAAGTTGGTCCTCGACCTGGCAACTGGGCTTCAACGCCAAGAAATGTAAGGTCATGCATCTCGGAAGCAGTAATCCATGCAAAGCCTACACCTTGAATGGAGAAACTTTAACCAGGACTACAGCAGAACGAGATTTAGGAGTAATCATCAGTGCAGATATGAAGACTGCCACTCAAGTGGAGAAGGCTTCATCTAAGGCACGGCAGATGATAGGTTGTATCAAGAGAAGCTTCGTCAGCAGGAAACCTGAAGTCATAATGCCATTGTACAGAGCCATGGTGAGACCTCATCTGGAATACTGTGTGCAATTCTGGAGGCCACACTACCGTAAGGATGTGCTCAGAATTGAATCGGTTCAGTGGATAGCCACCAGGATGGTCTCGGGGCTCAAGGGTCTCACGTACGAAGAAAGACTGAACAAACTGCAGCTCTACACTCTCGAAGAGCGTAGGGAAAGGGGAGACATGATTGAGACATTTAAGTACATCACGGGACGTGTCGAGGTGGAAGATGATATCTTTCTTCTCAAAGGACCCTCGACCACAAGGGGACATCCGCTTAAACTCAGGGGAGGGAAGTTTCGTGGAGACACCAGGAAGTACTTCTTCACGGAAAGAGTGATTGAGCATTGGAACAAGCTTCCAGTGCAGGTGATTGAGGCCAGCAGCATCCCATACTTTAAGAATAAATGGGATACCTATGTGGGTTCCCTACAAGGGTCAAGTCAAGGAATAGGGTCGCTAGGGTATAGACTTGAAGGAGAGGGTCAGTAGACTTAAAGGGGTGGGTCAATAGAGTGGGCAGACTTGATGGGCTATAGCCCTTATCTGCCGTCATCTTTCTATGTTTCTACACAATGCTGCACAAATATATGCATGAGATATTTCCTTTCTCACGACAATTACAATCTAATTAAAACAAATACAGTATATGTGATAAATGCTCTTCCAGAGATAACAAAAAAGGTGATGGACTTCAAGAATTTGTGAGATAAATACAGAGGATCCCTATATAGAAAAAGGGATAGAATCAAACTAAAACAAAACTTACTGGTAAATTACTTTATAGGTGGAGCAAGCTTTCATAGCAGCTCTGGAGGTTGGCAAGTGGGACCAATGCTAGGTAGACTTCTTTGGTATAGGTCCTGTAAATGGTACAGTCAGATCAAGATCAAGGAAAATACATCTTACTGTAAGGAAAACAAGGGAAATGTATTTATTATAGGCAAGTGCTTAAGATTTAAAAGCAGCCTAAAAAACTGACCAGCTGACATTCAAAGTGATTTAGAGTGTTTCAGTGTTTACCTATAACAATTTTTATAGCAAAATATGCCCTCCCCTTTTATCAAGCCGCGGTAGAGATTTCTACCTTGGGCCAGAGCGCTAAACACTCCAACACTGCTCTGACACTCATAGAATTCCTATGAGCATCGGAGCATTTAGCAACCTGGGCCATGGTAAAAACCTCTACCGCAACTTAGTAAAAGAAGGCCTAAATGTTTCAGCTTTTGCTTTCTTTACTTATGCAGGCCCACATGCTTACCTAAATTATTCATACTTTCAAACATCACATCTTAATTCATAATTTTATTTTAATATCACATAATATATGCATCAGAAATCATGACAAGAATATCAAACATTGCTCTTGCAAGCACATTGTAATGAAGTGGGCACTCAAAACAACCTACTTAGGATATTTTACATAAAGAAAAATAAAAGCGGCAGTTCTTGAACATGCCACCATCATCTCCAACCTTTCTTGGAGATGGTTTAATTCCTTGTGTTGTTAGCACTATATTTTTTTCAATGAAATAAACGTGATTAAGTACATCCAGTGAATAATTATTTCCAACACTATAGTCTGATGGCTGGTTCAGAGTAAGAGTACTCAAGTTTCTGTCCAAAACACAGCTATTTTGCAAAATGTCATGACTTTTTTTATTGGTTTTCATGTCTAATCTTTCATGTTCTTAAAGTCCATCATCATTTACAGTGCTGTTTTTATCATAGCAAGCATTAATTATATGTAAAGTAGAATAAAATATAGAAAGCTTTCCCTAGCTCTTTAGCATTCTCTCTTTTCTGTAAGGTGGTCACAAATATATCCTTTTACTAATGATTTTAGTTTTCCTATTGATGAGTTTAGAATAGAGGGGTGTGTGGTACCTTAAAACTTACTAATGCTGGGGGGACATGTGATGCCGGGAAGCTGAACGGACGTGCCTCTGGATAGCTCCGAGCCTCGCCGGCACTTCCGCTTAAAACCCTGCAATAAACCCGACGGCGACGCTTTTTATTACGGGATCCTGTTAGCCCTTGTACTGCCGCACCTCCGTGCCAATATTCAGCCGACCGGACCGCATTCATGGCCGCTAAGCCCGCTCGCTCTGCAAAGGACAGACCGCGGGGCCAGGAGACCAAGATGGCGGAAGCGCACGAGGCTCCTGTCTTCACGCTGGAGGCGGCCGCAGTCCAGGAACTCACCAGATCACTGACACTGGTCATGGAGGACAAATTGGCCACAATTCATACCTTCATGGAAGGTATTAAAGAGAGCCTGGATTCTCAGGCCGGCAGACTTCAGAGAGCCGAGGACCGGATCGCTCAGCGTGAGGAGGATGCTGCTAATTTTGAAGAACGTATCAGAACCCTGGAATCGGCTGCTAAATCCATGGCGGACCGCCTCGAGGATCAGGAGAACAGAGCACGGCGCAACAACCTCCGCTTTGTGGGGATCCCAAACTCCATCAGGGATATTGACCTCTGCCAGTGGTTAGAGGGATGGCTTCCTAAAGCGGTAGCACTACCTGACCCCTTGGCGCCTTTTTCCATCGAGCGTGCACACCGTTTGGAGATTCGCCGCGATGAAGATCTGCGACCCAGGCCAGTCATCACCAGATTTCTTAATTTTGCGCTAAAGGAGCGCATATTGGCTCAGTATCGCCGGGGTACAGACCTTAACCTACATGTGGACGGTCATAAGGTGCTCATCTTCCAGGATTTCTCACCTCAGGTCTCCTCGCATCGTTGAGCCATGGCGCCCCACTGCAGTGAATTGTTCAAGTGCAATATCCGCTTTTCTCTCCTGTATCCAGCTCGTGCTCGAGTGATCTACAATAATACCACCACCTACTATAACACGCCGGCTGAGCTGGAGGGGTTCCTTAATACTCTACCTGCTGTGGTTCCTGGAGACCATCGTACACCCTGATCGTATCTTCACTATGGTTTCGGGTGAGCTGCTGGTTTCTGCTGGGGGGTGACTCCTTTGCTTCCTTGGCCCTTGTGGCACTGGATCAGCGCAGACCAACATTTCCTGGCCGGCTGGCCTGCTCATGCTGGTGTGTGATTCCACGGGCGGTGATGGAGCAGACTGGCTCATGGATACTTGCTCTTTGTCATCGACAGGGTTGTGACATTGCTTGAGACTGGCCCTTCTCCCAATAGTTTGGCACCATCTGTTCTATGTTTATTGTGCCATTTGTTCTGCAGTTTTTCTTCTTCTATGTGGGTGCTCCTGCACGGTGTTATGGTTTTTTTTTTGGTGTGGATCTTTAATATGCTTTAGTCTTACCTTCTTAGATGGGGGGATTCTTGTCCTGGTGGGGCTCGGGGCTGCTCCACTATTCTTATCTTGTATTTTCTTTTGGGGGGTTTGGGTTTAGCTGGGTCTTCCATGCTATACAGAGAATTGGGGATTGTTAGGGGGGTGGGAGGTAGAATGATTGTTTTGTGTGTATGGGGTGTTATGCTTGGATGTGTGTGTGGGCTCCTCTCTGGCAGGGGGTTTTCTCTGCATAGAGTATGGCTATACTGCTGTTCTCCAAATGGTTGATAGGTGTGTTCTCCTGGGTGGGATTTGGCTGGGACGTCCCACCCACCTTATTGACTTAATTGATCCTGTCTTGCTTCTTTCCTATGATGCTGTTTATATGTTATGATGCAACTGAATGTAAAATCACTTAATGTTGATGGGATTCACTCTCCCATTAAGCGTACCAAACTTTTAGCGTACCTCAAAAGGGAGCGCGCGGATATTGCCTTCCTGCAAGAAACCCACTTGACACCTGTTGAACACTCCAAACTCCACAGGGACTGGGTAGGGCAGGTAGCTTATGCTTCCTTCACAGCCCGCAAATGTGGGGTGGCTATACTTATCTATAAAAACATCCCCTTTCATATTCATAGACAAATTGTGGATCCTAATGGGCGTTTCTTAGTGCTCATTGGGGAACTCTGGGGCCAACCCTTAGTTTTGTGCAATGTATACGCTCCCAATCTATACTCCCATGCTTTTTTCTCCACACTGGTGGGTCACCTGGCTCCACAATCCCCCCTACCGCTCATACTGAGGGGAGATTTCAATCTGGTAGCTCATCCCCAATGGGATAACAAACCCGCCAAGCCTGTCCCGAAGGGTCATTTCACTAGAGGGGTCAATTTTCTTATGAAAGAATTGGGCCTCTTAGACACGTGGCCTACTCTCCACCCCAATGACCTTGATTTTTCTTTCTACTCTCACCCCCATTCCACTTACTCGCGAATTGACTACATCTTTATCTCTCCCTCTCTTTTCCCTCATCTGTCTGCCGCCTCTATCGCTGCCCCCCTAATCTCTGATCATGCGCTTTTGGGATTAATTTTGCACTTTGGCTCTCAGTCGGGGGATAGAACCTGGAGAATGTCTCCCCATCTTTACTCGGATCCTTCTTTTCCTGCTTATTTTCGTCAGAAAAGGGCCGATTTTATACAAACCAACTCGGAGGAAGACGTGGGTCCAATCATTTACTGGGAAGCCGCTAAAGCAGTTATGCGGGGCCATATACTGGCTTATTCTGCCTCGCTGAAAAAACATAGAGATGGGGAACTTCTTTCTCTTTCGCGGGAACTTGCTTCTTTGCGGTCCCTTCACATCTTTCGACTTGATGAGGCCACTAAGGCAGCCTTGGGACAGCTCAAATCGAAAATCAATGCTTTATTAGATCAAAGAGCTAGCCGCAACATCTATTGTTATAAGTATAGATTGCATCGATGGGGTGATAGAACGGTACGACTTCTGGCTAATTTGGTCCATCCCCATAGGGCGAGACATCTTATTACCTCCATTAGGGACTCTACAGGCGCCCTGCACTCTACTCACCGAGCCATTTCTCAACAGTTTGTGGACTTCTACAAGAACCTGTACGCTGCTCAGCCCTTCGATGCGGACGCCAGTGGGGAATTTTTTCGCGACCTTCCACTTCCTCACTTATCTGAAAGCCAGCGTGAAGTACTTAACGGACCCATTACCGGTGAGGAGATACAGACTGCTATTAAACGCCTGACTCTGGCTAAGGCACCAGGTCCTGATGGCCTTGGCCCAGAGTTCTACAAACTTTTAGACCCTATGGCCTTGCTCCCTCTGCAAGCTTATTTTACCGGCCTGCGTACTGGTACTCCCCCGGGGGACGTTCACAATAGAGCCCATATCATTATCCTCCCTAAACCGGGTCGTCTACTTGATGCGCTTGGTTCTTATCGGCCCATATCTCTCCTGAATCAGGATATTAAACTCTTAGCTAGCATCCTCGCATCACGTCTTAACGTCTACCTTCCCATTCTTATTCACGAAGACCAGGTGGGCTTTGTGCCGGGGCACCATGCCTCCATGAACCTATTAAAGGTTCTTGCGGTACTGCAATCACCGCATGCCGTCTCCGATAGAGCGCTTATTACTAGCTTGGATGTCGAGAAAGCTTTCGACATGGTCTCCTGGCCCCATCTTTTCGGCACTTTGGAGCGTTTTGGCATACGGGGAGACTTCGTCCACTGGATAATGGCTTTATATCATAATCCTCAATCACAATTGTTGGTGAATGGTGGGGTGTCTGAGCCTTTCCCGCTGGGGAGGGGTACGCGACAGGGATGCCCTCTTTCTCCGCTTCTTTTTCTTCTTTCCCTAGAGCCTTTGGCCATACGTATTCGTTTAGATCCGGCCTTGGAAGGTCTTCGTGTTGGCGGGCAGGAATTTCATATCAGCATGTTTGCTGATGATATGCTTCTCTATGTTCGCCATGCTGATCGAACGGTACCCATCTTGATGGAGCTTATTCGGTCTTACGGCAAATTTTCGGGTATAAAAATTAACTTTGATAAGACAGAGGCTCTCTTGCTTGGTTCACCTGCCACAGAACCTTGGTGCACAGGGCTTGGTGTGGGAATAGCGCCCGGGAAGTTGAAATATCTCGGTATTCTACTTTATCGGGATCCGAGTAAGATGTATGCTGCTAATATTACTGCTACTATCGGGAAAATTAAGTCCTTGTGTCTTAAATGGTGCTCGCTTCCCCTTTCTTTAATGGGCAGGGTGGCTCTGGTTAAAATGGTATTATTTCCGAAACTGCTGTATCCTTTGCAGACTATTCCGGTCTGGATTTCGCGTGTGGATGAGCGCTCGTATCAGGCCATTATACGTTCTTTTATCTGGGGAGGCTGGGGGGCCCGTATTAGCGCTCTTAAATTGTCCCAGAGCAAGGACCAGGGGGGTCTCGCTCTGCCAGATCTCCGTCTTTACAACGCGGCCGCACTCTTGCGGTGAATACATGAACATTTGGTGTCCTCCCGTCAATACTCTCCCCCAGAGTTGATTGATGACTGTTGCTTTCCCTGGTCCTTCGCCTCCGTTATTCACAAGCTTGGGGGCGGGAGGGGGGGGCTTTGCCCTGAGTTCCATCCATTTCTAGGGCCCCTTCGCAGAGCATGGCGTTGGTGGCGACGGTTGCAGGGGCGGCTACCCTCTGTCTCTCCCTTTCTTTCCCTTCTCCTTAACCCTGACTTTGTCCCTGGCATGTGCAGGTTAGCGGGCCTGCAAGGGTGTTTGGGGCGAGACGTTACATTGGGTGGGGCCCTCTCTTTGGGCGGGAGTCAGTTCCCCTCTTTAGCGCAAGTGAGGGCGTCCTGGCACCTCTCTCCTGCTCACACTTTCACCTATCTCCAAATACATCACTATTATCATACCTTGGTACGCATGCATGGGGACTGGTGGGAGTACGGTAAATTGGATTTGGTTTTCCTTTCCACTCCTACTCAGGGTAACAAAATTTCCACTTGGTATGGGGAGGGGAGAGCCTGTTTGGGGGAGGGGTGTTTGGCTCCCCTGGTACGGGATTGGTCTTCCGAGTTGGGGCTTGAAGTTACTTTTCCTTTATGTGAAGGCGGATACTCTGCAGGAGACTCAGTTCAAATTGTTGCACCGGTTTTATATTACCCGTGCCAGGGGGCACGTCATGGGTCTGTGGCCTGATGATGTCTGTATTAAATGCAAAACTCAGAGGGGCAATTTTCTGCATTCCTTTTTTGAGTGTCCACAATTGACTTTCTGGGTCTCTGTGCGACGATGTTTGGACTATTTGCTGCAGAGAGCCATGCCTTGGAACACGACTGCACTATTGTTGGGGGACGTCCAGGAGTTTCAACAACAGGGCCTACTTCTGTCCTCTCAGAAATTTATTCTGCATGCCATTCTTGTGGGTAAAAAACTTATTCTGAAACAGTGGACCTCAGAGGACGCTCCCTCCTACCACATGTGGCATGCCTTGATGACTCAGCAAGCCCGTTCTGAGTTGGATACATATTTGTCACGGCCACAGGAACAATGGACAGCCTACTGCATGTTATGGCAGCAATTGTTGGCCTATGTTGCTTGATTGCTTGATTGTATACATTTTCTCTTTTTCTTTTTATATTTTTTTTGTAGTTTTCAACCTTTGGAGTGGGTACTGTCCCTCTGCAGAGTGGGAGCATGTATGTGTGCGTGTGAGTGTGGTTGTTGGTGTGAGGAGGTGTGATTCTTTGACTAAGCACCTCGGGTATGTGAGGTGGTTGTGTGCGTTGAATCGTTTGGGGATTCTGTCTGAGATTCAAAAATCGGACGGAGGCTGCTGGACAGGAGCATTTCTGACCTTTACTCTGTTTACTCTAAATGGTCACTTATGCTCTGGGGGATTTCTTGCATGGGTTTCCCTGATGTCTTGCTGGTATCAATACTTAGTTTCGGTCGGATCATCTGCTTGTTTTTGCCTATGCTATACTGTATTGGGATGATGTTCGCTGTTCTGTATGCCTTCTGTCTTAATAAACATGATTTCAAAAAAAAACAAAAAAACTTACTAATGCTTTTTTTTTTTATCAGAGGTATGTGTTTCTATAAAACTCATGAAATCATTTTGGCTCATGTTCTTCTATCATGTCATTAAAGCGTTATTATGTTTATCTAAGGAGCTCTTGTCATCCAGAAGTGGAAGTGTCTTTGGAGCCAAGGAATCTAGAGACTAAGGCCTAGATGCACTAAACGCTCTGATCGTGTACTAGTTGCTAAATCAGTTTGACTGGTTTAGCGACTGACCAAATTTGCTGACCTGATGTTCATAATGGCTCACAGCATGGTTTCCTATGCATTTGTATATTCTCCGACTGGCATGCAAACAACCTCATTACTATTAAAATGAAGTCATTAATATTAAAACAAGTCATCCAGTCGATGGCCTAACATTGCAATACCACAGTTGGATCACTAACCCAAGAAAACCAACAGATCTAGGACCTATCGGTCTGACATTTTTTTTCCTATGGGCACAGATGTATGAGTGTAACACACACACAATATCTGCCCTATAAATAATATTCGGGCTACCGCCTCCTCCCCCTGCTGACCCCACCGATAGCTGGAATAAAAACAGAGATAGAAGTAATGCCCACTCCCTCCTGCTGACACCCCCTCCCTGTACTTTAATAAAAATCATCAGGAGGGATGCTCCCCATGAACAACCCCCACCCCTGTACTTCTACATAAAACAGATAGCAAGAGGGATGCCCAGGCTCACCACTCCAAAATGGTGGGCCTTCCCTTCCCGGTACATCCTGGGATGCAAGGGGAAGGGTGTAAGGCCCTGGTTGGCTCAGATGCCTAAGGCCATCACTGGGGGGAGAGGGGGGGCAGCTTGACTTTTTTTTAATAGGGCATATATGCGTATATAACACATGCACATCTGTGCCATTAAAAAAAGAAAAAAGCCCTGAACAGCTATTGTTATTTATTTAATTATTTATATTCTGCATATCCTACAATTCTATACGGATTACAAATTATTCAGGTACTCAAGCATTTTTCCCTATCTGTCTTGGCAGACTCAGGAAGCTACTTTGGGGCTTCCCCTGCCACTTAGCTGTTCGGGCTTCCCCAAACCAGTTCTGTACATGAGTGAGAACTGGTTTGTAAGTGAGCAATCGGATGGGATTACAACTGCCTTCCGCAAAGCTAATTTGCATGGGAAGCCGTTTGAACATCGATTGCTGTTTAGAAATTGTTCTTTATGGCCCTCACAGTCTTAACGACCATTTTTAATGCATTTAGGGCAGGGGTAGGGAACTCCGATCCTCGAGAGCCGTATTCCAGTCGGGTTTTCAGGATTTCCCCAATGAATATGCATGAGATCTGTTTGCATGCACTGCTTTCAATGCATATTCATTGGGGAAATCCTGAAAACCCGACTGGAATACAGCTCTTGAGGACCGGAGTTCCCTACCCCTGATCTAGGGGCTCAAGTTGACAAAAAAGGATTTAGACCCATACTCCTCAGACTCACTAAACAGTTCTCAAGTGTATAAGATGTAGAATTTATATTTGGAGTCTGAGGAAGGACTATCAGATATATTATTAACAATAACTTTATTTTTCTATACTGCCAACACACGGAGAGTTCTAGGCGGTTCACAAAATAAGAGCACAATTAAGAAAGCACAATACAATATTTATATTTATAAACCTACAGTTAAATTCAATAAGTCATGAGACATCCATGTTAGTTGCAGTTACAACTGACTGAACAGGACCTTTCTGAATTGTTGTTTGAAAGGGATTCAGCAAGAGTTCTGAGAGGAAGATGTGTTTTTACTTGCCTAGGGGAATTATTGCAAGTTTTCCAAGTGAGCTATCAGTAATCTTCCAATAGGAAAGCTAAGATGAAGTATCATGCTCATAAAGATGTATTATAAGAGCAACAACAGTGACTACATCAAATGAGGTAGTCATGACTTAGCAGTTACAATCTCATTTTCAGGAAAAGCACTTATCCTTGTAACAAAGCTAATAAATTTATTTAGAAAACCTAGATACCATTATCCCCAAAATTCTATAAATAGTGTGCAAATTTGTGTGTGCAAATTTGGCCATGTGCCCAATTTGTGTGCATAATTTAATTGAATAAGAATCCAATTATCACCGGTAATTGGATGCTAATAATTATTGGCGTTAATTGCCAACAATTTGTGCATGTCAATTTTTACTGTGCAACTGAAAGGGGGACATGGCCATGGGGATGGACATCAAGTTGAGATGTTCTGAAGTGGACATCCCCATTCTGACTTGGACTCCTTTTGAAAATGCCTCTCTTAAGGGATATTTTACTAAGGCGTGCTAGCTGATTTAGTGCACGCTAAATTGGCTAGCCCGCCTTAGTAAAAGGCCCCCTTAGTGTGTGCAAATGGCAAAACTAATGTAGAATGCTTTAGTTTGTCTTGTGTTAGGCCATTTTCCTGCATTTAAATGCATATAAGCACTTTAAAAATCTTAGTAAAAGACATGGGGGAATATTGCTACTATTTGGGTTTTTGTCAGGTACTTGTGACCTGGATTCGCCACCGTGATGATGGGCTACTGGGCTAGATGGTTCATTGGTCTGACCCAGTCAGGCTGTTCTTATGAAATCAGAAAAATAAAATCAAGAGAAAATATTCAATTCAATTATTTGTTAAATCCTTAAAATCATAAATAAGCGATCACATAAAATCCATCTTGGCCCTGGTTCAACAGAAATTACTGATTCAGGGTAAAAATTGGCTAAATATCAACAACATAATTTAAAAGTACAGCTACTGTAGATTTTTCTTATTACTTTAACAGTCATAATAATCATTAATATAATCTAATACAAACATATTCAAATTAAAATCAGTTAAAAAAAGATATATTTACTCTTAAGTATTCAAACCAAGATCATTGGAGCCCCTCCCCATTTCCCTCCCCCAAATCTGGTCCATCTCTCCCTTCATCTGCCTGATCCTTTGTCTTTACAATTGCCTGTGCTTTTTCTCCTTCAAAACAGTGAAGAGAAAATGTTAAGGATCTTTCCAGGCATAATGATGCAATTTATTATTCAAGATGTTGGTGTCTTAACTTCAGAGACACCCATTGCTGCCATGCAGGGACAATACTCCAGCTGAATTTAGGTGTTGTGGTGCTGGATGCACTAAAAATGGTTGTTAAGACCATGTGGGTCGATGTGGGCTGATTTTTTTGACCAATTCCAAAATGGCAATTGATGTTCAAACAGCTTCCCGTGCAAATATGTTTTGTAGAGGTCTCCCATAATTCTACCCCACCAATCGCTGGAAAAGCAACTTTCACACATGAGCAGAGCCAGCAAGGGAACCTCGAACAGCCTCCTGCCACTCAGCTGTTCAGGGCAGTATAACTTTTATTTTATTAATGGCACAGATGTTACACACATATAATACCTGTCCCCATTAAACAAAAGTCCTGCTGCCCCACCTAATAATGGCCGTCCCCACCTCCTGAAAAAAAGAGAGGCAGGATGGATGTCCACTCCCTGCTGCCACTGGGTGGCCTGCCCCCTACAGAACTGACCCCCACCCCATGCCAGGACCCCCCTCCCCTTCCCCACCTCTAACCCTGTACTTAAAAAAAATTGACAGGAGGGATACCCATGTCCTCCTGCCTCAGCAACACCCCCCCCCCCCGCACACACACACACACACTTCCCACTAACATGAAAGCCCTCCCTTATGACCCTTCACAGTACCACACAAAAATCCCCAAAAGAAGGCCCTGGTGGGCTGCCTGGGGAGAGTCAGGTCAGACACCTCCCCCCCCAGCTAAAGGACACCCTTAACCTTGTCATATGCATTGTTGTAGAAATCCGGCAAGAGGGATGCGCCCTGCCTCTGCAAAATGGAAGGCTTTCCCCTTTCTGGTGCATCTTGGGAGGGGTCCAGGGCTATGACTGGCTCAGATACATAAGTCCTCTCCTATGTATCTGATCTAATCAAGGCCTTATGCCCCTCCCAGTGCATCCCAGGATTCACCAGGAAGGGGAAGGCCTGACATTTTGCATAGGCGGGGCCTGCCAGCAAGAGGGAGTGCACATCCCTCTTGCCAGATTTCCATGACGATGCCTACGACAAAGTGTGGGAGAATTGGGGGTGTCTTTGAGCTAGGGGGGGTCAGACCTGACTCCCCCCTCAGACCACCACGGCCTTCTTTTGGGCACTTTGGTGTGGTGGTAGGAGGGGTCAGAATGGGGCCTTTGTGTTGGGGGAGGGGGCTGGATGCACAAAAAAGTGGGATTGCCAGGGCAGGAGGGAGTAGGCATCCCTCCTGCCAAGGATTTTTACGGGGTTTGTTTGTCCAGGGGCAGCAATTTTTTTTTTTTGGGGGGGGAGGTGTTTGGGTGGTTGCAATCTTCTCAGCATGGGGAGGGTGGCATGATGTGTGTGTGTGTGGGGGGGGGGATTAGGAGTGTTGAGCGGTCCGGGTGGCTGAGGTAGGAGGGAGTGGGCATCTCTCCTGCCTTTTTTTTTGTTTGGGGGTATCGTTGGGGGAAGGGGGCTGGCACGGCACCACTTCAGCACTTTTTTCTTTTTTATGGGACTAGATATTGTGCTTGTACAATTTTGGCCCCTTACCAGCCATCGCTAGATGCCTTAGCAATGTTAGAGGGCATCGATCTGAGGGCTCATTTTAATATTAATGACCATATTTTAATATTAATGAGGTCATTTGCATGGTAGTCGGAGAATGAACAAGCACATGGAAAAGTACACAGTGGGCCATTTTGTACATCGGGTTGGCAAATTAGGTCATCGCTAAACTAGTCAAACTGTTTTAGCGATCATCATTAGATGGTTGGAGAGTTTTGTACATCCAGGCTTTAGTGAGCACCAGACAGGATCAATAGGACTTGAACCAGTAACCCTACAAGGTATGGGCTGGAAAGCTGTAGAACAGTTGCACAGCCTGGTGTGCCTTTCTCCAGAAGCACAGAATCCTTTGTTTGCTTGCATAACAAACTTCAAGCACATTATATCAACACAACTTCCTTTATTGCTTCTCAAAATTGGCAATTTACTCTGCCAGGAATGATTTGCTTTGAGCTCATGCTGAGTTCCTGTTAGTGTAAAAGCACAGTGGTATCTCCACATTCATTACTGTTATCCTAAAACTTACAGATCAATAGTTACGTGGTGCAGTTATGTGCATTTTAAACAGCGGTAACTACATTAATCAGAAATCTTTTTGCTGATAAAACCTGTTTTAGAAGAATTGTTGGTAATTGAACCTTGTTGTATTTTATGAGCACCTTGGTTAGGCCCATAGGTGATGCTATAACATAAACTAAGACATTGTTGAATACATCTAAAAAATATTCATAACATGAAACAATTTAAACTTTTGAGAAATAGTAGCCTAATGCCCAGAGCAGAGGGCTGAGAACCAGGGTTCAAATTCTACTGATGTTTAGAGTTACTAAACCTCAGGATTTCCCTGGATATGGTCTCCTTTTGAGGACATGTCCAGGGGTCTGGATGGCTTTTCGTAACCCGGCACTTTGTCCGGGTTTTGAAAAGCTTCCTGCCATAATCACGTCAGGATGGAGCATTCGCGCAAGCACGGATGCAACGTGGCGATGTCGCCCACACACGCGCATTTTGTCATTGCGTCGTGTCCGCGCATGCGCGGATGCTATCTGTGGGTGGGGCTGGGGGATGGGACAGAGGCGGAACTGGACAGTTCTGGGGGCGTGGCCATGGGTCCGGATTTTCCCAAAGGAAAATCTGGTAACCCTACTGATGCTCCTTAGCTCACCTCTGCCTCAGGTACAAACGTAGACCATTTGGACAGGGAAATAACTTGAGCACCTGCTTCTGCATCACTTGAGCACAGGTTAGTAAAAGGTGACCCTACTTCAAATATAATTCTTTCATGTATCTGCTTAATGAGTTATGATTAGGAAGCTGCGCTTTGATGTAGCAACATCTGCATTACTGTGTGCAATGTGCCCCTTTGGATTATGAGCACAATACTGTTCTTTTCTTACAAGATCAAAGATCATGATTACTACCAAAACTATAATATATACCTAGTCCTTGAGGTTATGTATAGATCAGTGGTTCTCAACCAGTGGTTTTCAACTGGTGTATCCCAAAGAAGTGGGGCAGCGGCTAAGATAGCAAATAGAATGTTAGGAATTATCAGGAAAGGAATGGAAAACAAAGATGAAAATGCCCTTGTATTGCTCTATAGTACGGCCGCAACTTGAATACTGTGTATAGTTCTGATCACCATATCTCAAAAAAGATATACTGTAGTGGAAGTAGAAAAGGGCGACTTCTCTATGAGGAAAGGCTAAGGCGGTTTGGGACGACTTCCCTATGAGGAAAGGCTAAAGCGGCTAGGGCTCTTCAGCTTGGAGAAGAGACGGCTCAGGAGTGATATGGTAGAGGTATATATAATAATGAGTGAAGTGGAAAGGGTAGATATGAATCACTTGTTCACTCTTTCCAAAAATACTAGGACTAGGGGGCATGCGATGAAGCTACTAAGTAGTAGATTGAAAACAAACCAGAGAAAATATTTCTTCACACAATGTGTAATTAAACTCTGGAATTCATTGCCAGACAATGTGGTGAAATCAGTTAGCTTAGCGGAGTTTATATATCAATTTTACATTTTAACAAAATCAAACATTTTGTACAGAAAGATTACATGAATGCAACGCCTTATAAAGAGAAATATGGAAAATTCATTTTCAATAACCACTCTATTCACACATTCTCAAGTGATCCAAGACTCTACGAGTGAATTCAAAAAATAAACTTTAAACAAAGTAAGAAAGGAGGTATCTGCTGGCTGATTCAAGGGGCTTTTATTTCTACTTTAGCCGTTGATGTTCCTTCTTTTTCCAGGCGTTTCAGTATCAGGAAAGTTGTAAGTTGAGCCGGTTCAAAAAACACACATTTATTATCTTGGTACCTTACTACACATTTACATGGAAAACGTAAGAAGAAAATACCACCTAGCTGGTTTCAATAAAATAAATTGACATCTACGATTTTGAGTTTCTTCATTAACATGCGGGAAAACTTGGATTTTCAAACCTAGAAACTCCTTGGCTTTATTTTTTTAAAACATTTTTAATATCCATTCTTAGTCTGGCAATAATGCCACAGATAATAGAAGAGTTGCTGGTTTAGCCAAGTCCTTAACAGATACTTTCAACATTGCGATCAAGTCTAATTGAGGTTCCTGCTCAGCCTGAATCTGATCCTCCACTTGCTGTGCTTAGCGGGGTTTAAAAAAGATTTGGATAATTTCCTAAAAGAGAAATCCATAGGCTATTATTGAGATGGCTTGGGGAAATCCACTGCATATTCCAAGGATAAGCAGCATAGAATCTGTTTTGCAACGTACTTGGGATTAGAGAACGACACGGAGACTGTTTACCGCGGTAAACCACGGGTCACCGCAGTAAATCCGCAGGAATGGAGACATTTGCAACTGGTTTACCGCAGGAATGGGGACAAGACCTTTCACCGCCCCGCGGGAATGGAGACAAGACCTTTTACCACCACGTGGGAGCGTTGAAAAGTCTTACTCCTGTGGTAAAAAAAATTGCGCCCGTGTCAGACTCGGTATCTTCTCCCCAGCTTCTCTTGTGCCTAGTTTACCTTCAGGAGCCAACCATGCCACGATGAAGACAGAAGGAACCTAAAACAAAAGCCTGAGACCAATGTGATTTGAAGAATAAAATTACCAAAGAAAAAAAAATGTATTTTATATTTTGTGATTAGAATATTTCAGATTTGAAATATGTATCCTGCTAGAGCTAGTATTAGACATAACTGGGGACCGCAAAGTCCAGGCTTTGCTTCTTTAGCTTCCAGCTGCCTTAGGGCTCTCTCTCTGACCAGGGGGCAGTTGCCCTAGTTGCTCTCCCCTAACACTATTCCTGCCATGGGTGACTGAAGTATTCTGTTAGCTTGATTTTTCTATGTAGCATTCTGTAGTAATTTGCTTTGTTCAGTTTTCACAATAGTGAAGGGGATATTTGTGAAAGGGAGGGGAGATGGGTTTTGTTGAACCTTGCTCTGTTTTATTTGTGTTTATAAAATGACAATTGTCAGAGGAAAAGCTTCCGCCCACACACATGCGACTGCAGGGCGGCACAGACAGGCTTTGCTGTTATCAGTTTATTTTCTAAAGCGCTGCGAAGGTAAGGGGGAGGGAGAGAGGGAGATAGATTTGGCCGGAGGGAGGGAGGGAAGGGGCCGCGCGCCTTTCCTCTCTTAAGTTTCTTTACACCATGAAGGTAAGAGGGAGGGAGAGAGATCCTCGGGCTGCTGAAGGGCAGTGAGATGGTGAGGGAAGGGTGGATGCTGCGGGGATGGGGCGGTGAAGAGGACAGCGGGGACGGGGCGGTGAAGGGGACGGTGGGTTCGGGGTCGAGGCGGTGAAGGAGATGGCGTGGATGGGGGCGGTGGTCCAGTGACAGGGCAGTGACGGGGACAGATTTTTTCCCCATGTCATTCTCTTGGGACCTGGGTTGGCCACTGTTGGAAACAGGATACTGGACTTGATGGACCTTCGGTCTGTCCCAGTATGGCAATTCTTATGTTCTTATGTAAATTTGAACAGTTTGAGGTTATGTGAAGGCCTGGGACCTGCTTGAGCTGGAAGGAGGTGGAATTGAAACAGTAATCCATTTACAGCACCCTCTCAATAATACAATATATAAGCTAGAATTTTAGTTCTGAACCAAAGGATTTACTTGTGGATTCTTCATGATAAACAATGGGAGAGTGCTCATCATCAACTATATACAGGCAGAAAAGTAAAGAGGACAAATAGTTTTGATGGACTTCTGAGTTTTTTAAGGATGGGAGAGAAAATGAATTAAATAAATTAAATAGTAATTGCAATGTAAATAGGACTGTTTGGAATTTTTTTTTTTTTTTAATTTCCTTTTTATTATTGATTTACACTTATCACTTTTCTTTATATGCCTCGGATATTTTTCTTGAACTTATAAAAATAAGTAATCACTTACCTTTTTCCATTAGATTTTGTTAGGAACACTTGGACCCAGATGCATTAAAGAGGATCAGAAAGACTGTGTGGGTCTGCTCCGATCCGATTTTTGGCTGATTCAGAAAGAGTTATTCATGCACTAAAAAGTTTGTATGCAAATGATTCATGCGGAGGTTCGTTGTTATCCCTGACTCTCCTATCCGATTCATTGCTGTGAAAGCGACTCTCATACATGTGCAGAGCCAGCTGTTCAGGGCAGGAAACCTTTTATTTATTTATTTATTTTTTAATGGGCATAGATACTGTGCGCGTTACACACACACACACACACACAATATCTGCCCCCCCCCCAAAAAAAAGACCCCCCACCAATGACTGCCCTCCCTGACATGCCCCGACGAATGCGACCCCAGAAATTCCACTCCCCTTGCTAGCGAAAATTGGCTCCCTCCTGCCATGCAGACCACTCCCCCTGCGGTAGTGAAACATTAGAAAGAGTGACCACTCCCTCCTGCCATGGCGACCTCACTCCCTATATGAGAAAAAATGGTAGAAGGGATGCCCACTCCCTTCTGCCATACTGACCACATACCCCATGGCAACAGGAATGCCCAATCTCTTCTACCACAGAAGGCCCACTCCTGTGCCAGGTGCCCCCCCAAACCATCCCCTACCCTCCTCACCCCCCCCCAAAAAAAAGGCAGGAGGGATGCCCCCTCCCTCTTGCTACCAAAGGCCCATTCCTACACCAGGTGCTCCCCCAAACCAACCTCTACCCTCCCCCACCAAAAAAGGCAAGAGGGTTGCTCACTCCCTCCTGTCACCAAGTGCTCCCCCGAACCCCTGCTTGTACCTTTTTTTGAAGATGGAAGCATGAGGGAAGCACGGTGACTCCACCTTCAAGGCCTGCCAATCCAAAATGCTTGGAGGAGGGCGTAAGAAATACTAAAAGGATGTAGAAGATGAAAAAGTGAGGCAAACTGGAAACCACCACAATTGTACACCTCACTAGTTCGAGTTCAATTACAGCAGGGGTGTCCAACCTGCGGCCCCGGTCGAGGGCGATGCAGTGTTTTCCTCTGCTGCCCCCGGGTGTTTACCGTCTTGCCAGCTCCCTCCTCTGTCTTGCTGCAGCGTTTGTGCGGCCCCAGAAACATTTTTTTCGGCCAATGTGACCCAGGGAAGCCAAAAGGTTGGACACCCCTGAATTACAGGATGGCAAAAAGGTCTTCAAAGCCACAATTGTACACAATATTTGTGAATGTCCAGCTTTGGCTCATCTGATTGCCTCCTTATAAAGTGTAGCTTATTTGCTTACTGCTGTGTTACTTTCTATCATTGTTCAAAAATAAAGACTAAACAACAGCACATATTTCTTTTTTACTTATCCTTTTAATGCAGTGTCTCTAGCATGCCCCTTGGATAAGTAAAAAAGAAATATGTGTTGTTTAGTCTTTATTTTTGAACAATGACAGAAAGTAATACAGCAGTAAGCAAATAAACTACACTTTATAAAGAGGCAATCAGATGAGCCAAAGCTGGACATTCACAAATATTGTGTACAATTATGGCTTTGAAGACATTTTTGCCATCCTGTAATTGAACTCGACCTAGTGAGGTGTACGATTGTTGAGAAGGGCCTAAGACCCTGATTGGCTCAGACGCCTTAGCCCCTCTCGATGCATCATACAGTATAGAGGGAAGAGCCTGAGGCCCTGATTAGCTCAGATGTTTGAGCCAATTAGGGCCTTGGGCCCTTCCCTGATGCAGAGAAGGCCCGCCATTTTGGATCTTCAAAAAAAAGGTATGGGAGGGGGGTTTGGGAGAGCATCCGGTGGCAGGAGGGAGTGGGCATCCCACTTGCCTTTTATTGGGGGGGAGGGAGGGAGGGGGAGGAAAGGGGATGGTTCAGGGGGGGGGCACCTGGTGCAGGAGTGGACCTCTGGTGGCAGGAGGGCGTGGGTATTTCTCCTGCCATTTCGCTGCTGCAGGAGAAGGTGGTCAGAATGTCAGGAGAGAGTGGGTATTCTTTCTGCCATTTTTTCTCATGTGGGGGTGAGGTCTCCATGGCAGGAGGGAATGGGCATCCTTCCTAATGATTTTGCTGCCACGGGAGGGGGGGGGGGTTGGTTCCTGGTGCCAGTGCTAGTTCGTTAGGGGGTGTGTGTGTGATTTTTTCTACTTTTTTTATGGGACAGATTGTGCATGTGTAACATGCACAGCATCTGTGCCCATTTTTAAAAAAAGGGCTAAACTATGGTTAGCCAGGTAAGTGACTAGTCTTGATCAGTCCCTTTTTTGGATCTCTAAAAGCGATCACTTTTTTTTGTTCATCGGGAAGCCATGTTAGAGCATCAATCATTCTACATTGCCAAAGGTGATCTAGTAAAGAACAATAAATTAAAATGGTATACAGACAGTCCCCGTGTTACAGACAACTTAAGAACCAGTTGCGGCTTCATTTGATTAAAATTGAGCAGTATTTCCAGTTGCATAGACTCCTATGCTTCTCCTGCAGCAGATTCAGGGATGATGCATAGCCACATTAGGAACAGTAAGTGGTTGCGGATGCCGTACCTTAGAGGGTACACTGATAGGGACAGTTGGCCCTTTTCCTTTTGTCACCTGGAAGCAGAGGTAAGCGAAACGAATCTGAAAATCTACAAGTTCAGAGTTACATACAAATCCGACTTAAGAACTGCTTTAAAAACGTAACTTGTTCTTTTTTTTATATATATAATTTTTCACAGTAATTTTCACAAGCATTAACCTGTTACAGAAATACAGTCAGGCAAAATTATTCAAAAGAAGATAATTCCCACATCAAATTAAAAGGAAATATTAATTTAAAGAATTATTTCATTCCATTATTCTTAAGTTGAAACAATTAACCTCTTTCTTAGACCTCAAAAAGAAAGAAATTGGAGAGAAACAAGAGGTACAGAGATAAGGAGATCTCTTCTTATGCAACAAACTACATTAATAATGAAAAGGCTTAACGTAAACGGAGTATTATCGTAACTCGTTCTTAACCCGGGGACTGCCTGTATTCTCTTTCCTTGTGCACCACTTTGCATGTATGCATGCATTTTTCATACATCTGCTTTAACTAGATTTGCATGCTATCAACCTTTAACAAAAACGTGGACATGATAAGGGGGGGGGGAGAGATGGGTTAACCTCTTTTTTAAGAGGGGGGTTGGGGAAAGGATGACGTTAAGCTGAACAAATTTCACCACTAATGAAAGCTCTTATGTTCATGAAGAATAAGGTAAGAGAGAGAGTAGGATTTGCTAAAGGTGGTTCCTAGTTTCTATGAGGGAGTATATGATGTTATCCAAGTGCTCCTAGTGATTCCCTGCCTGCCCTAGGAATTCGTAAGAATTCAAGCCTAGTCATCCCTCAATATCCTCCTCGCATCGCCACTCCGCATGTGCTGTGCGCGGGCAGCCTCCTTTCGTCAGTACTGCTTACAGTTTAATGGCTCGCACGCGACTCGGGCTGCGCTTGACGGTCACTTTCAGATCATTAACTCCTCCCCCACCCAAGCGGCAGAGTGACGCGCAAGGCGCGTCAGAGCCGGAAGAGTGGCAAACGTGGCTTTCTTGCTCCCGTCCTGCCTTTCCGAGGCTCCCCTACCTCTTTGCCTTTTCTGGTCAAGGGGAGGTGCCAGTCGGGAGGAGGGGGAGGGAGGCAGAGCGCGAGCGTGCTTTAAAAGCACAGCATCCACCTCCTGTAAGGGTTAGCCAGCGCAAAACGCTTCAAACGACGGTTGCAGGAGAGAGACGACGCGGGCAACTCCGACCCACTGTATTGTTTCTCTAGTCACTTGAGTAAAAACATCGAAGAGCGTTTTCCTTCCCACCTTCCATTTAAAAGTGGGGTCGCAGCTCGGATTTCTCTGTTCCCATGCGTTTGCCGAACATGTCCACTAACTTCTTGTTAACACCGATCCCGGAGTCCTCAGATCAAGTCATTAGCAAGGACGTCAAACTGGCCATTTTAGGGTCGAGCAGCGTGGGGAAAACGGGTACGTATCCGGTTTGGAGTGGGGTTACTAGCTAGCCCTTCTGTAGTCCACAGCATCCCACTGACTTTCTTGGTACCTGCATCACTCGCATGCTCTGAATTTCCAGACATTTGAAACCACAGGAACCGGCTCCTTGGACCATGTGAAGGCATTTGCTCACTACTGTGGGAGCTTAAGCCTTAAGCACCCAGAGCAGGCACGTGTGAACGATGCTTTTGTTAAAATGCCTAGTATGTAGACATCACAAAAAATAAAGTCACCACAAAAAATAAATAATAGCACTGTTTTTGTGCTACCGATTTCTTTAGTCACTCAACAGTAACCTTATTGTGTAAGAGTTACCCCTGTATATTTTGTTTGACTTAGTATGTAGACATGGCTTTCAAAGGTCTAGGTCCGGTCCCTAGGTGTGTATGTTATTGCACAAGCACCTGAAAACCCGAAATTCGTCAAATTAAAAATATTGTTAATAACAAATATATAGTAGGAATAAAAATAACCCAGTGCTGTATTCTTTTTCCAGCTATGACTGTACGCTATCTAACCAAGAGGTTTATTGGAGATTATGAACCTAATACAGGTGAGAAGCTATTTAATTTTGATAACGATTTTGATTTAAAATAAAAATCTGCATTTTCGATTAAAGATCAAAATGGAGAATTGTAATCATTCATGCTGCCTTTTGGATTTTTTTTTTTCTTCCCCTCAGGAAACTTGTATTCCAGACTTGTTAACAACGAGGGAGAGCAACTTTTCTTACAAATACAAGACACACCAGGATACACTCAGGTACTGTGATAATACTTACACTGCAATATGGGCTAGGTTTAATTAGAAGCCTCTAAATGGGATACCAAATGTGGTTCTTGAAGTTGCTTATAAAGTAGAATGTTGCCCTATTCATCTTTAGTGGGGTAAAAATTATAAACCAGATACATCAGATTTATGGGGGCTATAAAAATTAACTGCTACAGCTGTACCTCTTCTAAGGAAGAGGGGCTAACTCCCTTATATATTTTTATTTATTGGACTTTATTAACCACCTTTATTAAGAAATTCACCGAGGATGGTATACAGCAGGCAATTATTAGGGGAGTGTGTGGCGCAGTGGTTAAAGCTGGTTCATAGACAAATCGCGTGAGACAATGGTGCGCCGACAACTGAGCGCAAGGTTGACGGTGCGCCGAAGAAAAGCACTATTTTAAAGGGTTCCGACAGGGGGTGTTGGTGGGGAACCCCCCTATTTTACTTAACAGACATCGCGCTGGCATTGTGGGGGGTTTGGGGGGTTGTAACCCCCCTCATTATACTTGAAACTGAACTATTGGCCTGTTTTTTAGGGAAAAAGTTCAGTTTTAAGTATAATGTGGGGGGTTACAACCCCCCAAACTCCCCACAACGTCAGCGCAATGTCTGTTAAGTAAAGTGGGGGGGGGGGTTCCCCCACACACACCCCCGTCGGAGCCCTTTAAAATAGTGCTTTTCTTCGGTGCGCCAACAACCTTGCGCTCAGTTGTCTCGCGCGATTTAGTCCCGTCACTGTTAAAGCTACAGCCTCGGCACCCTGGGGTTGTGGGTTCAAACCCACGCTGCTCCTTGTGACCCTGGGCAAGTTACTTAATCCCCCCTTTGCCCCAGGTACATTAGGTAGATTGTGAGCCCACCAGGACAGACAGGGAAAAATGCTTTGAGTACCTGAATAAATTAATGTAAACCGTTCTGAGCTCCACCTGGGAGAACGGCATAGAAAATTAAATAAATAAATTGCTAGGAGCTATCTGTATTTTGGAAATAATGTAGTGCAGAGGATACAAATTATTTTTTTCTTTTATTACTCATCTCTATTCTTATTTAATGATTTGCTTATAGGTACAAGAAGACTTCTTCCAGGTCATGGACTCAATCTCTAAATGTGTACAGTGGGCTGAGGGATTTCTTCTAGTGTATTCAATCACGGACTATGCTAGCTATCAGGCAATCCGTCCTCTTTATCAGCACATCCGAAAGGCCCATCCAGACGCCAAGATCCCCATTGTTATCGTAGGCAACAAAGGAGACCTTCTCCATGCCAGACAGGTTCCAGCCAATGAAGGGATACAGTTGGCCAATGAACTTGGCAGTATATTTGTGGAAATCTCCACCAGTGAAAGCTTCCAGGATGTCAGTGATGTGTTTCAGCATTTGTGCAAAGAGGTTAGCAAATTAAATCTCCACTGCAATGGTGAAAGGAGGAGAGCCTCTGTTATCCCCCGACCCAGATCTCCTAACATGCAGGACCTGAAGAGACGCTTCAAACAGGCTCTGTCTTCCAAGGCTAAGTCGGCGTCACTTGGATAATATGCAGTGAATGAACATGAGATGTTTTATTTTGTTTACAGTGAAGTCAAAGTTTATTTTTATAAGATATGATTATTATTTTTCCAGTTTCACATGAACATTTTCTGAACCAGGAGCAGATAGTTAATTAACTGAACTTACATTTTTAACTGATTCTATTTTGCCATAAATTATCCTTGAGAACTAGGTTTTTGTTCTTGGGGTGTTTAGGGGTTTTTTTTTGTGCAAAAATTGTTATCTTGTACTAGATCACTTGGTAGTGTTTAAGAACAAAAGAAGGATATGTCTCTTAGGAAGAATCACTGAAGTTTTAAGCAAATGGAGTAGTTCTACTAGTGTTGGGTGATGCACTTCTCAATATGCCAAAGAAGGGGTTGGTTGTATGCCAGTAGAGGCGAATTGTCCACGGAAAACCAAGAGACAGAAAATTTCCTGGCTCACATAAGAGATGAAATCATTGCATGAATTTGTGGGGCATTTGTTGATTTGCAATGATGCTTATTTTAGGATTGTTATTTAAAACAAACCTGCACTATGTGACCATTTCTCCTTAATAAAATATGCACTCAAATGCTTTGAGTAGCATTCCTGTAACATCAGCAAGAACACCCTAATGAAACTTGCATATAACTATCACATTTTAAAATAAAGCCTTTCATTTTTCCTACATTGGAAAGTTACCACTGTCTGTTCTTTAACTCTTAAGGGAGATATCTTTACATACCGGCCCCAGTTTAGCAGCGGAGAGTGTGGCGCAGTGATAATGCTACAGCCTCAGCACCCTGAGGTTGTGTGTTCAAACCCATACTGCTCCTTGTGACCCGGAGCAAGTCACTCAATTCCCCCAGCTACTAATATACCTGAATAACCTCCTCCTTTACAAATTTGCACTAGTGTTTTTAGCGCTGGCTGCCGTGGTAACAGCTCTGATGCTCATAGAATTGTATGAGCGTCTGATCTGTTACCACTGTGGCTGGTGCTAAAAACGCTAGCATGGCTTTGTAAAGGAGGGGGTAAATTAATGTAAAACATTCTGATCTTTCCTAGGAGAATGGCATAGAAAATTAAATAAATAAATATCAGAGCTATAATACCTCTATATTTATTTCCCACTATCTCCCTAATACTACATATAGTGTGCTACAAGTTAGGTGACCAAACATGTAGAATACAGTAAGTTTTGAGGCTAGGTTCCTGCCTTTTATATGATGTAAATATTGGTGCTTAAATGCCAACAAAGGCTTTACTCTACAATAGGATAGTGGGCACTTAGAAGCCATTATCAAATACTATCTTTGCACACAGATTTTGGGTGCATATTTTAAGGCCCTTTATAGAATTATGTCTATTACATGTATTACATGATGTACTATTTGAATGCTAGAAAGCTTCAGTTTTTTCAATACTGGACAGGGACTGAAAAAAGTGCTATTGGGGTTTGAAGCCTTAGAAGAGAGAAGCTGTGGAAGAAGTGAAATGAGACCAAGACTGTTACTTTAAGTGTGACAAAAGGTTATGCAGTTATAGTGCTGTAACAGCACAACAGCTGCTTAAACCTTGGGGGGGGGGGGGGTATTCTTTGAACTTGGGAAAAGAAGCCGCGCCGTTAATGCTGGGGTGGGGGGAAATTTCCCTGTTTATGCCGCACTCTTTCCTACCTTGCCCTCATAACTTCCTTTCCACTGAAAAGTACTTTTTTTTTTTTTGTATTTTTATGTGTGTTGAGGTCACTGAATGTCTCTCATAGCCCCTCTTTTGCTTTGTGCCTCTGCATGTGGGGAACATTTGGCTCTTATTTCACAGGGCTTATAGTACAACCATGCATTATTTTGATAGCCCCTCTGGACTGACTCTTATTTGTACCCTTTTGAACTATGCTTAGGCTGCTTTACTTTAGCTGACTCAGAATGGGCTCTGGATTTCTTTAGCTGTTGAGGCTTGAGAATTCGCACCTGCTAAAGTATTTTTAATTTACGTTTTGGAGAAGGTGTGAGAGTAGAGGAGAGAGGAAAGCAAAGCAAAAGGAAGAGAGCGAGGAAATGATATAGGTGAGCACTAGGCACTCCAACTATTAGTCCTCCTCCCCCCCAATTCATCTCAGGCCACACTACTTGGATATACTGATACATACAAACCAAGATAATAGTTAAATCAGACAGAAATTGATGACAGCAGTGTGATATGCAAGATAATTTATGGAAGACACAAACAGAACTTTCCCCCTTTAAAATGCTGGTAGATAACGTTTAAAAATCAAATAATAATGAACATAGATGGCATTTCAAGATATTCACATGATCTTTCAATGACATTGCCTTTCTTAGCTTCACTCTGAGAAACTAAAACAGCATATTGCTGGAAAAAATGTATAAAATTGACCCTTTAGGATGCAGAAACTCGAAACAAATTAAAATGGGGACATAAAAATCTGTTGAAAGTTCATATGTATGTCTTGAAATGCCCTATTTGTGTACTATGATTTGGCTTTAGCATATTATTTATATGTATTTGGAGGAAGGTTGTTTGACTCAGCAGTCACATGATCATACTGTATCCCTTTTGCAGGTGGAAGCCAAAATGTGGCCAGGTCAGGCGTTTTGTGTCTTCAATTAATTAGTTCATAATCATATTCCTTATCTAGTGCATATGAACCTCCTTTCTTCTCGTGTGTTAACATCTTTTCATGTATAACCTGCCATTCTCACAATTGTTTTGCTGCACTGTTAGCAAACATGAAATTATCTGATATGATCAGCCCAGATTTCTTTCTTATTTGTTGTATGTCAGTACCATGCACCTTCCCCCCCACCTCATTTATGTTTATTTTTTTGTTTCTGTACCCCTAAGGGGTCAATTTTATACATTTTTCCCCATTTGTAACAACCTGTTTTATGTACCAATTAGGGCTTTTATAAAATTGCCCTAGGATTATGTTTGCAAAAGTGTGCATGGTGACGTGTAATTTTATACTACCCCAGTGTGGGCATGTTCTAGGCCACAATTTATGCATGTGGATTATAAATATGCGTGCAATTTATGTGTTTCAACCAAGCTGCAGTTTCTGCTGGTTTACTCCTACAATTTTGCAAAGACGCCTAGGAGTGTATAGGGTTGTTTTACTAATCTGCTGTAATATCTAGACTCAGGATAACATGGGACATTTTTGCACATTGAACGCAGCATATTTAGAGTGTTCTCTTATGCTTCAACTGCAGGTCTTGTGCTAATGTTCCCATTAACATGCATTACCTGCAAACAATTAATATGGGATCACTTACTGTGCCAAGTGCTAACAAAATCAAAATGCACTAACTGGATAATGCAGGAATGCCCATAACATACCCGCTCCAAAAATTATTTTTTAAATTATTGATAATGTGGGTTAGCCTCTGCAAACAGACAAAATACTGCAAAGTGTTTGAACATGTTCTGCAGTAGCTTGTTTGCATGCACTAACTGCACATTAAGGGTCAAATTTTATAACTGGCGGCCAGATTGTAGGCGGTCAACTGCTGTCTAACCAGTCAATTGGGATGTACATTTAAAAAAAAAATAAAACCTCCCGAGGCAGGCCGCCTACATTGTAGGCACCTTCAGGAGCCTAGGGATATGCGTAAGCTTGCATAAGGCTAGGAGTGGGTGTGCCTTGGCCTGGAAGTAGCCTTTGGTGGTCGTACATGCCTCCCTAGGCCTGCGGTAAATGCGTACAATGTAGGGGAGGGGGTTCTGGCAGCAGGGACTAGGCATCCTTTCTGCCGGGGGGGAGATGGGTTACTGCTAAACTTATTGTGGCAGTGAGATCCCTTGCCGTGATAAGCTCAACGGCAACCTGATTCTCTAACCGGCGCCTGTGACATGGATGCCAGTTAGAGAATTGGGTGGGCTGCGGACAGATGCGATTCTCTATAGGACGCCCATATGCGATTCTCAAAAGTCACTTGGGTGACTTCTGAGACTGGGCATCCTATACAGAATCTGGCCCTAAGTGCTTGCTTTTTTTTTTTTAAATCATTTTTATTAGAAAGGGTTCGACAAGATATCAGGAACAACACTGATACCAAAATTGCGAATACAAAAAGGCAAATTCAAACAGCAGGTTACAGACAAGAACTTCACCCCTGGAAAAATCCACAGAGATAGTACAGTTACAGGAGAACATCTAACACCCCTTTAAAGCAATGGTCTCAAACTCATGGCCCGGGGGCCACAATCAGCCCACTAGGTACTATTTTGAGGCCCTTGGTATGTTTATCATAATCACAAAAGTAAAACAATCTAATCTAATCTAATCCTTAGGTTTGTATACCGCATCATCTCTACGTTCGTAGAGCTCGACGCGGTTTACAGTAGGAGAAATAGGAAGGAACTACAATAGAGGGTTAGAGGTAGAAGTGTGAAGAAAATTTAGAGGACTTGGGATGCCAAGATATAACAGTTTTCTTGATTCCTAAGGTGGAGGGAGACTTGCATTTTTTGAGAAAAGCCAGGTTTTCTTTCTAGCTATAAATTACAATATTATTATTAAGACTTAGCCAAAAGGAAAGATTTATAAACTATAAAGAGTTTTACCTCATGTAAAATTGTAATTTCTTTAATGAGACATTAACTATTTTTTTCTGAGGCCCTCCAAGTACCTATAAATCCAAAATGTGACCCTACAAAGGATTTAAGTTTGAGACCACTGCTTTAAGGGAAAGGGAGATGGGACGATATATCGCCTTTATGTTGTTACAATCAAAACAATTTAAATATAGGTGCTTTATTTTATTCTTGGGGCAATGGAGGGTTAAGTACTTGCCCAGAGTCACAAAGAACTGCAGAGGGAATTGAACCCAGTTCCCTAGGTTCTCTGGCCATTGCACTAGCCACTAGGCTACTCTTCCACTCATTACTTTAGTAAACTGGCCCCTATATGTCTTTATAAAATAGGCTGAAAATAGGCTTATCCGCCAGACCTAGATGACCCAAAACTCTTGATCATTTGCAAGTTTTCTATTATTCCTTATTTTTCTAATTCGTTTGTATTGCAGATCAGTGTCATCTGTAAAAGACAAAATGCTTCCTAGTTGTCCTCGTCGATATCTTTTGTACAAATAGGGCTAGATTCAGTAAATGGTGCCCAAATGTGGACACAATAAAAAAGGAACACTGGGCACTATTAAAAAGCCAGAGCTAGAAGGGGTATGGGGAGAGACAGACTTAAAGAAGGACAGAGGGAGCATGAGAGAGAGAGATGGACATGGGGGAGGGCAGATACACCATATTTTGCATGAAATGAAAAACCTTTCTTTTCAACCTTAAACTCTACAGCAACTAAGTCCAACATTCATCAACGCCAAACTCTTCATCCTATTACCACCATGGAACCAAGTACTGTACTGTAACAGACTCTACCTATCAGATATCTTTCATTTAATCATATTAACTCTTGCTGTATTTTATTCCTTCCCTAAATGCTAAGCTGTACCAAACTACTACTTTAACTGCATGGTACGACAATCTCTACCTCGAAGAATCCCAAAGGTCTTAATGTATCTCTAGTGCATCCTTGTACTGTAATATATGTCTAAGCTCTTTTGAGCAGGGACTGTTTTCTTCTTCTTTGTGACTCTGTGCAGTGCTATAGAAATAATTAATAGCAATAGTAATAGTAAGCTTCTTTGCACTGTACTAAACAGTTCTCCATATACTGAAAATCAGCTTGAACCTTTGTATGCATAGCGTGTGACACATAAATCCTAGATTAGATTAGATGGGTTGCTCTGCATTGCCTCCCAGTTGCTACCTCTCTTTCCATCTCCCTGCCCACCTCTGGTATGGCATCTCACCTGCACAGGCTGGGGGTGGGGAGGGAAAGAGGGAGATGCCCACTCTTTTTGGGCTCAGGCCCAGCCCACCCAAAATTGGCTGTTTGGCTATGCCACTGAAAGGGACAGAAGAAAATTAAGGTCCCTCTTTCTGTATGGAAAAACATGCATATATTTAAATTTTAACCAGCTGGGAGGTGCTGTCATTGAGATGAGTCCAGTTTCCAGTATCCCCCACTGGGTTTGCTTCTCTTGTTAATAGCAGCTAGTTTGAAAACAATTAGACCTGATTTATACAAGCCTGCACGTTTGTTTCTTCCAGTTGAGCCACTTCGACAATTTGGTTTGGAACTACAGAGTTTATTTCAGGGAAAACACGAATATTAATCTCGACATACTATGGGCTATATTCACTAAGCAAACCGATCATGTACCAATCGGTTTGCGACCACTTAACTATCAAATTTCCCTCTGGTCTGATTCACTTACCTCTCCTGCGATCCACTTGGAGTCCTTGCATGCATATGAGGTGAAACACATGCAAATTGGACAGCGACCCAATTCACTACACCAAATTTCCAAACCGACTGGGCTAGCCAATCACCCGAAGAAGCGACTGCTGGGGACCAGTCGAAAACGTCTTTCCGACTGGAAGCCCTGCTCTCTGCCCTGCAATCTCTCCTGCCTGCTCGCCCCGAATGCTGCCCTGCTCTCTCTGCTGCTCGCCCTCATGCTACCCTGCTCTGCCTCGATCTTCCCCTGCATCGTCGTTCTCTTGCCCTTCCCCGAAGCTCTCCTGCCCAGCGAGCCCGTGGAGCATGGCCTCCATTTATCTTTTTGTGAGGGTGGCAGCTGGCAAAAGCGGGACCAGCTTTTAGGAGCCACGCGGGTTGGGTTCAGTGGAGGTGGCGGCGTTTCCCTAAAGTCAAAAGTTTAAAAAGATTGCTGCTCCTATGGTCTGTGCATGCGTGCGGAACAAGCATGCGCGAGTCGTGCAGGCAAATGGGGGCGTTCCTCCGATCGCCCTCATCTGCATGTTTAAGTTTACTGAATCAGTTGGACCTGCCGGGATCGGGACCTGATCGGGCAGGTTAGTGAATCCAGCCCTATGTATGTGTATCTTAAAGGTAACACCATTGAACTCTCTATGTTTCCGAATTTAAGAAACAGTTGGTTGCAAATAGACATTCCGATTCAAAAGAAGCACATTTCTGCTGCTGTAAAGAGAAAGCGTTGTTTTGTGTGTGTGTGTGTGTGGAGGGGGGGGAGGTCCTCCTATTTATGCTTTTTAACGCATGTACATCCTACCAAAAGAGCCTTTATCATACTAGCTTCTGTAATAACAGGCAAACCCTAGATAACAAAAATTCATTTTCTAGCCTTTTATTTATTTTCACGCATGTGAGATGCAACCTTGCTTTTTGATGTAGCTCGAGAACTCCTATTATAAGCCGGCAGTGACTGAAAGAAAATGTGAATGAGCCACATGTCACTGCAGGGTCGCTTCCTGCCGGAAGTGCCCATGTTTGGAAGCACGAGGGGGAGGGGGGGTTGGAGGGGACTGCATCAAAGCAAACACATTGGGTTCTTTTAATCTTGCTGTTCTTCCTTTTTTGCCCGTTAAGCCATGGATATTTTTTTTGCTTCCTTGGTAAGACAAGGACATAAATTAGTGTAGCCATGGCAGGCGGAAGATTTGTTTAATTAAGGTTGATGGACCAGGGCACCACTGTGAAGAGCAATTGATCCCTACTCCAGGCGTTGCAAAGAGCTGAATGAAGCTTTTATCCTGATGCATCAGAAGAGAGAGGAGTGATAAAGTCCCCCCACCCCCTGAATTGGCTGGCACATTGGAACCGAATGTTAGAGCTACTGCTGTCACTAAAGCTGACGACATGTCACCAATAGCTTGAAACATTAAGTACAGTACTAGATAAATTGTTCAAATGAGGCAATGCTCCCTCTTGTTCTTATTTTTTTTATATGACTTTACCTTTTTGTTCAAAGATATTTTTATTGAACTGTAATTGTCTCCTTTTCGTTTTAACATTCCATTTCCATACCCACGTTTCAGGTGTTCCTGTTTCCTGCTAACAGGTACTCCAGATGCCCTTCCTGGATCGCCTTCCCTCATGACTGTATGCTTCCTAACCCAAACACTTCCATTTCAGAATACTACTGGCCACTGTTTTATTTGTAATTCATGAAACCTGAGCCATAGGGGTTGCTATTGGGGGGCACTTGCTTGCCCCCTTTGCCACCCTAGCTTTATAGGTGTATATAATTTGCATAAGCGCCCCGTAATGAGAGGCTTGGGGAGACTAAGTCTCCTCAGCCGCAAGTTCTACTTTCAACATCAGGACCGGATCTGTAGCCCTTACCCCCCCCCCCCTCCACCATCACACACACACACACACACACACACACTCTCTCTCTTGTCTTGCTGCTCCAGGCAGATCTCCCTCTCTTCTGCTCCTCAGTGGTGCACTATCTTGATCAGGTTGGCAGAGAGGCACCACACCCCACTTGAAAGGAGCCACTTCAGAATCTTGGTTCTCCCTGGACAGGTGATCTGTACAGCCACATAAGTGGTGACATCACCAGGACGAAGCCGGGCATCCCTCCTGCCATAAGTTCGGCAGGTGGTTGACAGGAGCCCTGACAGCAGTGACAGGAGGCTGCTTCTCCTGTCACTACTGTTAGGGCTCTGCCCCGACTCAATCGCTCACTGAGCGATTGAGTTGGAGAGTTTGCATGCAAATGATTTGCATCTCTATGCAATTCATTTGCATGCAATAAAAAATAGTGAATCAATCACTGTTTCAAAATCGGCCAGAGAATAGGCCAACAGTAATTGAATCGCTATCTTTAGTGAATCTGGGCCAAGGTTTGTATAGTATATGGAAAGAACCAAGAAAGTGGCACATCTCATTCACTAGAACCTTTGTAAACATATTTATTCCTTCAGAAATATTGTCACTGACTAATCACCCTTTACTTTTTAATAATCATTAAGATCTTTAATTTAAATAAGTTAATAAAACTCTATAACAGAAGGAGAATATATCTTTCCATATCATTCATCAAACCTTTGTGAACATTACAACTTCATTGTACTGGAATCACAATCCTCAGAGAATCAACAAGTTATGATCACCTGGGATATCCCCATCCCAACTGAGAAAAAGCTAATACAAGAAAGTCAGGCATTGTGGTAAAGGGGAAAAAAAAAGTGAAAACAGCATTGCTGTTAGGTGTCAATACCAACTGATTATTTTGTGCACCAAGTGAAGAAAGAGAAAATCTTTAATTACCAAGTAATGCAGTTGGAGACCAAGAAATATGGAGCCCTTTTACTAAAGCTTAGTGCACACTAACGGAATTAGTGCCTGCTAAATGCTAAGATGTCCGTAGGTATAAAACGTTCGTAGCACTTAGCGCACATTAATTCAATTTTATGTGCACTGTCTATAGTGAAAAGGTCCTTATGGCAGAAAATATTCTCCATCATACTGGGTACCACAGTCTTGATTAACAAGAGTTTTTGAGCCTACTAGATAAGTTGACCATAGGCATCTGAATGGGGGGGGGCAGAGGCCATGGTCTCCCCCCAAATAGCTGGTACTACTATAACAGGGCCCGACAGGGATCCTATGGGGAAAGAAACACTTCTTGTGAGGCTGGAAGCGGCATCTTGCTACTGGCTTGCATGCCTGCTGGTCAAAAACAGGAAGTTGCTTGAGAGGGTTGTGAAGAGGCAGCGAGTAGGCTCTGGACTGGGCACTTGTATGTGGATTGCTGCTGTTGGTGCCTTCTAGAATATGAAGGTAGAACGGAGGGGGTGGAGGGGTTTGAGAGAGAAGAAAAGATACTGGATCACAGGTTGAGAGGAGAGGCACAGAAATGAGAAATGCTGGATGGGGATTTGGGTGGCCTTTATTACTTCCACTTTTGTGGAGAGGGACCACATCCGCCCTTCCCCAGTCCTCCGGTACCACTCTCAACTCTAGAGAAGCATTGAAAAGGTCAGTTGGAGCTGCCAGAACTTCCTTAAGTTCCTTTAGAACCCTCAGATGTACACCATCCGGCACCATTGCTTTGTTTACCTATAATTTAGCTAGCTCCTCACAAACACAACCTTCTGAAAATCAATCAGGGTCTACCACTCCTCCATCCCTATTTGCGTTTGTCTTCTGCGGTCTCGCTCCCAGCGCTTCAGCCATAAACACAAAACAGAAATATTTGTTAAGCCTTTTTTTTATCAGCTTCTACATAATTCTCCCCTTTACCTTTGAGACTCACAATGGCACTTTTTGCACTTCTATCTAAAAAATGTCTTGTCTCCCTGTTTTATCGTGTCAGCTATTTTTTCTTCCATTTGCCTCTTTGCTTTCCTGACAACTATCTATGGCACAGAAAAAAAATTGGCATGGGAAAAACTGCACAGTGCCATTCTATAAACCATGTGTAAAGTTATGAGTAGTTAATAGCATATGAGCAGTGGCCGACCCTGCTACTAAAATTTAGGCATAACCATTTATGCCAACTAAACCCTGCTGTAAATTCCTGCGCCTAAATTCTGCGCAATTGGATGTATTCTATAACGGTGCATGTAATTTATAGGGATACCCATGGCCGCAATTCCTTTTGAGATCCATGTATTAGAATCCATTTGCATCACTTTAAGGAATATGCTTAGAATGTTGCATGCATAAATTCTAATAACATTGGGACTCATACATCAGCCCTTGCGAAATACCACACATATTTATAATAATAATCCAGGACAATCATATTTATTGGGCAAATAATTGGCCACACTTTATTTCATATTATATCAAACATTAATTTAACAAATTTGTAAACATCAGCAAACTTTACACTTAACCATTTATGATTTCTTCAAAGAGCTAATCGGTATCGACAGTAGCTCACTTATCCCCAACTTTCCTTTAACTCCCAGTGACTTACGGTGTCGTAAAGCCACCTCACCTCGTGGCGGTGTCGCACACGAGGACATATTACTATTCCAAATTGCTAGTACTTCAAATTCATCTGCCTCTAATAATGGCTCTGCCCTTAGGCCACAAGCAGTGACAGAATTTCTTGTCACTGCTCCCTCAACTACTGCAGCCAATTAGCCCAGCAAACAATTTTGTAACAAATCTTGGATAGAACTAAGAAAGATATTTACCCCAATTACCGATAAATGTACCCCATCCGGGCGAAAGAGTCCCGGACAATCCACGGAAATGAGGTCATGGATCAAGACCAGACCACCCATCATAGCAATAAACTTGGACACTTCGGTATTCACGCGCCTGCGAAGACGCTCAATAGCTGCAGGCTTCCGTGCACCCTTCCAGCAGCGGCGAGGAAGAATGTGTGACCATATCAGGCGCGCTGCTGGAAAGGAGCATGCAATGGCCAATAAATCTTGTTTAATTTGATGAATTAACTCCACCCCTGTGACTGAGCATAGGTCATTGCCCCCCAAATGCACTAGTATAAGTACTGGAGATGAGAAACGATGAGCTTGATGCAAAGTAGGCAACAGCTGCTCCCAAATCATTCCTCGAATACCCAGCCAGCGAATCCGGACTCCAGCCTCAGCCAGGCCCAAATTGTGACCCCCATGAAGAATCTCTGGCATGCTTATGGGCCCAAAAGATGTGAGAGTGTCCACAGAGCCAAACGCATATATCTGGAGACAAAGGTAGCATTGGTCGAGGATCTGGAAAAGAAACTAACAACATATCAGTAATTACTAACTCAATTATGCCAAATCCCGAACATAACCCTTATATTGATTGGAACGCCAACGTCCCACTCTCTGAATCAGCTTAGGAGGGCCCCAGCAGCTGCCGCAGAAGTGGCTGCGCCAATTCTAAAAGAATGGGTTCCTAATTCCCGGGAATCATATCCTAGGGCAGTCAAACTCTTCTTTAATAGAGCCGCAAATTGATAACGAGTTAAAGGCAACCTATTCAAATGCTCTAACCAATAAAGGCTCCCAGAAGGTCGAAGCTCACTGTAACGGAATGCCAAATGTATCGGGCACACCGCACTATTATCCGACCTCCTCAACACAGACCAAACTCCTCTACCCTCCTGATCTGTTTTGGACCTACGAAAATGGAGCTTCAAATAAGATTCCCCAAGAATAACATCCTGAACCAGCAAACCAGATTCTCCAGCTGCCCTTTGAGAGGGTCGCTACCAACTCTCCAACCCTGCATGCTGCAAAGAAGGCCACTACAAATGCTAGTTGAAACAATAAAATTTCATACTCAGACGAGCAAATACTGGACAATTGACCACACAGCAAACCAAGCAAGTCATACGTAATAGGAAGGCGTCGCAGGCGAGGTCGGTATTCAACTCCCGACCGCGCATAGCCCTTTAACAGTTGTTTAACTAAAAAAGTCCCTGTGACTATGGGCCACTTATATAGACGAGAGACAAATGCTAAACTAGCCATTGACTGCGACACCATCCCAAAGGACCATCCCTGATGAGCAAAATATACGAGGAATGCAATGAGTGTCTGTTCCGATATAGAAAAACCACCACCAACAGACTCCTGGTCCAAAAAGAACATTAAACGCCTCCATCCAGTCGCATAAGATCTCCAAGTGTTAGGAGCTAAGGACCGGTGCAAGAGCTGCTAACCGCCCACTGGAAGATATCCCATAAGTCCTCCCTCATGGGTGTTGGGAAGCCATCCGCTGCAGGAGCTAGCGCCCTGAATCGGGACCACTGCGAACGAGAAAGGGCATCAGCAATTTCATTGAACACCCCTGGTACATGCCGTGCCGACAAGCACACATTCAAATGCAGACACGCTAGCACAATTAGTCTCAGTAATTCTATGAGTCTAGGACATTTTGCCGACTGTCGATTAAGAGCTGAAACCACAGCAGAGTTGTCAGAAAATATGACCACTTTCTTGTTAGCCAACCGAGCACCCCAAGTATCCAAAGCTACCCATACCGGAAACAGCTCCAGCAATGCAATATTGGAGCACAGACCAACTGATCGCCACCAAGTCGGCCACTGATGAGCACACCACGCCCCGCCAAAAAACACTCCAAATCCCATCCCCCCAGAAGCATCAGTGAACAATTGAAGATCAGAACTAGATACTGCAGCAGATTGCCAAATACATACTCCATTGAAGGACAACAGAAATGAATGCCACAATCCCAAATCCTGACGAACCTCCTGTGTCAGACGAACCTTATAGTGCGGGCGCTTTAAACCCACGGACAATAATGCCAAACGCCTAGAAAAAACTCTCCCCATCGGAATGACTTGGGCCGCAAAATTAAAATGGCCAACCAAAGTTTGTATTTCTTTCAAACTTAATTTTTTTTTGGCGCGGGCTGATGCAATTGCCGTCACTAAAATTTGCACCTTCTGCAAAGGCAGACGGGATTCCATACAAACTGAGTCCAATTCAATCCCCAGAAATATCAAAGATGTCACAGGCCCTTCACACTTATCCCGTGCTAACGGGATCCCTAATGCATCTGCAACTGCTTGAAAGGCAAACATCAAATCAGCACATTCCAAGGAATTCGGAGCCCCAACAAACAAAAAATTGTCCAAATAATGGACTATGGAACTGCTCCCACTCACTTGCCGGACCACCCAGTGTACAAAGGTGGAAAATGCCTCAAAATATTTGCAAGAAATGGAACATCCCATTGGCATACATTTGTCAAAATAATATTGACCCTCAAATTGGAAACCCAAAAGATGAAATGCAGTGGGATGTACTGGCAATAAATGGAATGCTGATTCAATGTCTGCCTTTGCCATCAATGACCCTTGACCACATATCTAGACCAAAGCCACCGCCTCATCAAAAGAGGCATATTGTACTCTACATAACTGTGGATCAATAAAGTCATTGACACTGCAACCAACCGGGTAGGACAGATTGTGTATGAGCCGAAAACTACCTGGTTCCTTCTTTGGAATAATACCTAACGGGAAGATCACAAAATCGCTTAAGGGAATAACCCGAAAAGGCCCAGCAATTCTACCCAAACTACGCTCCTTCTGCAGCTTATCACAGACAATATCCCTATGCAAAGCTACAGACTGAGAATTCCTCGAGCGATGTTGCAAGGGCGGCCCGTCAAACGGTATCGGGAAACCCTCCAAAAATCCAAAACCTAAAAGATCAGCATCACCTTTGTTTGGATATACATGCAACCAAAGTTGTAAAACCATAATATTAATGGGGGAAGGAGCTTTGCCCTCCACTCTTTGAAGCAAACGAGCCTGATTGTCCGGAAAACTGTCCCCGACCAAACTGCATGCCTCCCGGGCAACGAAAGGCTGGGTGACTTCCCGCACACTGGCTACAACAGTGTTGGAAACGACAGGAGGTACGAGTACATCGGCCGGCATTAAATTGAAAACATGCTGGCGGGGCCAGGCCCCCTTTTGGCCCAAGTCCCCTCCCTGTTCCCATATCAGGCCCGAATCCCAAAGATGGGGAAGTCCATCGAGCCCCCCCCCCCAACGGCTGGTCCCCCATGAAATTGTCCACCCCCAAAATTTCCAACTGTTGCACCAACAGTCCGAAAGGACGCCCCCCGAGAAGGGGTCATCTCTGCCAACCATAGATCAACATCCCTTACCCCCCAACAATCTGCTTTATCACGCACTAGACTTTTCCTAAACTGCTCATCATAGTTAAGCCAAAACCATCCCCCATAAGTTCTATAGGCCCTCAAGATGAGATCCGCATAACGCAATAATCCAGGATATAATTCAGGACGAGCCTCACCTAAAACACTAGCAAACACATTAAATCCTAATAACCAATTAAATATATTCTTTGCTACTCGGCCACCCTTTTTCTTAGTATCATCTTTACTACTCTCTTTAGACTGAGCTCCCGTATCCTCCCTCGCTAAAAGAGTAAACAAGGAGGTCACGTGACGCTATGAGCCGGTGAGACGTCTCTCACATCGGCTCCGGGCCCCAATCCGCACACGCGAGCCAAACCGCGCTGAAATTCATCCTGGCCGGGTCCCCCGCAGACGCCCAGCATCGGGCTTCGATGGACCACTACCTGACCCGATCGCAAGAACCGCCGCGATCGAAGCCGGTCAGGGCTGGCAAACAAAAAACTGCTCCGGTTGCGTCCAAGATGGCGGCCGCATCGGGGACGGCGGTTGCAGAGTTTACTGATGCCGCCCTCACTGACATCAAGACGGCGGTGACCCAGGCACTGGGGCCGCAGTTGGAGGCTCTAACGGCTAAAATGACCCGACTGGAACAACTTCTAACTGACACCACGGCCCGCACGACGGAACTGGAGCATCGGGTGTCTGCATCTGAAGATACAATCACATCACATGAAATGGACTTGGCCTCCTTACAAGAAACCGTGCACAGACAGGCTGAAAAAATTGATGACCTGGAAAATAGGTCCAGACGCAGCAACTTGCGGTTTCTGGGGATCCCAGAACTGATCCCTGATGCTAATCTACCTGCGGAATTGGAAAGCTGGCTTGAATTGGAATTCCCGGAGGCAGTGGAAGCTGGCACTCTATGCCTGGAGCGGGCTCACCGGTTGGGTAGGAGGCCAGCACAGGAAGACAGACCGAGAGTGGTGATAGTAAAATTCCTGAATTACAGGCACAAAGCTGCAGTTTTACACCACTACAGGATTAAAAAGGATGCCTTAAAGATGCGAGGATCAACTATCCGCATTAGCCAAGATTACTCGACGGCTCTAACTGAAAAAAGAAAAGGCTTTTATCCACTTTGTAAACGCCTGGAGGACCTTAAACAGCGTTTTCTGTTTCTGTATCCGGCAACCCTGAAAATTCAGCATGCAAATACATGGCATTCATTTACAGAGGCTTCTGAGGCAGCTGACTTCATCAACACCCAGCTGGAATCCCAGGGGGACCCTCCTTGAAGATCATATCACGTAACTGTATGGGGTTTGGCTAGGATGTACTTTCAGGATTTTACAATTGAATCTGTTGTTATGTTACGGCTTTCTAGTTTGAGACAGTATGTCAAATATTTGAAGGATTGGGGCACCGTGGGTGTCTCCTCGAACCTCTTGCATATACCTCCGGGATATGCTAGTTGGGATAGTTGGGGAGGTGGGGGGAGGGGTTGGGCTTGAGGGGGGGGGGGTGGGAACAGCCTTGGGGGACAGAACAGGAATCAGTTTTGTGTATTTCACAGGTCAGATTAAAGATGTATCTGCTATGTTTACGACTGCTGCTAATGCCAATGGATTGGGTTCATGTGCTGACCGTCTGGGGGAGGCTGGGCGCCCAGACGTGGGTTTTGGAGATTCACTGTCACTATGCAATTTATAGGGGGTACACATAGGGGATAACACACTTCGAATAATTTCCTGGAATGTGGCCGGTATAACATCTCCTGTAAAGAGGTCCAAAATCCTGCAACAACTGAAACGCCACAAGGCGGATTTGGCCTGTTTGCAGGAGACTAAATTGACTGCTGAGGAGCATGAGAAATTGAAGCGGGGATGGGTAGGATCTGTTTTTCATGCCTCCTCTACAGGCAAGAAAGCTGGTGTTTGCTTGCTAATACGAAAGGGTTTAAAATGTGTAGTCACCTCATGCCATAAAGACGAGCTAGGTAGATCATTGCTGTTGTATATAACCCTGCAAGGCACTGCTTTCCGATTACTAATAACTTATGGGCCAAACAGCTACTCGACCACATATTTTAATTCGTTGATTACTCTAGGCCTTAAGGACACTTCAATTCCTCTTCTAGTGGTGGGGGATCTCAATCAAGTTCTAGATGCTTCCCTTGATCGATCCAGAGTGTCTGGGTCTCCAACTGCAACCGACACTAGGGGACTGCCCTTTTTGTGCAAGTCCCTGGGCATGGTGGATCCCTGGCGGCTACTGCACCCGTTCGAACGAGACTACACACACCAGTCACGAGCACATGGAACTTTTTCCCGATTAGATTATATCCTCATAACAGAATCCTTGTTCTCGCGAGTAACAGAGGCGACGATAGGGCCATTAGCCTTGTCCGATCATTGTCCTATTTGGTTGGATATATCCTGGACTGCTCCCCCCAAGGGGGACTTCCGGTGGAGATTTCCCTCCTATCTGGCCGATGACCCATCTTTCCAAAAATATTTACAAACTAACTGGGAAGAATTTTTAGCAACTAATGGGCAACATGTACAAACCCCGGACCTATTTTGGGACACGGCCAAGGCGGTACTTAGAGGGGTGATAATATCGTATGTATCAGCACGCCGCAAGAGAATCGCCCAGGGTATTATTAGACTGGAAAAGCGATATACACAATTGAAAGCCAAATTCCTTCACAACCCGTCGCGTCAGCTCAGTGAGGACATGAACTCAGCACAAGTAGCCTTGAATGCATTATTACACGAACGGATCAAGCGTTCTTTGTTCTACAGAAAATATAGGTTTTACCGCTATGGTAATAGAACCGGCAGATTGCTAGCCACACTAACTAAACACTGGCAGGATGGCCGATATATACCCCGAGTGAAGTCTGGGACGCACACTTACCATACAACACCATCCGACATAGCTGAAGCGTTTTACAAACACTTTTCGAACTTCTATGCTAGTCATACGACAACTATGGGCCCCGATGTTCTAGATTATTTGGAAGACGCGGGTATGCCTAAATTCACTGACCTGCAGAGATCAACCTTAAACAGACCCATCCAGGGCACAGAGATACAAAGAGCAATCACACAACTAAAATCGTACACTGCCCCGGGACCAGATGGGTTTTCCACAGAATTTTATAAAACAATGTCTCTGCAGGTGTGTGAACCTCTCCTGGGATATTTTGTGGTGGCGCTGGAGAAGGGCCGCTTTCCTTTGCATGCCAATGCGGCCACCATAACCTTAATACCGAAACCAGGCAAACCTACAGACGAAGTAGACTCCTATCGTCCGATATCCCTCCTGAATGTCGATATAAAAATACTGGCCCGCCTATTGGCAAATCGATTGTCTCCACTCCTGCCATTAGTGATTTCCCAGGCTCAGGCAGGGTTTGTCCAAGGCCGCCATTCGGTGGTGAATGTTAGAAGGGTGTTGCTGGCAATGTCCAGAGCCCAACAAGCGTCCAACCCGGGCATATTGGTCAGTCTAGACGCTGCAAAGGCCTTTGACCAGGTTGATTGGACATACTTATTTAAGGTACTGGAATACATGGGAATAGGGGGTTGGTTTGAGTCTTCCTTGCGGGTGTTATATGCGTCTCCAACAGCGTCCCTCTTGGTCAATGGTTTCTTGACACAGCCATTCAATATTGGTAGGGGCACACGTCAGGGATGTCCACTATCCCCGCTGCTATTCCTACTTTATCTAGACCCTCTCCTACGAACTTTATTAAAGGATGATATTCTGGTTGGGCTGAGGGAGGGCTCATCTCAGATAAGAGTACTGGCATTTGCCGATGACATCTTACTTACACTCGCTCAGCCACACAGTTCCTTGAAGCGTGCCTTGGAGATATTGGATGAATTCCACATATAATCCGGCCTGACATTAAACAAACAGAAATCTCTAGTGCTTCCATTACAACCCTCACTGTGTGAATCATGGCCCGACCCCTTCCCTTTAGTATGGGCCCCAACATCTATTCGATACTTGGGAATCCGTATACCGAGAGATCTGGCAACACTCTATTCACTTAACGTTCACCCACTGCTTACCCAAACCACACAACGGTTGCAGGCATGGAGATCCTACCCACTGACACTAATGGGCAGGATTGCGTTATACAACATGATGATGATCCCACAGTGGCTGTATGTTCTACAAACTTTGCCCATTTATTTGCTACACAAACATATCCGGCTTCATCATCGTGCATTGTCTCACTTTTTATGGCGAGGCAGGAGATCCCGAATCCCCCTAGACAATTTAACTTTGCCTATCTCTCAAGGGGGTCTGGGTCTCTTGCACTTGGGGAGGTTTAATGAGGCTTGTTTAATGCGGCACTTGAATGACTGGTTTTGTGGGACATCTCACTTCTCAGCCACGAGGGTGGAGTGTTTGGCACATGCCCCCTATCATTTTAGTTATATGTTACATGTCAAATGCCTTCCTAAACGGGACGCCGATTATGGGGATGTGTTTCTCCTACCCCTGCGTAGACTTTGGAGGAATCTCTGCCGGCGATTAGCCGTTCGACCTAATGTGACTCCATATCTACCGGTGGCTGGTAATGGAGATTTTCTCCCAGGTATGGATATGGGCGCCCAGACCTGGTGGAGAGGGAGGGGGCTATTTTATTTATTCCATGTACTGCAATCTAATGGACAATTACAATCTTTTCAAATGTTATGTGATTCATCCGTACTAACACCGGCGGATTGGTTCCAACACAGGCAGCTCCATCATTATGTCACTACCTTGTCAGAAGCGGCCTTATCTGACTCTATCCGAGACCTCCTATCGGAAGCCATCTGCCTAACGGCACAAGAACCTGTACCACTACGAACCCACCATAGATTTTTACAAGAATTGGCTGGAGAATTGGACTATGCTTTATTGGCATCGCAATGGACACAAGATTTGCAGATTACTATTTCAGTGGACATACTGAAACGGAGCTTTTCAATGGGCATGAAACTTCAGCTGTCAGTAGCAGAAAGGGAACGATACTACAAGTTTCTAGTCCGGGCATATTTTGCTCCTGTTCGGGCATTTCGGGCACGTATCAGTCCTACTGATTGTTGTTTGAAGTGTATGGCCCCGAGAGCCTCTTTGGGTCATATGTTCTGGCACTGTCCGGGCATTCAGGCATACTGGAAACGTATCTGCCTACATGTACAATCTATCTGGAAATGCACTTGGATACCTACCAATACGTATTTATTCACGTTAAAGCTTACTATGAAGCCCATTCGACCGGGTGCAGCGGCGTTTGCCAGAAAGGCTATCTTCGTGGGACTTAAAACTATACTTCAATGCTGGTTGTCACCACATACCCCAACAGTTTCCCACTGGCGCACGCAAATGATCCAGTTGGCAGGTTATGAGCGATTATCCATTACAGACATGAACTCTAAGGCTGGTGTTTTGTACCTACGCTGTTGGATACCATTCTGTTCTACGCTAACACCGGTTGTACGCAGTAGATTGTTGAATTGACCTAACTGTTAGAGGCTGTTCCCACGGGGGGGTGGGAGGGTGGGAAGGTGGGGGGGGGGAGTTTGAAGGGGGTTGGCAGGGGTTGGGGGTTGGTGATGGGACCTATTGGGTACAGTTGTGATGTTTAGGTAAACTGCTTGATGATCTGGCTGATCTTGTCTCTATGTACATGTAAAACCTAATAAAACTGTTTTAAACAATAAAAACCACTTTTCTTCAAAAAAAAAAAAAAAAAAAAAAAAAAAAAAGAGTAAACAAATCAATAAACTTGCCTCGCAAAATCTTTCTCTTCCACTTTGGAGAAATATGACAATCCAAAGGAGCTATAGCACATAAGGTATGCCCCTTTCGAGATAATCCCGGTACACCACCCTCACTAGGACATAACCCCTCAACAGTCGTCCTTAACTGACTAAGCCTCTCCTCCCCCTCAGATGAAGAAGAGGAAGAAGACTGAGAAGACCCCGTCGAGTCAGAAGACTCCCAGACCAACAAAGGAGCCATTCCCACTAATCGCCGCTGACGCTTTTCCCGATCCATTCGTTTAACCACATGTCTCAAGCGCTTCAAAAACTTTTTATCACGCAAACCTTTACGCAGCGCCTTTTTGCCAGAACGCTGCAAACCCGACGACTGTCCCGCCAGCGACGACTCTCCCACCTCACCCCCCCCGGCCCTCCCCTAAAGCAGTAAGCAAAGACTGAACCAACTCACCCGATGTCCGCGGTATCGCTGGAACACTGGTACTAGGCACTGCATCTCCTGCTATCCCATCACCGACAATGGAAGGAACTGGAACTGGAACCACCTCCCGAGCTTGCGATTCCTCAAGCGGCGCACTGGGAGCCACAGTCGGCGGAATGCGTTTTTTGGTTGAGGGCTTAGCGGGCCGTTTAGCTCCACCATCCTTGCCCCCTTTCTGCTGCTGCTTATCAGCCTGCCTTGGAACCCTCTTACCAACCCCTGACTTACCCTTCTGTCCCCCTTTTACTCCCTGCTGACCCCCAGCCCCAGATTTTCGGACCCCACCCATTGCCCTGCAATCCAAACCAAAATTTTCTTTTTTTTTTTTTATTGGAAAAAACAACTATTACCAACCCAAACCCACCTCCTAACTTAAAATTAAACCTTCACAACCTATGCCCCAGTAATCCTTTTCCAGTCTTAATCCTCCAGAGCACACAGCCAATCCCAATCCCAGCTAATCAATCCCCCAAAAACCCAAAAAGATAGCACTATGGCTATCACTACACACAACACCCCCCCCCACACACACAGACACACTCAGCGTCAGCAATGAACACCCATCTGTTTTTGTTTTTGTTTTTTACACAGGGACACTCGACACCACGCAGGCAGCTCCCAGCGGCCCCAACCAAACTACACACCCGGCACGCTGCAGAGCCGCTCCAGCCAGTGCGGGCGAATGCACGGAACAGCGCCGCCACACACGCACTGCCCCTCTCAAACACCCCCCCCATCGCCGTTCTCACACCAGGCCGCGACCCTACCACTGACCGCGCTGCACCGGCGCTCGAGCAGGCCGCGGGTGAAGAAAAAACAACAAATCTGCAACCCGACGCACCGCACTCAGCCGCCCACAGCCCCGCCCGCACCAGTCACCGACAGAAGAAAAACGGCTGAAATGAACCAGCTCAAGCAGGCCGTGGGCCGCGGGCGAGAGGGGAAGCTGCAAAAAACAGAAACACTCACCCCACAGCAAACCCACCTCGCCGGGCTCCCACCGCAGAGAAGCAGCCAGCCGAGAAGTAGCCTACTCCAGCGGCCCCAACTCTGACAGCCCGACAAGTAAGTCTGCAAAAAACCGACAAAAACTCAAACTGTACTAAACTCAAACTCTACTATCCTCCCTTGCTCTTTTACCCTTACTCTCTTCTCTAGCCCACCAATTTCTTACCTATCGCACCTCATCCCATGCCCAGCCCCTTTTTCCTTTCCTCAAATCAACTACTCCCAATACCCTCCAATCAAATTTATCCTCCTGTTGCTACCCCTTCACTCTTCATCCCCACCCCCTATTTCAACCCTTTAACTTATCTCGGGCCTTGATGTCGCCCAGTGTTACTGGCCACTCAGATTAACTGTGTGACCTTTTTTATTGCCAAAACTTGCTTGATAGTGGTCATTTTTTGGTGCAAATTAGATTGTTAAACAACTAATTTGCACATGCAATTTAGTCTTACAGCCAAATTTGCATGTACAACTTTTGTCGCCATATGTTTATTAAATTTCTATATATCCCACTTAAACAGCCAGTTAAGATCAAAGCGGTTAACATAATAACCAGTTACAATAATGAAAAGAACTTCATTAAAAATAGGAAAGAAAGGAAAGACGAATAAAAAGAAAATCACTCACAAATCTACGAAGCATAAATAACATACATACTTTATAATATGTCAGTGGTCTCAAACTCGTGGCCCAGGGGCCACATGCGGCCCACCAGGTACTATTTTGAGGCCCTCGGTATGTTTATCATAATCACAAAATTAAATAAAACAGATTCTTGATCATGTCTCTTTAGCTATAAATTACAATATTATTATTAAGACTTAGCTAAAAGGAAAGATTTATAAACTATAAAGAGTTTTACCTCATGCAAAATTGTCATTTCTTTAATGAGACATTAACTATTTTTTTCTGAGGCCCTTCAAGTACCTACAAATCCAAAATGTGGCCCTGCAAAAGGTTTGAGTTTGAGACCACTGTAATATGTCTATACAATCTATCTATCTATCTATATATACATACAGTATATGTATATCTAATATAATAAAACGTTAGGCCGCGCATGCGCACTCCCATCGCGTGCGTCCGTTTTCTGTGAGCTGTAGGGCCGCAGATAGAAGTGCGCATGCGCGCGAAGCTCTCTCTCTCCCTCCCCCGGAGGTGGATGTCGGCCGCGGCAGCCCGAGTTGGATGTCGGCCGCGGCGGCTGCTGGCCGCCCGAAGCTCTCTCTCTCTCTTCCTCCCCCCCCCGAGGCGGATGTCGACCGCGGTGGCCCGAGTCGGATGTCGGCCGCGGCGACTGCTGGCCGCCCAAAGCTCTCTCTCTCTCTTCCTCCCCCCCCCGAGGCGGATGTCGACCGCGGCGGCCCGAATCGGATGTCGGCCGCGGCGGCTGTTGGCGGCTGCAGGCCACGGCAGCCAAACCCGGAAAGCATTTCAACATAAGTAGGCCACGCAGTTCAGGAGGAAGGTATGGGGGGGGAGGAAAATACTGCACAGGGAAGTGGGGTGGGAGGGAAATGGAGGGGCAGAAAAGGGGTTGATGGACAGGGGAAGAGGTGCTGATGAACAGGGAGGGGGGCAGAAAAATAAAGACAGGCCTACTGCTGGACAGGGGGAGCAGGAAGGAGGTGATGATGGACAGGGGGAGATAAAACAAAGGGAGAAGGGCTTCTGCTGGATAAGGTGAGCAGTGATGGGGTAGTGGAGGACACAGGGGAGGTAAAAGGAAGGGAGAATGGACAGGGGGAGTAGACAAAGGGTGGTAGTGGACAGCCAAGGAAAAAAAAAAAAAGACAGACAGAAATACAGAAAGCGGCTAAGGAGAGAGAGAGAAAAAAAAAATAAACACACACATATATTCTAGCACCTGTTAATGTAACGGGCTATAAGACTAGTTTATATATAAACCAATTGAAACCATGAATTTCAGTCCTATCAATGTAAAAAAAAAGCTAGTTGAAAATAATGGGCCTATTAGAAAAAAGCTTAGGGCTCCTTGAATAAAGCCGTATTAGGCTTTTATTATTGCCAGCTGTGGTGGTATTAGCTCTGACGCTCATAGAATTCCTATAAAAAAGGCTAATGCGGTTTTGTAAAAAGAGGGGGGGGGGGTGGTGTAAGTGAATCGGGTCTTTTATTTTACATGTGCTTGGAATGTGATACGTTCCTCTTGTCCCTGAAAAATAAGAACGCGTTTTATTAAATAGCAAAGTGCAGAAGAGCTGCCTTAGCAGTTTGACTTGATTGTTGGCCATTTTGCAAAGGAGAAATGATTTATTTAGTATAGGTAAGGCTGCAATTATTGTAATTATCACCTTTTTTCTTCTTGAGCTGGCTCTCTGTTTTCTTTGCTCCTTTTTCTAATACACCCACACGTATTCCAGTTGTTCTCAAGCACTTTTTTTTTCAGCCAGTAGGTGACTAGTACATCACAGACACCTTTGCAACTTTTGACTATTATGCTTTGCTATGAATAGATATGGAGTAATGGAAAGGAGAAGAGAGGTTGCCAGATAAATGCTTTTTGCGACTGTTATTTCTCTTTATATAATAAATCACTGTGTTTTTTTTTCAGGGACATAAGAATCAGTGTCATACCTATACCGTGAATTAGTCAGTATTCAGCATTACTCAGTGTAATTATGATAAATCTAACTTTAAGCTCTATGGATACTGTATTAATCAATTAGGCTTTTATTCTTTCTCTGCTCCTCCTCTCTCTCTAGGCTATGCTGGATTTCCTCAGTCAGTATCAAAGCAGTTAGTCAGCCCTAGAGTGCGTACAGAAAGAGAGAGGGGACGTGGGGATTCTCCCCTAGACAATCCAAGTCTATTCTGCTCAACAGTAAACAGCATTAATTAAAACATTTTGCAATGCATAATGAGGTGAAATGAAACTTGTGTGCAACTTGCATCAATTCGAAAGATACTCCAATTTGCAAAATATTTTTTAACACTACTGTAATAAAATTTATTTTTCTCCCTGACATTAAGGGATGATGGAAGATGTCTGACCCTGCAGACATGTTTGAGACAGATCTGAACTGACAGAGCGGGCATCAAAACTGATATTCCTGTTTACAAGAAAGACGATTAGCAAAGGTAAGCATCTAATCTTCCATTCTAATGCAACAGGAATATCATTCTTGACCAGTGGGAAATACCAAAGCAATCCCCAGTGCCTAGGGAGGGACAAGTGAGCCTGCTGCCAGCACCACAGAACCAAACTCTGCATCCCTTCTGGCTGCTACAGCTACCCTGTAACATTTGGCAAAAGAGACAGCTTTAGCCTCCACCTAGGATGACATCATCCCTCTGGCGGAGTATGCCTTTACTCCCAGGGGAGATTGTTTTCCACTCCCGATATAGGCCGAAGAAATTGCCAGCCGAATCCATCTGAATCATCTTGAAATGGTCATTTTTGATACCGACTGTCCCCTGATGGTGTGAATAACATGAGGAAGGACCTAGTGAAGTTTGAAGAATGATCTAAAATTTGGCAAATAAGATTTAATGCTGCAAAAAATCTGAGGGAATGGCACAGTTTAGGGGGTGAAGAACATTTTTGTGCATACAAGAGGAACAGGACTTGAGTGCGATAATATGGGATGATCTAAAGGTGACCAAACAGGTTGAAAAGGTGATAGCAAAAGCTAGAAAGATGCTATGGTGCATAGGGAGAGGTATGGCCAGTAGGAAAAGGAGGTATTGATGCCCTGGTGAGATTCTAGTGAGACCTCAATTTAGAATATTGTGTACAATTCTGGAGTTCGCACTTTCAAAGAGATATAAACTGTATGGAGTTGGTCCAGAGAAGGCTACTAAAATGGTCAGTAGTCTTCATCATAACATGTATAGGGACAGACTTAGGCTCTCTTCTTTCAAACTGTGGTGAGCCACGCTGAATGGCCTGCGCTGCTCCTGATGCTCATAGAGTTCCTATGAGCGTCGGGAGCAGCGCAGCTCTCTGCGCTAAAAACTTTTAGCGCAGTTTGATAGAAGAGGCCCTTAAAGAACTCAATATATATGTATATTTTGGAGGAAAGGTGGGACAGGGGAGAGATATAATAGAGTTTAAATACCTTTGGTTAGTTTCCATCAACTCATATTTGAGTCCTAGCGACTGGATGAATTACAAATTTAAAAAGAGATTGGTTTTCTGCTAGTCTGGTAAATACCTACGTGACATAAATGTGCATAAGGCAAATCTGTTTCATTTGAAAGGAAGCTCTGGAATGAGAGGGCATAGGATGAAGTTAATTGATAGGCCCAGGAGTAATCTAAGGAAATACTTTTTTACAGAAGGGTGGTAGATGCATGGAAGTGTCTCCCGCTTGAGGTGGTGGAGACAGAGACTATACTGTATCTGAGTTCAAGAAAGCATGGATTAGGCATGTAGGATCTCTTAGGGAGAAAAGGAGATAGTGGATGCTTTGGATGGGCAGACTGGATGTGCCATTTGGCCTTTATCTGTCTTCATGTTTCTATTATTATTATTTATTTATTGATATACTGCCTATCAATTGAGGTTGTCCAAATGGTTTTACAGTCAGGTACTTCTAAACAATAAAAAAAGAAGTTTGGGTTATTGTCATCTAACTCAGTGGTTCCCAACCCTGTCCTTTCAGGACAGCCCTAATAAATATGCATGGAGCAGATTTGCATGCCTGTCACTTCCATTATATGCAAATATCTCTCATGCATATTCATTAGGGCTAGCCTAAAAACCCAATGGGCCTGGTGGTCCTCCAGGATAGGGTTGGGAACCACTGATCTAACTTCAGAAATTGCATTTTAAAAAAAATAAAATCTTGTTAAGAATAATAAATGTGTGGTGCGGTGGTCTTCTATGCCCTAGTGTTAATTAGTTGGGAATGCTGCTGTCAGTCACCTCTTGGTTCTCATGACTGTTCCTTCCACTGTTGCCTTTTCTGATTCTCTTCTGAGATTCTGTTTGGAATTTGGAATATGCACGCTCATATTTCCTGCTTTCCGTCAGTCTGCTTGCGTTTAGCGCCAGTGTGCATCAAACACCAAATGTTCCTTTCTGTACTTTTTATTCTGCGTCTTCTCTTCTCCTTCCAAGTTTATTAGAGGTTTGATATACCGTACTACTCTTAAAACAGCTACCAGAATGGTTTACAACAAAACAAAAAAAGAAAAAAAATGAATAAGAAAGAAAGAAACTGCAATATTGATAGGAAAGAAAGAAACAAAGATGCAGTACCTAGGCTCTGATTCCGCAGTCAACAGTCAGCGGGCTAAAACAACAGCATGTCATGGGCCCTATGCAGGGCAGGATTAACCAATAGGCCATGTAGGCACATGCTTAGGGCCCGAAATGGTCAGGAGGGCCCGATGAAGGAGGACATCAACATTGTTTTTTCCAAACAGCGATGGGACTCTCCAGCATCGATTGGCAATGTGGGCCTCACCCCAATCGGCAACACGGCCCCCCCACCCCATCAACGGAAAGTATGACAAGCAAGCAACGCAATGTTAGGAAATTTTACTTTACGGAGAGGGTAGTGGATGCCTGGAATGCGCTCCCGAGAGAGGTGGTGGAGAGTAAAACTGTGACTGAGTTCAAAGAAGCGTGGGATGAACACAGAAGATTTAGAATCAGAAAATAATATTAAATATTGAACTAGGCCAGCACTGGGCAGACTTGCATGGTCTGTGTCTGTATATGGCCGTTTGGTGGAGGATGGGCTGGGGAGGGCTTCAATGGCTGGGAGGGTGTAGATGGGCTGGAGTAAGTCTTAACAGAGATTCGGCAGTTGGAACCCAAGCACAGTATAGGGTAAAGCTTTGGATTCTTGTCCAGAAATAGCTAAGAAGAAAAAAAAAATAATTAAAAAAAAAATTTAAATTGAATCAGGTTGGGCAGACTGGATGGACCATTCGGGTCTTTATCTGCCGTCATCTACTATGTTACTATGTTACTATGTAAGAAAGGCAACGTGAACTGTAATTGTGCAAGCAGTGCTGCTTGCCCAAAGCTTCCCTCTGACGCAGCATCCTGTTTCCGCCTGGGCACATGATGAGGTGGGGAGGGCCAGGGGCCCAGTATACTTATGTGCCTAGGGGCCCTCGACGAATTAATCCTGCCCTGGCCCTATGCTTCAAGTTTATTTTAAAATTTGAGAAAATCGCTTTTTCAAAATTTCAAAGCGATGTACAATAAAATGGGAGAAACAGACAAGCTGAGATTCAAATTCAGAAAAAAATATTTCTATAGTATAATAACTGAAAATGGTAATTTTTCCTGAGCCCTATCTTCCCCATTGGCGAGACAGGCCTCAAGCTCAAAAATCACACAAGATTTTTCCAGGAAAAGATCGTTAAAATACAATTGGAATTAAATAAGGATAGACAAGCTTTAGGAGATGTTGAGAATGATATTTTGAGATCAGCTAGAGATTTGTACAATCAGATGGCATGCCCATAGATTAGTATTGAATTCTTTTTCTCTGGTAGGTACAACATTGATTAGGAAGTTATGTATCAAATTCACTAAAGGTTTCTGTAAATTTATTTACAGTATTTATTTATTTCATGACATATTTACAGTACCATGTTTCCATCCTAACTCATCATATACAGAGGATCTAGTTACAACTTGACATACAATACAATGGGTTCATTATAGCTTGACGTGTACAGGTACAGAGGTTCTAGTTCCAATATACTTTTCTTGTCTTTGGTTGTGTTTTTATTTCTTACGGCAACAGGCAAGGGATTAGGCATACATTTTGAAAGACCTTCCTCCATACTTGATTATCTTTCTAATTTAGTCAACCAGTTTGAGAGAGGGTAACATGCCTACTTCTTAGGGTTCAAATATGGATACTGCTCTTTGTTCAAATTATAGACTAATGATTAACATTCCATTCTTAGCTAAGATGATGAAGGCAGTAGTGGGGATACAACTTCGGGACTATCTTTCAAAGTTTCAGATTTTGGATAATAGACATTCAGGTTTTCGTCCTAATTTTAGTAAAGAGACTTCTGGCTTTAGTGACAGAGTTGATGTAATCTGGATAAGGGCTTTCCGACATTAGATATGCAACTGGACTTGTTGGCGGCCTTTGATTTGGTCAGATCCAAATACCATCAGTGCCATGAGACACAGCCTGAAACAGAGTTGAGCATAAGTCAGTCACAAAACTCTATTAAACGAATTAGCTCATATAAAAAATTCGGACATAGTTTTGAGGTGGTTTTCCAGATTTTGGCAACATCATACTTCACAGGTTTTTCAGAATGGCTCTCTATTAAAGCCTTGGTACATGGCTCAGGGGAATATTACAGGGTTCCCTGCTTTTTCCTATTCTTTTTAATATTTACTTAAGTGGTCTTCACCTATTGCTTAAATCATTTAAACTAACCTACTTTTCCAGTGGAGCAAAATAATTTTCAAAAGACCATAGATTTGATATCTCCATCCCATCCACGCAAGTTCCTTCCCTATCCTGCAAGCTCTGCCTTAACTGCACAAGCCTCGAACACTTATGATTTTAAAGTGTTTGAGGCTTGTGCAAATGAGGATAAAGCTTGCAGGAATGGGGCAGAGACAGAGCTTGTGGGGATGGGATGGGGTTTTGATATCCCATGGGGACAGGGACAAATTTGTTCCCGTGTCATTCTCTAAATCAGTGTTCTTCAACCTTTTTTACACCTATGGACCGGCGGAAATAAAAGAATTATTTTGTGGACTGGCACCGGTCCGTGGACCGGCAGTTGAAGAACACTGGGCTAAGTTGTGGCCAGACATCGCCTATCCCCACCCAATCTCCACCCTAGACCCCGCCCCCATAATAGTAACACTATTTTTTCCATTCATTTTTCATATATACACATAGTATAATCTTATTAACAACACATAATGGTTAACCACAAAATTAAACTACACAAAGTACACTGTATGCTTCTCAACATTCATTGCTATCATAACACAGATAACCCCTATGCAAATACGGGACCGAAAACCAAAAGTACTAATATATACAAACAAACCCTAAGATGCAAGACTCTGCATGCTGTACAGCCCCAGAGAAAAAGAAACATGCATTTCTTCCTGAACAGTGCAAAATACAGACAGCAGATATATATTCTCAAAATTGACACAATTCAATCACTAAATTCAAAAATAAAATAATTCCCCCTACCTTTGTTGTTTCCCTCCCTCCATGCTGTGCCTTACCTTCTGGCCTGCTCCTGCCTGACCGTTTTATGCCGCCCCCCTGTGTTATCTTCGGGCTGGCTTCCTCTTCCACACTGACGCAGTACACAAAGCCGTGGGGAGCAGCTCCTCGCGCGTCCTGCATCTCATCTGAAAGTCTTCCCTCTGACATTGCAACGTCAGAGAGAAGGCTTCTGGTTCAGGTGTAGGAGCCGCTGCCCACGGCTTTGTGCACTGCGGTAGTGAGGAAGAGGGAGCCGGCCAGAAGATAACGCTGCATCGATCGCACCGCAGATCGGTGGTTGAAGAACACCGTCTCGGGCCCGATGCACAGGCAGGACCTGTGGACCGGCAGAAAATTTCTTCGGACTGGTGGCTGAAGAAAACTGCTCTAAATAATCTTACAGTGGATGGTTATTAATGATTTAAAAATAAATCCCAGTACAATGAACTTACTTTGGGTGGGAGGAAAGGAAATATCCATTCCTTGTTTGATTATAAGGCAGACGCAAACATTTCTTTTCAAACTAGCATTAAAATTCTGGATTCCACTTTAAGCATGGAGAAGCATACAAATGATATAGGGCCCCTTTTATCAAGCTGCGCTAGAGGTTTAAAGCGTGAGCTGACATGGTAAATGCTCAAACACTCATAGAATTCCTATGAGCATCAGAACACTTAGGCCCTCTTTTGCAAAGGCGCGCTAAGCGTTTTAGCGCAGATTTAGCGCATGCTAAATCAACGCATGCGCTAACCACTAACGTGTCCACAGGATAACATGCACGCATTAGTGTTTAGCGCGTGTGTAGCGTGCGCTAAATAGCTTAGTGCACCTTTGTAAAAGAGGGAGTTACCTCGCCAGCCCGTGCTACAAAACCTCTAGCGCAGCTTGATAAAAAGGGGTGGGGGGGGGGGAAAATAGTCTGGAAAGCTTTCTTTAAACTTAAAGTTACTTTGTAGAATAAAGCCTTTTCTGGACACCTCTCATCTGAGAACTGTGTTGCAGGCATCAATCATGTCAATTAGATTGCTGCATTATTGTTTTGTAAGGTCTACCTGATTCACAAATTTAATGTTTGCAGCATGTGCAAAACGTGGCAGCTAAACTCATTCGGGGGGGGGGGGGGGCAAATCTACTGATCATACAACTCCATTTTTGCTTAAGTTGCGTTGGCTGCCAGTTCGGGCAAAAAATCCAATTTAAACCATTGATGTTTGTTTCTAAAATCCTGTATGGATTAGTGCCTGATTATCTTCAAAATATTCAGCAGTTAGAACATTTCTTTCCGAAAGGTTGTAAATCAGAACAGATCTTTCATAGGAAATGAACTGCCACGTTTAGATGAGTGATTAAGGCTCATTAGTTTGCCCACTTTTTGGAATGAGCACTATTTGCTATATACAGTATAATTATTGTAATTCAATAGGATTTGTTCTTTTCTCTGTCCTGATTGTGATCTGCTTTGAGCCTAGCTAGGTTAAGTGAAATGACTACATTAGATTAGATTAAATTTTCAGTGAACTGGAATATGTCTAATTGAAATGTGTAATTCTGATAACTTTATGTTTTACACAGTATGGAAATTCATATCTGTTTGTCCACTATTGCATTGCATTCAGACTTCTTGGAGTTCCTATTTGTAGTTTGTGGTTGCTTATTCTGTATTTGAAGCTCTGTCTCTATTCTGCAGCTCTTCTCAATGATGTGGTCTACTTCTCGCAGAACCCTCAACCGGATGCTACTAAATCTCCCATCCACAAAAGATCTTCACTACAAACGAGTTTTCCACTCCATGCTTACCTTTCTAGGAGTAAAAACTTGGAATGACCTTACAAAAATGACCAGAACTGAACCTTGCCATATCATCTTCTGAAGAAAACTGAAAACCCATCTGTTCAACACTTAATCTCCTTTCCCCTCTCCTCTCCAATTGGCCTCCCCTTCCCCTCCCACCTCCACTCCCTCCTCTCCCCATCCTCTCACTCCTCCTCTCGCTCCCTCCCTCCCCATCCTCTTCCCTCTTGCCCATTTAAAAGTAACCTTGAGCCTGTATAGGTATGAGTGACGCACAAATAGAAAATTAGATTACAGTGATAGAAGTGAGAGATTCTGCTAGTGTTTAGTTTCTTTGTAAGGATCTGTAGCATCTGGTTTGTTCTGTTTTTCCAACAGGAAGTAAATTGGTATTCAAGGGTGCTGCTTTTTAAAGAAAGAGTTGTTTTGGAGTTCTGGGCCCAGATGCACTAAAGCCAGCAGTTGTCGCTAAACCTGTTTTAATAGCTTTAGCGATGATCGCATTTGCCGACCTGATGCTGAAAAACAGCTCACCACCTGTTTTTCTGCACAATCACTCATTCCCTGATCCGACCATTCAAATAAGCTAATTAATATTAAAATGCCATGTAAACTAGTAGAGCAATTGGTGCTCTAACATGGCTTCCCCATACACTAAAAAAATGATCGCTACTGGCATGACAGACAAGAGAAGCTATCTTTACTAAGCCAGCTTGCTCAGAAGTTTCTATGTTCGCCAGCAACTTCTGTTCCTTCAGAAAGAATATTCTCTGCAGCAGGTCAAATAATTGCTGCTCGGCGAAGTTGTCTGAAGCCAGCCAAAGCTGACAAACTGATATTTCTAAATATGAACTGGCAAATGTAATTTATTTAATTAATGTTTCTAACTAATTATAAAGCTATGTTATAGTTTGGATGTTCCTATTTTTGATATGATATTGCCTTGGTTAAATAAAATGTTTAAACTTAAAAAGCTGTGTCATTAACAGTGAATCGAATCGAAAAATCGATTAAACAGGGTGAATTGAATCGAATCAAAATATTTTTCTCTGAATCGGGCAGCACTAGTGCAGACCCACACGGTCTTACCAATCCTCTTAGTGCATCTAGGCCCTGGTCCTTAGTGTTGCTTTATTAGGACAGGTTTCCTATGTAGGTCTGGATGTTTTATGAGATTGGATTACTGGGGCTCTGAAGGTTTCCACCCCCTCCCCCAGTCCACACTACCTTGAGGGAGATGGCGACATAGGGGCCCATCTTAATTTTTTTCCAGTTGGGGCCCATCAATCCTAGCTGTGCCATTGCTTCCAATTCTGGAAAGTACTGAGTAACATTAAATGGGGTTACCTATTCCTGTAGAGCCATCTGTCCTGTTTTGATTATTTCCTAACTTATGCTGAACTCTATTTCAGGCTGTGTATAATTGCATTGATTGTATTTGAATCTTATTAACTGCTGTAGAACTAAAGGAATGTCATTTCATGGTGAAGAAAGCTTTTCAAACCTATTAGTGATGAAAATATACTATAAATATGAATCTATCTGTAAACTTTGTAGATTGTTTCATCTCCCAATTCCACCTATCTAAGATCATTAACCATTTCTGCCTTGGTTACTACACCAAATCAACCAGTGTCTCCCAAGCTGTCTCTTACCGTACTTTCTTTAGAAAGGTGCAGCATGGCATCCTCATCAACACAGACCGTTTGGGGTTTTATACTCTCTGCTATGTGCGTCATTTCCTTGGAATTTTTCTCCGGATGCTTGTTTTTCTTTTGATGTGACAGTTTTTTTCCGCTCCTTTGGGTTTTCAGCTCAGTTGGAACCTGGCTTGAGATCTTGTGCCAAAAGCCTTCATTTGTAATTGCCAAGGGATTTTTTTTTTTTTTTTTTTTAATGCTATGTTATGTTCTCTTCCAGCTCACTTTATTCCAGTTGCTACATGTTCTTTCTTCAAATGGAGATCATACATTAGGTTTGTTTTTTTTTAATTTACTTACTTCATTTAACTACCGTGTTTCCCCAAAAATAAGACACTATCTTATATTAATTTTGGGTCCAAAAAAAGCACTTGGGCTTATTTTCAGAGATGTCTTTTTTTTTTGTGTGTGTGTGTGTGTGTGTACACTGATCATCTCTCACCCATTCCCTTGTGGAGCATCTTTCTATCCCTCCCTTCCCTCCCTGTGCAGCAGAACCCCAAAAGCAATTCATTGTATTGCGTTAGATCTAATCTAATCTAAGCATTGTTCTTGTATGCCACATCTTCCCTATAAAATCAGTGGTCTCAAACACGCGGCCCGAGGGCCACATGCGGCCCACCAGGTACTATTTTGAGGCCCTCGGAATGTTTATCATAATCATAAAAGTAAAATAAAACAGTTTCTTGATCATATATCTCTTTAGCTATAAATGACAATATTATTATTAAGACAAAGCAAAAAGGAAAGATTTATAAACTATAAAGAGTTTTACCTCATGCAAAATTGTCATTTCTTTAATAAGACATTAACTATTTATTTCTGAGGCCCTCCAAGTACCTACAAATCCAAAATGTGGCCCTGCAAAGGGTTTGAGTTTGAGACCACTGCTATAAGATAGAGCTTTAAATGGTTAACAAATAAACATTACAGATCATCCTTAAAGAAACTGAATTTCAGATGTCATAACATTTCTGAAATAAAAAAAAGTCTTGAGATCTGTGTGGAACAGATAATACGAAGCCCTGTGAAGCAGAACCCCAACAACCCCGCCAACCCATTCCCCTGCGCAGAATCTTTCCATCTCTTCCTCCTATCCCCCATGCTGCATCACTAATGACATCATCAGTGATGTGGCAGAGGAAAGGCCTCAGCGGGGAAGGCCGGGAAGCAACCTATTCTGTGCTGCTGCCGCTGCTGCTGTTTGGACAGTCTTGTGGTAGGAGGGTCAGCAGAGTTCTGCTGTGCGAGATAGAGGAAACTCAGATGATTCGTTCCACAACCCAAAAAGTTTGTTAGGTGGCCCAGGGATGGATACCTGCCTGGATGATGTCCGGGTGCTGCAGCCCCTTCAGCAGGGTGACTTCCTTCAGATGGCCAGGTGCTGTCAACCTTCGGGGTCCCCGTACAACTGCCCTCCTGCTCCAGGGCGATGCCTCTGTTGTCCACCAGCTCAGGCTCAGGTCCCGCTGCCAGGCTCTCAGCTCCCAAATTAAGCCGTCCGCCGTCCTGATAAATGATTGCGTATGCGTGCGTCACGTTTAAGCACACACAACATAGATGAGCATGGCACAGCATTGTGCGTGCTTACACGTGACGTGCGCATATGTGATTGTTTGTCAGGACGGTGGCCAGCTTAATTCAGGAGCTGAGAGCTCATTTATCGGGATGGCGCATGTTTGACTGTATACTGCTTTTAGTCAAAGCAGTTTACATTAAGGTACTCTAAGTATTTCTCCCTATCTGCCAAATTGGGCTCACAATCTAACAATGGAGGGTGAGGTGACTTGCCCAGGGTCACAAGGAGCGGCGTGGGGATTAAACCCACAACCTCAGGGTGCTGAGGCAGATGTTGTAACCACTAGGCCACTCCTCCATTCCACATTCAAGAAGAGTGTGCCATCTTTACACATGGAGAGGCATATTTGAAAAAAAAAAAAAAAATCCAAGTCAGAATTGGGATGTGTAACTCATTATGTAAAAAAAATCATCCATCTTAGTTATTTTCAAACAGGAAAACATCTGGGTTACCCTTTCAAAAATGGTTCTAAGATGGACATATTTGCACAGAAGACATTTACAAAGAAGAACTGATTTTCCAAAGTGATGCGTCCAAATTAGTGCCCCAAACTAACCACTAGATCTATCCGGCATCATTTTGAGAGAAATGGCCACACAGACGTCCATGCAGATCAGAGGGGTAGCCTAGTAGTTAGTGCAGTGGACTTTAGACAATGGCATTCAGGTACAATTCCCACCATAACTTCTTTATTTTGTATTCTGAGCCATCTAGGAACAGAATAAAACATACTATACTTTTTGCACCATTTTAATTGCTTTCCAACCTGCAAGTGTCTCCTATATTTAGGCACAGTAGTTAATTTGGCAGTTTTGGAAGGCTCACAATTTTCACCACACACATACTAGAGGAGTAGAACTTGGGTCTGGATTAGAGGTCTGCACGGGAACGGGGATCACGGGAATCCCCCGTGGGAATCCCCTCCTAACCCACAGGACTCCCACGGGGACCCCCTCTGGCCCACGGGACTCCCACGGGGACCCCTCTCTAGCCAACGGGACTCCCACAAGGATGGAAGGCTTTGGAAGCAGGGTTCGTCCATATAATATAATGGACACGTCAGCCTTAGTAAAAGAGGGGGTTTATAAGTTAATTACCTGAACAGAAAACAAAAAAAAGGGTTCCACCAAAGAGATTCCACAAGGAAAACAGCAGCACAAACACAAAAGAAACTGTGGAATTGATGATCCTGTCAGAAGTAATTGCTGCTTTTTATGGGGACGGGTGGGGATGGAGGTAATTCCTTGCGGGGATGGGTGGGGACGGAGAGGATCCTGACGGGGACGGGTGGGGACGGAGAGTATCCTGGTGGGGACGGGTGGGGACGGAAAGGATCCTGGCAGGGACGGGTGGGGATTGAGAGGATCCTGGTGGGGACGGGTGGGGACGGAGAGGATCCTGGCGGGGACGGGTGGGGATTGAGAGGATCCTGGCGGGGACGGGTGGGGATTGAGAGGATCCTGATGGGGACGGGTGGGGACAGAGAGGATCCTGGCGGGGACAGTGGGGACGGAGAGGATCCTGATGGGGTCAGGTGGGGACGGAGAGGATCCTGGCGGGGACGGGTGGGGACGGAGAGGATCCTGAAGGGGACGGGTGGGGACAGAGAGGATCCTGACGGGGACGGGTGGGGACGGAGAGGATCCTGGCGGGGATGAGTGGGGATTGAAAGGATCCTGGCGGGGACGGGTGGGGATTGAGAGGATCCTGGCGGGGACAGGTGGGGACGGAGAGGATCCTGGCGGGGACGGGTGGGGATTGAGAGGATCCTGGTGGGGACGGGTGGGGATTGAGAGGATCCTGACGGGGACGGGTGGGGACAGAGAGGATCCTGGCGGGGACGGTGGGGACGGAGAGAATCCTGATGGGGTCGGGTGGGGACAGAGAGGATCCTGGCGGGGACAGGTGGGGACGGAGAGGATCTTGACTGGGACAGGTGGGGACGGAGAGGATCCTGACGGGGACGGGTGGGGACGGAGAGGATCCTGGCGGGGACGGAGAGGAACCTGGCGGGGACGGGTGGGATTTCTGTCCCCGTGCAACTCTCTAGTCTGGATCCTCATCTTCACAGCTCACTGCAGTAACCACTAGGCTACTCATGGGAGTTGCTTGCATATGAGCAGGAGTATGCTTATAATACTTGATGCTGTCATAGCACTTGGTATCACCTTTCAGTTTCAGTTCTTAGGGGGGCAGGACAGGGGCAGCATCCATTTGGGGATTACAGAGGGTAGGGTTACCAGATATCCAGAATACCCTGGACATGTCCTCCTTTTGAGGACGTGTCCGATAGTCAGGAAGGCTTTTCAAAACCCAGCACTTTGTCCGGGTTTTTGAAAAGCTGTTTCGGACAGGGAGGAAGGCCGCGCAGGTGTGACCGTCACGCAATGATGTCATCATGTAGCGTTCGTGCATGCGCGGACTTCCTCCCTGTCTGACAAGAGCAGACAGTGGGAGGCGGGGTTCGTGCAGGCCTGGGGGCGGGGCTAGGTGGTCCGGATTTTCCGAAAGGAAAATCTGGCAACCCTATGGAGGGGTCAAGTCTTAATCCATCCAATGCATTGCTTGTTTGGTTTATTTTTAATCTTGGATGTGATTGAAACAGATCTAGATAAAAGCATAACATCTTTTTAGATGTGGATGTGGCTCCTTGTTCCATTATCACTGAAAGACTATCTAATTTTGGGACTGTCCTACTTCTGCCCAGAACATGCTCCCTGGACCCTTGCCATTCGGATGAATTCAGTGGAAAATGTCCTAACTCTGCCTGTTCAAAAATCACAATTTAGACACTTTTGACAAATGGACATGTTTTTGGCCATATTGAGACATCTAGCTGCTTTGAAAATGAGTGCCATAATTTAGACTCCTTTGCAAAAAGGGCAGACTCTTGAAGGCATTTGTTCTGGAATCCCCCCCCCCCCCCAAAAAAAAAAAAAAAAAATCACTATGAACAATTTTGGGCTGCCCATTCTTTTTAAAATCCTCAAGCTCCACTTTTCATCAGTGAATTAACATTATCAGAGATGGGCTATCTAGGGCCTAGCTAGTCCAGTCAACCTTTTTTTGTTCTGGCTCATGTATTTTTTCAACTGAGGCCCTGATGCTCAAAGCTCTGGTAACCTAGTAAAAAAAATACCAGGTTGGGAGTGATTTTTCTTTAGCGAGAAACACTCAACACAAAGAGCATGCAAATGATATGCCTTCTATTTGTGCAGAGTAGCCTGTTAAAAGGGGGGAGGGACTGTGCCCGACGCCTGCTCAGAAGAGCTAAACAGTAGGTACAGCTCAGAAGAGCTAAGTAGTTCCCAGGCTCCTCTGCCCTTGCCTGCTGCCACCGTGAAAAGTCCCAAACCTTTTCTGGCTTCTTCCGTCCTGATTGCTGACAGTGTTGCCACTCTTCCCCTGCCCACAATCAACTGAGCCAGCAGGGAGAGAGTGAAGCCTCGATCAGCTGAACCGGCAGGGGAGAAAGCAGAACCACGATCAGCTGATCCGGCTGAGATTGTATGTCCAGGCAGTACCCTTAATCTTTCTGTATATGCAGGGTTACCATTTTTCGGCTGCAAAAATCTGGACACATGGCCCTGCTTATTCCGCCTCCAGTCTCACCCCAGCCCCTCCCAGTTCAGCCTCAAGCCCCGCCCCCCCAAACCTACTCTCTTCTTCCCCGGCAAGCTTCGCTCGCGTCTGGAGGGCTTGGAGCATGCATAGATGTGTGTGACATCATTTGCGCAAAAACAGATGCTCTCTGGATGCGGCTGTAGCTCATTGGGGCTTTCCAAAACTCAGACAAACTGTTGGATATGGGCTCAACTCTTGTGTGTGTGTCCTGCACATAGGTTTGGGACATATATTCACGCAACACATGCACAAGCAGCTACCAGCAGCTCCAGACCTGCTGGTAAATTTTTCTCACTAAAAGATGGGTGATAGAGAATGACACGGTGACAAAATTCATCACCGTTCCCGTCCCCGCGGATAACCGCGGGAAACCATCTTCATGTCATTCTTTAAGGAGAGAGGAAAGAATCAGAGACGCGGCAGAGGAAATTAGGCCAGTAGAAGACCCGAAGCAGCGTTTAGTGTGCCTGCGACGCTGCTGCTCCTGCCGGGTTTGTCAGCCCTGTAGCGGTGGGAGGGTCAAAGGGGGTTTCGGTTGTGCCGAGTCGGCGGTGGCGGGGGGGGGGGGGGGGGGGAAGTCAGGCAGGTAGAAGGGGAATGGGAAGGAGGCAGGCAGGCTGGCATCGGAGGAGGAGTGGGGGGGGGGTTCAATGGAAGGCAGACAGGATGGCATGGGGGGGGTTCCATGAAAACATGCTGCTCAGGGGGATGGGAGGCAAGCAAGCAGGCAGCAGGCATGGGGGGGGGGGTTCAGTGGAAGGGGAATGGGAGGCAGGCAGGCTGGCATCAGAAGGGGGGTGGGGGTTCAATGGAAGGCAGACAGCCAGGATGGCATCGGGGGGGGGGGGGGTTCCATGGAAAAATGCTGCTCAGGGGAATGGGAGGCAGACTGGCATGGGGGGTTCAGTGGAAGGGGGATGGGAGGCAGGCAGGCTGGCATTGGAGGGGATGGGGGGTTCAATGGAAGGCAGGCACGCAGGATGGTATCGGGGGGGAGGATTTCCATGGAAATATGCTGCTCAGGGGGATGGGAGGCAGGCAGGCTGGCATTGGGGGGTTTCAATGGAAGGGTTATGGGAAGCAAAGGAGGGGGTGGGGGGTTTTCAATGGAAGGCAGGCTGGCATCGGAGGTGGGGAGGAAGGAGGCACTGGGGGCACTAAGGACATAGAAAGGGGCACTATGGACATAGGAAGGAGGCACAGGGAGATTCACAGACAGAAAAAATGACAGACAGGCAGCATGCAAGGAGAGAGAGACAAAGAAAAAAAAATACCCAGACAGACAGACATCTACTCTAGCACCCGTTAATGTAACGGGCTTAAAGACTAGTATAATATAATTGTTTCAAGAGAAAATCTGTCTCTCCAGGAAATTAAGCATTCAGAACTGAATTGTGACCTCTTAAATGACCTCTCCTGTTCTTCCCACAGACTGGAATTTATATTGGCTCTCCATATAAATAGCATACCAGCAGAATATGCTATTTTGAGCAATTCTTCAATGCTAATCCCATTTTTTTTCAAGACAGCTGGGAAAAAAAATACACAACCTACTTGCATAAATAGGAAAATGTGAGTTTTACATTTGATCTACAAAATGATTTTCTCATCTTTGCTGTCTGTTTGAGGATGGTTCAAGGAAAGACTGTATCTTGATGTCTGCATTCCAATACCACTGTCCCAGAAACAGATCAACTGAACCATTATGCAAACTGGATGGTTTCCTTGAATAGGCAACATTGGTTTTTTTTTAAAGGGGAGTAACTAAAAGCAGCAAAACAATAGACCCCCACTAGCCCCACAAATTCAAAGAACCACTGGCACTTACTTTTCATTTGCAGGGCTGATGGGCAAATTTTCAAATAGTCCCACTTACTCAGAGAAACATTATTTGAAAATAGCCCTTACTGGGGGTAAATTTATTAAAAATAATTTTGCATGTAGACACTGTTTTACACACAGAAAAGGCCTTTTATAAAATTACCCTCAGTATATCCTTGTATAAGGTATCCATGTATAGGCATTCTCTGGAGTAGAACAGGAATGAAGTAGCATTGTACTCATGTGACATACATTCCGCCAGATAGAGCCTGACCAAAACCGAATCTGTGATTGAAGTTGGTTGCTTAGTTTCAGCTGAAACCGAGGATGAAAATGAAACTGACTCTGTCCACCCTCCCTGACCCGTCACAGCAGCCCCACCTCCTGAACCCAACCATCGGTGGCAACCTCCCTCACAACCCTTCCTTCCAGCGGCAGCCACCTTTTGAAACCATATCCCCCTTGGCGGCAGCCCCTTCTTAGGCCTAATGTATCAATAATGGGTAGGGAGCATAGGAACCATCCCTGCTCACTCCTGTGCTTGCCGGCTCCTCCTTCTAAATGGTGGCACTTTAGCCATACTGAGATTGTTCCTGCTTATACTGGTTCCAGTCTCAATATGACTGCTGGGACCTCTCACAGCAGTCTCATGAGACCGCTGCTGGAAATCCCGAAAGCCATTTTGAAGTTGTAGTGGCACTGGGCAGGAACAACAAATGAGCTTTGTTCGTGCCCCACAGAGGCCACTAGACTAGTGGTTCTCAACCCTGTCCTGGGGGACCCCCAGCCAGTTGGGTTTTCAGGATATTCCTAATAAATATGTATGCCGGTCTCCTTCATTATATGCAAATATCTCATGGGGTAGGGGAGTGGGAGTGAATGTTGATTCAGCTAAAAATGCTCTGGAATTTTTTTTTTTAAGTCAAGGTTTATTTATTGAAAATTTTTGTCAATCAATAAAACAAATACGCAATAGCAACTCTGGAATTTTTGGCCAAAAATTTAACCTGGATTTGGGCTGGTTTCAGTGCTAAATCTGAAACCAAAACTGAAATTCAGTTGGCCTCTACCTCGGATTCTATATAGGTCACCCAAATTTGGGCTCGGATACCAGATCTGTGTGTAATTAGTTAATTAGGTGCTAGCATAGATAGATCTTAAGAATCTACAGTCGGGTGACTGGTAGGTGAAATTTTTATTATCTGTTAGGTTTCAGCTTAATAAATTCTTAAGATCCATCTTAGGTTGTAATTTATTAAATAAAACAAATAAAGTCTTTCAGTGATGAATTTTAATTGTTTGTAGAGGGATCCTTGAAAAAGCTCCTAGTGAAACATGTCAGATCCAAATCTCCCCAGGTTATAAACTTAAAACGAAAAAGAAATGAAGATATACAATACTTGAGATAAGTACATATTTATTATCAATAATAATCAAAATTAAGGTTTATCTTAAAAACAACAATAATAGACAATGATTTAAATAAATAAAAGGTCAGTGATGAATTAACACCTACGATTCTCCACTATAAAGTGATTTTGAGCGGTGGTGGTGGTATAACTGAGGCCTGTTAGAGATCTAAAGTAAATTAACATAGAAACATAGAAATAGACGGCAGATAAGGGCCCACGGCCCATCTAGTCTGCCCACCTTAATGTCCCTCCCCTACCTTTGCCCTGTGAATAGATCCCATGTGCCGATCCCATTTGGCCTTAAAATCAGGCACGCTGCTGGCCTCAATCACCTGTAGTGGAAGACTATTCCAGCGATCAACCACTCTTTCAGTGAAAAAGAATTTCCTGGTGTCACCTCGTAGTTTCCCGCCCCTGATTTTCAACGGATGCCCTCTTGTTGTCGTGGGACCCTTGAAAAAGAAGATATCTTCCTCCGCCTCGATGCGGCCCGTAAGATACTTGAATGTCTCGATCATGTCCCCCCTCTCTCTGCGCTCCTCGAGCGAGTATAGCTGTAATTTGTCAAGCCGTTATTCGTATGGTAGATCCTTGAGTCCCGAGACCATCCGGGTGGCCATTCTTTGCACCGACTCCAGTCTCAGCACATCCTTGCGATAATGCGGCCTCCAGAATTGCACACAGTGTTCCAGGTGGGGCCTCACCATGGATCTATACAATGGCATAATGACTTCCGCCTTACGACTGACGAAACCCCTTCGTATGCAGCCCATGATTTGTCTTGCCTTGGACGAAGCCTGCTCCACTTGATTGGCAGACTTCATGTCCTCACTGACGATTACCCCCAAGTCTCGTTCTGCTACCATTTTTGCTAGGATCTCGCCATTAAGGGTATAAGACTTGCATGGATTCTGGCTGCCCAGGTGCATAACTTTGCATTTTTTGGCATTGAAGTTGAGTTGCCATGTCCTAGACCATCGCTCCAGTAGGAGTAGGTCGTGCATCATAAATTCTGGACTTTGGACAAGCTGTACTGTGAACATACACACTCGAAGGGGTTCATTGTAAATTGAGTGACTTTTATAAAATAGGCTTAAGATAAGTGTCTTTTTGGACTTCTCACATGGATGTTCTGTTAGGGTGTGCCAATTTTGGAGATATAATTTTACAAAGTACTAGTGAAAAATGGTTCAGTTTCATGTGGAAAATGAACAACTAGCTTTAAATTTTGTGTAATATGTTATTTACCTACCCGGAATTTCTAGGAAATTATGCAAAAATACATAAATTACTGAAATATGTTAAAGTGCTCTGATAATAGTTTTTATGTGTTTGCATTTACATATTAATGCCTTCTGTGCCTCAGTTATCAGTTTATCTTATTTTCCCATTTGACACTAATCCCCCTCTTTTATTAAATTGCGTTAGCAGTTTTTAGCGCAGAGAGCCGCGCTGAATGGCCCGTTCTGCTCCCGACGCTCATAGGAAGTCTATGAGCATCGGGAGCAGCACGAGCCATTCAGCGCGGCTCACTGCGCTAAAAACTACTATTGCAGTTTCCTAGAAGAGGGGGGTAACAGTTTCATTTTCACTTTCATAGGTTTTCAACATAGCGTTGTCATAGCAATAATCTAATATTGAAAATGTTCAAAAGAAAAACTAGACTGCAAGTTTGGACTCATTTACATGATTTGGTGGTGGGGTCAAGCAGAGAACTACCTGTAGCTGAACTACCAACTGTCAGGGATCTCATTAGAGATGGGAGGTATTTGAGAGACATCAATGATCAAGACAATTACAGCATTGATGAACTGGCAAAGACCTAATGACTGGATTACTTACTCAGTGGTACAAAGCAAATCCACAATTCAGTGCAGTGACGTAGTAAGGGTGGGGTAGTCTGCCCTGAGTGCTGTCTTGGTGGGGGTGCTGGCACCTGTCCTCATCTCCGCCCCCACTCTTTCCTGACCCCACCCCCACGCATGAGCGCCCCTTCCCTCACACCTCTTTCATTTTCCCGGTGCGAGCAGTATCATGAACCGGCTGCCCACATGAGTGTCAGCTCTCTCTGATGTCACTTCCAGGTCCTGTGCTGAGGAAGTGACATCACAAGGAGAGGTCAACAAAGAAAAATGGGGAGACCCAATAATCCACAGTGAAAACAATCCACTGATGAAAACAAAAACAAAAAACTGTGGATACAGATGTTCTGGAGATAATTTATTATACACTGACATATAAAAACATGAAAATTCAATTTAAAAAGTACAATGATAGAAAATACAGTGATAAATATCCAACTGGACCCAACACCCTAGTGGGGTTTTTTTTTTGGTTTGTTTGTTTTTTGCTACTTCACCTTGTCTGCGGTGTTCTTTGCTCACATGTTTAAAGACAATAGACTGTTTTCAGTCCAATTCTTTATATGTGAGTTTGCAAACCATTGGACCCCTGAGGAAGGCGTGTTCGCCGAAACACGGACCGTGTAGGGTCCGGTTGGATTTTTATCACAGTATTTTTTATCATTGTACTTTTTTAATTGAATTTTCATGTTTTTATATGTCAGTGTATAATAAATTATCTCCAGAACATCTGTATCCACAGCTTTTTGTTTTTATCACAAGGAGAGCTGACATGATGCGGGCAGCAAGTTCACGATGCTGCTCACGCTGGGAAAATGAAAGAAGTATGGGGGAAGGGGGCGGCACAAGCGGCAGGGAGTCGGGAAGGAGTGGAGTAGAGGGCGGGGGAGGGGCACTACCACCCCGGGTGCCACTTACCTTCGCTAAGCTACTGATTCAGTGGTCCTGTTATGAACAGCCATGTTAGGATTAAAGCAAAGTTGAAATCCGTGTGGGAATAAGCCAGCAAAATTTCTGTGGGTAGAGCAAAACTTTAAACAGCCATGTTTTAGGATTAAAGCAAAACTGAAATTTGTGTGGGAACAAGCCAGCAAAGTTTCTGTGGGCAGAGTACAACAAAAGGAGAAAGACAGATTTATGGAAAAGCTTGACACACTGATGGGCATACTTACCTGCAACTGTGAAATAAGAAGTACTGATGTGGGATGCAATTCTGCCTGTGTCAGTGAAATGCACAAATTGTGATTGAGTTAGTCTTTATAAAAGACCAAAGAAAGAACGCTGGGAATGTTGAACCTCATCAAATTGAACCAGTCCGACTCCCTGAAACCAGATGACAAGAACCGCAGAAAGGAAGGAGGGAGGATAAAGGTAAACGGAGAATGGAGAGTGAAAAAAGAACAGCAGAAGAGCAAGAGATCTGTGTTTGAAGTGGAACAGGGAAATTCGGATAACGTGGGGAAGAACCATTAAAGCGGGGATCTCAAAGTCCCTCCTTGAGGGCCACAATCCAGTCGGGTTTTCAGGATTTCCCCAATGAATATGCATTGAAAGCAGTGATTGCACATAGATCTCATGCATATTCATTGGGGAAATCCTAAAAATCCGACTGGATTGCGGCCCTCAAGGAGGGACTTTGAGACCCCTGCATTAAAGGAAGCTTCTGTTGCTCTAGAGCAGTGGTTTCCAACCCTGTCTTGGAGGACCTCCAGGCCAATCGGGTTTTCAGGCTAACCCTACTGAATATGCATGAGAGAGATTTGCATATAATGGACGTGACAGGCATGCAAATCTGCTCCATGCATATTCATTAGAGTTAGCCTGAAAACCTGACTGGCCTCGTGGTCCTCCAGGACAGGGTTGGGAACCACTGCTCTAGAGCACATGTGTCAAACACAAGGATGGTGGGCTGAATCCGGCCTGCCTGGCCGTTTTATGTGGCCCGTAGCTGTGCTCCTGGAACTTCCCCTTCTCACAGCCCAGCATGTCTTCCCTCCAGCGCCGCCCTGATGTCGCTATCACGCTGAAAAATCTTCCGGCCTCGGCAGTGATTCAGCAATGTTGTCCACGGCTCCCCTTCCTGCTTTCCGTCAAAATGATTTTTAATGTGAGCAAGTGCAAAGTGATGCATGTGGGAAAGAGGAACCCAAACTATATATATGTGTCACTGGGTTCTATGTCAGGAGTCACTGCTCAGGAAAAGGATCTTGTTGAGGATACATTGAAACTTTCAGCTCAGTGTGTGGTGACGGCTAAGAAAGCAAATAGAATGTTAGGAATTATCAAAAAAGGAATGGAAAGCAAAGATGAAAATGTTATAATGCCCTTCTATCGCTCTGTGGCATTGTTGCACCTCGAATACTGTATGAAATTTTGGTCGCCTTATCTCAAAAAACATATAGCGGAATTAGAAAAGGTACAGAGAAGGTCGACGAAAATGATAAAAGAGTTGGGACAACTTCCCTATGAAGAAAGGCTAAAGTGGCTAGGTCTCTTCAGCTTGGAGAAGAGACAGCTCAGGGGGAATATGATAGAGATCTAGAAAATAATGAGTGGAGTGGAAAGGGTAGATGTGAATTACTTGTTTGCTCTTTCCAAAAATACTAGGACAGAGAGCATGAGATGAAGCTACTAAGCAGTACTGTAGAAACAAACCGTAGAAAATATTTCTTTACACAATGGAATTCACAATTGGAATTCATTGCCAGAGAATGTGGTGAAATCAGTTAGCTTAGCGTGGTTTAAAAAAGGTTTGGATAATTTTCTAAAAGAGAAGTCCATTATTGAGATGGCTTGGGGAAATCCACTATTTATTCCTAGGATAAGCAGATAAAATCTGTTTTGCTACTTGGGTCCTGGATTGGCCACTGTTAGAAACAGGACACTAGGCCTGATGGACCTTCAGTCTGTCCCAATATGCAATTCTTATGTTCTTATATTTCAGCTGTCATTTGATGTAGGTAAGACTTGCTTTAAGAAGTTTCTGAAGATAGATTGAGCAGTGATTACTGCGTTGTTTTGAGATTGCGCTTTTTCAGCCATTGTGCCAGGAAGCAGAAATTATGTAATACTTACCGCAAGTAACCTCTCTTTTGCTTGATTTTATGCAATTTGGCGCCATCTATTGGGCTACATTTTACACCCCTGAGAAAGGCCTCTTTGGCTGAAACACAGACCGTGTTGGGGTCCAGTATATGTTTTATTATAAAGGACTTTCTATGCCTGTCATGTTTTATTCATATATTTGTGTATTTTTAACTGAAATTTGTTGACATTTTAAATAAACACATTGTCCACAAAGTGATTTGACCTGTGTCCCTTCCCCACTTCTTTATTCTGCTCTGATTCCGTACAAATGTAAGGAAGTTCTTCTTCACCCAGAGAGTGGTAGAGAACTAGAATGCTCTTTTGGAGTCTGTTATAAGGGAAAACATCCTCCAGGGATTCAAGACAAGGTTGGACAAGTTCCTGCTGAACCAGAACGAACGCAGTTAGGGCTGGTCTCGGTTAGGGCACAGGTCTTTGACCTGGGGGGCCGCCGCGTGAGTGGACTGTTGACCGCAATGGACCACTGGTCTGACCCAGCAGCGTCAATTCTTATGTTCTTATGTATCTAAAAATGACTTAGGCCTTCACAGTGCTGCAGTATGCCCAGAGCTAAAAAGGGTGTTTTAGGAGGAGTGGTGAGGGCGGGATTTGGGAGGGCCATGGGCTGTCCTAGACTTAGATGTTCTGCATGTATAACCGAAAGTTTTACAACACTGCCTAGACGGAACTTGGACGTTGTGACTTAGGCCATCTAAAACCAGGTCTAAGTCACAAGAAGGTATCCAAAGTGACCAGATAACCACTGTAAGGACAAAGTTCAGACCCCTACACACTCCTCCAATGATCACTGACTCCTCCCCCCGCCATAAAAATTGTAATAACAACTTTACATATCTGCCTCCAGAACATCAGCACCTGGCAGCCTGGCATAGGACAGCCTAGTAGAGCTGCAAAGAGGTGGATTAAGTGGTCTGGGAGGTGGGCTAGTGAACCATGGAGAGGAGGACCCAGGCCCATAAGCTACTCTAACCACTGCATGCATGGTGAAACATGTGCACCCCCCAATAAACCCTCAAACCCATATGTACTGTCATATAAGTGGCACCTGCAGCCATAAGGGCTATTGGAGTGGTAGACAGGTGGGTCTAGTCGGTCCTGGGGGGGTGTTTTGGGGGACTCACCATGACCTATAAGGTTGTTGTGGTGAGGTGTATGTGACACCCTTTTTGTGAAGTTCACAGCAGTGCCCTGTAAGGTACCCCACTACTCTGGTGCAATGTTTGGGTGTCCAGTCCATCGCTTTGCTGGCCTCGCCCATGTCCAAAAGGTCTTTTTCTAGGTGTTTTTAACTTGGATGAATTTTTGGACAAAAATGGGGTATACAGATGAACTATTAGTAGTCTGGACGATCAGACGGCTGGACGTACAGTTAGACGATTTTCAAATAAAAATATATATTGGACGTATTTTTAGAAAATGGACCTTTTCCCATGTCCGACTTGCAACTTAGGCCCAAAACGGACTTAGACATATCTTTTGATTATGCCCCTCCACGGCGCTATTCTATAAATATGATTTGTCCGACAGCATGAGGCATAGAAACATAGAAATTGACGGCAGAAAAGGGCCATAGCCCATCGAGTCTGCCCATACCAATGACCCACTCCCTGACTTTTACTCCCCTATAGATCCCACGTGAATATCCCATTTTCTCTTAAAATCTGACACGCTGTTGGCCTCAATCACCTGCTGAGGCAGGACCTGCTTTTACTGGAACATTGGTCCACAACCTGGCAGCTGGGCTTCAATGCGAAAAAATGCAAGGTCATGCACCTTGGTAACAATAATCCGTGTAAGACATACACACTGAATGGTGAAACCTTGTCCAGGACTACAGCAGAGCGGGATTTGGGGGTGATCATTAGTGGAGACATGAAATCAGCCAATCAAGTGGAGAAGGCTTCATCTAAGGCTAGACAAATGCTGGGATGAATCCGTAGAGGCTTTGTTAGCCGGAAGCCAGAGGTCATAATGCCGTTGTACAGAAGCATGGTGAGACCTCATCTGGAGTACTGTGTGCAATTCTGGAGGCCGCACTACCGTAAGGATGTGCTGAGAGTTGAGTCGGTTCAGCGAATGGCCACCAGGATGATCCTGGGGGCTCAAGGATCTCTCGTATGAAGACAGGCTGCACAAGTTGCGGCTATACTCTCTCGAGGAACGTAGGGAGAGGGGAGATATGATAGAGACATTTAAGTACATCACTGGCCGCATAGAGGTGGAAGACGACATTTTCCTTCTAAAAGGACCCTCGTCCACAAGGGGACATCCGTTGAAAATCAGGGGGGGGGGAAATTTCATGGGGATACCAGGAAGTACTTCTTCACTGAAAGAGTGGTGGACCATTGGAATGAGCTTCCGGAACAGGTGATCGTAGCCAGCAGCATACAAGATTTTAAGAATAAATGGGATGCCCACATCGGATCCCTACGAGGGTAGCATAGAGGAGGGCAGCTTGGGGACGAGTGATAGAGTGTAGATTAGGGGAGGGTTGTTGGAGTGGGCAGACTTGATGGGCTATGGCCCTTTTCTGCCGTCATTTTCTATGTTTCTATGTTTCTATGTTTCTATAAGTGTGTTTTTCCATGGATCTGCCTTTTCTGCCCGTTTTGGTGCCTTACACTCATTAGAACGCATTTTTGCACTGAACATTCAGCACAGAAGTAGCATCTAACATTCAGCGCGATATATAGAATTTCCCCTTATCTGGATAGCGCCTACTAGAAACACATACTTATTAGCAATAAGAGGGGAATGAGGGCTTGTGAGCTGTAAGGAGAAAGGTTTATGTCATGTATGGAATTTTATCTTGACGGTAAGAAGGCTGACCAATTCTCTTTGTTTCTATTGGTTCTCTTTGTCTCCATTAGTATTGCAACTAGGTACCACTCTTTTCATTGTATCTTGCCTTAGGCCAAATTACTATAAAAATATTTTTGTAGCTATTATTAATGACACTTCCTCAGACTTTTTGAGAGTTTATTTTTAGTGTAAAGAAATACTGTAGCAAATCAGTGGAAAAAATGCAAATTGCATTTTAGAAAGAGTAGTGAGCACAGATACGATATTAATTTCTTTGTTAGTTTTGGACAGAGATTTTCCCACAGTTCTTAAGTTCTGCATAGATGTAGCAGTTTTTCACATTTGATTAAGAACATAAGAACATAAGAAGTTGCCTCCGCTGAGGCAGACCAGAGGTCCATCTCGCCCAGCGGTCCGCTCCCGCGGCGGCCCATCAGGCCCATTGCCTGAGCAGTGGTCCCAGACTAGCCCTATAACCTACCTCTACTCCTATCTGTACCCCTCAATCCCTTTATCCTCTAGGAACCTATCCAAACCTTCTTTGAAGCCTTGTAACGTGCTCTGGCCTATCACAGCCTCCGGAAGCGCGTTCCATGTATCCACCACCCTCTGGGTGAAAAAGAACTTTCTGACATTTGTTCTAAACCTGTCCCCTTTTAATTTCTCCGAGTGCCCCCTTGTACTTGTGGTTCCCCATAATCTGAAAAATCTGTCCCTGTCTACCTTTTCTATACCCTTCAGGATCTTGAAGGTTTCTATCATGTCTCCTCTAAGTCTCCGCTTTTCCAGGGAGAACAGCCCCAGCTTTTACAGTCTGTCAGATATGAGAGGTTTTCCATACCCCTTATCAGTTTAGTTGCTCTTCTCTGGACTCCCTCAAGTACCGCCATGTCCTTCTTGAGGTACGGCGACCAGTACTGGACACAGTATTCCAGATGCGGGCGCACCATTGCAGGATACAGTGGCAGGATGACCTCCTTCATCCTGGTCGTGATACCCTTCTTAATGATACCCAACATTTTGTTTGCTTTTCTTGAGGCTGTGGCGCACTGTGCCGATGCCTTCAAAGTTGTGTCTACCATCACTCCCAGGTCTCTTTCAAGGTTACTTACCCCTAGCAGTGATCCCCCCATTTTGTAGCTGAACATCGGGTTCTTTTTCCCTACATGCATGACCTTGCATTTCCCTACGTTAAAGCTCATTTGCCACTTTTTGGCCCATTCTTCTAGTGTCGTTAGATCCCTTTGTAGATCTTCGCAGTCTTCCATGGTTTCAACCCTGCGGTAGAGTTTGGTGTCATCCGCAAATTTAATAACTTTGAAATTTGTTCCTGCCTCCAGGTCATTAATAAATATATTGAACAGGAGCGGTCCCAGCACCGACCCCTGCGGAACTCCATACTGTATTCACTTAAGGGGTAATTTAAATATTTTCCATGTTTAAAACATGTTTTACACACACAAAATAATTATTAAACTGTATGGGCCTAATACACATATACAAGAGCACATATATTTTTACACAATCTGTGTGTAGAGGTTCCTGGGGACCAGGGCATAGCCAGACACTCACTTTTGGGCAGGCCTGAGCACTATCCTCTGGCATCTCTCTCTTCCCCTCCCCCAGGTCAGTGATCGGGGTGGGGGTGTTACTTAACTTCACTCCCTGACCCTCCCCTTGGTATATTTAAATCCTTTAGGTCTTTATCAGCAGTAACTCATTCCACTTGCTCATGCCAGCTGATTCTGCAAACAGGAAGTTACATCAGAGGGAAGGCTCAGGCCCATGTGAGCAAAGGGGAGTGCATTGCTACTTGGTACCAGTGAAAATCTAAAGGATTTAAATGTACTAGGGGGAGGGGGAGTTGAATTAATTGACTCCCCAAATGTCCTAGAGCAGCGGTCTCAAACTCAAACCCTTTGCAGTGCCACATTTTGGATTTGTATGTACTTGGAGGGCCTCAGAAAAAATTAGTTAATGTCTTATTTAAGAAATGACAATTTTGCATGAGGTAAAACTCTTTATAGTTTATAAATCTTTCCTTTTGGCTAAGTCATAATAATAATATTGTAATTTATAGCTAAAGAGACATATGATCAAGAAACTGTTTTATTTTACTTTTGTGATTATGATAAACATACCGAGGGCCTCAAAAAAGTACCTGGCAGACCACATGTGGCCCCCGGGTCGCGACTGAGACCACTGTCCTAGAGGGAGAGATGTCAGGAGTCTGAAGCTGGCAGAACTTGGGGATCCCTGCCAGCCATCACTGTTGTGTCAGTGCTGGGTGGGCCTGTGCCCATCCAGGCCCACCTCTAGCTACATCACTGCTGGAGACATAGGGTGGGGCTGTGTACTTATGCATGGTGTAATCAAACACATTTACGCTTTCTTTGGATACATGTATGAGAGAATGTGTGTGTCTATAGGGATAGCTCTGAGATCCTGTTTTATAAGGCAGAAGAATTGTCATACTAGGTCAGACTAAAAAATTCATCATACTCAGTATCTAGTTCCCAACAGTGCCCAATCTAGGTCACAAGCACCTGGCAGGATCCCAAAAAGTAGCAAGAGTCCATGCTGCCTAACCCCATAGATAAGCAGTGGCCTTTTCTCAAAGTCTGTCTTAATAATGGTTTATAGATTTTTCCAAGAACAAAACAAGGAAAACTGCAGATTGGATGTACACGATGCAGGCTCTTTATTCCTCAAGGTACCGGTGATTTGGAACACTAAAGGGTTTGAAAGATCTGTATTTATCTGCATGAATTAGGATAGTCTTGCTTAATCAGGTAGCTGTGCTCTCCATTACATTGTGAATAAAAATACAGGGGGTAGCAATCAAATGGTATGCACTGGTGCAGAGTGCAGACTCCTTGGGTAGGTGTTACTTGCAAGGCACAAACCAATATTCAAAGCAAAAAAAAGTATCCACAGGCGATTTGTTTCTGCTTTCTCTGTGTCCCTTTTCCTGGCTGAAACCTGTTCCTGACCTAAGCCTCCCAGTCATGCAGCTAAATTTACACTGATTCCTATGAATAATGATAATAATTTTTTTAATAAAGTGAAAATGGCTTTGAAAGTTTCTCTCAAGCACCTTTACATAGTGGGTAACCTTTAAATATATATTTATTGGAAATATTTCATAAGAAAAAAATAGACCTCTTTTTGGGAATGAGAGCCAAGATGAGTCCCGACTCCTTTCCACATAAACAAAGAAAAAAGGGTATACTTTTTATCAGGGCGATCTCTATTGCCTTTTGTGTAAAACAGGTTAAGTCAGAAGCTTCTGTACAGCTGGGAGAACAAATGACTTCATGATACGCTCACTAGTTTTGCTGCGTTGCAGCTGATTCCCGAGTAATAGCTTCAAAACACAGCAAATTTTATCGAGGCAGTGAAATGGGGGCAGACAGGAGAATGTAGGATTCAACAACAAAGTGAGCCAAAACCTCGGACTATTTCCTGTGATGCTTTTCACTTCAGCTTCCTTTTAGCCTTATAAGTAGGTTCCGACTGATTGCACTGTTATCCTGTTCAGCATCTTTTTGTGCCGTCTCACTTCCGGCCAGGGGTTCAGCCAAAGAGAATGTTTGGCTTCCCTTTATCGCATGCCATGAGTAGACTGGGATATACTAAACAGACATTCCCTGAAAAAGGGATCTCTTTCAGTATTATTTAGCAATCTGGCTTGTGCAAGATTTCAAGGATTCTGATTCTGATTAGCAACAACACATTACCACATGCTTAGTGCATGATAAAAATGTGTTATTGCATGCCACAATTTTGGTCAAATTAATGAGCAGCATCTCATGCAAATACATACAGAGTAGCTTATTGGCATACAAAAAGCTTAACACAGATTGTAATGAAGGCTGCGTCCATGTTAAACCAGGGTACTGCTACTATTTATTATTTCTATAAGAACATAATTTCTATAAGAACATTATTTCTATAAGCGTAATTTTTAGTCACCCATATCCTTCTATGCCTCTCGAAAGGAGATGTGCATCTAGTTTGCTTTTGAATCCTAGGACGGTCGATTCCGCAATAACCTCCTCTGGGAGAGCATTCCAGGTGTCAACCACTCTCTGCGTGAATTAGAACTTCCTGATATTTGTCCTGAACTTGTCCCCCCTTAGCTTCATTCCGTGTCCTCTTGTCCGTGTCAAATTGGACAATGTAAATAGTTTTTTCTGCTCTATTTTGTCGATTCCTTTCAGTATTTTGAAGGTCTCGATCATATCCCCTCGCAGTCTCCTTTTCTCAAGGGAGAACAATTCCAGTCTCTTAAGTCGATCCTCGTATTCCAGTTTCTCCATCCCTTTTACTAGTTTCATTGCTCATCTCTGCACCCTCTCCAGCAGTTTTATATCCTTCTTTAGGTTGGGAGACCAATGCTGGACGCAGTATTCCAAGTGGTGTCTGACCATTGCTCCGATCTACTCGTGACTCCCTTCTATCAGTACACCCAGGTCCTTTTCTTGTTCGCTCTTATAGTGCTTATAGTGCTACCAGATGCACGCAGTGCTGTACATTAAACACGCAAGAGACGGTTCCTGCTCAAAAGAGCTTACAGTCTAATTATGAAAGACAAATGTTGAATCTATGTATGTTGTATAGGTATGGAATTATAGAGGGAATGATGCAGTAGAGAAGGTAAGGGATTACAGAGGGAATGACAGATTTTTGTGCTTTGCAAGTTGGTAAGGTTAGGAGTAGGACTTAAATGCAGCTTTGAAAAAGTGGACTTTAAGCCTGGATTTGAATATCAAGTTCAAGTTTCAAGTTCGAGTTTAATAGATTTTGATTTTTATGCAATATCATATATTTCAATGCGTATTACATGTTTCCAATACATAAAAAGAGAGCAGGGTGGACAAAATAAAATATGATAAGACATTACATACAAATCATTTTGTTCTATTACAAATTAGTACAAACTGGTACAAATGGGTAATGGGAAGAACACAAAGGATGGGATCATTTAAGAAGAAGTATAGAATGAATTGATTGAAGATGCTTTAATCATTTGTAATGAATTCAGTCGGAATATCACCAAGAAAAGGGGTACCATATTTTGTGGTGAAATATCCTGGATGCATAGCCATGCCCCAGCCCCACTCAGTTTTGCCACCAGCCCTGCCCCATTCTGAATCTAGCCCCATCCTGTTCTGTCCTCAGCCCCGTCCCCAGAAAGCTTAATCTTTTTATTGCTGACCTCCGGGGCCACGTCCGAGGGCCTCTGAGCATGCGCGGACATGTGTGACATCATCCACATATGCTCAGAGGCCCTCTAGGCGCTGCCAGAGCTTTACAAAACCTGGATAAACTGCTGGGTTTTGGGAAGTCTATCCAGACACCCGGACAGTCCTCTAAAAAGAGGACATCTCTTGGTTTTCTCAAGATGGCTGGTAACCCTAGTCAAAACAGAGAGGCCTAACCAGCTCCTGAGAGCACTGGTAAGCCATTAAAACTCATGATGCTCTTGGTAGATCGCACAGAGGTTTACAAGGCCATATAATTCCAAGTCCAAGCCTCCTTGCAGACAACCTCTTGTTTTCAGAAAAAAATGCTCTCTCCTTGCAACTTCCCGTTGCCTGCCTGAGTTTCATTTTAGAGAATGACACAGGGACAAATTTGTCCCCGTCCCCGCAGGAACTCAATTTCCCCTTTCTGTCCCTGCCCCATTCCTGTAAGCTCTGCCTTAACCGCACAAGCCTCGAACACATAATTTTAAAGTGTTTGAGGCTTGTGCAAATGAGGATAGAGCTTAGACATTGGTGGAATGAGGCATTATGACATCACAGTCTGAGCTCTAGAATGTTGCTACTTATGATTTTAAAGTGTTTGAGGCTTGTGCAAATGAGGATAGAGCTTAGACATTGGTGGAATGAGGCATTATGACATCACAGTCTGAGCTCTAGAATGTTGCTACTTAGGATTTTAAAGTGTTTGAGGCTTGTGCAGATGAGGACGGAGCTTAGGCATTGGTGGAATGAGGCATTATGACATCAAAGTCTGAGCTTTAGAATGTTGCTACTTATGATTTTAAAGTGTTTGAGGCTTGTGCAAATGAGGATAGAGCTTAGACATTGGTGGAATGAGGCATTATGACATCACAGTCTGAGCTCTAGAATGTTGCTACTTAGGATTTTAAAGTGTTTGAGGCTTGTGCAGATGAGGACGGAGCTTAGGCATTGGTGGAATGAGGCATTATGACATCAAAGTCTGAGCTCTAGAATGTTGCTACTTATGATTTTAAAGTGTTTGAGGCTTGTGCAGATGAGGACAGAGCTTAGACATTGGTGGAATGAGGCATTATGACATCACAGTCTGAGCTCTAGAATGTTGCTACTTATGATTTTAAAGTGTTTGAGGCTTGTGCAGATGAGGACGGAGCTTAGGCATTGGTGGAATGAGGCATTATGACATCACAATCCGAGCACTAGAATGTTGCTACTTATGATTTTAAAGTGTTTGAGGCATGTGCAGATGAGGACAGAGCTTGCAGGAATGGGGCAGGGACAGGAAAAGAACTTGTCGGGATGGGACGGAAAATGAGTTCCCGCAGGGATGGAGAAAGTTTTGTCCCCATGTCATTCTCTATTTCATTTGTGAGGTTTAAAGTCAAGCCTTCTCACCTGCTCATTAAAATATCTAAATAATTCTGCAGCCATGACCCCATCTCTGTATACCACTTCCTGAATGAAAAATAGAAAAACACTGCATAGGGCAAAAAATGAAGATTTGGATTGTGTGCTGATTGAGTGGGTTTGGCAAAGAAGGAGTGAATGCATGACATTGACTACTTTGATTGTAATAAAGCAAACCAAAAAATACCATCAAGAACTGAACACTGACTGTGGGTGTGAATATTCAGAAGGTTGGCTGCAGAAATTTAAGAAGCGCCATGGTGTTAAATTTCTCGAAATCTGCGGTGAAAAAGCTTCTGCTGATTATGAGGCAGCTGAAAGTTACATAGATGAATTTGCTAAGAGAATATCTGATGGAAACCTTGGTCCTGAACAAATTTACAATGCTGATGAAACAGCTCTCTACTGGCATTATGTTCCTAGAAAAACACTTGACAACAGCTGATGAACAAGCACCATCTGGTTTTAAGGACCCAAAGGACAGGGTAACTGTTTTTGCATGTACCCAAACTACAGACATACACAAATTACAGTTGGCAGTGATTGGAAGCAGCCAACATCCCTGATGTTTCAAAGGTGTACATCGTCTACATATGGACCATTAAGCTAACATGAAAGCATGGGTAACCAGGAAAACATTTAAGCCTGGATTCTGTTTAGGACGCCCAGTCTCAGAAGCCGACAGGCGTCCTATATAGAATCAGGCCTAAGGTCGCCTAAAATAAACCCGATTCTGTAACTGACGTCCATGTTACAGATGCCGGTTACAGAACCGGATTATTGTAGACGCAGCTGCTAAACTTATCGCGGCAAGGGTTCTCCCTGCCACAATAAGTATAGTGGTCGTGGCAAGGGATCTCCCTGTTGCAATAAGTATAGTGGCCATGGCTGCGGCCGCCAGTTCCCCCCTGAATGAATGAACAAATGAGGCAGGAGGGATGCCCAATCCCTCCTGCCCAGAAGACCCCCACCCACTCCGAAGATCGCTGGCAGGAGGATGTCCAACTGCTTCTGCTGGAACCCCCCCTCCCAAAGATCACCGGAAACCCCCCATGCGCAAACACCCCCCCCCCACATACACTCATACACATGCGGAACACCCCCTGCTAACCCACCCACTAACCTAAGATTCCAGTTGGTCCATGTGCCTAAGGCCACGCCCATAGGCAGTCTCCCATCCCCCTTTACTATTCCATTGGCTGATGATATCAAACCTCTTTGCTTATGCCAGAAGTCTGTCATCTGAAAATATTAATAAGTTAGAGGTGCTGATATTAATAAAGTGCCAAATATTGACATAAATGCACCTATTGTGCATTCCTTCAGCGATGGCGAGATCGCTGAAATGGTGTTAAATAAAAAAGTGCATGAGGATAATAGTGATGATGAAGACCTTGTGAACATCAGAGAAACATCAGCCGCATGTGGCTCTCCAGGTTTTATTTGCGGCCCGCGGTCTGGACGCGATCAACAGCATTCCTCTTCCCCTTTCCCTTTCCCTTTTGGAGCAGCATTGTGTCTGGCCAGCTTGTTCTGTTCAAAGCCACGGGTTGGCGGTTCCTCACGCTATCCACTCCTGCATCGGAAGCCTCTCTGATGTCATAACATCAGAGAGGCTTCAGACGCAGGCGCGGATCTCGCAAAGAGCTGCCACCCGCGGCTTTGAACAGAACGAGCCGGCCAGACACGCTGCTGCTCCACAAGGAAGAGAACGGAAGGGGAGGGGAAAGAGAAATGCTTCTGCTACATAGGAAAGGGGGACCCTAGGGAAATGCTGCTGCTGCTGTACAGGGAAAGGGAGAGGGAGGGAAAGGGGAAGAGAAAGGGGGGAGGGAACTGCTGCTTCTGCTGCTGCTGCATAGGGAAAGGGAGAGGGAGGGAAAGGGGAAGAGAAATGCCTCTCCTGCACAGGAAAGGGGGAAGGGAAATGCTGCTTCTGTTGCTGCTGCACACAATTGGGGAAAGAGAGGGAAGGAAGGAAGGAGAAGGGAGAGGAGAGGAACAAGAGAAGAAGCCAAGTTCATGGGAGGGAAGGAAAGGAGATATCAGACCATGGAGGGGGAGGGAGAGATGCCAGGGCATGGGGGAAGGGAAGGAGACAGATGCCAGACCAGGGGAAAGGAAGGAAGGAGGGAGGGAGAGAAAGGAAGGAAAGAGATGCCAGACCATGGAAATAGGACGGAAGAAGAGAGAGATAGGAAGGGAAGGTAAGACATGGAAACGTAGATTTTGAAAAGAAAGCAGAAAAATGTAACATTAAGGTAATGCCAAAGATGGATGCAAGGCAGAAAGTGAAGACAGAGAGAAAAACAGTCAAAGGACAAGAAGGCCCTGGAAACATAGTTAAAAGCACAGAAAAATAAAGTCACCAGCCAACAAAGGTAGGGAAAATGATTTTATTTTCAATATAGTGATTGAAATGTGTCAGTTTTGAGAAAGAAAAGATATTAAACTTTAAATGTGAGGGCTGCAGAAAAAATAGAGTACTTGGAGGGCTGCAGAAAAAATAGTTAATGTCTTATTAAAGAAATGACAATTTTGCATGAGGTAAAACTCTTTATAGTTTATATATCTTTCCTTTTAACTGTTAAAGGAAAGTTTTATAAACTATAAAGAGTTTTACCTCATGCAAAATTGTCATTTCTTTAATAAGACATTAACTATTTTTTCTGCGGCTCTCCAAGTACCTACAAATCCAAAATGTGGCCCTGCAAAGGGTTTGAGTTTGAGACCACTGCTGTAGATGATATGGTGAAAATGTGTGACCAGTTAATTGCTGGCATGGAACAAAGTGCATTTATCAGTGAGCATGAGATTATGGCAGTCTACTCGATGAAAGAGAGACTGCTGAAACAGAAACTTCCTGATTTCTCTATTTTAAAAGAAGCAGGCTTCGTTCTCTGGGATAAACAAATTAAGATCTAGCTACCTTCCAGCCTGCTGCAAACAATCTCCCATCTCTCCCTCTAACCAGCTCTGTGGGAGGACATTTCTTTATTCAAAACTCTTGTCTTTATCAGCTTATAAAACACAGAGCCCTTTTATTTTTGTATTTGCTTTTATTATAATATAATTCAAAGATACCTTTGAAAAAGGAAATACAAAGAAAATCACAAAAAAACCAATTAGCCTGGGTACAAAGGAACATTTTCTATTTAAATACTGTATAGTCTATCAACTAGAAAAGGACTTTCTTGGGACATTGAAAATAAACAAAGAAAAGGCATAAGAAAATAAAGAACAGTACCTGATGCTAAATAATTCATAAACCTAATCTACTAAGGCACATTTGAGGTTATACAATACAGACACCCTTACATTCCACAAAAAAAATTGTAACTGAGCTATTTCATAAAAAAATATATCTAGCACCCTGTTAGGTAATAAAACATTTACAAGGAAAACTTAATTAATAAATCAGCTCCTAATGACGGAATTACTTGACGATACATTTGAAATTTCTCTCTCCAAAGCTGCATCTATCTCGAGACATCAGGGAATATTAATATTTGTCTTCCAAATAGGAGACTTGCTTAAGTTTAGAGTAAAGTCTCAACCTCATTTGTATTTCATCAAGATAATGAAAAGAGACTAACATTGCTCTTTCAGAAATCTCTATATCAGATGACTCTAAGGGGCAAATTCTATACACGGCATCCTGATTTTAAGCGGCCTACCACTGTCCAATCGAGACACACTTTTTTTAAAAAAACATCCCAAGGCAGGCCGTCTACATTGTAGGTGCTCCGTGAGCCTAATGAGGTGCATAGGGCCACCTAAGCTCGCTTGCTTAGGTGCCCCTAGGCGCCTCCCTAGGCCTGCAGTAGCCACCTGAAATGTAGGTCAGCAAAATGCTGGCCTACATTTCAAGTAGACGTGACTGCTGAACTGATTGTGGCAAGGGAATCTCAGAGAGAGCGTGAACTCGCAGGCCTTGAGCATGCGCAGATGCTCAAGGCCCAGCAAGAAGAGGAGACCGATCTTCAGGCACTGGCACCAACGCACAGGACATGCCGGTGCCGGTGCCCAGGCCCAGATGACAGTAAAAAGCGGCGAGGGGGTGCCCAATCGCAGTGGGGGGGGGGGGGGTGCCGGATCATGGGGGGGGGAGGGTGCCGGATCGCGGGGGGAGGGTGCCGGATCGCAGGGGCGCCGCTCGCAAATCGAGGCACGCTCGGTTTCCGAGGCGCCGATTTTGCGAATGTTTTGCTCATCTTGCAAAACACTCGCAAACCGGTGCACTCGTAAACCGAGGTACCACTGTATATTAAATCATATTATTTATTACAATATTATATTTAAATATTTTTAAACTCTTCCAAATACTTTCCCCTCCCCTCCCCCCACCCTGGATGTGTAAGGAAATCTAAGAAATAAAAGATATACATTATCTCTATTATCGTATGTTAACAAATGCAGTCAATGGGCTCCATACTTTATTAAATAAGGCACTTCAATCACTTAAGACACAAACTGTTCTGCACTGACTGACGTGTCTCTAACTCAAATTTTCATGCAGGCAGTGGCATTATACGAGTGAGCGGCACCCGGGGCAGTGGCACCCCTCCCCTGCCCCCTTCCCCACCCACCCACCCCTGCCGCCACCGCGTCCCCTCCCCTTTCCCCATACCTTTTTTAACTTCTCCAGCGTGAGCAGCATGCCAACGTTGGTGTCAGCTCGCCCTTTGATGTCACTTCCTAGACGCAGGTCCCGGAAGTGACACCAGAGAGAGTGCCAGTGCCAACACGGGCGGCAACCTCATGCTGGCGAAGTAAAAAAGGTACGGGGGGAACGCCAGGGGCATGTGCGGGGCAAGGAGAGGAGCAGGGAGGGCAGAGAGGAAGAAGGGTGCCACGCCCTTTGGAAGACCGTGCCCGGGGCGGACTTCTCCCCCCACCCCCCCACACACACCCTTACTACACCACTGCATGTAGGACAGATATAAAATAAAATATAGGAATGCATGCACATCCCGACCATTTTCATAGCCTTTTATTTTCCATGTTGTTGAGTAATCTGTACTCTTTCAGAAAGAGTGTGCACGACTGAGGAAAGAGTCGCACTATTCGCAAGGGTCTCTTTTACAAAACCGTTACGACAGCTTTGTAAAAGGGGCCCAAAGAGTGCGCATTACTGGGGAAAGAGTTGCAAACGTCAAACACTTCAAGCATTTTAATCACAAACTTGTTCCAAACTATGGTACTGGAGCAATAGCTTAATGGAAGCTTTGACATGCGCCATCTTTAGTCGCACATAGTCTTTCTTAGCCAAAAACATCTAACACGTATTATCATCTGTCTGTATTTGGCTATCTGACGATGGTGCAGGAAGAGTGGCAGTCTTCTTAAAAACTTCTTCCAGAGTCATCGGTCTAAGTAACAAAGGTTCCTGTTCTAATGGTCTGTTTAAATCACAGATTGAAAGGCAGTCAAGGAGATTGCCCGAGAGTTAAGCTAGCTTGCAAATAAATTCACCCTGAGTGCAATAGGTGTTGAAAACAATGGTTACTGGTACTGGAAAAGCTGAGTGTAGAGTAGACTCTCTCTAAGCTATTACTTAGGTCATGTCTACTGCACCGAAGGGCTACATACCATCCTGATTTTCCCATCAACCTGCACAGGAGGCAGAATGCCCAGGATCTCATCACAGTGTGTTTCTGCACAAGGTTATATATAGTGGTTTAAAGTGTCAAGATTTGAAGATTCCTGCTCATTTGTTTATAGATGTCAACAGCTGTGTGGACAAGCTGTTCTGAGATTTTCAGACAGCAAGCATAGTTGAGTTTCATTAATAAAAGGAGCTGGCATTGGAGTAAGATCTGACTGAGATTGTTTGTAGGTCACCCTAAACCTTTGGCAGATGGCTGCACATCTCATTCAGCATCTGGCCTCTCTGTAAATAAGACTCTCAGAATATTCAACATACCTCTTCTTATAACACTTCAAAAGCACTTAGGGAATTCCAGTAGGTAAATAGACTATATCCATCAGTTAAATACGAAGGAGATGCAATGACATAAAATTTTATGGCAATCAAAGTACTTTCTGTTCCATTTGAAAATAATTCAAACTTTAGATAACATTTACTTGTTCCTTCCTTCCAATATTGTGATATGTTTCTTTATTAGCTCTTTGGTGCTTTACACATCCAGGGAGGGTGGGTGGTTGGGTGGTTGGGAGGAAATATTGATAATGATATTTTAGGTAACTTGGTTTCATATTATATTATTTACTTGGTTCTTATGTTATTACTATATGCAAAATAATGTAATTATTGAATGATAGTTCTGTTATCTATATAGATATTAGTGTCATGACTGAATGCAATAATATACTGTTCTTTTATTTATATAACACTGTTCTTGTTTAAAAATCAATAAAGAATTATAAAAAAAAAAAAAAAAAAGAAAATAATTCAGACTTTAGATAACATTTACTTGTTCCTTCCTTCCAATATTATAATATGTTTCTTTATTAGCTCTTTGGTGCTGGCAGACACTCAATTAAAATGTTTAACATGTTTATTATACTTTCAGAGCAAAACAGATTGGTTGTTTGGGAAGTCTCCCCATTCCCCTGCTTCTTATGTGTTCCTACAGTATCACCTGCTTTGGTACAAACTTAAGGGGGCAGCAGAGCCCTCTGGAGAAGGAGGAAAAGTTGAAAACCTGGAGTGGATTCTTTCTGCATGATTCGCGAGCATGGAGAGAATAACCTACTGTTCAGGAAGACACACCTATCTACTAGAAAAGATATTAGCAAGGTAAGAACCTAATCTCTTTTGTGCCTATAGAAAGCTAATTCTCTTTTAGAAAAGAATGATGGTCAATATATGTTCAAGACTTTGTCTCCATTTTTACTATTTAATTCATGTGAAAACTGATCTTCCTCAACTAGCAGATTTCAATTAAACATAGCTATCTTAATGACTTGATGAGTTATCTTCTTTAATCTTTCTCAAGACTCTGCTGGACATACTACATAAAAAAAAATCTCATTCTTTGGGATGGTTCACCCTTGGCATCTTTGGGGTTGATATTTAAAGCAATTTAACTGGTCAGAAACTGCTCCTGGCTGGTTAAATCACCTGTTTAGGGCTATCCACTAATTTTCAGTGGCATTTAACCGGTTAGTGCAGAACTGAAAAATGGTTATTATGGGGGCGTTTTGGGGGAGGAGTTGGCACTTGGCTGGCCAGATTAACTGAATACATAGAATTACATAAAAGTCAATCCTATCTTTATGCAGTAACTCATAGATGGATAAGTGCTGAATATCACACTTTACTGGCTGTGTTAGCTGACCGGCTGAGTCCTTGCGTCAAGCCCCTTCACTTGTTCAAAAGTAGGTTGAAAACCCACCTTTCTGAGATTAGCCTTCAACTCTTAATCTTACTACATGCTTTCTTTTTTTTTTTTAAATTCTTTATTCATTTTCAATATTTTCAATAAGTGCAATACAAATTAAATACATTTTATATTTAAGACATCACTTAGTACTCTTTCAAGAAACAAATCAATCTATATCCCTCCCCCCTCCCTATCCCATAACTATTATAAATTTTTAATTTAATAATCAAATCTTCAAAAAGCTCATTAGATATACATTTCAAATCCATAAGAGATAATAAGCACTAATAAATAAACCAATACATTAATTTTACAAGAATTCAGAGAATCATTTAAAAATAAATCCACCCTCCCTCCCTCCCCCTGGATGTGCACATAATATATCAATAAAAATCAAATCTACAATAGATCAACAAAAGACGTCAATGGACCCCATATTAGCTTGAAAATTTTATATTCCCTAACGATTCTGCAATCATTTTTTCATATCTGTATATCAAGCATAAATTTGCCCACCAGAATGTCAAGTTAAGACGGTCCCAATTTTTCCAGTTACGCATGATCAGCTGTACAGCAGTACCTGTCATAATTAGGAACGGTCGACCTTTATATTTATCTAACGGACCCCTGATATGCAACACAGTTCCACAAATAACTACTTCATAAGATAAAGGGATTTTAGATTCTAAGATATTATTAAAATGTCCCCAAATCGACTTCCAAAAAATCAATATCCTAGGACAATAAAATAGTAAATGATCCAATGTACCTATAGCTAGATGACAGTGCCAACATCTATCAGACTTAGACTTATCCAACTTATTTAATCTCACCGGGGTCCAAAAAGAACGATGCAACAAAAAAAACAAAACCCATGTTTGTCTCATAGATGCTGACACTGTACACCTCATTCTCCAAGACCAAATACGTGGCCATCGAGACGCAGAAATATACTGTCCAATCTAGATGCTCCAAATATCTCTAAGAGCATTTTTAGGTTCCTTATTCATTCATGCTTTCACCACCCTAGCCAGTAATCTAACCATCCCCACTAACTGTAACCCCTAACCAGGCATCCTTTTTAAAAAAAAAAAAATCCTGTCTTGATTGATTGGATTGTGAGCTCATTTGAGAAGGGATTGTCTCCTTCATGACTTTGTACAGTGCTGCATGCGTCTGGTAGCGCTCTATAAATAGCTGACTCTGGAAATCTGAAATTCAGTGCTTAGACATTGGGTCCTTTGCATCCTGCCCTGTCCTGACAGCCTGATATCACTTACTGTTGTCCAGTTCAGCGATCTTGTCCTGAATCAGTTATCTTTGGTCCCTACATCGATTACAGTGGAATCTGGAGCTTCTCTTAAAATTGAAAAAAAACAACCAAAGTATTAGGTCAGGGGTAGGGAACTCCGGTCCTCGAGAGCCGTAATTCCAGTCAGGTGTTCAGGATTTCCCCAATGAATATGCATGAGATCTATTAGCAAGCACTGCTTTCAATGCATATTCATTGGGGAAATCCTAAAAACCTGACTGGAATACGGCTCTCGAGGACTGGAGTTCCCTACCCCTTTATTAGGGGTTATTTTGGACCCCGCCTTGACACACAGTGATCAAATTGCAAATTTATGGAAGAAAGTCATGTATGCAATGAGACAGTTGAGATTGGTGAAATCTTATTTTTTTGAACATCATTTTGCATTGGTGGTTCAGATGTTGATATTATCACAACTCGAATATTTGAACTTAAACTCAAAATTGGTAAAAAAAATTAAAAAAAAATTGCAGCTGATTCAAAATACTGCAGTGAGATTGATATATGGTCTGAGGAGAGATGATATTGTTTCTATATTTCATTGGCTGCTTATAAAGAAATGTATAGCATTTAAAACTGTTTGTCTGATTCATCATATTATACAGGCAGAGGCTTCCGATCACCTCACTTTCCCCCTCTTTTACTAAGGTGCGCTATGCTTTTTAGTGCACGGTAAATATTAGCATGCGCTAATCACGTGCTAAACGCTAACTCGTGCATGTTATCCTATGGGCGCGTTAGCAGTTAGCGCACACATTGATTTAGTGTGCGCTAAATGCGCGGTAAAACGCTTAGCGCACCTTTGTAAAAGAGGGCCTTTGTTTTTTTCACATGTGCATTATTCGTCTAATAGACTGAATAATACATTTTTATTGCAGCTTCCCCCTTTTAGAGGTATGCATTTTAAACGTCATAAGAATAACCTTACTGGGCCAGACCATTGGTCCATCTAGCCCAGTAGCCTGTTCTCACGGTGGCCAATCCAGGACAGAAGTTAGTTATTAGAAATTTCATAGAACATTTTTATATGATAGATTGTAAAGTTAGTACTTTTAGTTAAAGAATTGTAAGGACATCTTTATATCCAAGGAATTGTATATGGCTTTTTTATGTAGATCCCTTTGAACTAAATGGTATTAAAGCAATTCAGAAATCTTGTATTAGATCACTGGTTCCCAACCTTGTCCTGGAGGACCACCAGGTCAATCGGGTTTTCAGGCTAGCCCTAATGAATATGCATGAGAGAGATTTGCATATAATGGAAGTGAGAGGCATGCAAATCTGCTTCATGCATATTCATTAGGGCTATCCTGAAAACCTGATTGGCCTGGTGGTCCTCCAGGACAGGGTTGGGAACCACTGTATTAGATTACATTAGATTAGAATCACAGAGGCAAGGATGATAATAAAATTTGGTATGGAGCCTGCCAGGCCCTGTGATATACCATGCTCTCCTCTCTCAGATCTTATCATTCCTGGGCAGGTTCTATGCTGAATTTTACTAAGAGTTGCTTCCATGCCCCATATTGCATTCAATATAAGTATTTAACCATCATTCATCAGATTTTGTCTTTAAGTCTACCAGAAACCCTGTTTAATCTCCTAGTTCTATATTCTTCTCGCTAAACTTTTTGCTCATGGTTTATGGTTTATTTCAGGGGTAGGGAACTCCAGTCCTCGAGAACCGTATTCCAGTCGGGTTTTCAGGATTTCCCCAATGAATATGCATTGAAAGCAGTGCATACAAATAGATCTCATGCATATTCATTAGGGAAATCCTGAAAACCCGACTGGAATACGGCTCTCGAGGACCGGAGTACACTACCCCTGGTTTATTTAGTTATATCCCCTTTTTACAAGGCGGGTTACAATACCACATTCACCATAAGCATTACAAACAGCCATAAGATACACATGTATAAATTTAATCAACGTGTCATACAAATTACCCAGTAAAAATGCTCAGCACCCATGCAAAAAAAGATGTCTCTTCAAGAGCCTCTTAAAAACAGTCACATCTTTTTGCTTTCTAATATACAGTACAAAGGAATAGGATTCCACGCTTCTGGACCAGCACAAGAAAAAGCTCCCATTCTTGTGACTTTCAACCTTGCCTGCTGTATAGTAGGAACATATACAGAGCCATGCAAAAGTTTTGCATCACCTCCCAGTACTACATTGTTCCGTCTTTCTTGCTGGATCACAGCAATATTTCTGACGCCTACTGCTGCATATTATATACTGACATGTTCAGAATTTTATTCTCTATCACCCTGCAAATTTTAAATTGATTTAGGACTTCCGATTTAAGACTTGTAACGCATAAACTGCAGAATGTCAAAAAATGTTGATATTTCGTAAATGGATTACATTAGCTATTTCAATATGTACTAAGTTTATTTGTATTTTAACTGTTACCCCCTTCAAGAGGATGTAGCCCTGAAAAGGGCTGGTTATTTTCTGCTATTCTAATAATGTATGGGCCAGCCTTTGTTCTTGATTACAAGCTTGAGGCATGGAGTGAACCAATTTTCAAAGTTCATCTGGCTGTACAACATGGTGCCAACCATTAATCAGAGCTTCAATCAACTCGACCTTTGTTTTGGGGTGTTTTCTGAACACCTTGACAGCAAAATTATTCCACAAATTCTCAATTGGATTGAGATCTGGTGACTGCCATGGCCATTCCAGTCAATGAATATGGCTCAATGTCATCCACTTTGTCACCATCTTTGCCCGATGACAGGGTGCGTTGTCATCCTGGAAGTGGAAGTCACCCTGGAAGAAACTCCTTGCAGATGGAACCATTACATTTTGCAAAGTGGAGAAATACTTGGCACCGTCCAAGCCATCAATCACTTGAAAGCGTCCAATGCCATTGGCTGACATACAACCCCAGACCATGATTTTTGTTGAATGCTTTACAGTCAAGTCCAGGCACTGTGGTTTGAAAGCCTCATTCTTAAATCGTCTTACAAACGTGTTGCTTTGGCCTCCTAACACACAGAAAGTACTCTCATCGCTGAAGATAACGTTTTCCCACACTTCTTGAGTCCACATGCTATACTTGCTGGCCCACTCAACCCATCGCTTTCTTTGCATTGCCGTTACCAACAGATTCTTTCTTGCTGCACAGCCATGTAGACCAAACTCCGGGCACCGCCACTGTACTGTTGAGGCAGATATGTTCATTGAACACATTTCCTGCCACTTAGCTGACAATTTTGGTGATGTGAGTTTGCAATCTGCCACTGAGATCCGGTGAACAACCCTGTCCTCTCACACAGTGGATTTGTGTGGTCTTCCACTTCGAGCCCTGTCAGTCACATTTCCTGTCTCTTTTTTCTTACTGAGCAAGCGTATGACTGTACTTTGATTGCACTTCACCCTGGCTGCAAATTTGCCGGCTTGAATAGCCTTTTTCATTAAGCACAACCACCGTCACACGTTCTTCTTTTGAAAGATTTCTACCTTTTCCCATGTTGTGATTACGCTGTTACTGGAGTAGCAGATGGTTATGAAAACTGATTTTCCCGCTTCACCATATATGCACGTGAATGCTGCACTGTGATTGGTTCCTCAAAACAAATGCCATTGGTTGAAAATGGAGTAATCTGATTGGACTGTTTCGATCCGGTTTTGACGCGAAATATCGACCTGTTCAACATTCCGCAGTTTATGCATTACAAGTCTTAAATCTGAAGTCCTAAATGAATTTAAAATTTGCAGGGTGATAGAGAATAAAATTCTGAACATGTCAGTATATAATATGCAGCAGTAGGCATCAGAAATATTGCTGTGATACAGCAAGAAAGACAGAACATTGTATTACTTGGAGGTGATGCAAAACTTTTGCATGTCTCTGTAGTTCTCCAGCTTGAGCAGAGCGTAAACTGCGTGATGGTACATGCTCAGATATACAGTTGATCAGAGCCCTTCCTTGAAGGCAAAGGTAAGTTAACAACGGCACTTTATATCGTATTCTAAAATCAATTTTCAACCGGTAAAGATGCACATAAAATTCAGACACATGGGGCTCCTTTTACAAAGGTGCGTTAGGGCCTTAACGCGTGGAACAGCGTGCGCTACAATGCCGCACGTGCTAGCCACTACTGCCTCCTCTTGAGCAGGCAGTAGGTTTTCGGCTAGCGTATGCTATAGCGCGCGCTAATCCGGTGCGTGCGCTAAAAACGCTAGCGCGCCTTTGTAAAAGGAGCCCGTGTTCCATTTTCCCAATACCAAACAGAACGCGGATAATTGAGTTTTGTGTAACTTGTAGCCTAATGAATGAGACTCTTGGGAACACTTAGCAGCACCAAATTGCAACTGTGTGTCAATCAGGCTCGGGTGCCGTTTACAGAATCTCAGCTAACGATGCCTACCAGAAAATGTAGGCGTTTTACTGGCCTACATTGCAGATGCCTAGTGAATCGCGCTTAATGGTGACTGAGTCCCGCTCCACCCCTAAACACGACCACTTAGGCGTAAGGCACCATTAGGCATCCTGCTGTATACACGATTCCAGCATCTACTTTTTTTTAAACAAGTTTTTAATCAGTTTTAAATGATGTGGCCAATTAACGCACCAATCACAGCGGCATCTACTTACTCTTCCCAGCTTTCTCCGCATATGGCGTGATACCATTCGCAATACTTCTTTCAGTGTTATAGCTCCATCTCTCCATTACTCAGGAATGCTTCCACAATTTCAAAGGTAGTGAATATATGACAGAGGCTGTTATATTAATATCTTTTAAAAAAAATTGCTTTATTACTATACATAACAAAAGAAAATACATAGAAACATAGAAATAGACGGCAGATAAGGGCCACGGCCCATCAAGTCTGCCCACTCTAATGACCCTCCCTATTTATCTTTGCGGATAGATCCCACATGTCTATCCCATCTGGCCTTAAAATCTGGCACGCTGCTGGCCTCAATAACCTGGAGTGGAAGACTATTCCAGCGATCAACCACCCTTTCAGTGAAGAAGAACTTCCTAGTGTCACTGTGCAGTTTCCCGCCCCTGATTTTCCACGGATGCCCCCTTGTTGCCGCGGGACCCTTGAAAAAGAAGATATCTTCTTCCACCTCGATGCGGCCCGTGAGATACTTGAATGTCTCGATCATATCTCCCCTCTCTCTACGTTCCTCGAGTGAGTAGAGCTGCAACTTCCCTAACCACATACGAGGGTATGGGAGCTCCTTGAGTCCCGAGACCATCCTGGTGGCCATTCTCTGGACCGATTCCAGTCTCAGCACATCCTTGCGGTAATGCGGCCTCCAGAATTGCACACAGTACTCCAGGTGCGGTCTCACCATGGATCTATTCAGTGGCATAATGACTTCCGGTTTACGGCTGACGAAACTCCTGCGTATGCAACCTATGATTTGCCTTGCTTTGGATGAAGGCAAGGCATTTCAGTATAATCAGGAAAAAAATAATTAGCATAAAAGAAAACATATTATATCTTTTTTAGTCCACATTTTTTGAGGGTGTCTTGTTCCTTAATGGGCTAAAGAAAATTATATTAATATCTTAATAAAGATTTACTTGTTTGACCTATCCCTGGTTGATGTGTACAGTTTCAACCCCTCTTGCACGATCTCCAGTGTTTTTCCTTGGGGTTCTTTCCCTGTTTTTTTGCATCACATTTCACCGAGCTGATGGTGCCACCTGCTGGTTCTGAAGTGTCTTTGGTCTCCTCATAGCTAATCTAATCTAATGCTTGACTTGATATACCGAGTCATCATTCAAGGAAAGCTCGACTCGATTTACAATAATTAAGTTATCGAATAAAAAACCAGAAAAGAATAAGACTAAGTTTGGTAAAGTTAATGTTCAAAGTGTTTAGCAAATAAAGATAGTTTTTAAGGATTTGCAAAAAGGTTGAAGTGAGCCAGAACTCCTTAAAAGAAGTGGAAGGTCATTCCACAGTTGAGATAGCTTAAAAATCTAATCTCATATACTTGCATGCTCAGTTAAATTCTCCTAGCGCACAAAGTTGTGTGTAAGTTACAGAATACTGGAACTTATGTATATAACATAATTGTGTAATTAGCATTAGCAACCAATAATTGACTGTACTTGGTGCTAAGATTACATTTACAGATATGTATGTAACTTTCCTTCAGTCGGCATTCATATCATTCCCTCTATAATTCCCCACAGTTTGTCTGTCTTGACTAGATTGTAAGCTCTTTTGAGCAGGGACGGTCTCTTCTGTGTTTTGATGTACAGCGCTGCGTATGTCCAGTAGCGCTAGAGAAATTATTAGAAATAATAGAAGTAGACTTCCAGAGACGGAGAGATCTTCACTGGTAAGACTTTGCTGGAAAATTGCTTCAAAACTTGAGGAAAGGGAGACTTAAAGTTAAATAAGTAAGCTCAGGAACTTTATTTTAAGTACTAGCAAGGAAGTTTAAGGGATAGTTTTTTTTCTTAGCATAGAATGTCTCTGTTATAGCTGATAGGCTAGCTTTTAACCCTTTCAGGACCATAAGGATCGTAGGCCAATTTTTGTGGTTTTGACAACATTTTTATGGTAAAAAGGGCTTGCAGATGCCAAAAAATTGATTTTTTTTGTGAAATATCATTATTTTTATTTAAAAAAATCACACTTCTGGCTTATGGACAGTGTGGCAAGTGAATCTTCTCGTCAATCTGGCAACGACGCTAATGAATGAATGTCGGAACCAGTTTGTTTACATAAAGGCAGTATCATATGGAATCCATACATATCAAATTTAGAACTGTAGACTATCCCAATCAAAATTTATAGGATTTTAAAGTTATGGAACAAATATGTCCCTTGGTCCTGAAAGGGTTAAAGAGGCTATTTAAAAATTGTTATAGTATAAATATAATGCACAGCTAATAGGTAAAAGAAGCCTCAATTCAGACTTTAATTTATTCCCTCCCTCCTTCCGTCCCACCCCAACCCCTGCCTACCTCTGGCCTGATCTCTGATTTATGGGCCTTTAAACCAATTAGAAGGCAACAAAAGTAATTAGGGCATCTATATTAGTAAGTAATTAGCTCTTAGAAATACAGTCTACTAGATCCTTAGAGGGGAACTTACCAATAACATTACAAAATAATAATAACTAAATATTACCAAAACCTAACACATAACTAGCAATCTTAGGGGACCTTAAGGTACATATTACCATCCCTTAAGCAACCTAACAAAGAAATCACCAATATTAAGATGCAGGCAGCAGTCCACAGCAAGATGGGGATTATACAGTCTTTTGCACTGTCACATGTTTGATTATCTCCCAGTTAGTGAGAGGTTGTATGTGTTTGCTGAGTGCAAAGAGCTCCGAGTCCTAGCACTCAGGGAACAGGTCCAATCTCTAAAGTAGTAGACTTGGAGGAGCTGAGGGAGACAGAGAGGTACATAGAGGAGACCTACGGGGAAAACACATATCAACCAGCCTTCATTGATAAACTTTTAATTCCTTATGCATCTTACAGAACTCGCCAATCTAGTAATCAAAACCTGCTCACTATTCCTTTTTTTAAAAAATTCTTTATTCATTTTCAAAATTACACTAACGTGTTAAATATATTCATTCACAGTAACAATAAATACATGACTTATAAACAATCATTGGTATATTACATAAATTCTTATCCCTTCCCCTTTCCCATCCCTCCCATATAAAATATGTAATAATAAAATACCCCCCTCCCTACACCTTAAACTGATAAATATAAGGGAAACAATTTTACTTAATCCTTACAATACAATATTTTGTTAATGGTTTTCACACATCTTGAAATTTCTTAAAATCTCCCCGTTGTAAAAGCAATAAATCTTTCCATTTTTATGTTCAAATCTGTTTTATTAAGCAATAACAACAGGAAGTACAACAGCAGTAGGAAACATGGTATACAATGTCACCCAACAACAACCGCAGAGGACTGGACTCTGATGTCTCCCACGATCGAACACCACCCCCTCCCCACAGAGAGAACCCCCCCATCCCCCCCACCCCCCCCAATGAACATACAACTCTCAAGCAGGGAACATCAATGGTAGGGAGAGGCACGGACTCACAGGTGGAGTCTGTTCAATATTCGGCTACGACTGTCAGGGGTCAAAGTGTTCAAAAATCTTTCCATTTTATAGATATGGCATAAAGAGTTCCACTGCTCACTATTCCTCCAATAAGAGAACTCTTTTACGACACTACACGCAAATCCATCTTCTCTGTCACAGCTACCACAATGTGGAATGCTCTTCCCACTGATCTTCGTCTAGAAAATTCTTTAGATAAAAGATGCCTTAAAAGACGCCTTTACCTTGTAAATGCTATTCCCTTTGAAATTCGATTTTTCAGAAATTTTAAGACAACCAAAACGCTTTTTTTTTAGAAGCGATCTCCCCAGCCTAATTGTACCTCCCTCTCCCATTTCCCTCTTTTATTTTTATCTCAGTGTATTTATTAATCTTTCCTTCCCATCCTTTCCTAATGTATCATTATGTTCATGCGTAAATGTCTCCCCCCCCCTTTTTTTAGTTTAGATAAGTTTTTATTCTTCTTTTAATTTTTACTACATATTATTATAAACCTGTATGATAAATGGTCTATCAAAAATAAAGAAACTTGAAACTTGATGTTGTAGAGAAGTCCACCTCCAGTCTGGCAGCCCCTGGGCCGCCTTGGACGAGGGAGTCTTAAAGAAGAGCATCACCCTGGGGAATTAGAAAGCAATCCTGTAGCCAGGACCTGCCCACCAGGGAATGTAAAATCCTCTCGCACCAAGCAGGGCAGGATTAATTTGTCGAAGGCCCCTAGGCACACAAGTACACTGGGCCCCCCTGCCCCGCCCCACCCCACCATGCGCCCAGGCGGAAACAGGAAGCTGTGTCAGAGGGAAGCTTTGGGCAAGCAGCACTGCTTGCACAATTACAATTACCGTTGCCTTTCTTACCCGCGTTGCTTGCTTGTCTTACTTTCCGTCAATGGGAGGGGGTTTGTGTTGCCGATCGGGGGGGGGGGGGGGGGGGCCCCGCGTTGCCGATCGATGCTGGAGGGGCTTATCACCATTTGGAAAGAACAATGTTGATGCCCTCCTTCATTGGGTCCCCCTGACTATTTCGGGCCCTAGGCATGTGCCTACTTGGCCTATTGGTTAATCCTGCCCTGGCACCAAGGATATGTCTCCAGGGGCTTCTTCCCAGGAGGGAAGAGTTAGGAAGGCTGATGCTTCAAACTGAGTTTTTTGAGTACCAAGTCGTGCCATTAGAAATGAATTTAGAGCAATTAGAGTTTCAGTATGCGTGAGATGACAATGTTGAATTTCACAATTTTGATTTATTTATTTTTTTTTTTGCAGTCTCAGACTCATGAATTTCCTGATGCTGCCATGGGATGAAACACTGGCCATCGCTGGTTGGGCTGAGAGCTTGTTTTGTTACACCTGCTAAAAGATAAATATGATATTTTCACTTCATACATTTGAAGCAATATGTGAATGAATTGTTATATGTGGTTTTTGGACATTTTGGCCCAGGTTCTCAAACTGGCACCGATATCGGTGGTCGCCTTAAAACTGGCTGACGATTGAGTGTCAATCACGCATTGGCACTGGTTTTGGAATCACACTGATGTGAAAGATAAGCACCAGAAATGTAGGCCTGGGTTTTCTGGGCCTACATTTCTGGTGCCTATCTTTAGGTGAATTGTGCCTACATAGGTGCTTTAGGATGCCTAACGCCACTTCTGGCGTTGGCCACGCCTACTTTGGCTTTCAATGGCCTAAAGCGCTTACATAGGCATGATTCCAGCACTTATTTTCTAGGCACCAGTATGTACCTCAAATCTTGGTTAAAAACACCGTTTGGGCAGCATTTTTAAAGAAGGTATGGGTGCCTACCAGCACCTAGAAAATCGGCGCCAGTTTGAGAATCAATGCCTTTATTAACTATGATAACAATTGTGAGAAATTTGAACTACTGGAGGGTTTTATGCCTATGAAGTGATTCACCTTGTCTAGTTAGCGTCCTCTTTGACAGGGTTCTGAGACTTTTCCTCTGGCTTTACTCATTTTTTTAGGACTGTTTTAGCAGCTTGTTTTGGATATTTGTAAACAGTGGAGTTCCCTGGGGCAGGGCAACAACCGCTGCTTTTTAACATACTTATCAATGATCTAGAGATGGAACTAGCTAGTGAGATAATTAAATTTGCTGATGACACAAAACATAAGAACATAAGAATAGCCTTACTGGGTCAGACTAATGGTCCATCAATCCCAGTAGCCCGTTCTCACGGTGGCCAATCCAGGTCCCTAGTACCTGACCAAAACCCAAGAAGTAGCAACATTCCAGCATCTCAAAGAATAGCAAGATTCCGGAACCCCAATGAGATCAACATTCCAGAGCTGAGATTGTGATGTCATAATGCCTCATTTCACAGTGCCTCAGAGCCAGCCTCATCAGTGGCGTTACAATAGCTTGATTGTCCGATACTTGGCACATTTAAGAGCATAAGAATAGCCTTACTGGGTCAGACCAATGGTCCATCAAGCCCAGTAGCCCGTTCTCACGGTGGCCAATTCAGGTCCCTAGTACCTGGCCAAAACCCAAAGAGTAGCACCGTTCGATGCTACCGATCCAGGACAAGCAGTGGCTTGCCCCTGTCTTTCTCAATAACAGACTATGGACTTTTCCTCCAGGAACTTGTCCAAACCTTTCTTAAAACCAGCTACGCTATCTGCTCTTATCACAACCTCTGGCAATGCGTTCTAGAGCTTAACTATTCTCTGAGTGAAAAAAAAATTTCTTCCTATTGGTTTTAAAAGTATTTCTTTGTAACTTCACCAAGTGTCCCCCTAGTCTGTAAGTTTTGACGGAGTGAAAAATTGATCCACTTGTACCCGTTCTACTCCACTCAGGATTTTGTAGACTTCAAGCTTCAAAGTTGTTAAATCACAAGAGGATTGTGAAAAATTGAAAGAGGACCTTGCGAGAATGGAAGACCGGTCATCAAAATGGGAGATGATGTTTAATGTGAGCAAGTGCAAAGTGATGAATGTGGGAAAGAGGAACCCAGACCATAGCTACCTGATGTAGGGTTCCACGTTATGAGTCACTGCCCAAGAAAAGGATCTAGGACAGTATCATCATTGAGGATATGTTGAAACCCTCAGCTCATTGTGCAACAGCACCTGAGAAAGCAAATAGAATGTTAGGAATTATCAGGATTGGAAGACAAAGATGAGAATGTTATTATGCCCGAATATCTCCATGGTGTGGCCGCGCCCTGAATTCTGTGTGCTATTCTGGTTGCCACATCTGAAAAAAGATATAGCAGAATTCGAAAAGGTACAGTATTTATTTATTTAATTTATTTTAAAAATTTGTCAACCGCCTATTCCTAAGCGGCATTACAGAAGTAACATACATAAAGTATAACAAACACGACTTATACACATATCTAAAAATACAAGTAAATAATTATATCTTAAAACCAAGATTTCATAAATCCTCATAAAATCATACATCTTAAAACCAGCATTAATCAATGTATCATTTATTAAAAAGCTTATAAAAATAGAGCAGTTTTAACATCTGAATATCAGACAGATAGGGTGACGAAAATGATAAAAGAGATGGGATGACTTCCCTATGAGGAAAGGCTAAAGCAGCTTGGGCTTTTCAGCCTGGAGAAGAGCCGGCTCAGGGGAGATATGATAGAGGTCTATAAAATACTGAGAAGTGAATGGGATGGGTAGATGTGAATCACTTATTTACTCTTTCCACAAATACTAGACTAAGGGCTATGTAAAGAAGATATTAAGGAGTAGATTTAAAACAAACTAGAGAAAATATTTCTTCACTCCATGTGTAATTAAACTCCAGAATTTGTTATCAGGAACGTGGTGAAAGTAGTTAGCTTCGTAGGGTTTAAAAAGGGTTTGGATAATTTCCTAAAACAAATGTCCTGAAGGACATTTGGGGAAATCCACTACTTATTCTTAGGATAAGCAACATAAAATCTGTTTTACCTTTTGGGATCTTGCCAGCTACTTGTGACCTGGGTTGGTCACTGTTGGAAACAGAATACTGGGCTTGATGGACCTTTGGTCTCTCCCAGTATGGCAATATTCTTATGTGTATGTTGTATTGTTTTCCATATTGTTTCTGGGAATTTTCATTTTGTTTCATTTCCTTCTTTTTTTTGTCATTTCAAGAGCAGTTGAATGCACACTTATTTTTTTTTTTTTTTTAAATAAAAAAGTACACACATTTCATAATACATGAGTACTATTTATGAAAAGTACACTTTACTTGCAAATACTGTTTCCTGATACTGTGTGCATTATTTGTGCATTCATATTACATATAACATAATAACAAATTTCTAGACCACATAACCCTTAGTTCAATGCGGTTTACAAAAGATTATGCTATGAGTACATGGAGAGATAATATAATACACAAAGAATTGGCTAGCCAAAAATTTAGAAAAAAGAAAAGTTTTCTATAATGTTTATAGGATGTTGATCTGGTCAATAATGGGCGAAATTCTTTGTCAAAATGAGCTGCTTGATAGGAAAGACATTGCATTCATATTAGTTCACACATATGTACTATTGCAGTGTACAGTGCTCCCCCACAAATTCGCGGTCGGCGGTTCGCGGTCCCGGTCATTCACAATATTTTGCAACCACAAATGACCGGGCAGGAGAGGGCAGCCGGAGAGGCAGGAGAGGGCAGCTGGAGAGGCAGGAGAGGGCAGCCTGAGCACCGGCGAGTGAAGGAAATCACTCACTGTATGCTCCGACCGCCTCTTCCTGTACTAAAGTCGGGCCTCACCAATCAGGAGTGCTTTGACACGTTTGACAGGTTTACTATTGTAGCTAAGTACACTATACTTACACACCCCTTTCCTGTACCCTTTAGACCTCTCTGTAGGAGGTTGTGATGGACTGGTTCCCCCATTCTGGTGTTCACCTGAAGCAATCGAGCAGCTTTCCCTCCCAGTTTCTTTGGGTCAGAAATAGAGAATGACACAGGGACAAAATTTTCCCTGTCCCTGCGAGTTCATTTCCTGTCCCTGCCCCATTCCTGCAAGCTCTGTCCTCACCTGCACAAGCCTCAAATACTTTAAAATCATAAACGTTCGAGGCTTGTGCTGTTAAGTCAGAGCTTACAGGAATGGGACAGGGACAGGGACAGCGACAAAACTCGGGGGGACAGGAAGGGGAAATTGAGCTCCTGTGGGGGCGGGGACAAATTTTTCCCTGTGCCATTCTCTCTAGTCAGAAATTCTACTAGTCAGAGACCTTTCTTTCAATAAGTAACAGAATGCTGTAACCTTCAGAGTTGGATTCTGTGCCTATGCATTGGTATTACAGGAACGGCCTTGGCCTCGGTGTTAACATCTCCAGTGGCAGTGGCTGGAATCTGGAGCCCAAGACAAGGAATCAGCCCAGGTTTTCTCTTTAAGGGATGTATCCCTCTTACCGTGTCATTCATGAAGGAAGACCCTGTTCTAGAAAATATGGGGTAAGGAATAGTCAGAGTTCCTTTAATCTGGTAGAACTGCTTTGCTCAACAGGCAGAACCATAGCTATCTCCATTTCCAAGAAGACGGTTCTTTCAGTCTTAGATGGGGAAGGCTCTGCTCTTCATCTCCCCACTTTGTCTCTCATCCTTTCAACTGAGAACTTTAAATACCAACTACAGCCTCCGCACCCTGAGGTTGTGGGTTCAAATCCCATGCTGCTTCTTGTGACCCTGGGTAAATGACTTAATCCCCCATTGCTCCAGGTCCATTAGATAGAGTGTGAGCCCACCGGGACGGTTAGGAAAAATTGCTTGAGTACCTGAATGTAAGCCACCGAGACTATGGGCTCCTTTTATCAAGCTGCGCTAGCGGGGTTAACGCGCGCAACTTTTAACCCCCGCGCTGGCCTAAAACCTACCGCCTGCTCAAGAGGAGGCGAGAGCTGCGAGCGCGGCCGGCGGTTTAGCACGTGGTATTACGCGCGTTAAACTGCCAGCACGCCTTTGTAAAAGGAGCCCTATAAGAGATACATAAATGCTAAAAATAATAATAAATAACTCACAATTTCCTTTTCTTTCTTCCTATTGCTTGTCACCCACTCTGTCATTCTTCCTCCTGATCCCTTTCTATCTCTCTCCTGCCAGTCTTTCTCTTCCTCCTTCCTGCATGATGGCAGCTGGTTAAGTGCACCAACTACCCCTCTTCCAGTCAACATAACAGTGATTAATGCATTCCCCAGTGGCTCCTGGAAATGCAAGAAGGAATTTTTATGACTCAATGACAGTTGTATAATATCAGTTAAAAGGAGGTAGGGTGACTTATTCAAGGTCGTCCAGAATTTACTGGAGTGTAACCTTCAGCTCACACCCCAGTGCTTCTTCTTGATGCACAGCTGTTCTGGACACAGAAGGCCCCTGAACTAACATGTTTGTGAGTTCTGTTCACAATTTTGTTTTATGTTCACGGGGATATTATATTTAGTTTGTGGACTCGTAATGAAGGCATTTACACTAGGGAATGACACAGGGATGAGGATTCACAGTAAATCCATGGTAATGATTTAAAAAAAAAAAAAGACACCTGAAAACCCCCACAGAAACAGTAAAAAGCCTTGCTCCTGCAGTAAAAAAAACAAACAAACAAACCCAACTCCCCCCCCTCGAACAACAGCTGCAATTACCGCTCCTGTGGGTCTGGCATCTCTATGTCTTCCTCCACTCCCCCATCCATGTTTTCCACTGCAGTATGTACCTTATGGAGCAATTAATGATCCCCAGAGGCCTGCTTGTGGCTTTCCCTCTGCCAGGTCCCTAGTGTTTGTGAATGTAACTTGCCTTTTGCTATCACTGAAAAAGTTGTGAAATGTATCCTAGATTAAGGAATGACTCAGGGTTCATAATTATGAACCAAGAATCATTATCCTTTATATTTCTTGAATTTACTTTATTAGAAAATAGCAAGATAACTCCCCATTAATGTGGGCTTGAAAGGAGCTTTGTATGTATGATTTGATTATGTATTGTTTTATGTGATTTTCCTTTTTTCTCTGTATCTTTGGATATTGTAAAGTATTCAAAATTATTAAAAAAAAAAAAAAAAAAAAGAAAAAGTTGTGAAATAATAATAAATAAATAAATCCCTGTGCCAGATTCCTTCTAGCTTTTATGCTTTCACAAAATCACTCTTAATATCTTGACTCTTATATCTCAGGATTATTAATACAGGAAGTCAGCCTATGGAAGGATGTGGCAGGACTTGAGCCCTGCAGTGATTCAGAAGCCCAGTGCTTGGTTTGCACTTCCTCTTTGCTTCTTTGGCGGCTGTACAGTTTATCATGCGCAAGCAGCTGGTCGTCCCCAGTCCCAACTGCCCACAGCACTCACTGCACCAGTTCATGCCTGAAGCCAGTTCGCCCCTAAACACCAGTGAAAACATAACTCTTGAAATAAACATTTATGCAAACAAAAATGGAAAGCTGTCACTCCAACAAGTGGAAAAAATGTTTTCTGTTCTTAAAAAAAGGATCAGTTGAATTTGTGGCTTTATCATCGGCTTTGACTAACAAAGCTGAAATCACAGCTGAAGAAAAGATCTGTGGTCTCAAAAGTTTATCTATTGCAATATCCATGTTTCAAATCTTTGATATGGTGTTACAATTGACAACGATGCCAAATTTCTCCAGGACGTATGACTTCTAGAATGCAACAATACTAAATTTATCACAGATATGAAATGTCAAAAGTTAATTTTTTTTAAATAAAAACCAAAATGCCTCTACATAAAATAATCTCAATTAATTCAAATAAATATAATATTAGAATAGAACGTGTTGAGTTAGCTCAGTACCCCCACACACCCGGTCATTTGTACAGTGACCAATGGTACGGAGAACCATCACGGCCACATTCTGTTCTCTTTACACCATGAATATAATCCAGGGCTGTGGAGTCGGTAGATAAATGTTCCGACTCCGACTCCTCAGTTTTTTGTACTTCAGACTCCGACTCCAGGTACCCAAAATTTCCTCCGACTCCGACTCCACAGCACTGGTTAATTTTCAGATCGTTAAAATAGAATGTCAAGTTGAGAGAAATGAGCATTTTCGACACCACCTTCTTTTTGCTTTTAATCAAGGTTCTAAGGCCGCAGAAGCTGCTCGCAACATTTGTGCTGTGTATATAGTGGGTGCTGTAGCTGAAAGAATCGCTCGTGATTGGTATGCCAAGTTCAAATATGGAGTCGGTAGATAAATGTTCCGACTCTGACTCCTAAGTTTTTTGTACTTCTGACTCCGACTCCAGGTACCCGAAATTTCCTCCGACTCCGACTCCTCGACTCCGACTCCACAGCCCTGATATAATCAATGTAATATGTTACCAAGATGGTTGGAACTTCACGTGTTTTGGGGCCACACCAATTGGACATTTGGCCGATGGTTATTCTACAAGTGCCATATTGACAACAGAGGAGACAGGCAATTGTACATGTCTCATCAGTATTCGGATAAGTGGCTTCTTTTTTGCTTTGTCATTTTAATCTTTTTTTGCATATTATTTATATGTAGTTCAGAAGCATAAGAAAGCTATTTTAGTCTGTTTGATGACTATAATAAGACCATAACAAGTATTTTGTATCATCATCTTGGTAACATATTGCATTCATTATATTCATGGTGTAAGGAGATCAGAATTTCGCCGTGATGGTTCTCCGTACCATTGGTCACTGTACAAATGACCGGGTGTGTGGGGGTACTGAGCTAACTCAACATATTCTATTCTAATATTATATTTATTTGAATTAATTGAGATTATTTTATGTAGAGGCATTTTGGCTTTTATTTATATCTTTAGTGGAGTGCCTATGTTATAGCATTATCCCCAAGATATTTGTTAAGAAATCATTTTTACAAACACTTGTTAGGAAACAAGGCTCATCTCAATCTGTTTCCTTTTGAAATTAATGTCTTGGTTGCAGGGGCTAGCTTTGTGAGTGCAGAGGGTGCTATTCAGCAAACTCCTCTATGTCCAGGGAAGGATAATTTGTGTTGCATAGGACACCACCAGTCATTATGAAAAGCTGGTTCCCAGGGTTGCAGTTAATAAAAACAGTCAGTAGATGTCGCCATAACATAGGACATTAGGCACAAATTTTGATTAACATGGAGCCACATGCTTGCTTGCAGAATGTATGCCTGACTGAGTATACATTAACATGTCACAAATTATATGTATAAATCTGTGAATGATAGGTAAGGGGGATTTCTAAATGTATCATTGGGAAAATTAAACTGAGTGAGAGTCTTGGGTAGGTTCAGAGCTGGCCCAAAGTATTTAATGCCCTGGGGCGACTTTCAGCCATGTGTGCCCTCCCCGTCCCAGAATGGAAAAAGGAATGGAAGAAAGGATGCTGGTGCCACCTCCAAAATAGTGTCTCTCTAAGAAGTTGCCTAATCTGTCTAGCAGCAAGGTTGGCCCTGGGTAGATTCTATCACAGAACACAAATAAAAATATGTATTCAGTCTGTACAGATGATGACTGCAAAATAATTTTTTTTTTTTAATGGACTGATTACATGCATTATTTGATTTATTAATCCTCAGATTCTAAACTCGTAGCACCTAAAAGTAAAAACACTAGCCGTCATGCACATAAGTGTTGATAGGGCACTATGGCACTAGTGATGGTCCAAATATTTAAATAGCGGGGAAATAACATGTCACTACATCCAGCACTACAGAATATTATAACAAAAACCTCACATGCTGTTTATGGGATTTGTGCACTGTTTCTACATAATGAAGGCTTATTATTTCAAAATGGCATTTGAAACTAGTTCCTAATAGTTTGTCGATTTGCAACTTTTGCCATGACTTGTGGCTAGGGAGTCATTATCTCCGCAATATTTTCTCAATAATTCTCACTAGGTAGTTAAGTTCCTTGTAAATTTTTCATATTACTTGTGATCAGGTAGTCACTATCTTATGCTTATCTTTATTTTTCTTATTCTTTCTGTCTCCTACCCTCTTGTTCCTATCCTGCTTGTTTTCCCCTTAAGATATTGTAAACCTTTCCTGCTCTTTTTGTCCTCTTGTGTCTAGTTTGCTTAATTTGTTTGTGTACATTCCCCTTGTTATGTTTTTATTTTAAATATTGCCCACTGTTTCTATTTATTGTACACTGCTTTAATTTGATTTTTTTTTTGTTAAAAATGATGGTATATCAAATAAAATAACTGTAACTGCAATCATGTGTGGGTCCCACTCTCACACGCTTAACATAGAATAGTATAAATTACATGCTACAGTGCAACCTTTGCGTGCTCAGATTTATGCCTTTTACATGGTGGCCTGTTCAAATGTGGATTTATGTTCTGTTTTATAATGGAATCTGAGCACCCAGATAGGCTTATGGAACTTGCAACTCAGTGCCCTGCAATTTGATGCTCAGATTTGTGTGGCCTTTATAGAATTGCTCTCTTCAATCATTGTTCAAACGAAGCTTGCTTATTGCAATGCTTTATATCTGGGTGTAACTAAATTGATTTGGGGGGAAAGGGAAACCTGAGCATTGTTACTCAGTTATTGAAGCAGCTCCATTGACTGCCTGTGATGTATCATGTTTAATATAAGGTTTTGGTGTTTATCTTCTAGACCAGGGGTAGGCAATTCCAGTCCTTGAGACTCGAGAGCCACGGGCAGGTCAGGTTTTCAGGATATCCACAATAAATGCGTACGAGATAGATTTGCATCTCAAGGAGGCAATGCATACATATCCATCTCATACATATTCATTGTGGATATCCTGAAAACCCGACCTGCCTATGGTTCTCGAGGACTGGTGTTGCTTGAGATCTGGTAGTGAGAGGTGAGTTTCTGCATCAGCACCAAATACAATTTGCCATGCAGAGACATCAGCAGGTGCCTTCTCTATTATGGGCCCAGCACTTAGGAATAAGCTCCCAGGACATATTTGTTTTTGTCCAACATGGCACCATTATTATTAACTTTCAATTTTGCTAATTTTGGCTAGGGTTCTCTACACAGTGCTGATCGCATGTCAATCACATGATGGCATCATATAGAGAATTGCACCTCTGGGAAGATAGACACCAGAAATGTTGGCCAGGCTCTTTCCAGGCCTACATTTCCAGCACCTATCTGTGTTGAGAATCACGCCTACGTAGGCACTTTAGGTTGCCTAACGCCACTTCTGGCATTAGCCACACCCATAGTGGCATTAAGCGCTGTAAAGTGCCTAAGTAGGCACGATTCCAGCGCCTTTAATTTAGGCACTGGTAGGTACTGTAACGTTTTTTTGATGCTTTAAATGGCATTTCTCAATTAACTTAGGCGCCATTTATAAAAATTTTCCCCTTTGAGTTTACCTCACTCATTATATTTCGTCTTTTTTTACTACTGTTATACTCTTAACAAAATAGTTTTTTGCTGAATTGTACTTGCTGTACACCACCTTGAGCGAATCTTTTCATAAAGGTGGTTAATAAATCCAAATAGAGAAATGAGTTTAAGAAGCTAAGTTGTTTACATAGGCATTTTTGTTTTGTTTTTTCAAAGCAGTTTATTGAATGACAAAGTACAGACCAACAAAGCAGCTGAAACAATGTTTTCAGAATACAAAATACTGTGCACAAAACAGCAAACCACCAAAACAGGCGGAGACAGTCAGAGACCGGATTGGATGGTTAGATCCAGACTCAGCCAAGCACAGCCCTACAAAAGGATCCCACCTGCCCCTCCAACCCCCGCACTGCCCCCCCTACCCTCCCTCCTGTCCCACCCTTAACCCACTGGCAGCACTGGTAAGGCTTTTTTTTTTTTTTTTTTTTTTAATACTGCTTAGCTGAAAGCTTTATGTCCCGGATTCTGTTTACGTTGCCTAAAAAATCCACGCTACAAAAATCTGCGCTTATTGCTATTCTATAAACCGCATCTAGAGTTAGGCGTAGTTCACTGAATACAATTAATGCCTATCCTTAAACATACTCTCAAGAATTTTTCAAAATATTGTTTAAATTTATATCATGCCTTATGAAACTGTTTTTTATACTTTTAAATGACACGAGGGGAATCTCTAAGGGCCACTTGTCCGCTCTCAATTCCTGCAGTACAGTGTGGCAGCACTCGTCACTGGTTCACCAAAGTGTGTCCTCTGTTCTATCTTATTCTCTTTTTTTATATTTGTGAGATTTCTATCATTAATAAATATATCTAATCTTCATATTGTTTCTAATTCTTCATATTATTTCTATGCATTTAATAAATAAATATTCTAAAACATCTTCAAAATCATTTCCAGGATATCAATCCATTGTATTTTTATCTGTTCCGTATGTTTTCTTAGTCATTTCAGCAAACTATCATTCCTTCTAATTCATTTTTAATAGAGTTACTGAAATGTTCTTGTCCCCTAGATAATTTAGCTTGTTTTTATCTGTTACACTATGCCCCACCAACGCATTTCGTATCTTCCTCAGGATGGGGAAAGTGCCTTAACTACAACAAAACAAACACAGCAACATATGCTTTAGTCAAAGGGGAAAATAAATGAATTATATCCTAACTTTGTATCATTCCCTTCAACTACTCACCAACTACATTCATTCATTTGCTTAGTCGCACTGCTTCCAACAGGTCATCAAAAGATGGCGGCGATGTTCAGTTACTACATGAGATACACCCCCCCTGGTGACATCATCCACAGGTTACCCAATCACGCACCACTCTTCAAGCTGGGTTCTTCAAAGAACTTTATCAATCATCATCAATCCATATACCAATCCTACCATTATTTTCCTGTATTGTTCATTCAACTAGAGTTAGCCAGTCGCTGGTTTCATTCAATCCTAAAGGCTGCATACTTTGTAATTCATGCATCCAAAGGAGCTCTTTTAAATTTAACGTCCGAGTGAGATTCCCACCTTCCCACCCTACCTCTACCGCATCTAACACCCGCCATTTGAGATCTTTCATAGAATGTTTAAATAACTTCCAATGACGCACTAGGGGGGTGGTCTCATTCTGGGTATGAACCCGTGACTTGTGTTCTGTTAATCTCACCTTTATCCTTAAACATAGTAAATGACGGCAGATACCTGAATGGTCCATCCAGTCTCCCCATTAAAAATACACGATTAAATGAACTTGTTTCTTCTTTGATATTTCAGGGCCACAGGCTAAAATCAACCTGGAATTGTCCTCTACTCCGTCCCTCTGCCCCTCCACTCCTTCCCGACTCCCCTGCCACGCGCACACCCTCATTCCGGTCCTCTGTTCCTCTTTAATTTTCCTGGCACGAGCAGCGTCATGAACTTGCTGCCTGCGTCGTGTCTGATCTCCCTCTGATGTCACTTCCTAGGCGCGGGACCCGGAAGTGACATCAGAGAGAGCCGACGCTGATGCGAGCAGCAAGTTCATGATGCTGCTTGCACCAGGAAGATTTAAGAGGTATGAGGGAAGGGCAAGGGGGCAGGGGGGTAGAGAAAAGGATGGGTGCCGGCGACCCCACCAACATTGTGTCTGGGGTGGACCGCCCCATGCCCCCCATTACTATGCTACTGCTTATGACCTTTAAAAAAAAAAAGCGCTCAAAACTTTCTTGTTTCAGAAATTCATTCGTAGTTGTTAATGATTGGGATAATATCTTCTTTTTCTATATGTATATCCTAGTTAATTAATCCTTCTTTGTATGTAATCCGCTGTGAACTATTTGTTGGCAATAGCGGAATATAAATGATTTAACTGTAACTTAGAAAGTTGTGCGTAAATATTCTAATTAGTGCCAGTTAATGCCAATAAATGCTTGTTAATTGGCAATTATCAGTGTAGAGTGACTGTTTTTTTTAATTTTTGAACATTTTAATGCTTCACACACAAGTAACAAAAACTTGTACTGAAATTAAGATATAACAAGGAAGAACATTCCATTCCATCCTCCAAGATGCAATGGAAACAATATACTAAGAAATAGAATATCCTCTCTTGGCTCCCAAAAAGGGATCCTTCAGAAATCCTTAGAGAGATACATCAATAGGAAAAAAAAAATTAAAGAAATATAATCATTTGCTTACTATCTTTCCATTGGCTCGAATTATACTACCTTTAAATCTCTAAACAGGAGGAGCACTAACCGATTGTTTAAGACGTACTGGGTCATAGAAAACATATCTCACTTGTTGACATTTAATCAAACATTTAACTGGATATGGCAGAAAAAAATTCCTCTTAGGTGGCCCGTCACTGGACACTATGGGGCAAATTCTGTAAAAGTCGCCTAAAGTTAGGCGTCCACGATGTGGACATCCAGCAACTTAGGCGTCCAAATAAATTGGATAATAAGCCAAATTAACGACTTTAACAAGCAATAATTGAAAGTTAGATGTCTAAAGGCTGTGCGTGATTCACAAAATAGGCGTCCACAATTTCATAGATGCCCATCAGAAAAAGCTTTGCCTAAAGGAATAGGCGTGGGCGTGGCTTTCATCCGGACGTCCATTTACAGAATCGCATGTCGCTCTGCGTCCTAACGTGTCTACATTCTCACCTAAAATGTAGGCGTTGCAAAACCAGGTCTACTTGTGGGTGTTAGTTTGGCATGAGTTAGATGGACGCGACTCAGGCGTCACTTAGGCGTACCGGAGGGGTCCACATATAGGTGAATGGGGCTTCTATTTTTGGGGGTAAAGAGGACTCCTCTTTGATAATAATGGAAAATGAAGTTTAACTCAAGCATAGTACATGATAAAATGTATTGCATACTAAACATCATTCCCAAAGTTTAAGAAAATAAGAAGAGAAACCCTACTCACAATGGCTGTGGCTCAGAGCAAGTAGACATGTCTGATGTACAATCTTGATATCATTGTGACATCATCACTATGCACCAGGGGTTGTGTGAAGTGATAGAATCCCCGATCATCCCCATACACTCCTGACATCCCACCCCACACCCCTGTACCTTCAATGAAAAATCAGCAGGACGGAAGCCCACTCCCTCCTGCCGATATGGTCGCCTCTTCAAAATAGTGACCCTTCCCCCTCCCAGTGCATCTTGGGATATACTGGGTGGGGCTTAAGGCCCTGATTGGCCAACTAGGTTATGTATCATTAAGTTTTCCAATACTCAGATGAAAACTCTTAAAAATCTTTGTCAGCAGACTTTTCCACAAGCAGCTCTTTGGTGTTTTATGTTTTAGTTCTAATGTTTTAATTTGAATTTTTGTTTGAAGTAACTATTTTATGTATATCTTTTATAAGCAGCTTAATTTTAGGTGGGGTATACATTTTAAAAATAAATACAGGGCCATGGATTTAACACTTAAATGATAGGCAATAACTGAGACACAGGGTTAAGAGCCAGCTGTGAGTTTATACAGAAAGAGTAGGGTTACCAGATTTTCCATTTGGAAAATCTGGACCCCCTAGACTGGCCCCCGGGCCCGACCAGTTCCACCCATCCCTGCCCCGTTAAGAACCCATTGTGGCCCACGAGTCAAAAAGTTTGCCCAACCCCTGGACTAGACCAATAGTTCTACATCTAGAAATCATGATTGCTATGTGCAAGTCTACATAAAGATGTAGGGCCTGATATTTAACAACAGTGGTCAACAGTTAAGTAAAATGTCAGCTGGCACAGCTAAGATTAAACTGGATATTCATCGCCCATGAGAGATGTAGCCAGGATTCAATTTTTTGGGGTTGCCCAGAGGTGGATGGGAGGGGTGCAATCAGTGGCATAGCACGGGTGGTGGCGCCCCTCCCCTGCCCCCTTCTCCACCCCCACTCCATCTGCTACTGTCCCACACCCTCCTGCACCCCTTCCCCCACACCTCTTTAACATTTGTGGCGTGTTCAGCAACCCCAACCAGCCGGCTCGTCTTCTGATGTAACTTCCTAGGCGAGGGTCCAGGAAGTGATGTCAGAAGAAGAGCCGATGCTAGCACGAACATTAAAGAGGTATGGGGGAAGGGCAGCAGCATGAGCGGTAGGGGGGGAGGCGGGGAAGGAGCAGAAAGGAGAATTGGTGCTGGCACCCCCACTAAGAGGGCAGACGGAGCAGACTGCCCCTCCCCCTCTTACTACACTACTGGTGCAATGCATTTTATCTCTTCTCCTCTGTCTTCCCTACTATGTTAATCATTTTGCTTTTGCGTGCAGGAATGTTCAGTCTCCCCACCAGCTGAGATTCACCGACTTAGCGGTAAAGAAGTTGGCAGCTTCCGTTCCAGCCACTCCCGCCGACACTCATTGTGTATGCTCAGTACATGCGCAAACTGAGCATGCGGGTGGAATCGGAGATCAGAAAAGAGGCCACCAACTTCTTTGCCATTAGAGACAATGTTAAGTGGGGCTTAACTCCTACCTTCGCCATCCTGCTGTACTTCAAGGGATTTCAGGTAGGCCTGGGAGGGAGGGGGGTCTGTCCTGTATGGGTGGGGTAGAGAGGAAAGGGACTGTCTTGGAGTAAGCTTGAGAGGGGGGAGAAGGAGTCATATGGCTCGGGCCTGCATAGCTAAGTGAACACAATTAAGATAGGTCATAAGCCACTGAATATTGCCAGCATCTGCATAACTGCTGGCTCCTTCCCCAACCCCTCCCACTATACTGCTCCTGACCTGCACTTTTTTGGCGGCTGGTCAGAGCTGATTTTCAGCGACACTGCCTGGTTAAGTGCTGCTGAACACCAGAATTGGAGGGCCTTGAGTGATTTAAGTGGATATGAGCCTCTCCTTCCTGCTTAAATCACTCGGAATATCTTGCAAATTAACTTATTTTTTTTAATATAAATGGGCTTACTTCCTTCTGCCATTGCTGGACAGAATATTGGGCTGATGGTATATAGAAAGAACATTCTACGTGAAACTCTACATCAGGAGCAAATCAAACATCCAACTAGTCACAATTTCAATATATATATATATATACCAGTATATTTTTAATCAATTGAACCCCTGCCAGCAATGTTTAACTTAGTAATTGATGGTCATGGAGCTGGCTAATATTTGCACATCGTTTGAATGAACAGGTTCCACAAAAAATATAGCATTTACATGGTTTCAGATAGCCACTTATTGATCTGAAGTCTACATGCAGTCTCTTAGCCCCTGTTTCACACTGGAACAAGTTTACAATAGAAAATCTGATTAGAGGAGCAGTTCCATTTATCACACATGGACATCATAGCACAAACAGTTTAAGCATGGCCTAGTTATAATTTGCTCATTGGATGTCTAGTTACAGTTTACCTTTCTGTTTACTGTGCCATTTTTATTGAATAAAGAGAATCACAGGTACAAGATCTTTTTGCTGGTGCTTCACTAGTATGTTGCAATGCTTTTGTTCTGGATGGGATTTTTTTTTTTTTTAAATAAATGTTATTATTTTCCAATATGAACAGTGCAATATAAATATATACATCTGAAACATATCAAACCATTACAAACACTTTTGAACTACAGAAATTAAAAGACATCATTACCCCCAACCCTGTATAACTCAGAAATGTAAACATACATCAAATATACATGCGGTAACCCCCCCTTCCCTCCCCCGGATGTGTATGGGAACAAAACTTAATTTAAAAGAGATATAAGACATGAATATATAACGACATATCTTAAATAGATGCAACAAAAGCTGCTAATGGGCCCCAAACTAACTTAAATACCTTATTATTCCCCAAAAATTCTGCATTCATTTTTTCATATTTGTAACTAGAACAGAAATTTGCCCACCAAAAAGGAAAATTTTAAGTATCAGAACTCTTCCAATTTCTTGTTATCATTTGGATGGCTATCCCTGTCATTATCATGAAAAGCCTGCCTTTATACCGGTCAAATGGGGGTTTAACATACAATAAGGTACCACATATAACCATCTCATATGACAATGGAATTGCAGAATCAAGTATTACGGTACATCGATTTGTCCCCGTATCGATTTCCAGAAGCTGAGTATCAGAGGACAAAAAAAACAGCAGATGATCTAATGTTCTGGGTGGGATTGATGAAAGATGTGTTACCTTCTTTATGGCTGCTTCTGTTTTTTAAAAAAAATCTCCTTTCTTTCAGTTGTAAATTGAGCTTCCTCCTCTCTCCACTGTTGTTAAGTGGCTCCATAGGAGAAATGTTAATCTCTCCTCAGGGACTAAAAGCAGCATTCAGAACGAACAAGATGAAAAGTACATGCCAGGGTCATAGCATCCGAGTGCATTTTGTGCCTTTAAATTTTCACTATGTGAAATAGATTTAAATGCATCGCCCAGCATGATTAAATATGCAGATTGCAGCTTTTGCAAGTTGAGGTGGTTTGGGACACGAGATAGATGAGCACAAACCCTTCTCAAGCACTCCTCCACATCCCATCTCAAAAAAGTTAGCAGGGTATGTAAATGCCAAAATGGAAATTTTCTGAGGTACAGGTATATCACAGTTCTAAAATACAGAATATACATACACATTGGAAGGTCTGCTCAAACTAAATCATATGCATCATCAGAAGACATCATAAGATAAGATAAGTGTCCTTGACATTATTTAAAGTCTTTAAAAATTCTAAATATTTTTATAAAAAACACATTTTCATATATATTGATAATTTTGCACATTTAAATAATTATGGAGGAGGAGGAGGAGGAGGACCAATGATTAAAACACAGTTGCCTTCGGCTAAACAGCTGTTTCAGCTGGTTTGAAAACAGTAACAACCAGTCTGAGGTCCTTTCTCCAAAGAAATACATGAATAAAAATGATATTTAGGGTTGATCTACAAAGAAGAAGCACTTTTACTATTTTCCCTAAGATTATAAGATCCACTTTTGGTTCTCATCTGCAATTTCAGTTCGTGGTGGAATCTAGACATTTCTTGGTTGGTTGCTGCTCAAACTACAGCCATTCAGGTACTCAAGCATTTCTCCTTATCTGCCCTGGTGGGCTCACAATCTCACTAATGAACCTGGGGCAATGATCCTTGACCTTCCATCGCCTCAAGCACAAAAAAAGCAAACAGGATGCTAGTTATTATGAGGAAAGAGATAGACTATAAGACAAAGAATGCTATAATGCCTCTGAATTGCTCCATGGTGCGATCTCACCGTGAGTATTATATTCAATTCTGGTCGCCGTATCTCAAAAAACATATAGCAGAATTCAAAAAGGTTCAAAGAAGAGCAACCAAAATGATAAAGGGGATGGAACTTCTTTCATATGATGAAAGGCTAGATCTCTTCAGCTTGGAAAAGAGCTGTCCGAGGAGAGATATGATTGAGGTCTACAAAATTCTTAGTGGTGTAGAACAGGTAAAAGTGAATTAATTTTTTACTCTTTCAAAAGGTACAAAGACCAGGGGACATTCAATGAAGTTACATGGAAAGACTTAAAACAAATAGGACAAAATATATTTTCACTCAATGAATAGTTATGCTCTGGAACTCGTTGCCCACGGAGTAACTGGTTTTAAAAAAGGTTTGGACAAGTACCTGGAGGAAAAGTCCATAGTCTGCTATTGATATAGACATGGAGGAAACCACTGCTTGCTCAGGGATTGGTAGCATGGAATGTTGCTACTATTTGGGTTTCTGCCAGATACTTGTTACCTGGATTGGCTACTTCTGGAAACAGGATACTGGGCTAGATGGACCACTAGTCTGAACCAGTATGGCTATTATTGTGCTGTTATGTTAAGACTGGGAAGTGAGAAACCTGACTTAGAACTTGAACCAGCTCACAATTTGGTTTTATATAAAAACAATGTTTTCACCCAGAGCAGAATGGACAAAATGGACAGTTCTTCAACATGAAAATAAAATATTGCGTCTTTAAGGGACATTTTGATATCTAATGACTTGGACATAGCCCTTTAATAGTATAACAAACTATACAGGAATAACTGACAGTTGCACTCTCAATCTATGACTTAGATGATGCACCATGATACTACAAATTCTATCTGTATTTTCTGTCAGTATGGAAGCAATTTTTACTGAGATTCTGCAAACCATTTTATCTTTTCTGCCTACGGTAATTGTAACAATATTTGCCCAAATTACAGTTAGTTTGCTCAGCAAACTGCTCTTACTATCCAAAGCACAGAATGTTCTGTTTTCAGAAGGGCTTTTGTTTGCACAAGCCTTTCTCGGCAAATATACCGCCCTCAGCAGGCCACTCACCTGTCACCTATACAAGTGATAACACTGTCACCTGCGTAGGGAGACACCTCCCCATCCCTTCCTCCCACAGACGAATCACTGCCCAATATGGCGCCAGCCAGCCAAGCTACTCACTCAATCAGTCCTGGCAGTGTAACATGAAAATAAACAGAGATTATTAATTCTTCCAGCAGATTATGACGAGCTGATACTTTGTTATCTAAACCTTGCCTTAGTCATAAATGCATAGCTACCTACACTTGCCAATAAATGAAATTACAAAGTGTGTGCACCTATCGAGGGCAAAGCTCTCTAAACACAAACTAAAGGAGCCATAGAAAGGTGAAAGGCCTTTGAAAATGGTAAATTAGCAAATGCTTCTTGGGACTGAATAAAGATAATGATAAACGTCCCTGACCCGTGTTTAAAGAAATGTTATTTGTCTTTACCCCTCTTCTCTGGTGGCATTTTCGTAGCCAGGTGAAAGGAAGGTCACAGTAATCACTTCCTGTCCCATTTTGCCTGTAAGGGCAGACAAGTTTCAGAAATCTTTGGCTAAACATTTGGGAAGGCTCTCGTGCAATATGAACCTGATCCTGTAGATGAACCAAAAGAGCTCTCTTTCTGGAAAAATGATGTTAGCAAGAGGTGGGCAACTCCAGTCCTCCAGGGCCGGAATCCAGTCAGGTTTTCAGGATTTCCCCAATGAATATGCATGAGATCTATTTGCATGCATTGCTTTCAATGCATATTCATTGGGGAAATCCTGAAAACCTGACTGGATTCTGGCCCTCGAGAACCGGAGTTGCCCACCCCTGTGTTAGACTATCTGCAGGATCTTTATTACCTCAGCCTACCAAACTGCACCACAGTTGCACCAGGTTTCAGCAGGAGTTAGTCTGGCACCCAAAGTTAGGGCCCTATTGTTTTAACCCTTTTTGTTCCTCTTTACTACAATAATTTGTAGTTCAGCCCCTCCTTCCCTGAACCTCATGCAAGTAATGTTGATGTCAGTTACTCTATATTGTGTTTATCCCTTTTTTATTATGATGGAAATCGCTTAGAAATTTTATAAGCGTGCTATCAAATTTTTTAATAAACTTGAAACTCGAACTTGGCACTAGGTGTGCACTCTTTATAGCAGTGTATCATAAATTGTGTGCCATGGCGAGATTCAGGGTGTGCAGCGAGACGCCGGCGCCGGATGTCTCCCTAAAAGATGTGCTTCTCGCAGTGAGAGGCACATCCTGTAGGCAGTCAGCGGGCGCTGGTACCTCTCCGCCTCTCCTCAACTCTCCTCCCAGGGTTAGCAAGCTCAGGGCCCCATCTGGATGCCCTCTGTGCAAGTATGGACGTCAACATGATGACATCACACATGTGCATGATGTCATCATGTCGATGTCTGCACATGTTTGGATATATGTGGATGTGGATGTATGTGCATGGATGTACTGTATATGTATGTATGTATATGTCTGCGCATGTTTGGATGTATGCGCCCCAAGTTTAGTGTGGCGTGGCTTCAAAAAGTTTGTGATACACTGCTCTATAGAATTGCACTTAGCGCTGATCTTTTCCAGTGCCTGCAGCATTTCTAGCATCCAGAGTCCAGGGGTCTCAAAGCCCCTCCTTGAGGGCCGCAATCCAGTCAGGTTTTCAGGATTTCCCCAATAAATATGCATGAGATCTATGTGCATGCACTGCTTTCAATGCATATTCATTGAGGAAATCCTGAAAACCCGACTGGATTGCGGCCCTCAAGGAGGGACTTTGAGATCTTTGATCCAGACCATAGTGCACAACTACAAGGGAGTGTTAATAGAGGGGAGGGGGAGGAACATGGATGTTTTGCCTAACAGCATACGCAACTTATAGAATACTATCAGTTGCATGCATTGCAAGGTGCACTTAGGTGCAGTAGCATAGTAAGGGAGGGGGTGGGGTGGGAGGCGGACCACCCCGGGCACCATCTTCATGGATTGTGCTGGTGCCTCAACTCCTCTCTGCCCCCACGGACCTATTGAAATATTCACTGGCGCGAGCACCACCTTCCACTTGCTGCTCGTGCCAGCCTCGCCTTCCTTCTGACATCACTTCCTGGTAGCAGGACCAGGATGTGATGTCAGAAAGGAGCCGAGGCCAGCCTGAGCATCAGGTGGAAGGTGTTGCTCGCGATGGCGAATAGCTCAAGAGGTACTTGAGGGGGGTAGGGGGCGCTCAAGCAGCGGGGAAGAGTGGGGGAGGGGTGCACGGTGCGCCAATGCCTGGCACTACTGCCCCAACCACCAACCTTCCTCACTACGCCACGGCTTAGATGCATTCACGTATGGCTGTCATTGACATGGCATGTGACTGTGCCTACCATTAGTAGATTTATGCTTGTATTTACACCAGCTTAGGCACACCTGGTTGGCATGATAGAATTTGCACCTAGCACGCAACTTTGCGCCACTTAAAATTAGGCACACTTTACAGAAGTACTCCTCCGGATTGTCAGAAGCAAGAGCCACGTCATCACCTGTTTGAATCGATTCTCAATGGCAACTTAAGCTGGTAAAAGGCAGCTGATTATACCAACTGAAAAAAAAAAAGAGAAATCGAAGGCAAACAATAATCCCGGATGGAGCCTGGAGCCAGTAGTTATTTCCTGACAGTATTTAATCAATTCCTTGGTTCAGCTAAAACCCGTTTGCTGCCATTGTCAGAAAATATTTCATGGCCAGGCTTGTCATGGAATCTGGTCTTTACCCCTAAAAGGACAGACAGTTCCTGATGCAATTCAGCCCACTAAAGCAGCTTTTTGAAGCCATATGATTGCTAGTGCCAGAAACTAATGTCCTCCATGTACTTTCAGCATGGGTACAGCACAAGTAGTTCTGACAGAGGTTTTTTTTTTTTAAAGTTCCAAAATTTTATTAAAATTTTTGAAATATACAATAACAAAGTCAAACAGGAGAGAATATATGCTTAGAAAAATATGGTCACAAATACAAACACATCCATAGCATAGGGTATTTGAGAAATCACATGAAACGAGCTGCAAAAACAAAACCCCCCATCAAACCCACCCAACCCCATTTCCTTATGCAGAGTAGAGGTCTGCACGGGAACGGGGATCGCGGGAATCCCGCGGGTCCTGCGGGGGTCCCACGGGAATCCCCCCTAACCCACGGGACTCCCACGGGGACCCCCCTCTGGCCCACGGGACTCCCACAGGGACCCCCCCTCTAGCCAACAGGACTCCCACGGGGATGGAAGGCTTTGGAAGCAGGGTTCGTCCATATAATATAATGGACACGTCAGCCTTACTAAAAGAGGGGGTTTATAAGTTAATTACCTGAACAGAAAACAAAAAAAAGGGTTCCACCAAAGAGATTCCACAAGGAAAACAGCAGCACAAGCACAAAAGAAACTGTGGAATTGATGATCCTGTCAGAAGTAATTGCTGCTTTTTATGGGGACGGGCGGGGATGGAGGTAATTCCTTGTGGGGATGGGTGGAGACGGAGAGGATGCTGACAGGGACGGGTGGGGATGGAGAGGATCCTGGCGGGGACGGGCGGGGATAGGTGGGATTTCTGTCCCTGTGCAACTCTCTAATGCAGAGAGCACATCACCCATCGGTATCCATACGTTCATTCTTTCAGCATACACTCATCCATGTTTATGTATTCTATTGTGACCCGCCTTGAGAAAGGCAGGGTATAAATAAGTAAATACAAATCCATTATTATCCACATATTAATGTATGGGTAACCACATGCTATGAAATTTAGCCTTCTTGCCTCTCATCTCCATAATTGCAGCCTCATATTTCACTGCCAAGCATTCAAAGTTCCACCAAAACTAAAAATGACGCATTCTCCCACGTTTTTAAAATGGCCTGAATAGCAATCACAGTAAGAACCGTTATTAACATCTTATGATCATTAGTTATATCGACAGAAGCATTAAAGATATTGAAAACAGCTCCAGCATACGTCAAAGAAACATCTATATGTAACAACATCTGAGCATGACTCCATACCTGTTGCCAAAAATCATAGACTTTAGGACAATAGAATAACATAAGATCTAACGTTCCCTTCTCACAGCAGCAGGACCAGCACAAAGGAGAACATCCAGAGTTGAATTTATTCAGTTTAACAGGAGGAGGGTTACCAGATGTCTGGATTTCTCCAGACATGACCCTTTTTTGAGGACATATCCAGGGGTCCGGACAGTTTTTCAAATCCTAGCACTTTGTCCGGGTTTTGAAAAGCCTCCTCTAAATCGCATTGGGCAGGAGGAAATCTGTGCATGTGCGGATTTCCTCCTGTCCAATGAGAGCAGGCAGTGGGGGTCAGGGCTGGGATTGTATTGGGGGCGGGGCTTGGGCATAAAGGGGCAGGGATAGGTGAAACTGGGCAGCTCTGGAGGTGGGTCTTGGGGTCCGGATTTTAGTAAAATCTGGCAATCTTAAACAGGAGTCAACATCATACGTCGGATCACAAAAAATAGTGATTGTCTCATAAAAACAGATTGACAGCAACGAAGTCGCCTGAGAGATATAAATTGCCATTGTTCATCAGTCAGAGCAATTTTCAATTCACGTGACCATACATCACAGAAACCTCCTATGTTCTGCTTTCGCTGTTCCAGTTGTACTAGTATTTTGTACCAATTAGATGCTTCATGACCTAATCCCATAATCTTTTTACACAATGAAATTATACTTGGTTCAGACAACACCAGTGGGTTTTTTGAGCAGATAATAGCATGGCAGAGTTGTAGCATTTAGAGCTTTGTTAATGTATTTGGACTATACTCTGGAGTGGTCGTCTCTAGGAAGGTGGGGTCTTCGACGTATATAACAATTATAAAGCACCATTTTGTTGTGGAGAACTCAATTGATTACTCTGTTGCTTTGGGAATGTCAAGCTATCGTGGATTTTACTTCTACACAGGGAGTTTTGTTCCAAGCCACTTGGAAGCCTTTCTGGTTGACTCTGACTCCCTATGCTTGGAGTCGTATTTTGAATTGTTGATGTTGGTTTTTCTACCTTTAATTTGATTTTCTGGCTGTTCTTGGGTACATTGTTGTCTCTGGAAGAGGACGAGGGTGGGGGATTTGGGGTTGTTCTTTGTAATATTTGGTTTTTATTGTAAAACTGAGCCTACCTTTGCTTTACTTTACTTTACTTGGCTCAATAAATATCATTGAACATAAAGCACCCTTGCAGAGGCTTAGCTAGACACAAAATGGGTGGGCACAAGACCTCTTCCCTCTTGGCATCTATAACTCCCTCCCAGGTGATCTGGGGGGGGGTGGTCTGTTAACCTCACTCCCCCAGTACTTTGTAAGTTCTTTAGTTCTTCACCAGCAGTGAGCAATGACTCATACCTGCTGCTCAGGCTGGCCTATATCTAGGGAGAAGAAAGGCATATTACATCGGGCAGTCATACAAAACCATAATCAAATAAGATCTAAGAAAGAAAGATCTTGACATTATAGAGGCTTAAATAATTCCTATTATACACATCTCAACCTCTTCAGGGTCCATGCTTACTTAAAAAAATTCTCCAGTTGAAGTGAATCTAATATAATAAAAGCCTAAGCCGCGCATGCACACTCCCATCGCGTGTTCCGTTTTCTGTGCGCTGTAGGGCACCCGCAGATAGGAGTGCGCATGCGCATGAAAAACTCTCTCTCTATCTCTCTCTCCCCCCCCCCCCCCGAGGTGGATGTAGGTCGTGGAGGCTGTCGGCGGCCCGAGGTGGATGTCGGAGAGCGCCCATAGCTTCCTGGGAGATGCGAGTGACACAATGATGCTGACCAATCATAGGAAGAGGGGGAAGGACCCTAGAAAATCTACAAAGTAACCCGCCAACCGTTTGGAGGAGTGGCGCGAGGGCGCAGACCAATTGTAGAGCGATAACTTACAGGGCAACCCGCCTACAATTGGAGGCTAGGCTGGGAGTGACGGGACAGGGCGGTGGATAATGACGACAGACTAAAGGTGGGGTTAGGGAACGGCAAAGGAACACAGCCACAGTTCTTGCTCGAATGCAGTACTGTATAGCAAAAATCTCCTTGGTGGAACACATGTACAGTATAGCTCGGGGTGGTCATGGGATGATCCCTCAGGCAATCAGCCAATCACAACAAAGGGGGAGGGATCTACAGGTATTGTAGACATGAAGTACGTGCCCAGTTGAGGATGGACAGTGGGAACGGTATAACCTCTTAGGAAAAAAAACAAACCGGAAAGAGTGAATAGCCGGGCAGAACCAAGACCGCGGCGGCTGTCGGCGGTTCAAGTTTATTAAGTTTCAAGTTTATTAGGATTTTATATACCGCCTATCAAGGTTATCTAAGCGGTTTTACAGTTAGGTACTCAAGCATTTTCTCTATCTGTCCCGGTGGGCTCACAATCTATCTAACGTTGCAGGCCGCGGTGGCTGTCGACGCCTGCAGGTTGCGGCGGTTGAGCACGGACGGCATGACAGCAGTGGGATGGAATGGAGAATGGAAAAGGAGATGCAGGCTACCGTGGTGGGATGGGAGGAAGGGGAGTTGCTAGCTACCTTCTAGCACCCATTAATGTAACGGGCTAAACAACTAGTCAAAAATAATATACAATATTGCTTACTCTGAAAAGTGACTAAAGACTTACAAGGGAAGTGTAGATAAAATGTTGCCCCCTTAACTATCACTATCATTAAAAAAAAAAAGCCTATCTCTTCATCTGAGTTGTCCGAGACACATCTGGAAAGACTTGAATTGTCTTCCCATAGAATAACACAACTTTCTTCCTGAAATATGTTCTTAATACTGCAGTTTAATTCACTTCGTTGAGGAAGGTGACCAGAAGGGTAGATCTAGTTGAAATAGTGTCAGATGAGTCCTTCAGAAAGGCATATTGACATTCTCTAATGGACCGTTTTCCAACAATTCACTCTCCACCAAACGCTTATTAGGTAAATAGTAACATTTCACTAAGGAAATATGATTAGAATGAGGTAAATACAAAACCTCTTTTAAAATATTATGATCAAAATCTCTACCGAGAGAAAATGTGTTAGCAAAGTTAATAATTTTCTGAGGCCTCAATTATCTGATCTATACATAGATTAGTCTCTTGATGTGAGGACACCTTATTGTCCATAGAACAAACTTGTATATTTAATTGTTCAATTTTACTGTCCAACTCTTTAAACTTAAGGACCAATTCAGAAGAGAATTGGCATAGTTGAGGGACTACATCCTTCAAGAATCCTGAGTGGAGTAGAACGGGTACAAGTGGATCGATTTTTCACTCCGTCAAAAATTACAAAGACTAGGGGACACTCGATGAAGTTACAGGGAAATACTTTTAAAACCAAGAGGAGGAAATATTTTTTCACTCAGAGAATAGTTAAGCTTTGGAACGCGTTGCCAAAGGATGTGTTAAGAGTGGATAGTGTAGCTGGTTTTAAGAAAGGTTCGGACAAGTTCCTGGAGGAAAAGTCCATAGTCTGTTATTGAAGAAGACATGGGGGAAGCCACTGCTTGCCCTGTATTGGTAGCATGGAATATTGCTACTCCTTTGTTTTTGGTCAGATACTAGTGACCTGGATTGGCCACAGTGAGAACAGGCTACTGGGCTTGATGGACCATTGGTCTGACCCAGTAAGGCTATTCTTATGTTCTTAATGTCTCTCTCCTAGAAAACACAGTCCAAATGTCCTTTAACATTATCTCTTTATCTGAAACTAGAAGTTTAAGAGGCAAATAAGATGGAAAAACTACCATACTTCTTTAGGTATAGGTATTGATACTGTTGCAGCATTCCTTACTATGGAGTCTTGCTGATCTAACATCACTGGCCTTATTTGTAAACTAAGTTGAGATGGAGGAGTTCTGGAAGTAGAGGTCAAAGAAGCTCCATCAGAAAAAGAACCCTCCTGATCTAGGACCAGCAAGCAGATGCCTAGCCATTGGCCCAATCACATTGTGAGTAGATGTTACAATTTCCTCTGTCTTGTTCTTGCTTTCCCCCCCTCCCCCACCACATACTCTTTGAAAAGAGTCTGAACCTGGCCTGAACAATACAGGATCTCACCACAGATGGCCCAAATTTCCAGCTCTCCCTGATGCTCCAAGGGGCCTGGCATGCCCCTTAGAGCATGCAGCTTGTTTCACACCAGCTGGATCTTTATAGGGAGAACCCGCATCTTATGATAATGTCAAATGCCATTGACATCGAGGGAGCCGCCCAGAAGGGAGATCTCTGGTCCCGGCCTGCTGGTATGCCTCAATCTTTCCCGTCTCCGCTGCTGCCATCTTTAAAGGGAGAACTGGCATCTTATGATGATGTCAGACACCATTGACATCAAGGGAGCCACTCTGAAGGGAGATCTGATGTTGTTCTCTGTTCCCAGCCTGCCGATAAGCTTCACTTTCACCCTTCTCTACCCAGATTAGTTGATGTTTTAAGGATAGGTGCTCCTTCGTGGATTCTGTTTTTCAGCTGAACTGTTGTTAGGTGCCATCGATTCGTGCTCAAGTCCTAGTGACTTGATGAATTACGGATCTAAAAAGAAATCGGTTTTGTGCTAGTCTGGAAAGGTCCTCTAGCATCATCCCCATGGTTGTTTTCAACGTGTCCAGCCATCTGATTGCAGATTGCCCTTTTCGCCTGGTTTCTTCAATCTTCCCAAACATGATATCCTTCTCCAGTGATCTCTCTCTTGATGGTGTGACCAAAATAAGACAGCCGTAACTTCATCATTTGAGCTTCGAGTAACATAGCCAGTTGATCTCTTCCAGAATTGATCTGTTAGTTATTCTGGCAATCCACGGCACTCAAAAAATCCCTCTCCAGCACCAAAACTCAAATGAGTCAATCTTCTTTCTGTCTTGTTTCTGTAGTGTCCAGCTTTCGCAACCGTAACTGCCCACTGAGAAAATGAGTGCGTGGACAAGTCTGATCTTCATTTGGAATGTTACCTCCTTGCCTAGGAATACTTTGTTGAAGAGTCTTCATTCAAGAGCGACCAAGTGCTACTCTGCGGAGTATTTCCTCCCTGCTAGCTGCTTCTTTGTATACAAAAGAGCCCAGGAGATTGAATTCCTTTACAACTTCTAATGTTTTAAAAATGTTTTATGCAGCCTTCCTAAACATACTAAACAGTCGATTCAGTGATTGCATTGGGCCCCAGAATGTGTTCTGGCTAGACTGGGGAAGAAGAATTTCCCTCCCTCTCACTGGTAATGGTTAGAGAAAGTTTGAGATAGTTATGCTGGGGAAGAGTTAACTTGGTCCCATTTTTCTCTGTATGATTCATTAATTGAATTTGACCTGGGTATTCTGAAAGCTCATACTCTCTATCTGTTCTGAGAATTATGACCTGCTTTTATGGTATACTGCTCCTGTATCTGAGTGGCAGATAAGAAAGGGGGAAAGATGAAAGGGAGGGTGGGGTTATGTTTAGACTTTTCTTCAGAATATGGTGCTATGAGGTTTTCTTCAGATTTTCAGATGCCATTTCAGTTTTGTAACCTGCCATGTGAGCAAGATGGAATTATACACTATTCCTAATATATATGCTCAAAAACATATGAGAAACAATGTTTTACATGCGTTATACTCTCATTTTTGCTGATTCTGGTGACATGTAAATTGTGTGACATTTGTGTTAGCTTTGTTATTTGAAAGGGAACTAAGTAGTGCTATGGCAGCAGCTTTCTGATTGTTTATGAAGAGCTGCCAAAGAGCTGTAAAGAACAGCAATCTGTCCTTCCACTTACTGTTACTGAAAAACAGATCCATGAATGGCCTTTTCTAATTCGCTTAATGCAGGACATGCATCTGTGGCACTCTGAGAAAATTAATCATTGGCTACTTCCCTCCTATTCTGCCATCCTTCCTCTGCAGCCATTCTTCCTGGTTGTGCTGTTTCTGCTTCCACTGGGAAGACATTTTATAGCAAATAAAATGTAATATTACTACTGTCAAGATATAGTGGCACTAGAAAAGGTTCAAAGGAGAGCGACCAAGATGATAAAGGGGATGGATCTCCTCTCGTATGAGGAAAGACTAAAGAGGTCTTGGAAAAGTGACGGCTGAGGGGAGATATGATTGAAGTTTACAAAATCTTGAGTGGAGTAGAAAGGGTACAAGTGGATCGATTTTTCACGCTGTCAAAAATTACAAAGACTAGGGGACACTCGATGAAGTTATAGGGAATTACTTTTAAAACCAATAGGAGGAAAAAATTTTCACTCAGAGAATAGTTAAGCTCTGGAACGTGTTGCCAGAGGTTGTGGTAAGAGCGGATAGTGTAGCTGGTTTTAAGAAAGGTTTGGACAAATTCCTGTAGGAAAAGTCCATAGTCTGTTATTAAGACATGGGGGAAGCAACAGCTTGCCCTGTATCAGTAGCATGGAATGTTGCTACTCTGGGTTTTGGCCAGGTACTAGTGACCTGGATTGGCCACCGTGCGAATGGGCTACTGGACTTGATGGACCATTGGTCTGACCTAGTAAGGCTATTCTTATGTACCTCTCTCAGCAGTTTCTTTTTAACTCCTCTCATCCATGTGTTCCAAAATCTCCCTCCTTGCTTTTCTCCAATTTTTCCCTCAGCCATACAATATGAGGCTCATAATCGAAAGAGAAAAACATCTAAAATCCAGCCTATCGGCACTTGGACGAACATTTCCCAAATATGTCCAAGTGCCGATAATAAAAATGGGTTTTGGACATATTTCTAAACGACCTAGGCCTTCATAGTACCGCTGAACGACCAAAGCTAAATGGGGCATTCCAGGAAGAGTGTCGAGGGCGGGAGTTGGGCGGGACATGGGCCGGCTTAGACTTAGTCATACAGCATGTATAACCGAAAGTTATATAGCCCAGGATCGACGGAACTTGGACATTGTGACTTAGACCATGTAAAACATGGTCTAAGTCACAAAAATCCACTTAAAGTCACCAGATAAGCACTGCAAACACATAAAACAGACCCCCACACACTACCCCAGTGATCACCGACCCCCCCACCCCCATAACAATATTAATCACACCTTTAAAATTCAGCCTCCAGACCATCATCACCTGGCCGCATGGCATAGGAAAGCCTAGTCATCAAGCACAGAGGCGGCTTAAGTTGTCTGGGGGGGGGGGTTAAGGACCTATAGAGAGGAGGACCCATTCCCATAAGTCCCTGTAATCACTGCATTGATACTTAAACATGTGCACTCCCCTATACACCCCCAAAACCCTTTTTTACTGGCATAAAAGTGGCTCCTGCAGCCATAAGGGCTATTAGGGTGGTAGATAAGTGGGTCTAGACTCTAGGGGATGCAGGAGGTGGTTTGGGGGACTCACCATGACCTATAAGGGAGCTGTAGTGAGGAGGAGAAGACGTGGCACCCTTTTTGTGAAGTTCATAGCATTGCCCTGTAAGGTACCCCACTATTTAGGTGGCATGTCTGGGTGTTCAGCCCATCACTTTTCAGACCCCTCCCACTTCCAACAGGGCTTGTTCTAGGCGTTTTTGACTTGGACGGAAATGTGGTATAAAAATGAATGATTTAGCGGCTTGGATGATCAGATCGGCAGGACGTATAATTAGACGATTTTTGAACCAAAAAAATTTGGGATGTATTTTTCAAAAATGTGTCCTAGGCTGTTTTTTAGTTTGGACGATTTTCGACTTGGACGCAAACGGACTTAGATGTCACTTTTGATTATGCCCCTCCACCTCTTTAGGATATTTCTCATTCAGCCTATAATCTCATTTTTAATCTTTATTTTTATTTTTTCAATCCAAAAATATTGGAGCATATAAGGAAAGCACAATAATAGTAAGAGAAACATCAAAATAAAAACACACAATACGCCAAACTAGTCTTCATTACTGAAACTGTTAATTGCCATCGACAGGAATACTCACCAAATCTTAGAGTCTAAACACACATTTTAAAATACATAAATAACATCTTGATACCTTCATTGCTTCCACATTGGGAAGAGATACGATCACTTTAAGGTATTTCTTCAGAAGATATTTTAAAGATGCTCTTCTAAAAGGCAAGTGCCTAACTCCCATAGCATGTATCTCAAAAGGGGCATCAATGGCGTAGTAAGGGTGGTGCGGGGGAGGGGGAAATCCACCCTGGGTGTGGTCTTTGTAAGGGGCGCAGGCACCCGTCCTTCTCTCCACCCCCAGCTTCTTCCTGACCCCCTCTGTTGCGCACGTGTGCCCCTTCCCTCGTGCCTCTTTAATTTTCCCTGCGCGAGCAGCATTACGAACTTTATGGCCACGTCGGTGTCGCTTCTCTCTGATGTCACTTCTGGGCCCCATGCCTAAGAAGTGACATCAGAGGGATTGCCGACATGATGCGGGCAGCAAGTTCACGCCGTTACTTCCATCTGGAAAATTAAAAAGGTATGGGAAGAAGAGAAGGGGCGCACGCACGGCAGGGGGTGACAGAGAAGAGGGCGAGGAATGGGCGCCACTCACCCTCGCTACACCACTGAGAGGCATACATAGTAACATAGTACAGTGTTCCCCCGCAAATTCACGGTTCTTGAATCACGGACTCGCTCATTTGCGGTCTGCTCCGACTGTCAATTCCTGTAGTAAAGTCGAGCTACACCAATCAGGAGCTGCATGTCAAAGCAACTCCTGATTGGTGTAGCCTGACTTTACTACAGGAAAAGGCAGTCAGAGCAGACCGCGAGTGATTTTCTTCACCTGCCGGCATTCCAGCTGCCCTCTCCTGCCTCCCTTACCTTTTGACAGGCAAAAAACCACATTTGTGGTTTTTCAAAATTCGCAGGGGTTCCTGGAAAGGAACCCCTGCGAATTTCGGGGGAGTACTGTAAATGATGGCAATCTGCCCTGTAACTACACGCACTACAATTTCATGATTGAATTGCCTTTTTTTTTTTTCTTTGTTTCTTCTAGGCCACAGACCTTAGAAGTCCACCCGGTATCGTCCTTAGGTTCCAGCTACTGGAGATGCCATTGAAGCTCACTCCAGCCTATCCAAACCATCTCCTTTGCGGGATTCAGACCATGAAAATTTGCCCATTCATATTCTAGCTAGAGATCCTCTGTGTTCATCCCCATGATTTTTTAAATTCCGTCACCGTTTTCCTCTCCACCATCTCCCTCGGGAGGGCATTCCAGGCATAGTCATAGGAGGGTAATGGGAGGGGCATGAGGATGGCAAAAGATTGTGCATGTAGTTATAGAATACTGGGGCAGGGAGCCCAACTTGGGCACCAGCATTTATACCAGGTTTCAGCGGGCGTAAGACTTGTGCTAAAAGTTTAGGCATGAGAATCAGCCCTTTATAGAATCACACATAGTGCCTTCAATTTCTAGTGTCCATTTCTGAGTGGCATTTACCGAATCTGGCCCTAGGGGGAATTTAGTATATGATGCCAAAAGTTAGGCGCTAGAAAGATCTGCATTAAGATAGCACACAACTCAAAAGGGGGCATGGGCAATATAGACGGGGCATTGATGGGTCAGGGGCGTTACCAGAACCTAGGCATGATATTATAGAATAGGGTTATTTATGCGCCCAACTGTCATTAATTGTGTATCCCAAAAAAACAAAAATCCCACAGATCAAAACATGTTCATGTTAATGCTTCCAATAATTTCAATGTGCTCCAAGACGATCTTCATACTGAAAAAACGGTGACAGGTCAAAAGCGTGCAAGACAATCGCGCGCAGACAAAAATGCCCAGACAACTCAGCGCTAAGACAATGGCGCTCACAGACAATTGCGCTAAAGACAATTACGCGCAACTATATCTCTGCGCAAGACAATTCAGTGCAACCATAACTGAGCGCAAGACAATTTAGCACAAGATAACTGAGCGCAATGACAATTCAGCGCATTCAGCGCGCCACTAGAGGCCGTTTGGTGAACGAAGGACACGCGCACATACAGCATGTTAACACGTGATGTTAACACGTGATCACATCAACGCGTGTTCAGTATGATTCCCTTCACTCTTTGCATTTTCAATATAAGTCACGTGAATGCATTTTCGTTACTATGGTTACGTTTCCTCATTATATATATTCTCCGAACAGCATTTCAATATAAGTCACGTGAATGCATTTTCGTTACTATGGTTACGTTTCCACATTATATATGTCCTCCGAACAGCCCGCCTTCCTTTCGCTGCCTGACCGTGTCCGTTATAGGTAAAGATCTGGTTTTGCTAGTACTTGATCTATAACGAATATTTGTCTTGCGCGGATTTTTATCGCCTCTGGTGAGAGCGAACGTACTTCCACATTTCTTCATTTACAGGTATGCTTATATTTTCGGTTCGCACGCGCAAGAAAAGCGAGGGTATGATCATAAAACTCAGCGTTGTGTCTTGCGCGCAATTGTCTATGAACCGAAAAAACAACCATGAAGTTTGACAAAACTAGTGGTTGTCTTGCAATGTTCTAATCACGGCACTATAATGTGTTTAACAGCTCAAACAGTCCATCATAATTAATGAAAATAGGTGCACTTATCTTAATGTATAAATCCCTGGCCTCGACATGGGCCTTGTTTCGCAGGTCGCTGCGACATGAAGCCAAATGTACCAATCTTCTAGTAATCAGTTTAAAGTGTTTCTCCATGTATTGCTCGAACTCATGAAAACGCTCTAAGAGTTATTTTTGCGATATGAAGATGGTCTATGAGCACATTCAAAATATTTAAATATATATTTTCATGTTAATATAGGAAGCATCAACGTGAAAGTATTTTGATCTGTGGGATTTTTGTTGTTTTGGATAATTTTGTATGATAGAGACTTATAAGATCATGAAGGGCATAGAGAGAGTAGAGAGGGACAGATTCTTCAAACTTTCTAAAAATAAAAGAACAAGAGGGCACTCGGAAAAGTTGAAAGGGGACAGATTCAAAACGAATGCTAGGAAGTTCTTCTTTACTCAATGAGTGGTGGACAACTGGAATGCGCTTCCAGAGGGCGTAATAGGGCAGAGTACAGTACTGGGGTTTAAGAAAGGATTGGACAATTTCCTGCTGGAAAAGGGGATAGAAGGGTATAAATAGAGGATTACTGCACAGGTCCTGGACCTGTTGGGCCGCCGCGTGAGCGGACTTCTGGGCATGATGGACCTCAGGTCTGACCCAGCAGAGGCATTGCTTATGTTCTTATGTTGTTTTCCTCCAGATCTTTCGTGAGGTTGAAAAATTGTTGCCCCGGTTTTGTGCTGCATCATGCCATTAGTTGTCGACCACCATTTACACCAGGCGTCAGCAAACATAAATACAGTGCCCAAAACTAGGTGTGAGATCTGTGCTACACCAGTATTCTATAAAGGGCGATCCATGCAGAGCACCCTTTGCAGAATGCTAGTTTAGCGCAGATCTTCCCAGCGCTTAACTGTGCGCGACATTTAGTGTCCTCTCTCTATGCATTCTCTTTCCCCAAAAGGTGTGCATATGCAATGGTTCTCTTCTTGGTTGGGCTGAGAACTTTTCAGCGGCCCCTTGTATTGTGATGTCATAAGAATTCATGTTATGCTATGTTATAATGCCTCATTCTACCAATGCCTAAGAGACAACCTCATTGGTGATGTCACAGTGGCTTGGTTTCCTTATATTTGTGCCCATTTACTAGATGCATTGACCTCATTGAAACAAAGTGTCAAGAAAAGTGTGGAATAACTGGCAGGTTTATCAAACTTCAAGAAAGCAATAAAAACCCACCTTTTTACCTATTGAGAAAGACTTGGGGGAAGCCACTGCTTACCCTAGATCGGTAGCATGGAATATTGTACTCCTTGGGTTTTGGCCAGGTACTAGAGACCTGGATTGGCCACCATGAGAACGGGCTACTGGACTTGATGGACCATTGTTCTGACCCAGTAAGGCTATTCTTATGTTCACATGTGAGTGGTAGTCTGCACATGCACCCTCAGGGGAAAAGAGAACACATTATGGGCAGGGATAATCGAATGTTTTACTAGACATCCTGGACAAAACTTAGACGTTGTGGTTTACACGATGGGAAAACAGGTATAAGTGCCAAAAAGGTATCCAAAGTGACCAGCTTACCACTGCAGAGACAAGTAAAGACCCTCCACACTCCACCCGTATTCACTGACCCCCTTCACACCCCCACAAAGATCAGAATACAAAAAATTAGCACATGAGCCTCTACTGCTTCCTATGTTGTAGGTGGTAAGAGCATGTATTAGGCTTTTTTTTTTTTTTTTTGGGGGGGGGGGGAGTAGAAATTGTAACAGGTTAGAAATGTTTACCACAAGATGTTCTCTGGTCACTTAGCACAGACACAGGGACACAGGGGGAGTATGTCCGGGGGGGGGGGGGGGCAGACAGTGGGCATAACATGCCCCCTGTGTGTGTGTGCAAAAATGCTCAGAGAACATCTTGTGGTAACAACATTTCTAACCTGTTACAATTTCTGCCCCCCCAAATGCCTAATACATGATAATTGTTCATGAGCAAATTTTTTTTTAGTGGCTGCACACTAATGGCAAAATTAGTGATGTCTAACAATTTATCACAGAGTGTGCATTACAAAACATAATCATCAAATATATGAATAAAAATAAAAAAATTTTATATGAAGTGCTCGGACCAACCACCTACGTACTCAATGGGTTCAAGCCACAGAGGCTCAAAAAGTCCCATATCATCCAAAAACTTCAAATAAAGCCAAGATACTTATCTTTGCCTTATTTGCGGCAAGACCACTTATCTTTGTTTCCTTGGCGTGGGCCTGGCTGGTTGTCCTTCCCTGTTTGTGCAGTCTTTGAAAGTTTCCCCTCCTGATAAAGCATTTTGCAAAATCCGGATCGATGGGGGGGGGGGGGGGGTTCCCTTCACAGGGGAGTGTAGCATGGTGTAACAGCATACAAGGGGTAGCAAGTAGTGGCTGAAATGGAATAACACCGCCAATAAGGCAAAGATAAGTATCTTGGCTTTCCCCTTCTTTTACAAAACTGCGATAGCAGTTTCTAGAGTGGAATGGTTCGCGCTGCTCTCGACACTCATAGGAAGTCAATGAGCGTTGGGAGCAGCGCGGACCATTCAGAGTGGCTCCCCGCGCTAGAAACTGCTATCGTAGTTTCGTAAAAGGAGGCCTTTATTTGAAGGTTTTGGGCAGTCTGGAACTTTTTGAGTGCTATGATGGTCCCATGAGCCACTGTTGCTTGAACCCATTGACCACGTAGGTGGTTGAACTGAGCACTTCATATATAAAATTTTTTTAAAATTTTTATTCATATATTTGATGATTATATTTTGTAATGTACACTGTGTGATAAATTGTTAGAGAAGTATATTTTTTTACACCGAGGGTTTTGTATTACATTTCTCCCTATTTTGGCCTATTTGAATATTAGTGCATGGCCATTAATTTGGAAAATGGAAAACTGGCCATTTTCTGCTCCCCCCGCCCCCCCCCCAAAAAAAAGTCTAATACATAGAATTTAAAAATATTACAACCATAGTCCTGTCAATACTCCATGGTCAGCAGCAGCTGATGACTGTATAAATGACTTTTTTTCAAAATATGTGCTGTTTGGACAATTTGCAAAATGTCCTAAATTTAAATGTATTGCTTAAGGCAATATTCAATCACTGATCAGATAACTTACGGTATTTGCACAAATGGCAGGTGAAATGGACAACTTTTCTATTGAACTTTATCTGAGTTACTTCAGCAACTTGACTTGAATAGATAAGATCTCAAAAATTATGTATAAAGTTAAGAGGATAGGTTATTTAACTTTATATGGTTTTCCCACAACTGGAAATTCATCTCAATGTTTATATAAAGAAAACAAATTAAATTAATGATGTTATAAAAGAAATAGTCTTGTTCATCCACAGGAAGCAACAATTGACCATCTCCTGCCTTTGTGCCTGGGTGGAGAACCAGCAACCATGGAGAACTTGCATTTTTCAAGCACAATACAGGTGATTTCAGCCCTGGGAAAATTGGAAGTTTTAAGCTGCGGTATACATGTAGCGTCCATCTTTGCTTGCCTTTTAACAAGATTAGTCTTGCCTTGCTCCTTCTCTTTATCCTGTTGCTTAATGGCCACCTCCTCACTCTCATGCTAATGTGATTAGCCGGGCAAGCGGGCCACACTGTCAGAAAGATGTCTGCTTACTTGAGTGCACCTCTTTCCTGAATGAAACATCTATGTTTAGAGAGTCACAGGAGGTATTGTTAACTGCTGGATTCAAATGGAAAGGGATATTTATGATCACTCCATAAAAGCTGATTTAGGAAGACATTTGGGAAAGAAACGGACAGAAGGCAGATGTGTTTCCTACGCAGATGCTGCGACGGTTCCATTGTTTGTCATATGTAATGACTTTATATGGTGCTTTACAAATGCCTTTTTTTTTTTAACATGGGGAAGAAGGCTCCCAAATTAACTGCTGGCAGATATTGTAGACAACAGGAAAACAACACAGTGGGCATCTTGTCTTTAAATCTAATGTGATTTTCCAACACCTACAAGAATGAAAATTTCTAGTAACTTTAGCTTTTTCTAGAGTTGGTGACCCGCAATGTTTGAATGTATTCATACATCATATTATAATATGTTAAGCTTTTAAGAAGGTGCATAGAGCGTTGTGGACCCGTTAGGTTACAAAAATTAGATAGTTCTTTGTCTAATAGATGTTGGCATTGTCATTTGGAAGCAGGAATTTTAGATCATTTATTGTTTCATTGCCCATTTATTATGAATTTTTGGAAATCAATTTGGGACCAAATTAATAATTTGTTAGATAATCCGGTGGCATTATCCTATGATACTGTGATATTTGGCATGGAAATGAGAGCAAAGAGTCAGATTTCTATAAATAACAATAAATTATTACTCATAATGACTGGTGTTGCCATTCAGCAAATCACATATAATTGGAAGGATTGGAGAAGATTGAATTACAACTTTTGGTGGAACTCTCTATGCCATATCTATAAAATGGAAAGATTTATTGCATTACAAAAGGGTTATTTCAAAAAATTTCAGGATGAATGGAAACCATTAACAAAATATTGTACGGAGTAGTAGAGTTTGTTTCCCTTAAATTTATTAGTATTAACTGGGTAGGGTGGGGATATTTTATTAATACATATTTATATTACACTGGATTACATGGTAGGGAGGGGGGAAAGGGGGAGGGATAAGATTTTAAGTAATGTGCAAATGATAGTCTGTAAGTGATATATTTATTGTTAATGTGTTTGAATATATGTAACACTTAATGTAATCTTAAAAATGAATAAAGAATTTAAAAAAAAAGGTGAAGCATGGATAAACCTGCAGCATTTTACAGTATTGCTAGCTTGTAGAATTCTTTTGCAGGTACACAGGCTAATTGTAACATGATATAACACATTTGTTTTCATTTTTCTAAGTGAGAAATTTCGCTGCCTGGCTGCTCTGTCTTGCAGGGCATATGCACCTTTCCAACGTGTATTTCAAAAAATTTCAGAGTACTTTTCACAAACAGCTGAGAAAGTCAAAACTTAACATATAGACTAGAGAATGACATGGGGGACAAATTTTTTCTCGTCCCGGGGAGTTCTTTGCCTGTCCCTGCCCCATTCCTGCAAGCTCCGTCCTCATCTGCCCAAGCCTCAAATACTTTAAAATCATAAGTGTTCGAGGCTTGTACTTCATCAAAATCTTCAGTAGCAGCGAGCAGCATATCCTAGCTGCTGCTTGTGCTGGCCTCAGCTCTCCTTGACATCACTTCCTGGTCCAGACATGGCCCCAAGCTCAGAAAACCCAAACTATCAGGGTTTAAAAATCTATCCGGGCTCCTGGACAGTCCTATACAAGAGGACACGTCCAGGTTTTCCCAGACATCTGGTAACCCTAGTAATGCCCATAATAGCTGAAGCTGTCCTAGAACCTAGTATCCCCTTTCAGTGGAGAGGGAGGCGGACAGCAACTACTGTGGGTCTAAGGAGATATCATGCCTTAATTCCTTCAGTGGACAGCCGCTCAATCAGAGCACCTTTCTTTAACCTGGACATGCCAAATACCAGATCCTAATAAGAATGTCCTTTTTAGATATGATGATTTGTCCACTTTGGTCATCACTGTTGGATGGTTTCAGCTTTCTCTAGTCTCGCCCAGAACATGCCGTCATCCAATATCTGCCATTGCAAAATCGTCAGAAGGAACAAATCATTTCAGTCTAAAGATTCCAAGTTGATTTTCTTATTTCATCCACAAGGTGGCCCTGTGTGATTTCCTTTATCTCATCTTTATATCTCTTCTCCAGCGACTGTGTTCTGCAGGAATGTTTTCTTATTTTCCTCTGTAACAAAGAATGTATCGGCATCCTGTTTGGTCACAACTTTAGTTTATGTTTATATTCACAAATTACCATGAAAATATTAATTTTTTCACAGGTTCCATCCAACACCCAAATAAATCATCTAATAAATTTTGTCCTTTCTCACTATCTAATGATTGCATTTTGAAACATCTATAGGATGCCAAGAAAAGTATATAAGTACCTACTAAAGTGTGTAAAATTACCCTTGTAATCAAGTTAACTACTTAGGGGCCAATTACGCAACCACATTAAGTGGATCAAATCATGTGTCAAATCTCATATTAAACCCTAGGGGACAATTCCATAAGGGGTGCCACCTTTGAGGCATCCCAGTACCACATAGTGAGAACCTATTCTATACAGCAGCTGGGCACCCAGATTCTATTATAGAATACTAAGGTAACATTACATACCTACAAGGACACAACCAATGTTGTTACACCAGCCATACACCTGATGTGACTGCACTCATGTAAATGTGGCAAGAGCTCATGAAACTTTCAGTATTCTGTAAGCTGTGTATGTAGGTGGCAGTCTCGCCCATGACACTTTCATTTTCTATGCATGTAAATTTCCCTTTCATTTACGTGTTCTACCATTTACCTGTGTCCTTGTGGGAGAGCCGTTACTTACTTTGCTGATGCTTACAGGCATAAGTGTGCATTTACCTGCAAAAGTGTGGATATTCTGTACATGTATGTGCTCAGGTGACATATAAATGTGAGCAAAGAAAAACCTATGGTGCTCAATCTTTTTATTCACTCAAGACCTGACACGTATGTGTTTTGGCCTTAAGGCCTGCCTCAGGAGTCTACAAAATAAAATAAATTCAAAACATAAAAATCATATATACAGTGGAACCTTGGTTTACGAGCATAATTCGTTCCAAAATCATGCTCGTAAACCAAATTGCTCGTATATTAAAGTGAGTTTCCCCATAGGAAGTAAAGGAAACTTGTTTGATTAGTTCCACCTTCTCCTCTCCCCCCCCCCCACGAGGCCACCGGTGCTGCTTCATCACAGCCCCCCCCCCTCCCGAGAACCGCATCGCCCCATGCTGGAAGCGGCATCCGCCCGTCCACCCAAACAAGCTCCTTACCCCATCTGCTTCATGCCGGTGCCAGTTAAGGAAAGATCCCGCCTCTTGCCTGGGCTGGGCCTTGAGCATCTCTGAGATCTCGGAGAGAACGAGAGCCAGAAGGCCTTGAGCATGCGCAGATGCTCAAGGCCCAGCCCAGGCAAGAGGAGGGAGCTGATGGTTCTTCTCTCTCTGATGCTGCCGTAGTGACTGTTCTAAATGAGCGAGGTCTTGCAATACAAGTACGTATAGTATTTTGTATTAAAGTTTTTGGGTTGTGGAATAAATCGTCTGAGTTTACATTATTTCTTAAGGGGAAATTTGCTTTGATATACGAGTGCTTTAGATTACAAGTATGCTTCTGGAACGAATTATGCTCGCAAACCAAGGTTTTACTGTATATATAGCCGTTTTAGCGCAAGCTAAATATTAGCCCACACTAAACGCTAACGCATTCCTAGACTATAATGGACGCATTGGCGTTTAGCGTGCGCTAAAAAAGCTAGCGCGCCTTAGTAAAAGGACCCCATAATTTGGTTTGTTTTAAATTTACTACTTAGTAGATTCATCATATACCCCCTAGTCCTAGTATTTTTGAAAACAGTAAACAAGTAATTCACATCTACCCTTTCCACTCCACTCAGTATTTTATAGACCTCTATCATATCTCTCCTGAGCTGTCTCTTCTCCAAGCTGAAGAGCCCTAGCCACTTTAGCCTTTCTTCATAAAGAAGTTTTCCCATCCCTTTTATCATTTTAATCGCCCTTCTCTGTACCTTTTCTAATTCCGCTATATCTTTTTTGAGATAAGGCGACCAGAATTGCACACAGTATTTGAGGTGCGGCCGTACCAGAGTCATACAAAGGCATTATAACATTTTCATCTTTGTTTCCATTCCTTTTCCTCATAATTCCTAACATTCTATTTGCTTTCTTAGCAGCCACCACACATTGAGCTTAGGGTTTCAACGTATCCTCAACAATGACACCTAGATCATTTCCTGGGAATCACATAGCTATAATTCGGGTTCCTCTTTCCCACATGCATCACTTTGCACTTGCTTACATTAGAAGTCATCTACCATTCTGATGCCGTCTCCCAAGGTCCTCTTGCAATTTTTCACAATCCTTTTGCGATTTAACAAATTTGTGTCATCAGCAAATTAAATTATCTCACTAGTTATTACCATCTCTAGATCATTGATAAATGTTAAAAAGCAGCATTCACAGCTGGATAGGGGAGAGGCAAATGCTTGGAAAGGGATAGGGTGAAGAGAGGTAGCAGATGCTGGCTGGGGAAGGATGGGGTGATAAATGCTGGATTGAGGAGGATGGGAAGAGAGTGAGAGATGCTGGCTGGAGGGACAGGGGTGAAAGAATGAGAAATGCTGGCCGGGGAGGGGGGGCAGGGGTGAGAGAGATGCTGTCTGAGGGGGCAGGATAACAGATGGTTCAGGGGGATAGAAGGAGATGGCATGAGATGCTGACTGGAGGTGTTGGGGGGGGGGATTCTGGCTTAGGAGGGGTAGGGGAGAGTGAGAGATGTAAATTTGAGGAGGTAGGGGAGAGAGGCACAGAAACAGAGAAAAGATTCTAAATGGGGACTGAGAAGAGGCAGGGACACTAAAGTAATGCTGGACACAGAGAGGAACAAACATGGAGAATACTTGTTGGGGAGAGAGCATTGAGACAGGGGCATAGAAGGACTGCTAGACACAGGGATATTGCTTGAAAAGGGGTGATGGATGCAACGGAATGGAGAGGGACACAGAGGGGAGAAATTCAGGATAGAGAGGGGGGGGGAGAGATACTAGACAGAATACATAGAGACAAAATGTAAAATAGACAGGCGATCCTAGGAAGACAGTTATGAAAAAAAAAGAAAAGCAGACAGAGTGGGCATCATCCCTCTTGCCGTTTTTCTTTTTAAAGCTCAAGGGTGGGGAAGGGGAATCATCATCGAGGGGGTTCTTTTCATTTTTTATGGGCACAGTTGTGGTGCTGAGCAGCAGGAGGCTATTTCGGGGCTTTCTCTGAAGCTCAGCTGTTCGGGAATGGGGGGCACTTCTGCTGCTGGCTCTCTGCACATGCCAGTCGATTTTTCCAATGACTGGTCAGATGCGATTATGCAATCAGACAATTTAGGATTTTAACGGCAATTTTAGAGCAAACGGCACTCAGTAAGACACGGAAACAGGCAAACTACTGCAAAACCCCGTAACTGTTTTCAGAACCTTAACCCAGCGACGTTTAGTAAAGAGGACCCTTAGCTTTTTTTCACTCTGTCTATCCTCCAATGTGCCTATGCACAAAACCGGAAGAATGATCAAAGCCCCGCCTACTGACAAAGCGGGAGTCGATCTCAATCTCGATAGGAGGAGGGGGGTGCAATGAACTAAGCTTATCGAATACTTCCGACACGCTACAGATGCATCGAAAAATTCGCAATTGCACACGTCCTGGTTAAGTGACTGCAGGCTCTAGCACTGAGTAAAGCGAGGGACTTAGTTGTGTCGAGAAAAGTTTGTAGTTCTTGAGCTGATTCCCTCTCAATGAACCGCTCCAGGGTGGAGCGAAGAATTTCACATTGTGCTGTAAAACGTAGGGGTGTCCAGAATCAGTAGTTTTTACTGTCGCTGAGGTAGGGGGGGAAGTCTGAGGACTGTGCATGTTTCTGATATAATTTGATTCGGGGCACCATTTCATTTAGAAGTTTCTTCGGCCAAAAGATCGGGCTAGAGAGATTTTGTAAGCGGTAATTTATCTCCCTCCAGTGGAATGGACCATGTGGCCTAAAGACACAGTGAGCCCGTGTAGAGATGGAACTGGCTGCTGGTAGTGCACCGGCGTGTGCAGGGAGCGGGGTGGGGGAAAGGGGGGTAATAGCGAGTTGTGTGGCTCCACTGAAGGGGTTCATTTGTTCCTTTCCGAATTGTGATGCTGCATTCAGTAAAAGCTGGAGGCTGACGGCTCATCTGTGTAAGCACACTGGCGAGGTAAGGGAAGGAGACGTGCGAGAGCTTCTAGCCTAATTTGGGCGATTTGGGCTACTGTTCCGGTCATCTCTTTCATGGCTATAGTTTGTAAAATGTGATGGTGTATTCGGGACACCGGAAAACAGTGAGAAAGACTTGAACCTTGGAGGAGAAGAATCTACTTAGATGCATGAAATCTAGTTAAGGAGTTGGGTCATCATAGGTTTATTTTGTTTACATCTTTTTTTATATGCGCTTCTATTCGAAGTGAGTTACATTCAGGTACCTTAAGTATATACCAGTAAAAAAAAAAAAAAAATACATGGCAAGCACTGAAGTGCAGTTCAGGATTTGGAATGTTGTTGATTGCTAATAGTAGCAAATCCCACTGCAGCTCCTTGTGATGTTGAGCAAATCATTTAACTCTCTTCGGCTACAAACTTAGGGGCCCATGCAGAAATGTGGACAGTTAATGAGCAATTCACCTGCTCATTGATGGCTATTGCATGTTAAAAGGGTTGCTGCATCATGACTTTACACCAGTGGTCTCAAACTCAAACCCTTTGCAGGGCCACATTTTGGATTTGTAGGTACTTGGAGGGCCTCAGAAAAAAATAGTTAATGACTTATTAAGGAAATGACAGTTTTGCATGAGGTAAAACTCTTTATAGTTTATAAATCTTTCCTTTTGGCTAAGTCAATAATAATATTGTAATTTATAGCTAAAGAGACATATGATCAAGAAATTGTTTAATTTTACTTTTGTGATTATAATAAACCTACCGAGGGCCTCAAAAGACTACCTGGCGGGCCGCATGTGGATCCCGGGCCTAGAGTTTGAGACCACTGCTTTACACACATCAGTGCAGAGCATTGTAAAATGTACACTAAAGAGCCTATTAGTTATCCCCAAATGCAGGGCCATGTGCTGATGTCTGCCATGGTGGGGGGGGGGGGGGGGCTCAGTTCCTGGAATCTACTACCAGGTCTGAGGTGATGGAGTCCTTGCAGTCAGCATCAGCCCTATCTCTCACCAAAATTTCAAATAAGAAATGGTCCTCTGGTGCCTTCCCCCCCCCCCACCTCCATATTCAACTTGATTTGACTTGTTCCCTCTCTTCCTCCCTATTGAAAATAACAAAACACTTAGTGTCTAGTTGCCTTCCCAGTCTCACAGTTCCTGCCGCCCTGTTAACTGGACCTGCCAGCCCTCCTTCCAAACTTAAAAAAAATGCCCTGGTATCTAGTGGCACCCCTTCTCCCATCCTGCTTGATCTGAAGAAAAAAAAAAGTGACAATGTAATGCATTCTATAACAAAGCAGCCTGATAAGACAAAGGTGAATTGACCTACTTCCTGGATTTCAAATGACAAACCTTTGGGAAAGTTAATACTGTAACTGGCTCCTAAATTGCATAGCTTAGTGTAATCTTTTCTGTGTAGCTTTTTTTTTTTTTTTTTTTTTTTTTGGGGGGGGGGGGTGTTCTGGGTTCAGGCCTCAGAGGCAGTGAGAAGTAAAATAATAAAACAATAGCCTAAGGCAAGGGTGTCCAATGTCGGTCCTCGAGGGCCGCAATCCAGTCGGGTTTTCAGGATTTCCCCAATGAATATGCATGAGATCTATTAGCATACAATGAAAGCAGTGCATGCAAATAGATCTCATGAATATTCATTGGGTAAATCTTGACAACCCGACTGGACTGCGGCCCTCGAGGACCGACATTGGACACCCCTGGCCTAAGGTGATTTAGAAAAGGTATATTATATAAAACTAGTCTTTAAGCCCGTTACATTAACGGGTGCTAGAATATATGTATGTCTGTCTTTCTTTCTGTCTCACTCCCTGCCCTTGTGTCTTTCTTCTTTTCTTTCTGTCTCCCTCCCTCCTATTATTTGTCTTTCTTTCTTTTTGTCTCTCTTTCTGCCCCCTATGCAGCATTTATGTCCCCTTGTCCATTTTCCTGTACAGTAGCCATATCAGCATTCCCTCCCCCTCCATTTCTTTGTGCATCAGCATTTCCTCCCTCCCTACTACCCTGTGCAGCATTTTCCTCCCTTGGGTGCTAGAATATATGTATGTGTGTCTGTCTTTATTTCTTTCTCTCTCTGTCTCCTTAGCCACTTGTTCCTGTCCATTCTCCCTTCTTTTTACCTCCCCTGTGTCCACCACCACCCCTTCACTGCTCCCCTTATCCAGCAGCAGCCCTTCTCCCTTTGTTTTACCTCCCCCCTGTCCATCAGTACCTCTTCCTGCTCCCCCTGTCCAACAATAGGCATCCCTTCCTTTTTTCCCCCCTGTCCATCATCACCTCTTCCTGCTCCCTCTGTCCAGCAGTAGGCCTCCCTTCATTCCCCCCCCCGTCCATCAGCATCTGTTCCTGCTCCCCTTGTCCAGCAGTAGGCCTCCCTTTATTTTTTCCCCCTGTCCATCAGCATCTCTTCCTGCTCCCCCTGTCCAGCAGTAGGCCTCCCTTAATTTTTTCCCCTGTCCATCAGCACCTCTTCCTGCTCCCCCTGTCCAGCATTAGGCCTCCCTTCATTTTTCCCCCCCGTCCACCACCACCTCTTCACTGCTCCCCTTATCCAGCAGCAGCCCTTCTCCCTTTGTTTTACCTCCCCCCTGTCCATCAGCACCTCTTCCTACTCCCCCTGTCCAGAGTTTTTTATTTACTCGGATAGAGTCCTTGCGGCCCCCCCCCCTTCCCTTCCCTTCCAGCGTAACTCGGCGATTCAAGCAGCCTGTGCAGCAGTCTTCACACGCTGCTTCGGGTCTTTCTACTGCCCTTATTTGCTCTGCCGCGTCTCTCAAGCAAATGTCTTTGTCATTTCTTTTGAAAGTCCAGGACTTGAGGATACTCCCAAATACTAGGCAAAAGGTCTTAAGTACTTGGCTGCAGGAGTCATCTAGTCTGCTTCCAGTGGCATTCCCAGTGTTATACTTGTTTAATATAATATCCCAGAAACCTTTGCTTGCACTCTGGATATGCTAACACACTAATGCTGACAGTAGAGAATCCTGCAGGTTTGCAGTGCAGTAAAGAAAGTAAGTTTGTAAGTTTCCACCAGAAGGTAATGTTTGACAGAAGGAATATCAAGTAGATTTTTTCCTTCAGATTGTAAAGATTTTGATGGGTGATTAAATTCTTAATATTGCACGGTCTGTCTCCCATATATGGCAATTCAGTTTCTAGTACAATGTGTCTAGTAGTCTCTGAACTAGCAAGTTGCTTGCAGAAAACTGTCAATCGTGTTTCCAAATCCACCTCCTTCCCAGGGAGCTGCTCCTGCCCCCTCAGTTTGTTTGTTGCAAGCAAGTTGCTCAGAAGAATTTCTGCTCTATGGTTGCATTATTTTCTGGTAATTTTTTTCTAAGTATCCAGTATTCAAAACTGTTTATTGGTCAAAAAACACAATCAAAAACCACAATGACAACAAGCAACAAAGACCAATTTTTCATAAACCCAAAAACCACCCCCTCCCCCCACCTAAAAGGCAAAAAAAAAAGCATGGAGCAGCCTGAGGGCAAGTACCACAGGTACGACAAGAAAATAATAACTATACAGTCAAATATTCAGTACATGGCTACGAGCATACCCAGTCAAAGAGGCCCAAAAAGGCTCCCAAGTAAGTTGTAATTGACGGCCCTTAACTGAGTCCATCTCAGGAAACAGTTCAAAAGATGTTGACAGCATTCTTCAAGCAACTTGCAGATTCAGATGCAAAACCCTAGCGTTCAGACCCACTAGACAAGAAAATTAGGTAAACACCTAATCTTTCTTTTAAACTTGATGTCTTTTTACCTGTTTCCTGCCCCTCCACCCAACATCAGGTTGTTCCCTTGTGTCTAATTTCTTGACAACATTCTGATGGGATTTAAAGAACAGTCTGATTTTTGTGTGAACTTTACCACCCAAAAAAGGTTGCATGTGACATTTAGTTAATATATGAATCACCCATATTAATGGACCATTGCTGCACAGCCCCCCCCCCCCTCCCGAGTTATGTTGAAAGGGGCCTATTATATAGCCTTATGGATTCGGTTGATGATGATGTAGCCAACATGGACCATGCATCGCACATGCCCCCCCCCCCCTTTTTACTAAACCGCCATAGCAGTTATTAGCGCAGGGAGCTGCGCTGAAAGCTCCACGCTGCTCTCTGCGCTAATAGAGTTCCTATGAATGTCGGGAGCAGAGTGGAACATTCAGCGCGGCTCCCTGTGCTAATAACCGCTATCACGGTTTAATAAAAGCGGGGAATAATGCATAATATAATGTCGGATAATTTAGAAACTTCTATATGTGACTATAATGCTGAATTATTTAAAGGTCCTTGGCTTCCTCCATCAAAAAAAAAAACAACTGACACAAAAGGAGGATATTGTTATAAACATTTCTTATAGAGTGTGATTTCAGAAGTCATGTGTCTCCATGACTGTACTATATTCATAGAAGAGCTCCAGACCCAATTCTTTTCTATTATTTATCCTTAGTTTCCTGTTTTTTGTTTTTTTTTTTGCTGTTATTTTTGCTTTCTAGACACCTTTCATTTGTCAGTACGAGGGCTGTGGGAAAGGCTTTACCAGAAGTTTTCATTTGTCCCGACACATCCTAGGACACAATGGAGAAAAACCATTTTGGTGAGTAGACCAAAACTATTTTCTTTCTTGTTAGTTTTGTGATGTGCAAACTATTTAGTCAAATGCTGATCTTTACTACACTTCCCCCTCCGTATTTGCGGTTCCGTATCTACAGATTCACTTATTCGCGATTTTAAACCTAAAATTCGCAAACGATCCTACAGCCACTTCATTCCACATCTCTGGAACCAACTCCCCCCTCAACTCAGGCAACAGAACTCATTATTGACATTCCGTAAAATGGTAAAGACCCTCCTCTTCAACTAAAGGTCTCCCTCAGTCTACTCCCCCCCTTAAACCCCACCTCTCTCTTCTCTCCCCTGTCTAACTTCTCCCTAAATCTCAGTATAGTCCTCTCTTAGTCTGTACTCTGATAAATTGTATCTAAACTCAAATAACTTGCATTAAACTATTCTACTTATACTAAACTAAATGACTTATCTAAACTAAACTGCTTATACTTAAACTCTACTCTTAATTTGCTGTATACCCCCTGTATTTAACTACTGCAGTCTTGTATGTCCATACATTTAAACCTATTGTACACCTTATTGTCTAATTACTTCCATTGTGTATGTTTACTTGTAGACCGTTCTGAGCTACTGGGAGGACGGGATAAAAATCTAAATAAATAAATAAATAAAATTCCTTTTTCTTTTTTCGGGCTATTTTAAGCCCTGTAAGCCCCCCTTAAGCTTTACCTGGTGGTCTAGCGGGTTTTCGGGGCAGGAACGATCTTCCCACGCTCCTGCCCCGTGCAGATCGCTCACAGTAAATGGCTCAAGAGAAGATTGCTCCTGCCTGAAAACCCGCTAGACCACCAGGTAAGGCTTAAGGGGGGGGGCTTTCAGGGCTTAAAATAACCAGGGGAAGTGGGGGTTAGGGGCAGAACCGGCCCGAAGAGTATTCACGTTTTTTAAATATTCGCGGGTCGGCTTTGCCCCTAACCACCACGAACACGGAGGGGGAAGTGTACCATTTTCTGTTGCTGCAAGCAAGTGAGGCTTAGTCGTGCTGCACATAACCTCTGTGCCCCACGTAAAATGCAGAGGTTCACAGTAGCAGGAGGCAAGGGCAGGGGAGATATCAGCGGTCTTGCCTACAGCAAGAAACTTTTAAAGCTTAGCAGCAGGAGAAGGGAGTCCAGACGGACTGCCCGCAGAAGGTCTTCCTACTGTACGCCAAGCTCTGCTAGACTTTTCCATTTCCATCAGAGCATGCGTGGGATGTACTGGGTGAGATTGTAGACATTAACATCCAGAGGAAATGTGCTGGAGGAGGGTACTGGGAGTTCATAGGAAAGGCCAGTGCTCAGAACTCTGGTACTGTTCCATACAGGGAAAATACTGCAAGCACAACGCAGCCAAATAAGTTCCCAAATGCGCAACACTAATAGCATGCTGTCAGCGTAAAGCATTGGGAAGTTGAGGAGGAGGAATGTGCCTGGCATGTGTGCATAACAGCTGTGTGTTAAGGATGGCTTTTGTGCTCATGCTCAGTCAAACTGGGGCAGAGAGAGTTAGCGTATGTATCTTTTCCTGAAAACTCTGTGTATGTATGCTTGTAACCCGTTCTGGGCTCCTGGGGAGGACGGGCTATAAAAATGAATTAAATATTGAAAAAAAAATCTGCAATGTTGTTGTTGGTTTGGGTTTTTTGGGGTTTTTTTTTTGAGAGCTAGGACCAGATCCTATAGCGATATTATTCTTCAGTGAGATTTCATGACTGTATTTTGCCTATCTGTTTTTTGAAATGTGCTTGGTCCTGTTTAGGACAGCAGTGGAGGGGGGAGTGCTACTGCTGCCTGGGAACATTGCTAGGAGACCTACATGTATGAGGTAGGTCGAAGGGTTCTTTAGGGAGGGGACGAAACCATGGCTGCAGTCATTTTCAGGGGTAACATTTTTGTTTGGAGGGGGTGAAATCATGATGTATGGGGTAAGGGTGTCTGAAAGGATTTGCACTTTATCTTTGCACCAAAAGCTGCATATTGGACAAATGCCCATTGCCCCTCTACAACCACATCTCAAATGAACTTATTCATTGGCTAACCACATTGATGAACAGCCTACTAAAAGAGGGCCATCTGCCCACACAAATGGGTCACATTGCTCTTGCACCTATCCCAAAAAGTCAAGGAGCCAACCTATCCACACCCTCCAATTTCAGACCCATAGCCGGAATACTACTGCTTGCAAATCTTGTTGAAACACTGGTCCTGTGCAAAACTCACAGCCTACCTAGACAAATATTCCTGCCTAAACCCCTCTCAGTATGGTTTCAGGCCCCAGCACAGCATGGAATTATTACTACTCATACTAGCCATCAAAATCAAACAGATGCTCAGAAGGAGCACCAATCAATCCTCCTGCAATTTGACATATCAGCTGCATTTGACTCCATTGATCACCGGCTCCTGAATAAACTAAGGGGTCCTTTTATCGAGCCACGCTAGCGGGGTTAGCGCGTCGGACATTTCATCACGCGCTAACCCCCGCGGCCGGCTAAAAAACTTGCGGCAGGCGGTTTAACGCGCAGTATTACTCACGTTAAACCCCTACCGCAGCTTGATAAAAAGACCCTTAAATGAACTAGGTCTGACTGGAACTGTCCTCAACCGGTTCAATGAGTTCTTGACAAAAAGAGAATACAGTACTCTCCTGATATTCGTGAGGGTTCCGTTCCAGGAACCCCCACGAATTTTGAAAAACTTATTTGTTTGAAAAACTTGTAAACTGATCTTATTGCTGTATGCCTCTGATATGTTTATTCACTGATTGTACAGTCTTGATGTGAGCCACCTAGAACTTTGTGGTTGGGCGGTATATAAGAATAAAATTATTATTATTAACATCTCCGGAGGGGTGTCTCAATGTAGCGAGAGCCATGTCCCATCTGTATTCTATGGCACAGGAGTGTCAGTAGCTTCTAGTTAACCTCTAGTGGATTCCTGGGCTGTCCAGGTCTCTGAGCATGCCCTCTTCCTAGAACCAATGGAATGAAGACATTGAATAAGTGTGCAATCAACAAGATCAAAAGCAGAAGAGAGATTGAGAGACACCAAAACCACAGGTTGAGAAGAATCCTAAGGAAGATCGGATTGAATCATAAAGTGATAACGGAATGGTTTCGGTCCTGTGATACTGATGAAAACTAGCTTGGAATGGATGAAGAACATTTGTTTTTTGGGTGTTAATTATATAAAGACCAGTTTCTCAATTTTTGAGAAGAATGGTAGATTGGTCAGAAGTTTGAAGGTATGATTGATCAAGTTGAGATTTTTTTTCAGTAGTGGCTGTACGACTGCATGTTTCCAAAGCTGAGGATTTTTCTGCAGGACTAGATTGAATCGGAGGAGGAAGATCAATTATTTGTGTAGAGAGCTGGTTTGGTTTTTTTGTTTTTTTTTACCAGAAAGTTAGACCAAGGATCTGTTTGAGAAGAAGGATTCAATGAGGAAACAACTGTAAGAAGATCAGCAGAGACTGGCAGATTGGAGGTGGTTCACAAGGATGGACAGTGGGGAGATGGAGAGATATCTATGTCATTCAAAGGTGAAGAGCTTATGGCATAAAACTGATTGTGGTTTGTAGAGAGGAATGAAGAAGAACAATCTTGTTTCCATGCAGAAATTGTGGAAGGATCTGTGGATGTAATCATCTGAGTTCAGTGAGAATTTTGGAACAAGGAGAAAGGTGTGCGAGAGCGATTTTAAAGTTTGCAAAATGCATTTAGAAAAGTATTCTCTTTTAGCTGTATGATATTCCTTGTATCTCAGGTTAGAGACTGAACTGAAGATGTCCTGGATTTGCACCTGGTGCACTCGGCTCTGCGCAGATAAGAACAAAGCTGATGGAGTGAGGCAAGGAACCAGGGGGCCGCCGTACAGACACTTTGTATAATGGAGGAGAGGGGTGCATTTTCATTGATATGAGAGAGAAGCTCATGGAGAGTTTCTACGTTTGTCAAGTAGCATAAAGTGAAAATTACAGGGTGTCAAGGCAGATGCAATAGAGGAGATACCTTGAGTATGAAAGGAGCGAGTGGGGAAAAGAAACAGAAGGGAGCTTAGGGGCATTCATCAGAAATAGTAAACTTAAAAGCTATTAACCCTTTCAGGACCATAAGGATCGTAGGCCAATTTTTGTGGTTTTGACAACATTTTTATGGTAAAAAGGGCTTGCAGATGCCAAAAAATTGATTTTTTTTGTGAAATATCATTATTTTTTTTTAAAAAAAATCACACTTCTGGCTTATGGACAGTGTGGCAAGTGAATCTTCTCGTCAATCTGGCAACGACGCTAATGAATGAATGTCGGAACCAGTTTGTTTACATAAAGGCAGTATCATATGGAATCATGGAATCCGTACATATCAAATTTAGAACTGTAGACTATCCCAATCAAAATTTATAGGATTTTAAAGTTATGGGACAAATATGTCCCTTGGTCCTGAAAGGGTTAAACAGATATCAGGCCATGGGTAGGGTACTGTCTGAATAGATGCAGTTTGAAGTTGAAGGTCCGAGGAAGTGTATGTGTTGGTAAAGAAATATGTTGAGTCAACCTAAGGCTAGAGGTGAAAGTAACGAATGGGCAGTTGTTCATAACTGGGAGTTTAAAATCATCTAGCAATAAGAGAGTACCATAGAGTGTTGCACATTTCAGCAGTAAATGAAAATAGTTCATCAAGAGAACATATTATGGAAGATGGTGGATGGTAGATAAATGCTAGGAAAAGGGGTTGACTAAAGTTAAATTGAGAAATGCAAATTATTAAAACTGAGATAGCAAAAGATTTATGGGTATAAAGGTAAATGTTGAATCTTAATTAAAAAAAACTCCAAGCTAATCGGCGCGTCGAGAGGGGTAGGGAACCTGCAATGAAGCAAAGCTGGTAGTGGGGAACAACAAGAGTCTAGTAAGGTAGAAGTATCCCCTGGGCAAAGCCATGTTTTAGTGGCACAAAAATGTCGAGATGTTGAGTTAGAATGAGATCAAATATTGGCTTCCTGTACAACAAAGAATGCAATATAAAGTACTATCAGGTCTTGAATCATATAACTCCCCCCTGCCCCGGACGTTTTTGAGATTTGTTGGAACTGTTTTGTCCAAGAAGAGAATTGATACCAGTATATGATATGAGATTGTCATTGATGAAAGAGAGAAATGTGATACATACTAGGGTCGGGAATTATCTGTTTTTAATAGTAGGAGTGAAATTCTGGAACTCACTGATGGGTCAGTTACGATTATGTAAACCCAGGGATACTTTTTCAGTGCATTTATGTGAATGAAATGAGTAGTAATTGAGGATGCAGGATAGTTTTGTGTATATGTTGTGTGGTAAACTGCCTAGATTTTTGGTGGTATATAAATCTTTTAAATAAATAAAGAAGCCTTATGTCTTAGTGAATGTAAATTAAGAAGTCCGACTCTTAGGGGAAGGTGTTTATCGAGAAGAGTGAGCGAGTTGTGTTGAAGGTGAGGAAATTGGTCTCGGACAAGAGTGCATTGGAAAGCCAGGGTTGTTGGAGGTGAATTAAGGGTAGGAGAGAATAAACATGATCTGTTGAGGACAATTTGTTGAAGGAATAGCACATGGTAGGAAGAAGATTGGAAGTCTTGGGATAACATAAGAATTGTCGCTGCTCTTTTCCTGAAGGGTCTCCTGGATGTCCTTGTGGAGGGTCCAACTCCCACTGTCCTTTTCCACATAGAAGTTCCCTCTCCTTATGCAATGGGGAATGAATGTCTTTTTTTTTTTCTTTATTTTTTTTTTCCAACATACCCAAAACCCTCCCAGACCACATTCCCTTGCCAGATACACATTCTTCAGTTTTGGGTGTTCATATCCTGGCTTTATAAAGTTGGAATTTAGATGTCCATGTGGCATAGCCATCAATATGACAGTTTATGAGCGTCTAAAACACGAAGAGTGCTTCTGAAAAGAGCACGCTAGGCTCTTGTGTAACAAACATTTAAAGAAGACGTTGATGTACTTTTTTCTTGTTTTTTTCCTTCCAAAATAAAGCTGCTTTGTTTATAGGTGCACAGTTGATGGATGCAGTGAAAAGTTTGTCTCAAATTCAAACTTGAAAAAGCACATTGGACGCAAGCATAACAAGCAGGGAAAGCAGTATGTGGTATGTTAATATCCTTTCTTTGTTTGGGGCACATGTGCAGAAGTGAAAGAACCATAAGATAAGGGTAATAAACAATGATACCTGTCTGTTTCAGTTGGTCCAACAGAACTGGAGAAAATACACATTTCATTACGTTATATAACTTCTAATTATATAATATCCTTCATTCAAACAGGATTAGAACATGTTTTATGATTTTTAGTAATTTAGAAGCATACTATAGATCAGTGGTCTCAAACTCAAACCCTTTGTGGGGCCACATTTTGGATTTGTAGGTACTTGGAGGGCCGCAGAAAAAATAATTAATGTCTTATTAAAGAAATGACAGTTTTGCATGAGGTAAAACTCTTTATAGTTTATAAAACTCAGTAGCGTACCTAGGGGGGGGGGGGACGGTCCGCCCCGGGTGCACGCCCAAGGGGATGCACAGGAGAGAGCTGAGTGTTCTCCCTAGGGCAGGGGTGCCCAATAGGTCGATCGCGATCGACGGGTAGCTCGTCAAGGCAAAGTGAGTCGATCACCCAGGACTCACTTTGCCTTGGCGATCTATCGGGCTGATCAGTTTTCTTCTCCCCAACGTCAATTCTGCCATCGGAGAGGAAGTTCGGGCCAGCCAATCGCTGCCTGGCTGGGCGGAACTTCCTCTCCGACGGCAGAATTGACATCGGGGAGAGGAATGCTGGTCGGCCCGAAGTAGGGAGAGCTTGGGTGGGGCGGCGGCCGGCGGCTTTGGGGCCTGTTCCCCGATGGCAGTGACATTGGCAGTGGCTTGGGGGAGGGCAAGGTGAAAGAAAGTAAGAGGGCAGGAAGAGAAACAGGAAAAAAGAAAGGGGGCATGAAGAGAGGAAGAAAAAGTTGGGAGGAGGAGAATGAGGTCAGGAGGAGAGGAAGCATACAGGCTGAAAGAAGGGAAGAAAGATTGGATGCACAGTCAGAAGAAGAAAGTGCAAACAGAGACTCATGAAATTACCAAAGGTAGGAAAAATGATTTTATTTTCAATTTAGTGATCAAAATGTGTCCGTTTTGAGAATTTATATATGCTGTCTATATTTTGCACTACGGCCCCCTTTTACTAAACCGCAATAGCGTTTTTTAGCACAGGGAGCCTATGAGCGTCGAGAGCAGCGTGGGGCATTTGGCTATTAGTAAAAAGGGAGGGGGAATATTTGTCTATTTTTGTATAGTTGTTACTGAGGTGACATTGCATAAAGTCATCTGCCTTGACCTCTTTGGAAACCCGCGGAATATAAATGATAATTAACATTTTCTCTGCGTACAGCGTGCTTTGTGTTTTTAAAATTTTATTGTTGGCAGATCATTTTGACTTGGCCACAAAGGTAAGGGGGAGGGAGGGAGGGGAGCTGCTGAAATTCATCTAGTAATCAATCCTTGCAGGCTTGACTGTGCAGGGAATTATTTTTGTAAAATCATGTTTTGTTATGTGACTGGCATTATTTAGACTTTAATTTCTATGAATGAATAGAATGAAATTGCTTGTTTTTATGTGCGTGCGCTGAAGGAAAGTGGAGAGAGAGTGGGCTGAGGACGCTGAAGGGAAATGGGGAAGAGAGAGTGGGGAGAAGATGCTGATTTATAAATTGACAATTATACAGAATATTGTTTCTTTTTATACTTTAATATAAACAATTCAAAGCTTGTGTGGATGGAATCAGGTGGCTTACGGGGATGGGGACCGAGCTTACAGGGATTAGTCCAATAATGGTATTTTTTTATTTCTCATTATTTGTTTTATTTTTATTTGTTAATTTGTAAAGTGGTGATTGTTATGTATCAGTTTTTTCAAATTTACATCTACTGTCTTTATATTTTGCACTGTATTAGAGGACATGTGTTACTGTTTTTGTGGTGTTGCATTGTATCCAGGGTCTGGTTTCTTGGCGGTTCAGTTTAACTTTTGTCTACATATTTCTATTTTTAGTTTGTGATTATTCCATATTTTAGCGAGGGTGTATCTCTGTTCTGTGTGTATGAAAAGAACATAGTTTTCAGTTGGCATTGACTACAGGATCAATTGACTGTGCGGGATCTGGCTTGTTTAGTTTTACAATGTATGTGTTGGTGTTCTAGTGCTCACTGCAGTGTTTAAGATGCTGCCTTTTCCTAGGTACACTCTTGTGCGATATGTGGATTGTTACTAAAAGTCATATTTTTCATATAGATGGGGGGGGGAGGGTGACAAAAATGATGGGCCCCGGGTGCCACATACCCTAGGTACGCCACTGTATAAACTATAAAGTTTTACCTTATGCAAAATTGTCATTTCTTTAATAAGACATTAACTATTTTTTCTGTGGCCCTCCAAGTACTCTATTTTTTCTGCAGCCCTCACATTTAATGTTTAATATCTTTTCTTTCTCAAAACTGACACATTTCAATCACTATATTGAAAATAAAATCATTTTCCCTACCTTTGTTGTCTGGTGACTTTATTTTTCTATACTTTCAACTATGTTTCCAGGGCCTTCTTGTCCTTTGACTGTTTTTTCTCTCCGTCTTCACGTTCTGCCTTGCATCCATCTTTGGCATTAACTTAATGTTCAATTTTTCTGCTTTCTTTTCAAAATCTACATTTCCATGTCTTACCTTCCCTTCCTATCTCTCTCTTCTTCTGTCCTATTTCCATGGTCTGGCATCTCTTTCCTTCCTTTCTCTCCCTCCCTCCTTCCTTCCTTTCCCCTGGTCTGGCATCTGTCTCCTTCCCTTCCCCCATGCCCTGGCATCTCTCCCTCCCCCTCCATGGTCTGATATCTCCTTTCCTTCCCTCCCTCCCATGAACTTGGCTTCTCTTTTTTCTCTCCTCTCTCCTCTCCCTTCTCCTTCCTTCCCTCTCTTTCCCCAATTGGGTGCAGCAGCATTTCCCTTCCCCCTTTCCTGTGCAGGAGAGGCATTTATCTTCCCCTTTCCCTCCCTATCCCTTTCCCTGTACAGTAGCAGCATTTCCCTAGGGTCCCCCTTTCCTTTGCAGCAGAAGCACTTCTCTTTCCCCTTCCCTTCCTTGTGGAGCAGCAGCGTGTCTGGCTGGCTCAGTTGATCTTTCCGTTCAAAGCCGCGGGTGGCGGCTCCTCGCGAGATCCGTGCCTGCGTCTGAAGCCTCTCTGATGTTGTGATGTCAGAGAGGCTTCCGATGCAGGAGTGGATAGCACGAGGAGCCGCCAACCCTCGGCTTTGAACGGAACGATGGACTGAGCCAGCAAGACACGCTGCTGCTCCAAAAGGAAGGGAAGGGGGAAGAGAAATGCTGTCTTGATCGCGTCCAGACCGCGGGCCGCAAAATAGACCTGGAGAGCCATATGCAGCCCGTGGGCCGCGTGTTTGAGACCGCTGCTGTAGATGGAGCCACTCTTAGGATGGCTGACTTTAATTTAATTTTTAGCCTCTGAAGTGTAAATAACATTTTGAGGAATATGTTGTTATTACTCGGTTACAATTGTATATGTGAGAGGCTATGGAGATAGTGACTAGCCTTCCCTTTTGCCGAATCAGCAACAAAAAGGGAGCCTTGCATGTTGTATCCTAGGATTTTGCCAAGCCCCAAATAAGCCTATGCATTAAATCAAAAGATAACTTAATTCCTTTTCCCCTAATATTTAAAGCTACCAAGCCAGAGATATTCATTAAAATCAAAGTTTGAAGTGGTGGTAAAATGTAGCCATTTGGCCTGTCTCAGGAGTCTGAACAGTAATCTAATAAAGGAAATTGGATAATTTAATCTATTGTAATACAGTGGTGCCTCGCATAACGAACGCCTCGCACAGCGAACGCTGCGCACAACGAACTTCATGTCTTGCTTCCTACAACGAACTTCGTTTCACACAACGAAGTCGCCCGAGCTGCATCCTTCCGCGCAGGCACTGCGCTTAACTGCCCTCTCTCCGCCTGGCTCCCTGTGCAGTGGCGGACCGTCGGCTCGCAGGGGCCCGGTGCCTACTGCTGATGCGTTGGGGGGGGCGGAGCTACTCTCGCCGCTTCCCCGATGCTAGAAAAAAAAAAAAATGAACAGTTAAGTCCCAGTTTTTGCCGCTGAGACTCTGCCCTCTCTCACTGTAAAATTATTGTTTATACAGTATATCATGGCTTCTAAAAAAAGCAGGAAGGTGATTTCTGTTGAAATTAAACGGGAAATAATTAGAAGGAGTGAATGTGAGGTAAAACAGTGTGACCTCATCAAAGAGTTTGGCCTCAGCAAAACCACCATTTTCACTATTTTGACAAATAAGGATGCAATAAAATCAGCCAAAGTAGCCAAAGGAGTATCAAAACTATTTCATGAAAAACATATGTCTTCAATCCACGAGGAAATGGAGAGGCTATTAGCAATTTGGATTAAGGACAGGCAGGTGAAAGGTGATGTGTTGTTTTAAAAAACAATTATGTTTTTAGATGTATCTAAATAAAAATAATAACAAAAAATTTATCTTTTTTTATGTCATCTTAGCATATTTTATGCTACAGAACGAATTATTTTTTTTAACATGTATTGTTATGGGAAAACGCGTTTCACATAACGAACTTTTCGCATAACAAACTTGCTCCTGGAACCAATTAAGTTCGTTGTGTGAGGCACCACTGTAATTGTCTTCTCAGAAATGCTCTTGAAATTAAGGGCTCCTTTTACTAAGGTGCGCTAGCGTTTTTAGCGCACGCACAAGATTAGCGTGTGCTATAGCACGTGCTAGCCAAAAAATTACCGCCTGCTTAAAAGGAGGCGGTAGCGGCTAGCGTGCGCTAAAACCGCTAGCGCACCTTTGTAAAAGGAGCCCTAAGAGTGACAATTTCTCTTTCTTTGGACCTTTTGAAGCAACTTTTCTTTATTACATTACTTTTCAGACTCCTGAGGCAGGCCATTGGCCGAAACATGTACATGTCGAGTCTTGAATGATAAAATAAAGAAATTGAGCATCCTAGGTCGCTTTCACTGTTTTTCTTACTTTCTACCTTGTGAAAAGGTAGCATCTCCTGTTTAATTGTGGTAAAATGTAGCCTTCATACATTTAAATATGGGAAGATTTTTTTTCGCTTTGCCCTTGTAGCTCCCTCCATTCTTAGGGCCTTCCAGCTCAATTTGAGCCAGTCTTTCTTGGAGGAGTAGTACCATGAGCCTTCATGCACACCTGACTTAAGGGGCGGGAAGCCATTCCTTATTTTCACTTGCTCTGGCCAGTGCACTCACAGGTCCCGACCAGAGGCAGAGGCTTCTCCAGCATGTGGTGTGCCTGTGCCAGGAGTCTGCTGCTGAACAAAGCAGATTCCAAACGAAAAGCTCCAAAAGAAGATTCCTTGCATTTTGCTTAGGACCTGCTTTTTTTTTTTTCTGCATCATTTTCATGAGTACCAGCTGAGGCTCTCTGTTTGCTATGCCATGCTTGGCCACCATCGCTAAGTGTGGCTACTGCCAGCACAAGTAGCAGAAGTCAGTCTTAGGAACTTGGATCTCCATACAGTCAACTGGCAGGTCCCTTCTGATGTTGTCTAATTGCACTTACTCTAATATTTTTGAACATGGTTAAAAATAAGTTATGATCCTATAAGGGTTTTTTTATTTTTTATTAAATGGCTTTGAAAATAGAAAATAATCTCCTTCAAATGATGTCATAGACCAGTATCCTTAATATATATGGGCTTTTACTGGATCGAGTTGGTCAATGCTGTTCTGTTTTGCACTTATATTTTATTTTGTTTTCGTGCTTACTATGGGGGAGAAAAAGACCTCAAACTTGGACTTAGATTGGGATTTTTAATGCCAGCTTGTTAGGCCTTAAAAATCCCAAGCTACGTGTAAGTTTATTGGGTTAAGGGTTCCTATAAAGGACATATATCAATATATGAATATAAAGGTATTCAGATGAACAAAAAAAAGAAAATATAAAGAAAAGTATACAAAATATTAACATCCTCTTTTACAAAACTGCGATTGCAGTTTTTAGCGTGGGGAACCGCGCTGAATGGCCTGCGCTGCTCCTGACACTCATAAGAACTCAATGAGCGTCAGGAGCAGCATGGGACATTCAGCACGACTCCCCATGCTAGAAATTGCTATTGCAGTTTCGTAAAAGGAGGCCAAAACTTTAAAATAAAAAAGGGGCTTTTGGACCAGTGATAGGCCGCATATGGCTGAAATGCCAAGACAAGTTCTAACAGCAGGCAGCTGCAGGCGCTAGAGGTCTTTTTCTCCCCCATAGTAAGCATCTGTTAGTGCACTAAAATAAAATACAAGAAATACATGAAATTCCAAGGATGACATGATTGAAACTTTTATTTTTTAAGTTTTCAAGTTATTGTAGGCTTCAGTTCTGAGTTCCCTTTACTTTCTAGTAGAGGAATAATTCATCGTTTTTGAAGGGTCTTTTTGATTTGGTAACTTCCCCCCCCCCTCCCTTTTTACAAAGCTGCGTTAGGCTTTTTTTATCACCAGCCACAGCAGTATTAACTCCAACGCTCATAGGAATTCTATGAGCATCAAACCTATTACCACCGCAGCCAGCGATTTAAAATAAATTAATAATAATAATAACAGGTCTTTGTAAAAGGATCCCTTTATTTGCAGCTTTGTAGCTTTAAGCCTTAACAAAATTTGAACCTGAAAAGCTGCCTTGCTTTTTAAATACTTCTTAAGTTTGGCAAGAATCCCCAGCTCATTTTTTTTCCCTTTAGTACTTAAGCCATGTTTTGGTCTCCTACTACCAAATTTTAGCATTATGAAGATTGCAAAACAACTTTTTCATTTTGGAATTAGTAATGAGGCTGAATTCTTTCAGGATTTACTCTAAACATGTCCCAGTTCTGCTGGAAAAGTTGATACAGCACTCCCCCCAAATTCACAGGGGTTCCGTTTCAGGAACCCCCGCAAATTTCCAAAAACTGCAAATGTGGGTTTTCACCCATCAAAAGACAGGGGAGGCAGGAGAAAGCAGCTGGAGCACCGGTGGGTGAAGAAAATCACTCGTGGTCTGCTCCGACCTCCTCTTCCTGTGTCAAAGCAGCTCCTGATTGGTGTAGCCCGACTTTACTACAGGAAAAGGCAGTCGGATCAGACTGCGAATGAGTGAGTCCGCGATTTGCGAATTCGCGGGGAAACACTAAAGGAATTTCCAAGGCAGTTTGCATCTGTTTTAGCATCTTCTATAAATCACTTGTGTTATTTCAGTGAGAATATTGGGGGCAGCATTGGGGAGGGAACAAATATATTTGTGTGGAGCAGACTGAAAGGAAGGAAGTCGGTTCTGCCTTCAGCTGTACTCCATCGATTTCTGTTCAGTCACTTTGTAAAGAATTGCTCTTTTTCTTAAAGTGTGACTTTGAAGGATGTGGAAAGTCCTTCAGCAAGCATCAACGATTGAAAGTTCATATATGTCAACATACGAATGAGCTACCGTTCAAGTAAGTCAATTTGTGATAAGATTGTTGTTAAAAATGTTATAAGCAGATTCAGATTCAAAAAATAAATTGCTGTATTTCCAGAGTTGGTTTGCATTTAAGAGCGATTCTGTTCATAATTCAGTGGGATATAAAATACTTATATATATCAGTGGGATATAAAATATAAAATACTAGACTTTGGTCTAGTCCATTGGTTAGAGTTAGTGAAAAATGACATCAAAATGGCAGATGTTGTCATACTGACATAGGGACTTTGGATCATCTGTTATTTTTTTGTCCGCTGATAATTTGGTTTTTGGAAGTCAATTTGGGGACAAATAAATCTAGTCTTAGATTCGGATATTCCATTAACTTATGAAGCAATAATTTGTGGTACCATTTTACATATCAGACCTCTCTTTGATAAGTATAAAAGCCGTCTTTTCTTGATTTTAACTTGTATTGTGGTCCAAATGATCACAAAAAATTGGAAAAATCATGATAGGTTAAATTACACATTTTGGTGGACAACTGTATGTACTACATATAGATTTGAAAGGGTAAACGCAGAGTGCTCAGGAAGTAATGTTTTATTTAATAAAATTTGGAATCCATTGACGTTATTTGCAAATTTAAAGTAAAAATAACATATTGCCTTCTGAGTTTTTTCATTGCACATCTGGGATGGGATGGGAGGGTTGGGTAGGGATAGATTTTGATTAACGTAGATATTGAATCTTCATATTAAGACATTTAATATTGTTAATATTAATAATTGATGGAAGGGAGGGGTTATAGTTATGGTTCTATACTTTCTGCTTGTACTAGTGGTTTTTTTTTGTCATATTTCATGTTATTATTCTAATGTATTACACTATTGTATTTTAATAAAATAATAAAATTATTTTAAAAAAAAATATGGCAGATGATGTTTAATGTGATGCATGTGGGAAAGAGGAACCTGAACTATAGGTACATGATGCAGGGTTCCACGTTAGGAGTTACTCTCTGGGAAAAGGATCTAGGTGTCATCATTGAGGGTACATTGAAAAACTCAGCTTAATGTGTGGCAGCGGCTAAGAAAACAAATAGAATGTCCAGAAAAGGAATGGAAAACAAAGATGAAAATGTTATAATGCCCTTGTTTTGTCCTATGGTATGGCCACACCTCGAATACTGTGTACAGTTCTGATCATCATATAAAAAAGATGTAGTGGAATTAGGAAAAGTACAGAAAAGGGTGACAAAAATGATATAAAAGGGATGGGATGACTTCCCTATGAGGAAAGGCTGTAAGTGGCTAGGGCTCTTCAGCTTGGAGAAGAAGAAGGCTCAGGAGGTGATATAAACTAAACTAAACCTTGGGTTTATATACCGCACCATCTCCACGAATGCGGAGCTCGGCACGGTTTACAGGAAGAAAGATGAGAGAGGAACTACAGTGGAGAGATTAAAGAGTTAGGTGTAAAGGGGGAAGGTGAGAGGCCTAAGAGGGGGGAAGTGTTACAGTTTTGAGAATAGCCAGGTTTTTAGGTGTTTGCGGAAGAGTTGGAGGGAGCTTGAGGTTCGGAGAGGGGAGGTGAGGTTATTCCAGATCTCAGTGATTCTAAAGGGGAGGGATGACCCAAGTTTGCCTACATGGGAAATACCTTTTATGGAAGGGAAGGATAGTTAAAAAATTTGGGAGGATCTGGAGGAAGTAGGGGTTGGGGAGTTCCAGGATAGAGGGATAACGGCAGGAAGGATGCCATGTAGGATCTTGTAGGCCAGACACGCACATTTGAAGTGGATCCTGGGAATTACTGGGAGCCAATGGAGCTTAGACAGGAGTGGTGAGACGTGATCAAATTTGCTTTTCGCGAAAACAAGCTTAGCTGCGGCGTTCTGAATCCGCTGAAGTCTGTGGAGGCTTTTCTTGGTTAGGCTGAGGTAGATAGAATTGCAATAATCCAATCTGGAGAGGATGACCTGTGACCTCAACCAATGCCCCTCATATCTCCTTACCACCTCTAGTGTAAAATTCCGCACCATAACTCTACAATGGATCCAATTCACGCTCACAGAAGGCACATTCCCTGCTGACCTCAGCGAAATTGTCATCACCCCAATCCAAAAAGACCCAAAAGCACCACAAAACCTCCCATCCAACTTTAGACCTATAGCCTCAATTCCGCTATATGTCAAAATTATAGAAGGCCTAGTAGCCAAACTCCTCACCAATTACATAGAGGACCACAACCTACTCCACCCCATGCAATCAGGCTTCAGAACAAACTTCAGCACAGAGACACTACTAGGCTCCCTTATGGATACCGTCAGACAACAACTTAGTACAGGGAAAAAAATGCTACTCATACAACTAGACCTATCGGCGGCATTCGACCTAGTAGACCACAACATCCTTCTACAGATCCTAGATGCAATAGGCATCTCAGATAAAGTATACTCCTGGTTTGAAGGATTCCTAAAACTCAGAACCTACAGTGTAAAATCAAACAAAGAAAAGTCAGAATCCTGGTCAAACCCCTGCGGCGTACCACAAGGATCTCCACTATCCCCTACCCTCTTCAATCTCTACACTGCTTCTCTAGGAACGCATCTGGACAATCTAGGCATAACCTCCTATAGTTATGCGGATGACATCACCATCCTCATCCCATACGATCATTCTAAACCTACCATGACAGACAAACTTCACCAAACACTTGAAGCAGTCACAACCTGGATGAAAAATCACAAACTTAAACTCAACCAAGACAAAACCAAATTCATCCTCCTAGAAAATGACAAGATCCAAACCACAACCAACCTAGACATAAACGCAACCAAATATCCCATCCAAACCACCATAAAACTACTAGGCATGACCATAGACAGATGCTGCACTATGCAACCGCAAATAAATAAAACAATTCAAAAATCATTCGCAATCATGAGAAACCTGAGACAAGTCCGAAAATTCTTTGAAAGAACACAATTCCAACTTATAGTACAATCCCTAATACTAGGTATATTGGACTACTGTAACATACTCTTCCTTCCATGTCCTGCAACTACGATAAGACAACTCCAAACAATCCAAAATACAGCTTTAAGACTCATCTACTCATTGAAAAAACATGATCACATCACTGAAGCCTTCATCAACTCACACTGGCTCCCAATCCAAGAAAGAATCCAATTCAAATTCTACTGCATATTATTTAAAACCCTACACGGAGACAGCCCATCATACCTGAACAATCGCCTCATCCAAGCACCCAGTACCAGACACAGAAAAACGCACTCCCCATTCATACCCCCCCCAATCAAGGAAGTAAAAAGAACAAAACTACACGACGGCCTCCTAGCCACTCAAGCCGCAAGACTGGACAACCAGATCTCCAACCTTCTGATGACCACCCCAGACTATAGGACGTTCAGAAAAGAAATAAAAACCACACTTTTCAAGAAATTCCTGAAACAGCAATAACAACACGACCTCTAAATGCTCTTAAGATCTACAACTTACCTCTCTAGCTAATCATTGTAATTCTGTCTTTTTTAAATTAACCTTTTGTAATCCGCCTTGAACCGCAAGGTAATGGCGGAATAGAAATCCCTAATGTAATGTAATGTAATGATGGATTGTACTAGGACTGCGAAGTGTTTTTGGTGAAAATAGGGTCTGACTTTCCTTAGCATGTGAAGGCTGAAGAAGCATTTCTTCACCAGGGATTGGAGATGTTCGTTGAAGGATAGAGAAGAGTCTAAGGTGACACCCAGAACTTTGCTTGAGAACTCGAGCTGTAATGGGGGGCCGGTGGACAATGGGATGGAGGAAGGTAGATGGTCTAATTTTGGGCCGAGCCAAAGGAGTTTTGTTTTGGACTCGTTTAGTTTCATATGCATTGTGAATGCCCAGGATTGGAGGTTCTTTATGCATGAGGATATGTTCGTGGAGAGGTTAGTGAGGTTCGAGTCGGTCTCAAGGAGGATGAGGATGTCATCAGCGTAAGTGTAAAGAGTTTCAAGGGGGGATAGTTGGAGTAGTTTCAGGGAGGACATGTAAATGTTAAAGAGGATTGGGGAGAGGGGTGAGCCTTGTGGGACACCACAAGTCGGGGTCCAGGGGGAGGATGAGGTGCCGCTCATGTTAACCATGTAAGAGCGGGAGCGCAAGAATTTGGAGAACCAATCAAGAACTATGGAGCTAATGCCTATCTCGGAGAGTTGGAAAATTAGAATGTCGTGGTGGACAACGTCAAAAGCTGCGAGAGAGGTAGAATTGTAGAAGGACAGCAAACTTGTTACGAGAATGCAGTTGCTGAACCTTAGAGATTAGAGAGGCCAATAGGGATTCAGTGCAGAAGTTGGGTCTGAAGCCATATTGGTAAGGTAAGAGGATGGAGAATCTTTCTAAGTAGGAAGAGAGCTGGGTAGATATGATAGACTCGAGCAGTTTGGTGAGGAGAGGGATATTTGCTATTGGACGGTAGTTGGATGGTATGGAGGGGTCTAGGTCAGTTTTTTTCAGTAAAGGGGTCAATGCGATGTGTCCCATTTCAGTGGAGAATAGGCCTGATAATAGGGCAGAATTTATGAGTTTGGTAAGAGATGTGATGGCCTGTGCAGGGATTTTCTCAAATAGGTAGGAGGGAAATGGGTCCAGGATGCAGTTGCATGATTTTAACTTGAGGCAGAGTTTAAGGGTCTGAGAATCAGATATGAGCTCGAAGACAGTCCAGGATCTGTCGGCAGGGATGGGGTTGAGAGCAGCTAGGGTGGGGTTGGGTTCGGGGGGCACCAGAGAATTGTAGGAGATTGCGGGCGGGAAGGAGCGCCTTAAGGTAGAGATCTTATCATTGAAGAATTTTGCTAGGACCTCGGCTGAAGGAGATGAGGGAAGAAGGGTGGAGTCATTTTTAGTGGTTAGGGAGCGCCAAATGTTGAACAATGTGCCATTCTGGTTTTTGGATTTGGAGATCTTGTCTCCATAGAAGTTCTTCCTTGCTTTTTTTAATATTGAGTTGTAGAGTTTGATATTGATTCTCCAGGCCTGTCTGTCAGATGAGGATTTGGATTTTTTCCATTTTCGCTCTAAGGCTCGACATTTTTGTTTCAGGTCTCTATGGAGTGGAAGGTACCAAGGGGCTTTATGGGGATAGGTGATGGATTTAGTGGTTTGGGGGGCGAGGGAGTGGTAGGTGGACTTGGAAAGGGCGATCCAGTTGTGCCAATTGTTTTCAGAGTCTGCAAGCTTGGGAATGGAGGGGAGGAGGTTGAGGAATTTGGTCCAGAACAGATCGCTCGAAATTTTTTTCCTGAAGGTAATAGAATTGGGGGATCGGGGTGGGGATCCGAGATGAGACATGAAGATGGGGAGGCAGAAGGCCCCTAGGAGATGGTCTGACCATGGGATGTGTTCCCCTTCGGCAGACGTTTTATAAGCGGTGAGTCGAGGAACTGGATGAGGTCTAGGGTGTGCCCTTTTTCGTGGGTAGGAGCGGATGTGGGGGGGAGAAACCTAGGGAGATGAGGAAGTCATTGAATTCTATCGTGTCCTTGCTGGTGGAGTCGTCAAGGTGGAGATTAACGTCTCCGATGATTAGTAATCTTTGGAATTTGAGAAAGGCATTAGTTATGGTCTCGAAGACAAGGTTAGAGGAATTGGACCAAGGGATAGGTGGACGGTATAGTAACAGGATGCCCAGTGGGTGAGGACGGAGCTCATCATTGATTGAGGCTAGCAAATATTCTAATGAAGCGTGGGTGCCTCTCTCGAGGAGCTGGACATCAAAGAAGGATTTGTAGAGGAGTGCCAGGCCACCTCCTTTGCGGTTGATTCTGGGTGAAAAGAGGCCTTGGTAGCCATGGGTGCAGAGTTCGTTTTGTGTGAAGAGGTCGTCTTTTGAGATCCATGATTCTGTGATGCACAGGAATCCAGGATCGAGGTCCTCAAGGAGGTCCTTCAGAATTTGAATTTTATTGCATGCGGATCTGGCGTTGCAGTAAAGGGTCGGGACAGGGGTGAGAGAGTTAGAGGCATGGCAGGGGAGGTTAGCATGGGGGACAGGCTTTAGAGAGGTGGGATTGACTTTGCGGGGGGTTTTTCTGGTGGGGTGATTCCTGGGGCGCGTCAGGGTGGGGATTCTGGTGCCAGGGCCAGAATTGTGACTATTTGAGGAGTCGAGCAGGTTGGGAGAGGGAGGGTTCAGGCAGAGGGAGGTATTGAGAGATGAGCAGAGCAGGAGTATAAGGACCCAAAGGGGTGGCTTCATGGTTTTTGTTTTTGTTTTTTTTGTTTTTTGGTCAGAAAAGGGCCTTAGCAATGGGCAGAGACTAGTAACTGGACAAATTCCAGCGGAGGGGCTTAGTGATGGCTAATTGGGTAAGAGCCTTTATAATGCAATCAAGTAAACTGTACAGATCACGATGGAATTTGAACATGGGAGACTTAAGCCAGGCAGGCAGAGTGATATGATGGAGGTCTATAAAATACTGAGTGAAATGGAAAGGGTAGATGTGAATCGCTTGTTTACTCTTTCCAGAAACATTAGGGTGCATTCGATGAAGCTACTAAGTAGTAGATTTAAAACAGAAAGGAGAAATTATTTCTTCACACAACATGTAATTAAACTCTGGAGAATGTGGTGAAATCAGTTAGCTTAGGGTTTGAAAAAGGTTTGGATAATTTCCTAAAAGAGAAATCTAGCTAGATACTTAGGACCTGGGTTGGCCATTGTTGAAACAGGATCCTAGGCTTGATGGACCTTTGGTCTGTCCCAGTATGACAATTCTTATGTTCTTATGATAAGTTTGACTAATTTTGTAGCTGAATATTACTGAATAGTTCATCTTGTATTGAGTTTAAGTGTGAGCCCCCATGATGCGCATTGCATGATATCAAATGTATCTTGGCACAATTGGGACCAAGAGTAGAACAGGAATAATAAAATTGGAACAAGCCAACTTTTACACTTAATTGTACAACACTGAAGAAAGATGGGTTGATATGGTTATGAATCCTGTATTTGACATTTGGACATAATCTGACTCATGACTTAAGGCTTGACACAGGCTTTACTCATGTTCTCATAACACATGTTTTACTACTTAGATGTGGGCATAAAGGATGTGAGAAGGCCTTTATTTCACCTAGCAAATTAAAACGCCATGAGAAGGTGCATGAAGGTAAATATATCTCCTTTTTTCTTTTTTTAAAGTTCTAGAATATTGTATTATTTATCAGAAGCAAATGCTAGTATTTCCTTGTGAGCAATGTATTTGTTGTCAGCTTTGGTCTGAATGACCCCTTACTTTTGTGCTGTTTTAGGTTTTCAGGCTATCCATAATGGGCGATTGTGCACATTTAGGACGTCAATTTGCATGGTTTGATGTGCAGTAGGCATGGTTAGGAAAGGGGTGTGTATATATAATAATAATAACTTTATTCTTGTGTACTACCATAACCAAAAGTTCTAGATAGTTTACACTAAAAAGAGCTGGACAATTAGCGAAATACAATAATACAGTAAAAAAATACAAATATTTGTAAAATAGAATTTCAATAATAAAACTCTCATTAAGTAATAAACTTATCGAACAAAGTGGTCTTAATTAATTTCCGAAAACAGCAATAGGATAACATAGCTTGCTGAATACATTTACCTAACCAAGATTATTGCCTACCAGCTTGAAATGCTAGGGTCCTATCTAAGAAGGTCTTATATCTACACCCATTAATTTTTGAATAAGCAAATAAGTAGAAGTTTCTAGTTTCTGTTGATGGTTTATGCAACAGAAAATGAGGAAAAAGGTAAGCTGGAGACAATCCCCATATCAACTTAAAGCAGATACAGGAAAATTTGAATAATACTCTTGCCTCCAAAGGCAGCCAATGAAGTAAACAATAATATGGACTTATATGGTCATTCTTTTTTAAACAAAAATCAATCGAACAGCTGTATTCTGAATTATCCTTAATTGCCTTAGAATTTTTTTGGGTGCTCCTAAATAGATGATGTTACAATAGTCTAAAATAGATAAAACTAATGCCTGCACCAATAGTCTGAACCAGGGGTAGGGAACTCCGGTCCTCGAGAGCCGTATTTCAGTCGGGTTTTCAGGATTTCCCCAATAAATATGCATTGAAAGCAGTGCATGCAAATAGATCTCATGCATATTTTGAGGAAATCCTGAAAACCCAACTAGAATACGGCTCTTGAGGACTGGAGTTCCCTATCCCTGGCACTCTGAATGATAAAGGATCAAAATATTTTTTTATGGTTTCTTAATTTCCACAATGTGAAAAAAGCATTTTTGTACCACTAAGTTCATGTGTTCTGCTAGTGTTAAATGTCGGTCTAGTGTGACTCCCAGAATTTTGATAGATTTAATAATCGGGTAATCATGACCATTAAGATGAAGCAATGAGTTTATTTTGTTGTTGGGACTAGCCAAGAAAAGTTTGGTCTTTTCCGTATTGAGTTTCAATTTGAAATTAATTGTCCACTGTTCTATCTGAGTCATAATACAAGATATCTGGTTTAAAATTTCAGAGGTAAAATTATTTGGAGGGATTAAAATAGAAATATCTGCGTATATATAAAATTTTACTTTTAAACTCTGTGATAAATGTCCTAAAGAGGAAAGCTATGTTGAATAAGGTAGGCGATAGCGGAGAACCTTGGGGCACACCGGATGGGTTGCTCCATGAATGAGAATAGTTACCACCACAAGTCACTCGATATGGAGATAAAATAAACAGAAGGATGATCCAAGAAGACCAATTTCGTAACCTCACACTATTTAAATGGTAAACATTTAACAACCACTTGACAATACATGCCTAATTTTAAAACCTGTACAAAAAGGAGCAGAAGGGAATCCCTATGCAGCCAAGAAAATGCAATACAAAAGTAGGGATTGAGGAGGCTTCACACACAAAGAGGTCCAAGGAGAAAATTCAATTTGTGAGGGTTTTTTTTCTTCATGGGGGTCTTTAAATAGCTCTTTTGGACATAAAATTGTATGAAATCTGCCGCTCGCATGCTTATGTGCTAAGCATTTATACATGGAGAACCTCAAATGGTGTGGCATCTTTCTATTTAATATATTTTATTAAAAAAAAGCTTTTCCTGTTTTGTGTGCCACTAGTACTCCCCACAGCCTTATGGATCTTACAAAAGATTGTATGTTCAACAAGCCTTGTGTAAAATAAACTTCATAAGTGTAAATGTCTTGTCTTTCTACCCAAACACCCTATACAAAACTGGACTTTTATTTATTTTATTTTTTTTTAAGAAAAAGGTTAATTTGAGGGCATTTCCCTTAGGAACTTTAGGGTGGAAGGTGTTTTGTATGTCTAGAATCTATTTGCCAGTACATCTTAGACAAATGCAATGCTTGCACTTTTTTATAGAAAATTTTGGATTAAGAATTAGATAACTGTAAGTTAATAGATCTAATCTAATTCTTAGTCTTATACACCGAGTCTCCTAAAAATAGGAGCTTGATTCGTTTTACATAATTAGATCACAAAGAGAGATCCATTAACGTTCATTGGAGCTATTGCCTAAAAAGCGATGAAACATAGTGTTTTTTAAGGTTTTGCGAAAGATCTGAAGAGATAAACGCAATCTAATTTGAGGAGGGAGTCCATTCCATATCGCATATAGGAAGTTTGGAAAGGAGTGTGAAATTTTACTAATGGACTTGATTCCTCTTAATGATGGAAAAGAGAGCTTACATATAAGAGTTATTCTCGTGCCCGAAGATCTCATGATGTTCCATAGCTGGGTACATTGTTAATTCCCAGGATATACCTGGCTGTTTATTCCTTATTGTGATCCATGCTGAGCTTTTTGGGTTGCTGTGGATTGCTGTCATATGGCAGGTAAAGCGAGAACTTTTTTTCTGATTAAGGACATTTTGCTATTCCTGGTTTTCTTAGTACTGTACATTACTGGTGATCAGTTTCATTGTTATGGCGTATTCTGAGCATGTTGTATTTCCACTTCATTTGATCTGATTTTTTTTTTTTTTTCTTTTTTTCAATACTTCATTTGCCATAGCTCTTACCTACCCTGCAGCAACTACTGTTTTTTTTTAATAGGTTATGCATGTAAAAGAGACAACTGCTTATTTGTTGGTATAACATGGACAGAATATTTGAAACACATGAAGAGCTGTCATGCAGGTAAGCCTGAATTATACACATTTCATTGCTTTTGAGTCTTGCATTGTCTAGCAAAAAATGATGTGATGGGGCCATTGGAAAGACTCAGCTTGGACCTCATGCATCTTTTTTCAGAAGCACTCAGTCCGAGTTGGTCCCTATCTGGACTTTTAGCCAAAAAACAAAAGTGGCTATTTTGTATGGTACTAAAAAAAATATTGCCGTATAGAAAACGTGTAAGCAAAAGAGAGGTTTACCTATATAGGTACTCGTCAACTTACGACCTATGTAATTTACGACTGTTCGACTACGATGCGTTTACGACAGTTTCCAGCACTCCCAAGTCTCGCTATGCAGCAGTACTACACAGCATGAGAGTAAGCCGGCATCAACGGCTGGTCGCCTCTTTTCTGTCGCTGTGTTCCCGCATGTCGCTCGGCAGCTAGAGAGAACATTCTCCTAGACACGAAACGTTTTAAACAAATGTCCGAGCTCTGCTAACCAATGAAATGAATGAACTTGGAACCTGGTCTCGTGCCACCGGCTGGCCCGGGAACTTCTTCCGAAGTTTAGAAGGGGCGCGAAGCAGCTTGTTGCGATCACTCCCTTCAGTATTTAAAGGGCGCGCAAGCTGTCGGTTAGAATCCATTAAACATAATCTAACATAGGCCGACTTATGTCCCGATCAACTTATGACCTGTCAGTCGGAACCAATTGCGGTCGTAAGTCGACGAGTACCTGTATAAATCGGTGAAAAGAGATGCATATGAGACGACTCTCTCTCATGACTCGTTCACAAGTGTGTGAGAAATAAATAAGTTAGTGAATATGTGCGGGAGCCCTCCAGTTTCAGAACGTGGTGACCAGCCCTCGGTGTATAAGAGCATGAATTCAATGAAAGTCTCAATATGAGATTATCATTAATGCTATAAGTACATCATTAGGGTCCTGCTCTATGTGAACTCTGTAAATAATTAGTGAAAAAATATTTCGCAGTAATGCAAAACATTTTTGATGATAAAATCCAGTCTTTCTAACATATCTTGTGATTGCTATGTTATGTTGCTTTCAGTCCAGTCACAAGATGTTAATTTGACCGCCCTTGTGCGCTCTGAATAGTGTTGAGGCAGTCAGAGGGTGGATCCAGAAGATTCCAGATCCCATAGATATTCAGTGTCAGCACCCAAATATCTAGACAAGTTAGGACACACTATATAGACAGCACAGTCCTTACTACTTAGTAACACGGACTGTGCTGTCTAAATATTGTGTTAATTTGCTCAGGTTCATAGTTTTCTAATTGGAGTGCTCGTATATCTACATTACACAACTGATCAACACTACACCAAAGTTATAGAAGTATAGCATGCTATAGCAATCAGCAGTTTTGTGATGTTTAAATATTGTGGGCGTAATCTTACCTTTCCCCATAGTTGGTGGTTGTTAAATCAAAATTTGTGACTTCAAAGCAGTACAAGCTGTTAATGGTTTAGGGCAGAAGTGCTGCCACTTAATCATTTTCATTACAAATTGCTAGGGTCTTTTTTTTTAAATATATATATATTGTATATAAATTGTTGGCATTCTGCCTCAGATTTTTACATAGATAAGGTTTTTTGTTTTGTTTGTTCTTTCTTATGGATGAAATTACAATTATGAATGTGTGAGGGATGGTATCTCAGAAGATAATGTACTACAAAAAGGTTTGTATAATTCAAAGACAAGTCCATAAGCCATTATTAAAATGGACTTGGGAAAATTAACTGCTTATTTCTAGGATAAACAGTATAAAATATGTTTAGGATTTTGCCAGGTACTTGTGACTTGAGTTGGCCACAGGATTCGGGGCTTGATGGACCTTGATGGTCTGTCCCAGTTTGGCAACTGTTATGTTCTTATATTCATTTTATAAACTAGTTTCTGGAGCATTGACAGAAAAGCTAAAAAAATTCAATAAATGAGATTGGGAATCTAAATCTCATTCCAGCAAGATTTGGGGGGCGGGGGGGGGGGGGCGGAAGGGGGAGCTCTAGTAAGTCAGGATAGGTCAGGCCAAAGGCCATGCAGCTTAGGAAACCTATTGAAATGAATATAAGAAAAAAAGTCATAACACATGCTTCTGAACCGGCTCAATCTCTCCCTCCATCCATTCATCTTTGGAAGAAGTAATGACACATCTTAGTGGAGAGCAGAAGCCCCTGTTAGTTCCAGTTTATAATAGTAGGGAGCCGCATTCATCAAGCATGCTTAGCTTATCAGTGGATATGTCATCCAGCACTTGTCCGATAAGACTGTAAGATGTAACACTAAAATAAATGACCCATATATATATAAAAAAAGAGGCTCTTAGGTTTATAGGGTTCACTCCTATATAGATATACCACAGGCATTGCTACACCTTCCGCTTAGCCATCTCGCTCCCCTCCAATCCGTCCAGAATTCGGCTACGTGACTCATATTCCGGGATAAGGTTGGGTTGGGGGGTGGAATTTGGTTAGTTACACATAAAAATATGTAGGGCAGGGTTGTGATTGCCTGTTGTACTGGCTTTTGCCCAACATAGTAAGATTCTTTGTGCTAAAATAATATGAGAAAAATTTTAATTTTTCACTTACTACTTTGGTTCCATTTGTGTTGTGGTATTTGAAATCATTGGGTGTCATATTAGTTGGAAGGGTTTCTAAAGGGATACCATATTTTTATCTTGTATATATTCTTGAATATGTTGCTTTTAACCTCTCTAGAATAAGAACTAGTTAATACATTTTTGGCTCTTCTAAATTATTTGTGACATTGTCTTTCTCTCCCTCCCCTTACCCTATTGTCCAGAGGAGATAATTTGTCAGGTATGTAGTAAGAAATTTAAGCGCAAAGACCATCTTAAGGAGCATCAGAAAATTCATGCCAAGGGAAGAGAAGTGTATCGGTGTCCAAGAGAAGGCTGTGAGAGAACGTACTCTACTGTGTTCAATGTTCAGAGCCATATCATGTCCTTTCACGAGGGGATACGACCCTATGTTTGTGAAGTTTCTGGATGTGGAAAATCATTCGCTATGAAAGTATGCAGCATTTTGAAATTGCATTCTTTTGGCTTTCTGTAGCATTTTTGATGTGAAAAAAATACTATAAATGGACAAATGAGAATATATGTGACTCTTGAGAGGTTGAACTGTTTTTAGGAGTCTGGTTTCTTCTGGAATTTTGAGACCCAATTGTTAAAAATATTTACTTTGTTCTGTGTGGTCATTAGTTGCAAAACATAAGTGGGCACATTTTTGTAGTCATTTTTAAAAGTGGAGTGTCTGCTCCGCTTATTTAATTGATATATGATGTATTTCAGATGTGTATATGACAAACAGTGTTGCCCTTTTTCCCTTACAAATAACCTCAAAATAAATTTTTACTTGAGTTTTTGACATGTGCACAGAAATTAATATATGCAAACTTCTTTTTATATTTGGGGCTTTAATCCCCCTCAGTTTTTTAGTATAAATATTTTTGTCTCCTCTGTCCAAGGAGAGGGAGAGACACATACATTTTGGTTTCTTTTTTTGTGAGATTATTCCAGTTCTTGGCAGTGAAAATTTGGGTGCTGGTCAGAAGTCTAACACAATTGCTCAAAAATCTTAAGGCATGTATAATATGCCACCTCCAAATCAGTTATTTACAAGAACCTTCATACACATGCACTATCAACGTTATGTTCCAAATTGTTTAAATCATTTGTTCCAACGATATTGAGGAGGGAGTGGGAGACCTAGTTACTGATATGTGTTAAGGGAGTAACATGTTTGTCTTGTACACAATTTCACTATTTAATACAGGTTATTAAGTCACTGTGGACTGTGTAATGAGATGCAAATGCATGCAGAGCACTTCATTATGCAAATTTAATAACACATCTTGTGTTAATACCACAAACAACATTTAGTTTTATTAAGATAATGTCAGCTTAGTGTTCAGGGGAGGGGGGTTATGCCTGAGAGCATCAGCTGTTATCTGGTGGCCAATACTGCTACTAGGGATCAAGCTGCCATATAAGGGCCTTTTGGGTCTATAATATAGATATTCTACAGTATAACTTGTCCAAACCTTTTTAAAACCCAAATATGCTAACTGCTGTTATCACATTCATTGGTAAAGAGTTCCGGAGATTGATTACTCATTGCACCAGACTTTTTGTCAAGTCCAGAGGAGGTCTTCTGTGGAATGATGGCCTGGGGTTCTTTGGGCTTTGATGACAGAGTAATAGAAAATAGAATGCTTTATCCCGGAGATGGATAGACACATGTAAATTGCGTTGGTTGTACCACAGAAAGGTGGTACATCAAATCCTTGACACCCTCCTATCTTTGCTGTCGCCATCCTACTAGGAAGAATTTTCCCACAATTTGTAAATTGAGAACTGGTATTTTCTGGTTACTGATAGCTTAATGTTCCTGACTGCCTTACCTAATTACTCTGATTCTTGTTATATTCTCTGCATGCTTCACTAATGCATATTTTATTATTTTTTTTTTTTATTCTTAGTAATATCTGTGTGTTAATATAAAAAATCTCATGCAGAAAGAGTAGAGTACAATATGCTATGCATAGATTTAATTACAAGTTTTCCATTGTTTTAAAATTAATTTTCACTGAAATATTCCAACACTTTAAATACCAACATACAATGATACCTTGGTTTACGAGCATAATTTGTTTCAGAAGCATGCTCCTAAACCAAAATACTCGTATATCAAAGCGAGTTTTCCCATAGGAACTAAGGGAAACTCGCTTGATACGTTCCCACCCCCCCCACCCCCCGAAGGCATTTCTCCCCCCGAAGGCCCCCCCCCGCGTGATCTGGCACGTGATCTGGCACCCTCCCCCCGATCTGAAATTCCCCAGACCCACCTGAACATGCTTTTACTTCCATCTAGCCACCAGCACTGGTATGTCCTGTGCGTTGGTGCCAGTGCTGAAGATCTGCCTTATCTTCTTTGCTGGGCCTTGAGCATCTGCGCATGCTCAAAGCCTGCGAGTTCACGCTCTCTCCGAAGAGGAGGCAGATCTTCGGGCACCGGCACCAACGCACAGGACATGCCGGTGCCGGTGGCCAGATGGAAGTAAGAAGCGTGTTCGAGTGGGGGATTTCAGATCGCGGTGGGGCAGGGGTGCGATGTGAGCGGGGGGGGGGGGGGGCGGATCGGGGGGGGTGAGAGTGCCGGATCACGGGGGGGCGCCGCTCGCAAATCGAGGCAAGCTTGGTTTCTGAGGTGCCGATTTTGAAAATGTTTTGCTCGTCTTGCAAAACACTCGCAAACTGGTGCACTCGTAAACCACTGTATTTCATTAGATAGAAAAAGGGCCAATTGGACCAAAGTATAATTAATTTACAGTTTGACCACTTGAAAATAAATAAGCAAAACATTCAAGAGTATGTATTTGAATATGTTAAACTGGCTCTGACAAGCATTTCTAGTTCACCACTCAAAAAGAAACCAGATCAAAAATAGATAACCTGTTTTGTTTCATACCTGCATAGGGAAATTCACTGCCACAATTCTAGCTTTGCTTTTAGACATTCAAAAATCGGAAGATACATTTTTTTTAAAGCTGTGCCCTTTTCTTTGTTACAGCAAAGTCTTGAACGCCATTCCGTGGCACATGATCCTGAGAAGAGAAAATTGAAAGTATGTACGAGTACAAATGCATTTTCCTTTCTTATAGTTAAGCAATAATTTGCAGTAGGGAAATGATTGTGTATGTTGGGCAACTACTAACCCAAAGGTAAAGTTTTCTTAAAAGTACATGATGATTTTTCTTTTTTTTTTTTTTTGGCATAATGAAGATTAGCTAAATATCAAGTTCCAGCTAATTTTCTCTAGGATGTTTCCTGCACTTTAATAAAAGTGATTTTGATTATATAAATAGAGAATGACACGGTGACAAAATTTATCACCTTTCCCGTCCCCGCGGATAACCGCGGGAAACCATCTTCATGTCATTCTTTAAAGAGAGAGGGAAGAATCAGAGTATGAATGGCCACAACCACTGACCCGCAAGCTTTGCTTTGAAGAATGCTGGTGTAGAAGGACTGAGGTTGAGATAGACACTAAAGAATGACATGGGATTATTTCCTGCGGTTATCCGCGGGGACGGGAACGGTGATGAATTTTGTCACCGTGTCATTCTCTAAATGTGTTCACTCAATGGGAAAGATTTTTTTTTAATAAAAACCCTGCTAGATTCTATCAAGGTACAACAAAGGATGGAGAAGCACTGTGGCAACTACAAAAATCTCTATAGGAGTAAATCAAGGAAACACAACATGGCCACATTTCAGCAAACAGTCTGCATCAGAGGATAAATCCTTCTTGAAGTTATAAACATAATATTGGCCATATTGGGATGGACCAAAGGTCCATCAAGCCCAGAATCCTGTTTCCAACAGTGGCCAGCCCAGGTCCCAAGTATCTAGCTGGATCCCAAGTAGTAAAACAAATGTGACTTATCCTGGAATAAGCAGTGAATTTCCCTGAGTCATCTCAATATTGACCTATGGACGTTCTCTTTTAGGAAATTATCCAAACTTTTTTTAAACCTTGCTAAGCTAACATTTCACCACATTCTCCAGCAATGAATTCCAGAGTTTAATTACATGTTGTGTGAAGAAATATTTTTCTGCTTTGTTTTAAATCTACTATTTAGAATATTTCTTCGCATGCCTCCTAGTCCTAGTGTTCTTTTTGAAAGAGTAAACGAGCGATTCACTCCTCTCAGTATTTTATTGATCTCTATATCACCCCTGAACTATGTCTTCAAGCTGAAGTGCCCTAGATGCTTTAGCCTTTCCTTATAGGGGAGTCATCCCATCCTTTTTATCATTTTCATTGCCTTTTCTGTACCTTTTCTAATTCCGCTATATCTTTTTTGCGATACAATGACCAGAATTGCAAGCAGTATTCGAGATGTGGCCGTACCCTAGAGCAATACAAGAGCATTATAACATTTTCATCTTTGTTTTCCATTCTTTTACTGATAATTCCTAATATTCTATTTGCTTTCTTAGCCACCGCTGCACATTGAGCTGAGGATTTCAACGTATCCTCAACAATGACACCTAGATCTTTTCCTGGGCAGTGACTCCTAACGTGGAACCCTGCTTCACATAGCTATAGTTGAGTTCCTCTTTTCCACATGCATCACTTTGCACTTTCGCACATTAAATGTCATCTGCCATTTTGATTCCCAATCTCCCAGGCTCACGTGGTCCTGTTGCAATTTTTCACAATCCTTTTGCGATTTAACAACTTTGTGTCCATCAGCAAATTTAATTCTCACTAGTTATTCTCATCTCTAGATCATTGACAAATTTGTTAAAAGGCAGCAGTCCCAGCACAGACCCCGGGGAATCTTACTACTTACCTGGGGAACCCCTCTACTTACCCTTTTCCATTGAGAATAATAATTTAAACCTGCTCTGTTTTCTGTCCTTCTTAACCCATAATAGGACATTACCTCCTATACCATGACTTTCTAATTTCCTCAGAAGTCTTTCATGAGTACTTTGTTAAATGCCTTTTGAAAATACAAATACATAATATCAACCGGTTCACCTTTAACCACATGTTCATTCACTTTTTCAAAGAAATGCAGTAGATTGGTGAGGCAAGATTTCTTTTTTGGCTTTCTCTCATTAATCCATGCTTATGTATATCTTCTGTTATTTTGTTCTTTATAATAGTCTCTACCATTTTGCCCGGCACTGATATCAGACTCGCCAGTCTACAATTTCCTATATCACCTCTGGAACCCTTTTTTAAAAATGGTGTCATGTTGGCCTCTCTCCAGTTTTCCGGTACTGTGCTGGATTTTAGGGGAAAATTACAAATTACTAACAATAGCTCTGTAAGTTCGTTTTTCAATTCTATCTGCACTCTGGGATGTATACCATCCGGTTCAGGTGATTTGTTACTGTTCAATTTTGTCAAATTGACCCATTTACATCTTCCAGTGTTAGAGATTTGTTTGAGTTTCTCTGATTCATCAGAATTGAATACTATTTCTTGCACTGGTAACTCTCCCACATCTTCCACCAAAGGTTGAATAGATTTAGCAAACTATGCTGTTGGCTGACAGACCTTTGGTAGATGCAGTTCTCTGTTTTATAAGAAAGCACAGTTTACCTGCTTGACACAGTCTGCTGAATATATGCAGCCTTTGGTGAAACAGTTGAGAACTTCAAAAGGATTTGTCCTCTGATGCAGCCACATTTGCCTAAATGTGGCTGCATAGACTTATTTTTATTTGCTCTAGTAAATTTTTCACGGCTGCCATACTGCCTTTCTGTCCTCTGTTGTGTGTCCTGGCACTTCTATCATTGCACCGCAGTAATAAGGAGGACAAAATAGGAAGATTGCCTAAAGACGAGTTGTCCTGCTGTTTGGCCAACTATAAATCACTGGGGGATGGGCAGGGTTTTTAAAAAAAATCTTGTAGGTCAGGTGTGCTAATCTTGTGTATTTGTGGTTCTGGCATTGGAAAGCAAGCAATCTTCTAGAAGTTTTCAACACTTGATCTAAGATATGCATCTTAGGCAAGAGAGCTGAATGTTGGTATTGGAAAATGCCTTTTTAAAGTTTGTTTTGTTGGGGTTTTTTTCTTCCTTAACAGATGAAGCGTTCATATCCTAAACGGAGCCTTGCCTCTCGTCTCAGTGGATATGTTCCTCCTAAAGCAACATCAGCAACATCGGAAATTACTGCAGGATTGAATGGTGGTGTGAAAAGCAAACATTCTGGTGTAGGATATGATCCACCATCTTTTGAAATGTTGACCCTCTGCTAAACCAAACTATGCTTATATATATTGCAAGACAATATGAATTTTGCAACCAAAACACTTTGACAAGGTGTCGGTATTACTCAACCTCATCAGTTATCTAGTTTTGAGCTTTTGTTTAAAATATACTTCTTTATTGAAGTGTTATTTTTTTTTCCCTTTATTAAAAGGTTATACATGCAGAATGTTGATAGTTTTGATTTCTTTGATGTGCACGTTATAGTCCTTGTTTATTGATTTTTAAGTCCAGGTTGCTTCAGCCCAGTGAATATGTGTTTATATTTAAGCAGGAAATCCACAGTTCTATATTTTTTTAAAAATTGAGAATATTAGAATTGTAGTTTACTCCTTTAATTTTATATTGATCACAATAGACACACAAAATTACTTAATAGAGTAATCTTGTTCTACAAGTGAGTTTTTGAAAATTATATCTGTTTAATAATAACTACTCATTAGATGGCAGGTTTTTGATTGCCAGTCTTAACCCCTTTTCTCTATTAGAAATAATTAAAGGTAGATAAATTAATTATAAAGGTATAAATGTAAGAAAATGAATCTGGCTATAGCTTTTATTAATTTATCTCAGTCTTCAGGTAATCTAGTCTAGTGGTAAATTCATACTACAGTGGTGCCTCACACAACGAACTTAATCCGTTCCAGGAGCAAGTTTGTTATGTGAAACGTTCGTTGTGTGAAACGCGTTTTCCCATAAGAATACCTGTAAAACAAAATAATTCGTTCTGCAGCCCTGTTGTCCCATAAGAATACCTGTAAAACAAAATAATTCGTTCTGCAGCCCTACATTTCCCTCCCTCCACCTCACCTCACATGCAGAGCCTGCCAGCCTTCTCCCTCACCCAGCCGCACGATCTCAAAAAGCTGTGCACGCGCAGCTGCTGGAGTTGATCAATGTTCTCCTCTCCTGCAACTTCCGGTTTCCGGTTGCGTCAGAGGAGAAGATTGAACAACAGAGCATGCGCGCATGTGCTGTTCTTTGAAAGTGTGTGGCTGGCCGAAAAAGAAAGCCGGAAAACTCGGCATCTGAGGTAAGGTGGAGGGAGATGATGGAACACTGCATTATTAGAAAGCGGCGAGAGTAGTTCCGCCCCCCCCCCGGGCCCCTCGGGCGACTTCGTTGTGTGAAACGAAGTTCGTTATAGGGAGCAAGACAAAAAGTTCGTTATGCGCAGCGTTCGCTGTGCGAGGCGTCCGTTATGCGAGGCACCACTGTAGTATGATTGCATTAGTTGTTAGCTGTAAAAAATATTGAATTGATTGGTCTGTGGCAGATTTACTGGTTTTAATATTTACAGACTTTGGGGGTCCTTTTCACTAAGCTGTGGTCAGGTTGCCTTTAAATAAAGAGCATAGGCAATGATGCACAGACAAGGAGGACTTGTGGGTAAAAAATGCTAGGGATAGCTCTGCAAGTCTTGCCAGACTCTGTTCCTCTCAAACCCTAACTTATTGCCACAGTTTACTATCCTACTCTCAGCCCATCTGTACCACACTCATGCCCATCTTGGCCCATCTATGCAACCCATATTCTCTCCCTCCCAGCCAGTTCGCAATAGTCCTTCTTCCCTATTGAGAAGAGAGAGAGAGAGAGAGTGCGAGAGTCTTGTACAGATAACAGGTGAAGAGCCTTCCCTGAAATCCCCTAACGTATTAGGCCAATAAACACAACTAAAGGCCTAGGATGGCTGAGAATGCTCTGACTAGAACTGTCAAGCCTTTGCACAATCTATGCTTGCTGAAATCAGCAAGCTAAGTGAAAAATGAGCGAGTGAAACGAAACTTATTCTTTTACATGGCAACTGGTGTCACATCTGCTGTAATGCCAGGGAAGTGGATCTGAGAAGGATGAGAACATGTCTTAACCAAGAATATAAAAATACATTATTTTGCAAGAATATCCTGTGATGGGCAGGCTTTTACTGGCCGATGGCTTGAAATTGCTGACATGATAAATTAAAACGGCATATGCGGGAAAAGATAGATTTTCTGGTAAACAGGACATGCATATGGTGTGACACAGATATTATGAACCAATTAATGAATTAACAAATGTAATGATGTGTAAGAAATAACCAATAAAGATTTATCATGTGATTTAGACCAACATGGTGCTGGCCACCAAGAAATGTATAAAAACAGGCCTTTAAGAGAAAGTAAGCAGAACAGACATCAAAGGATCCTCAGGCCTGAAAATCACATTCTGTTACTCTATATGCTGAATGATTTATTCTTGTAAGCTGTTACTGATTTGTTAATAAATATACTTATTGATTGATACCAGTATATAGAGTGTGAGGTCTCTATCTCGGGGTAGGCCTAGACAGCTGGCCTACCTCACTATTTAACATGTTCACAACTTTTATTTACTTATTTCGATTTCTATCCCATCCTTCCTGAAGTTCAGAATAGGTTACAAAAGGACATGCTAAGGATATGACTGTTTGCACAGAGACATCCACAGTAAATTACAAAAGAAGTTCACAGTAAAGGATATAACTTGTTGCAAAACAAGCATTCATATAGTGAAATCTGTCTGCTGGCAGCTGTTCAGTTGAAGAGGCAGGTCTTCACTGCTTTTTCGGAAGGCTGTTAGTGAGTTCTGTGATCTTGTCTGTGCAGGCAGTTGGTTCCATAGCCAAGAGATGAAGTGGCTTGTAGGATTGTTTCCATACAGTTTGCATTTGGAGAGATCTTCCTGGGGGGGATGCATAGTCATGTTTTACTGCTTCTGAGCGGAGGGGGCAGGTGGGAGTGTACTGGTGCAACCTGGATGTAATTCTTTTAGTCCCTCACTGCCTTAATGATTACCAGTACCTACACCTCTTCCTTGCTCTGTTTATTCCTCCCCCAGTAGCGAGCTCTTTCTCCCCCTTTTTTTTTTAATCTTAACTGTTGTAGGTTTTACTTTGGCAACCTTGGTAGATTGTTATGCCAATAAAGTTCTTTGAATTTGTCTTTTTTTTGTCATGGTCTGTCTTACTTGCCTTTTTCATTGAACATTGTTAATGTACTACAACTCTTTCCTCCCTGAAGTCTATTGGACAGACAGTAGCCAATAACCTGCAGGGGGAGGCAGGAGCATTAGTTAGGATACAGAAGCCCTTCCTGTAGTTCTGCAGCATGGTGGTTCTCGTACAAGATCTACAGACTTAGAGAAATAATTAGCATTCACAGAGCCGGTGTCTATGCTAAGCACGTCTCCTGGTCCTAATGCTGGCTAGTCTTTTCAGTCTCTTTACAAGAGTTCCTCACCTAGGGTTACCAGATGTCTGGTAAAACTCAGACATATCCTCTTTTTAGAGGACACTCCGGGTGCCCGGAGGGATTGCCACAGCCCTGTAGTCCCTAGCTTGGGGCCACGTCTAGAGGCCCTTTGCGCATTCGTATGACATTGTGTTGACATCCACACACGCGCAGAGGGCTTCCATGCCTCGAGGAAGGAGGTTTGGCTAGGGCGGAACGAGGCAGAACAGGGCTGGGGCTGTACCAAATGTCCTTTTTTTTTTTTAAGAGGAAATCTGGCAATGCTTACCTCACACAGCATGAGCTTCCATATCTAGGTCCAAGGGTCTTATTACCACACTCTATCCCCTTAATTGGCTGTGTCTCCTGTCTCTTGCCAGTACAGTATAATCTCGTTATAATGAACTTCAAGGGACCTGGCAAAACAGTCCATTATATCCATAATATGTTAGAGCCAGAGTTGCATTTTTAAAAAAAACTTTATTTAGGTCAAGTTTTATTAAAATTTGATGTACACGCACTATCAAATATTTCAATGTGTATTACAAATTAAAAAAGAGGACTAACAATAAAACAGTTTATTACAAAATAAAATATTTACATACAAATTTATTACCGATACAAAAGGAAAGGGGGATGAAGTACAATCATTAAAGAAAGAGGAGAAACATTTATGGGTAACACATCAGGAGGGATGACAAATGAAGATAAGGAGGAAAAAGAAGAAAAGAAAAGGAGGACAAAAGAAGGGAGTAGGAATTGAGTCTTTTAACTAAGGACTGATTGATACTGAATATAAGTGCAAGCAAGTTATTTTATCTATGTCTCAAATGCATCTTTATACAATAAACTTTTTAAAAGACCTTTGAACTTTTCTAATGAGGGTTCAGTACGCAAATAATTTGGAAGATTATTCCAGAGCTGAGGAGCTATAACCGAAAAAATAGTAGATCTCCTAGTACCTATTATTTTAAGTAGGGGATAGTCAAAAGATGTCGTTCTATTGATCGAAGTGTCCTAAGTGGGATGTATGGTGTTAAAAGGCGGTCCAGGAATATAGGTGTATTAGATTGTCAGATTTTAAAGGTTAACAGCGCAATTTTGTAACAGTCACTGCACAAGTATATCAGCAACATCAATAACAAAACTCAGCAAAACATTGGTATGGCACGAAATGATTGCAAAACCAGAACACTAAAAGATGTTCTAAAGTATTGTGTCATTTTCTTCTGGGCTGCATTTCTTTCATATGTTTTAGTGTTGTATGCATTTTGATACTATATCACTGGCACATGTCTGTTATAGCCAAACAAGACTATAGCTAAAAGCGGCTCTGGGGACCAAATTGTCCATTAAATGCAAAATTCCATTATGAGAGTCCGCTATATGCTGTGCTTTTCTGCATGTTCATAAAGGCACATGGCCGGGACCAGCGGACCTCATCCGCTACAGACGATATTCCGTTATAAGTGAGTCTGTTATAAAGAGATTATACTGTATACACATCTGGGTAGGGAGCTAGAACTGAGAGCTCTGTTTTCCAATTCAAGAGCTACAGCAGGAAAAGAAATGCAGCTCCTTTCCAGGTTTACAGTAGGACATTTCCAAACACAACAAAACCTGAATTAGGTCCAGGGCAGGAGAAAGAAAACAAGAAATACCTGTGTTATTGAGTCAATGTATACTTGAACTGTCATGGAATATTCTTACTATAAATGGGAAAAAAAAAATCAACTTCATGTATTTTCTTTCACCGAATTGCTCCTGTTTTCTAAAACTAAACTCAAATTTTCAATAGATTTTAGTTGATAAACATGTCTTGCTGATCTATAGTTATATTGTAAGTAATTATATTGGATCCTGAGATTCAAAGCAAACAAACAAAAATCAGTAATTTATATAAGTCAGGTAAGTTCAGGTTCCTGCAGTTGGTCTGGCAGAAGCTATATGCCAGATCAGGACCACTTATAGCCTAAGTGGTTTACATTCAGGTACTCAAGCATTTTCCCCTATCGGTCCCTGGGGCAATGGGGGGATTATGTGACTTGCCCAGGGTCACAAAGAGCAGCATGGGATTTGAACCCACAACCTCAGGGTGTTGCGGCTGTAGCTCTAACCACTGTGCCACATATTCAAATGACAAAAAACATGCAGCGGAGCAGAGCCAGATCTACCTTTCAATTTTCAGCTCTTCAGAAACGAGCAGTAAATCTTTGCTAAAGAAAACTCAACAGTTTTGGTATACCATTGACACTTTTTGCATATTAGATTCACGGGATTTGAAGACTTGCACATGTTTGCCCAATTACTTCATGCTGTAGAGATAGTACAATTGTAATTCAATGGCATAAATTTAGCTAGTTCAGGGCAGGGCTGTGCCCTTTCAGTGACTGTTTTGTTTGGAATGGATCAGACTTGATTAGTGGGTACCACCAAGCAATTACAAATTCTTTACTGCCCCCCTGGTGAGACATGCATGCAGTCGGGTATTAATTAAGAGTTCTGAAGGGAATAGAATAATTTATCAGTGGGATGCTGTAGAAGTCACTTCTAAAACTAAAGATGAAAAAAAAAAGCACACAATATTTTGCTGTGAATAGTAGAAATCAACTTTTTTTGTGCAATGAATACACTTGCCAACTCCCACCAGACTAAAAGAATGCCACCAGCCAAAGCAGATGATGGGGCCAAGAATACTCACACGCCAAACAGAATGGAAAATTTCACCTTGCTGCAAAGCCTTACACCTGTATTCAAAATCTGCAGATAAAAATCAACAGGTGGTAAGTTTGTTATTCCATGGGAATAAAAGTCTGTCTAGTTAACACCAGTCCACACTGCTAAGGATATATCCCAGTTGTCAGTCATAAAAAGCTGACTAGGTTTAGGAAGCGATCACTTATCCAGGCTGCTTGTGTTATCTGTCAATAGTTCTTTATCACCCTGGCTAGATATCTGCATATATGAGGGGCCACTGAAAAGTTCTCAGCCCAACCAATAAAGTCGGGGCATTCTCCATCAAGGGTTGTACACTTAGTTCAGTGATTTTCTACTTTTTTTTCCATATTTTTTCAACGGAAAATCACTGGACTATGTGTATAGCCCGTGACTGCCCTAACTGTTGGGCTGAGAACATTTCAGCGACCCCTTGCATTTATCCCAGCAACTGGTCACTCACACTATGAACTATTACCCAGCTTTGCAGGAACCTAAACAGCTGATGAATGAAGTATGGCTGGTATATGAACATGTGCCCTAGAATGATTCTGGCTCTTTTTAGCATATGCTAGCTTTAATATCCAATTTATCCAACAGCACTCAATTTTTATATATAAATGTTCTTGTGAGGATTACCAATCAAACTCTCACCAAGATATATATCAAGCTCAATCAACATTCAGTGGTCATATATGTCCATGTAAAGCTTGCTCAGGGATGATATAAGCCTTGAAAAAACCTTCTTTGGGTGAAACATGTTGGCTCCTGTTTCCCTCAAAAGAAAACCACAATTAAAAACTAAGTACCCTTGAAATATGCTAGAAGGGTTGTTAAATAAAAATTTAAAAATAAAGTTTGTGAGTAAAAATTGATAACGGCTCCATTGAGGAGGTAGTACATAAAGCTTAGGGCTGTGAAAGCTTTTGAGCCCAGGTGGTACTTCTAAGGAGCTAGGGATTATACTTTAGAGGAGAGGAGTTTGAGATATATATTGAGCTTGATATATATCTTGGTGAGAGCTTTAATATCCAGACAATATAAACCTCAAACGTCAAGATTCACATGATTGTTTCTGAATTTCAACTGTTTACTTGTAAGAAAATGTAGGCAATTTACTTATAGAGCATAGTTCTAAAATCAGAAGCCTTTGCCTCAGGCAAGAGTCTTTGAATGGGGTAATCACTGTTGCAGGGGAGCTGAAAGAGACATTCTGAATATATTTACTGCATAGTGAGGGAGAAAATCTTCATGATACTGAGGGTGAAGACCCTCATGAGACCCCCAGAAAAGACATTTAAGAGAGACATTGTGCTGCTAAACTGGAGTTATACAAGATTTGTGAACAGTGTAAAAAGCATATATTTCCCCATCAGCACAAACAACATGTTTTTGAGAGAATTTCATCTTTGCCCTAGAAGCTGGCAAACATCTGCTGACTGTGACAAGTTTTGGATATTCTATTCTGGAACTTTCCAAGAAATGCTTGGGTCACCAGAGAAACCAAACCACATAACTCCAGGTCAGGATGACATGGCCAAAGTGGCACTAACCACAGGTGAAAATAACTGACAATCTACAATCCAGCCTAGGAGAGAGGGGGCCCACTCTCAGGGATTAATGACTTTAGGATTAAGAATGCATTGTTAGGGAAAATAGAGAAGTCATAGTTGACACCAAGTGACACCATGCCTCATTATGACTCAATTGCCAGTATGTATACCATCCAATCAACAAAAACGATTAGGGTGACAATCCAATAGAAACTGAGTATGTAATTAGTAACCAGGTAGCACTCTTAACCCTAGGTTACTAAACTAGGGTTTAAAAGTACTTGCTGACTTAAGCTTCAGAACGGATCACGCATAACAGATGCCGGCACTCTGTATGCCACCATCCGTTGGCCTAACTGCTGTACCATATCTTATTCCATGTAAGCTGACTTTTGTTTATTATTAATAAACCTACATTATTTACAGCAATTGGATTGTCGATGTGAGGTCATTAAAATACATTGGAGGGGCTAGCAGCGGCCTCTCCAATAGGTGGATATGTTCAATAGAATTGAAGTGGTTGAGATGTAGGATGCTGAGTTTGTGCATAAAGTGTGAAAAAAGATTCACCTTTAGGAGAAGAGGGAGTGATGTTGCTGGAGAAGGAAGGTGAAGAGAAAAAAAAATGGAACTGTAAACAAAGGAAGGGTATGCTGGGCTGGCAAAGAGAGAAGGGGGGGGGGGAGGGGTCTTTAATATCTTTAAGATCAGCATTTGCTGACCATCCCGTCTCTGAAAATAATAGGCACCAGAAGAGCTACAACTTTTTCAATCATAGCACCCCAGCTAGGGAACAAGTTACCAATTTATCTGCGTGGTGAAACTTCTTTAGAAAAATTTAAAAGCACATTAAAAAGCCACCTATACAAAGATGCATTCGAGTCATAAACAGGATAACTCTTATCAACAATCTCAGGCTCAAATATTTATATCTAACCAGATCTATATATAGGTCACAACTTTTCCCTTTCATTTTTAGACCTTGTTTTATTGTAAAACATTTTTAATTACCCTCCTGATGTTGTTTTTCCTTAAATGTTCTCTTACTTTCTTTAATAATTGTAGTTCACTCCTTTTTCCTTATGTATCATTTATTAATTGTGTACATTGATTGTATGTCTGCCTGTTTAAATTGTTTAATTTTGTCCTCCTTCACCCCAATTTTTTTATTGTTATACACATTGAAAATATTTGATATTGCGTTTGTATCAAAATTTTAATAAACTTGAAACTTGTTAAAATTGTTGAAGATAGAGGGTGATGCTAAGCCATAGCTGCTGACCAGTGTGTAACTGAGTCTCAGTGGCCTTTGGGCAGGAGAACTGAGATGGCCCTCAGTACGTGTACCCCCCTCAGATCTAGCACCCCTGGGTCCTGCAACTTCCTCCCCCCCCCCCCCCAGCTATTTACCCACCCACTGTGTTTCTCTACAGCAGGGGTAGGGAACTCCGGTCCTCGAGAGCCATATTCCAGTCGGGTTTTCAGGATTTCTCCAATGAATATGCATTGAAAGCAGTGCATGCAAATAGATCTCATGCATATTCATTGGGGAAATCCTGAAAACCTGACTGGAATACGGCTCTTGAGGACTGCAGTTCCCTACCCCTGCTCTACAGCTACAGCTTCAGAGACAGCACTAAAAGCTGCCTTTCTGGCTAATGCAGGGGTCTCAAAGTCCCTCCTTGAGGGCCGCAATCCAGTCGGGTTTTCAGGATTTCCCCAATGAATATGCATGAGATTTATGTGCATGCACTGCTTTCAATGCATATTCATTGGGGAAATCCTGAAAACCCGACTGGATTGTGGCCCTCAAGGAGGGACTTTGAGATCCCTGGGCTAATGGAACCTTTCCTTTGCTGCATCCCACCCACAGGAAATTGTATCAGCGTGGCAGGACACAGCAGAGGATAGGTCCTGCCAGCTAGAGAGGCAACCTTTAGTACTATCACTGATGCTTTTTACCTGTGGAGGACTAAGTGGGTGGGTAAGTGGCAGAGTGCAGGGGGCTAGGAGGTACCAGATGTTTGTGCGGAAGGGAAGGTTCAGTTTCAGGCGGCCTCTATCATTGGGCAGATCTGGGCATTTTGCCAGGCTCACCCAATGGTAGCTATGCCCCTGTAAGTAATTTGTAAGTGGAGCAGGGCATAAGGTTGGAGGTTAACTACAAAATTATCTCCATAATGGAGCTGACCAAAAGCGGCATCTCTAGACAAAATTATTTGGGATGGCCATAGGGAGGTAAGATAGGTTTGGGGAAAAGCAAGCCAAGATGGCATTTCCATACATCGTAATCATCCCTCCCCCACTTTTAAATGAGCTATAAAAGGCAATATAAGAAAGTACCAATGGTCTTCTGTACATAAAGAATCCCACTAGCTAGTTTAAACCACTAAGGAAAAGGACTAATGTAACTGATAACGTTATTTCACAAACTCTTCTATAAGAACATAAGAATAGTCACACTGGGTCAGACCAGCGATGTCCAGTATCCTGTTTCCAAAAGTGGCCAATACAGGTCACAAGTACCTGGCAGAATCCCACATAGTAGCAACATTCCATGCTACTGATCCTAGGGCTTTCCTCATGCCTATCTCAATTGCAGACTATGGACTTTTCCTCCAGGAACATGTCCAAACCTTTTTTAATTCCAGCTGTGTTAACCACTCTTACCACATCCTCCAGCAATGAATTCCAGAGCTTAACTATTGAATGTAAAAACATTTCCTCCTATTTATGTTAAAGGTATTTCCATGTAACTTCATTGAGTGTCCCCTAGTCTTTGTAATTTCTGAAAGAGTAAAACATTGATTCACTTTTACCTGCTCTATATCACTGAGGATTTTGTAGACCTTAATCGTATTCCTTCTCAGCTATCTCTTTGCCAAGCTAAAAAGCCTTTCCTCATATGAGAGGAGATGCCAAGTTACTCTACTCCAGGAGGGAGACAAGACTTTTTGGCCAATCCTGGTGTGGGAATTATAGTCCCCGATTCTACCCAGTGGAATCCATGCAGCAGATCCCATAATACATTTTGATAGATCTGTCAGAAAGCCAGAACTGGCCTTAAATCTCTCAGTTGGAACTGGATAACTTAGCAACTCAGTGAATCTCAGTATGTTATGTTAGGTTTGAACTTACATCCAGCCAAATCCTCCTTTGTGGAATTTTAGGCAGATTACACAAGATGTACAGCATAAATACTGACTTGTCATTGACATTTTGCAACATTTATGTATTTATTTTAAAAATTTCTATACTGTTTTAAGCCAAAACAGTTTACAAAATGTTACAAAAATTTTTTATAACAAATAAAACAGTTAAACACAAATAATCAAATCCTTCGGAAAATCAGCAAACAGGGAAAATTACTACTTAAAGAAATGCGTTTATGTGTAAACATGTTTATTAAACAAGTAAATATAAACAGCATACAGAGAATCAAAACATTTTTCTCCAAACCATCACAGTTCCCAATAAAGAAATGCGTTTATAAACAATTGTGTTTTAAGTAGTTTTCTAAATGTGCTCCTATCACTACACTTCCGTATTTGCCCGAGGGAGTTCCACAATCTTACCCCTGCACAACAAAAGGTCATTACATTGGTTTCCACGTATTTTGGATTAGCATTCACTTTCAGCAGCGCTGAATTTTCAGAGCACAATGATCTTTTCGATTGGTAACTACCGGTAGTCATCTTATTCTTAAAGAATTCAGGGATTGTGCCGTATAAGAACTGATGACAAATCATCACTGCTTTATACTGAATTCTAAATGCAATAGGCAGCCAGTGTAACTGTTGAAGATAAAGTGTAATATGCTCATATCTCGATGTTCCCATACCACACAGTCCCCAGTAGTGGAGCTAGAATCCTTTCCCATACAAGTCACCATACAAAAATTGTTATTTAAATTGTGGTATCATCTCTGGTTGCAAAACAAAGAGTGGAAATGTCCTATATAGATTGGTGGACTCAAATATGTTTCAAAAAAAGTCATTTTATTTATCCAAAGATAACTCAATGACTCGACATGTACATGTTTGGGTCAAGATGGCCTGCCTCAGGAGTCTTAAAAATACGTGGTTGATATGAATTGATTGGTTCATAATAGCACAAATATTCAAATCACGGATGCAGAACTATGGATGGTTTGATCTTCTGAAGGAAATCATACTAGAGCCAAGTTGATATTGTCCGTATCATCTCTGGAACAACTGCACTTCCACTGTCACATTACGAAATAACACAAAACCCTGCATAAAGAGACTCAACCTATACAACAGACTTGGCCCTAATTCCCAGGACTTCAACTGTAACAACTCTACCCTGGAAAAAAAATTGCATTATAAATATTACAGTGGGCCCTTGATCACACCTGCTACTGAAAAACTAGAACAAGCTGCTTTGCTATTGATCCCTTGATAGAAACTACATATGAGCATAATTCCTCACACATGAAAAACAGAGCCAGACCCTCATCTAATACAGAGTAAGGAATTCCATATTAGTCATGGAAAAAGTGTAGACAAAAACTAAAATGGAAATATTAAGCAAGTCAGACTCTATAAGCAGTGCATTTGCTAGAAACATACAACAAAAAGGATGCACATTTCCCAATGATGATACATTTCAGGACCTAAAAATTTCAAGCAATTTTCTTTTTCTTTTCTACTTTTGTTCTCTGGGCATTTAATTTTTCCAATCTTATTGATTCTAATAATTTTTCTAATTTCCTTGTGTTAATCTGCTCCTATGTTCTCTCCCACAGTCTTCCTTAGTGTAATACTGACATTTCCCATTCACTGAAGTAAAAATAAAATTGGCCCTCTTTTATCAAGCCATGTTAGGGTTTTTTGTTTTGGTTTTTTTATCACCGGCTGCTGCAGTAAAAGCTTTGAGCATCAGAGCTTTTACCACAACAGCTGGTGATTTAGAAAACCCTATTGCAGCTTGATAAAAGTAGGCCATTATTTTTTCTACCTTTGTTGTCTGGTTATTTGTTTTTTCCTGATTATGTTTATGCCAGTCTCCTATTTCTTCTTTCCTCTGTCTTTTCTTAATTTTCTTTCCAGGGTCTCCAGTACAGCTGCTACTTATCTCCCTTCCTCTCCTATATCCATCTCTAACTTTGATCTTTTCCTTTTAGCTTTCATTCATTTATTTTTCTGTATCGTACTATCAGAACTTCAATCTTCCTTTTTTTTTTTTTTTCTTTTTCTTTTTACTGCATCCACTTACACTACAGCCTTTCATATCCCTCATTCCAGCCCTCCCATTCCTTGTTATCTATTATTCCCTAGTTTGTTTGTTTGTTCTTTTTGCTAACTGTCCCCTCTCCTCTCACTTTCAGCACCTTCTCTCTTTCCTCCCCTCAGTACAGCAACCCCTTTCTATGTTCAGTCTTCTAATAGTTCCATTCTCTCTTTCACCCTCTCTGTCCAGCATATCTTCTCTCCAACATCTCTTCTCATCACCTTACTCCCCCTCATATCTAGCATCCCTCTGTGTTCTTCTCCCCCTTCTATGTCAGTTCCTCCCCTATCTCCCTATTCTTCCCATGTCCAGCATTTCCCCTTTAATTTCCTTTCCTCTTCCAATGTCCAGCACCCTCTTTGTCTTCTTATTCCCCCAATGTCATGCATCTTCCTTCAGGCTCCCAACTCACCCTATGTCCAGTATTTTCCTTCTCAACAAAACAAAAATATGAACATTGATACCTATTTCAACCTTTGTAACCAAAGCGGTGCTCAGAACCGTATAACAGTAAGAAAATCACAAATCGGGGAATACTCCCCTGTAGGTGTTTTCAGTCATCTATCATTGCACCATCTTTTTTTGGTAGAAAGGTGATAAAATAAACTTCAAAAAAACTTTAAGTGTTCATTGTGGTGAAAAAAACTTCAAAAGTTCAAACTCATAAATTATCTTGTGACAAAATCTTAACTTAACTTAAGTAAAGGAGCAAGGAAGTTGTTTCATTCCAGCGGGTCCAACAGGAAGTGATGTAATTTTGGGAGCAGATGAGAAGTTTTACTCTTTGATCCCAGCCAGCAAGTGGGAGTTCTCTGAGGAAGCCACTGGCGAAATGTGTCAGGACCCACTGGAGTGAAACAACTTCCTTACTCCTTTACTTAAGTTTAAGTTAAGATTTTGTCAGGTACTTTCATATATGAAATAGTTCCCTATAATTGGCAGGTTTGAGTTAGAGCTGCCATATATCAAGAACCCATTTTTTTTCCCTGCTGTTTTGGTTTGGACAGCCAATGTTAGCTTTGAGATCTAAGGAGATCTCAGCTGATTCATTTGCACTAAAAACACAATCAATTTGGAGTAAAGAGAGAATAATTCTGACCTCATCAATTCTGTTAGTACAGATTTCCACTAATAATGATAGAAAGAAATACAGTACATGTGATGGTTGTGTTTCAGATAGATAGATAGATGACAAATGAAACAAGCTTCTATAAAATTGACTAGATATTGAATTAGAAAGATTTTCAATAGCAATAAGACTATTGTTCTAATGAAAAAAGTGTTATCTTCCATTCCATGATGATTATCATGGCTTTCAGAAAATTCAAAGATCATTTTTCTGATACCTGCATGAATAATATTAAAAACAATCTTAACACTAATATATATATATGTGCGTGTGTATATATCTATATATATCTATATATCTATATTTATAGTTAATTTACAATACTGTTTCACTAGCAATGTACTTATTCAGCCTTTTGTTTCCATTTTGGGTTTTTTTTTAGGTCTTCCATGGATGATTTTCGATTTGATCAGGCAGGGGGCCTATTTTTCAATCCTCATTTTGTAAATCGTGGAGGTTTTATAAGACTCTTCCACCTGCGTCTCTTTTTAGCATCGCAGTTCTTTGTACTGAAAAGGAGAAACAAAAAGCATGGACGTATAAAAACTTTGTTAAGCTGCCACTTTGAATAGAATAATAAAAAAAACAAAACAAAACAATCAAACAAATGATAATGGTTCACAAAGGGAAAACAAATTGCGTCTCCTACTAAAGTTTCCTTCCAGCTTTTGTTCAAATCTATCACCTCTGATGTTAACTAAATTTAACCCATTCTGACCTTTGTGGTGGCCCTTAACCTCCTCATTATTCTGCTTCCTGTGGTTGCTGAGCAAAACTGGCCTATCCATTGGAAAACCTTCTCTGTTGCACACAAAGGCTCAGCCTAGCTGCTACTATGCCAAGAAGCCCAGAATAGATACTGGGGTCAGCACCTGTGCTGAGAAGCAGGTGACAGTGAACCGCTGGGCCTAGTCTAGGGCAAGTTGTAATAGTTTCTACCGTTTAAGTATCACACTGTGGTTTTGGGGGTATTCAAGACCATGAGGTTGAGATTTCCTTTGTGGCAGTGGACTTTAATCTATTGCTGTTCATCTAACTGTAAAATGAGTAGATTTTACTGTTGCAAATAAAATTAGAAAGGGGGAGGGGGTAGCTTTTACTTCTGTTTTAATAAGTTCATGGATGTGTCCCAGGCTACTGAACAAAACACCTTTCAAAATCTCTGCAGCTGAACTCAGCAACTTGCTAAAGCTGCCCAAGTCTCAGACGTCCAGTGCCAAACCTTTTCTACAGAGATAAGATATGGGGCTATAGATTGGAGATAAAACACCATTGAATACTGGGAAGTGTTAACTTTCACTGTATATTGCTGTTTAAGATTGCAAGCTTGTTTCATGGTTCATGCTGTGACATATGCAGCAAGTTGGGCTTTTCACTAAGTAAGGGAGAGTGTGGCACAGTGGTTAAAGCTACAGCCTCAGCACCCTGAGGTTATGGGTTCAAACCCACGCTGCTCCTTGTGACCCTGAGCAAGTCACTTAATTCCCCCATTGCCCCAGGTACATTAGATAGATTGTGAGCCTGCCCGGACAGACAGGAAAAGTACTTGAGTACCTGAATAAATTCATGTAAACAGTTCTGAGCTCCCCTGGGAGAACGGTATAGAAAATTGAAAAAAATAAATAAAGTTGTCATTCAATGAAGTTCTGTAGAACAGGATATGTTGTAATAGGAGAGTGTAAATTTTCTAATGATGGAGGGGCTTAATAAGAGGAGCCAGCTTTTGTCCAAAAGGAACAGAAGACACTGAATGGAGGGGAAAGGAGGAGAAAAGATGGATAGAAGAGGAGACATGCTAGATGGAAAAGGGCTGGAGAGAGAGAGAGAAGATACTGAAGGGGAGAGCAAGGGGGGAGATACTGAAAGGATGGGAACAGAAAGAAAGGAGGCACTGGATGCAAGGAGGGTACGAAAGAGGGGAGGCACTGGAAGTATGGGGACAGAAAGAGAGGAAATTCTGGATGGAAGGCTAGGGGGAGAAAGAGGGGCGATGTTAGATGAAAGGATAGGGAGAGAGAGGACATAATGAATGGAAAAGGATAGAGAGAGAGAAGATGTTGGGTAGAAAGATAGAGAGAGAGAGAGAGAGGTTAGACGCTGGATGAAAGGATGGAGAAAGAAAGAGGGAAAATGCTGGATGGAATTTGGGGAAGAAAATAAAGTTAATGAAAGACTAGAAAACAAGAGGAAGAAGCATAGGAGAGAACAAGGGTGAGGGAAAGTTGAAAGGCTGTAAGTAGATGAAGTAAAGAGAGGGACATTAAAGACTGGACAGTAAGAATGAATTAAATCTGGATAGATAAGCTGAAGAAAAATGAAGAGAGAAAAATGACGATTAATCATGACTCTAACAACACAACACTGATAATATCTAATGGAATAGACAAAATAAAGACCTGGGCCACATCCAACAAACTCTAAATGCATACAAAATCAAAGTTCTGTGGTTTTATAATGCTGCACATACGGCTTCTCCCACTGTAACTCTAACCTCAGGATCCACACTGGATATTGACAAGACATCCAAGGTTCTTGGAGTTATACTAGACTCCACCCTGTCGTATGAATCTCAAGTATGCAACCCAAGGAAGAAAGCCTTCTACAATATGAGAAGACTAAGACTTATCAACTCCTTTTTTCAAGAGCACCACTTTGCTGTACTAACGTAAATGCTTATACTATCCCAGCTGGACTATTGCAACTCCCTCTATATGGGTCTAAACTCTACTCTCCTAAACAAACTACAGATGATTCAAAACATGGCAAAGAGATTAATATTCAAACTAAAAACATTTGACTCCATCTCACCTTACTATAAGAACTTACACTGGCTGCCTGTCAAAACTCGTACCACCTTCAAACTATCATGCATAATGTTCCAAATCTTATGCGCAAAAACCCCTGAACTGTATTGGGAGCAGTGCGGAGTATTCAGCGCGGTTCTCTGTGCTAATAACCGCTATCATGATTTAGTAAAAGGGGGGGGGGGGGGTTAGTGCCATAAATAATTGGCACTAAGTGTGATTCTATAAACGGCAGATTGCCATGCCCTATCTTTGAGTGCCAGACATGCGCATGCAGAAACCTGGCATAAATGCTGGTGCCCAAGTATGCTGACCCATTATCCAGTAACAATTTATGCAACTATAATTGAAAAAGACATATGCTAAATCCGAAATCCCTTCCCCATTCGCTTCCCTCTAAATCTCATGCTTCTCTATTTCTTACACATTGGTATAAAGATGTACATTATGTAATAGATTATGTACATCTATTTGTAAGACAATCTTGACATAATAGAAGGGCAGTTTTATTATACTGATGTAGGAGAAATAGCAAAACATGCCCTTTTACTGACTACGTACTAGCTAATGTGGAAAAGGTCCATTATCCACAGCAGTTCCACTGGGACAGAAGTTGAGGTCAGAACAAATGGTGGCATGTTAATTACATGCAAATCTCTTGTACCATTTACTCTGTCATTTAACAAACAGTAGCATATGCCCGTATTGCTCTATAACCTTGGCATAGTATTTACATGCAGATCTGTTTCAGGTACAAGATTACATTATATAAAACTGAGGCAGCTATTTTGATCAATTTTATACCCTTTTACTTTGCTACAATTTCAGTGATGCATTTAATCAGAAATTTTCTTGCACTTCACAAATATGATTTAAATAATGTAAAAATGAAAAGAATGGTAGTAGGGATATGAAACTGTGTTATGCATGTAATCATTGCACGTGTAGTCCCTAAACACTACAGATAATATATTTCCCTTTGTTTATTTTGTCTCATTTTATTATCTTTAAATAAAAAACTGTTTTTGTTATCCTGTATCGCAAGCAAAAGCCATGAAAACATTAAAAAAATGTTGCATCCATAAGCTAATATTCAGGTACTTAGGTAGTGATTCCCAGACCTGTCTTGGAGGAACCCCAGCCAGTCAGATTTTCAGCATATCCACCAGTGGTGTAGTCATGGGTGAGCCTGGGTGGGCAAACACCCACCCACTTTGAACTCAGGCCTACCTAGAAGTGGCACAGCTGTGATATGTCTGATGAGGATCCCAAACCCCAACCAGCTGAAGATTTTATCAGATTTTGTGGAGCCAAAAAACGAACCTGTGGCCCCACCCCTCGGTTCTGCTCCAGCCCAGTCCCATTCTGCCTGGCCCCACCCCAAACAAACCTCCTCTCTTTCCTCGAGCTTGGGGCCAAGTCTTGAGGGCCTCTGAGCATTGGCAGATGTGACACAATGATGTCACACACATGCATGTGATGTCATTGCATCACACCTGTGCATGCTCGGAGGCCCTCCAGATGTGGCCACGAGTTCAGTGCTCTTCGAAAACGACAAACACCTATTTTTTGTTATTTTTTTAAAACCATCTGGTCACCCAGACAGTCCTCCAAAAAGAGGACATGTCCGGGTTTTCCTGGACGTCTGGTAGTTCTACTCCCAGCATCAGTTCCTCCCCTCTTGCATGATTGGGGATCTCTTAATTCCACTCTCTCAACCCCCTGGTACCTATTACCATATTTTTTGCTCAATAAGATGCATTTTTTCCACCTCCAAAAAGGGGGTGGAAATAAGGGTGCGTCTTATGGAGCGAATACCCAACCCCCCCCCGTTACCTTTTTTTTTTTTCGTTCTGTCGCCCTCCCTCGCTAGACACGGTTGCCTGCCTGGTCCCCGCAAGCAGTGACAGCTGACTCAGCTCGAGTCCTCTTCTTTTCCCTTGCAGCAGAGTGGTGCACAGGGCTGCCTGCCCAATCTCGCACCGCTTCCCGCGAGAATTTCTTGCGGGAAGCGGCTTTCTACCCTTCATCAGGAAATGGATTACATCCTTCAGAAAATTAGCCCCTACAGTACCAGGCTTCTCTTTGGAAAGAGAGAAGGGCGAAAACAGAGCATACTTAAAGTTCCAGGAGCATGGTTTAATTTGCAGAACTATGGAATATTTATTTATTTTATTTAATTTTTAAAATTCTATACCATTTTATAGGAGGGGTGAGCTTGGGACAATGCTCCCTCTAAGAATTGGCTGGGTGCATGCAGATTTTTTAATGTGAACAAGTTCTAAAATAAATTTTTCATGTGAGTAACAAGTTCAAAAAAATCAACAATTCTGCAGATTTGCAAGTGTGAGTATTTTTGTGTGTGACCATGTAAAATCTGTAAGAAATGGTCCTAGAATGGACCGCCACTTAGAGCAGTGGTCTCAAACTTGCAGCCCACCAGGTACTATTTGGAGGCCCTTGGTATGTTTATCATAATGACAAAAGTAAAATAAAACTGTTTCTTGATCATATGTGTCTTTAGCTATAAATTACAATATTATTATTAAGATCGCGTCAGGGAACGTGCTACCAGGTGGAAAGCGGCCTGCGAGGTTCGCTACAGTTGTCCGGCGAACCTCAGCAAGCTGCTTTGAAGAGGAGCGGCAGTGGTTGGCGAGTGAGGGCAGGAGGGGGAGTTGCTGGCGTGTTCCCTGCCTCCATGTTCCAAAATGGAATACGGCCAGGGAAGGACACAGCATGCGCAGGAATCACAAAACCCTAAGTGCATATGCGTGATTAGGGTTTTATTATAGAGGACTAGTCTTTAAGCCCGTTACATTAATGGGTGCTAGAATAGATGTGTCTGTCTGTCTTTCTTTCTGTCTCTCTCTCTCCTTGTCCGCTGTCTGTCTTTTTTTCTTTGTCTCTCTCTCTTTGGCCACTGGCTGTCTGTCTCTCTGGCCTCCTGTCTGTCTGTAATTCTTTCTGTCTGTATCTCTCCCTGGCCCCCTGGCTGTCTGTCTTTCTTTCTCGCTGCTTGGCCACTGTCTATCTGTCTCTCTGGTCCCCTGTCTGTTTGTCATTCTTTCTGTCTATGTCTCTCTCTGGCCCCTTGTCTTTCTGTCTGTCTCTCTCTCTGGCCCTCTGCCTATCTCTCTCTGGCCCCCCGAGCAAACCAAGATTGCTGCCTGCCCCCCAGCACACCCCTCCCCCCAAAGCAGCCCCTTTTCCCTTTCTTCCTCCACTTTTTTCTATCTCTCTCTTTCCCTGGCCCCCTACCTATCTCTCTCTGGCCCCCCCGAGCAAACCAAGATTGCTGCCTGCCCCCCAGCACACCCCTCCTCCCAAAGCAGCCCCTTTTCCCTCTCCCCTTCCACTTCCCTGTGCAGTAGTAGCAGCCGGATGCCTCGCAGCACCTTGAAGGACACCCTCCTGCTGTTGCTCTCACCACTGCACAGAAGCAGAAATCACGGCAGCAGGGATCACGCCATGCCAACTGCACATGCGCGGGTAAGGGTTTTATTATAAAGGATTCGATTCGATATTGTGAGCCAGTGGGCTTTAATAAGAAGCAGAGTCACATGATCAAATTTTCTCACATTTTCTATAATTTTTATTGCCGTGTTTTGGATCGTTTTCAGGTTGCCTAAGTTCTGTTTTATTGCCGCTGCCACATATCCCTGCAAGAGACGGCAGTAGAAATAGGAAATGAAGTCGGAGAGAGAGAGGTGGTGGTGGTGGTGGTGGTGGTGAAGAGAAGCAAAAGGGGAGGGGGGAATAGAAAGGAAACCGGAGAAGGCAGAATAGAAATGGAGGAAGAGAGAGAGATAGGAGAAGGAGATAATATTGGCTAGTTTGGTTTGGCTTGTACTGTAGAACCAAACCAGACTTCTGGACTTGGTTCTCGCTCAGCTTGCCTGTCACATTTCCTAGTTTCTTGTTCGTTCCAGTTTGCCATTTCTTGCTTTTTGTTTCTAATAATATTTTCTCAGCTGTATTTCCATAACATAACGTATATTAACCAATAAAACATATTTGCATTTGTTACAACAAGTCTAGCGTATGTACCGGTAGTTTGTTTAGAAATTATTTGAAAATGAATTCATAGTGGAAGTGATGGTGTGAGGGAGGGGAGGAGCTCGTGGTTTGGAATATAAACAGAGAATAAAAACATCAGAAAACAAATACATTCATTTGGTTCCAATGGTTATTTTGTCTGTTCTTGTATAATTTTTAAATAAACGTGGATAAGACTAAATGGTACTTTGCAGGGTTTGAGAGGGCATTGTGCCAGTCTAGTTTCAATAATTAGCTCAATGTGCTAATGAGGTTCTACTGGGAGAACACCAATGGGATTAATTAATGGATGAATTTCACTTTAATAAATGTAAGAGCAATTTTCTAAATGCAGATGTACAGTCTGTTCTAATGGGAGCTTCTAGCTAGGGCCACTTAATATAGTAAGTGCCTGAGAAAAGTGGTTCATTAGGGAATACTTCATGATACTGATTAGGAGAGAAATAATGGTAATGGTTTCAGCCACATTCTAAAAATTTAAATATGCTTTTTTCTTCTTCCAGGCAAATATGTTAAATGAAACTGCACGGCTCTAGGACATGAACACAAATGTAAAGAGTAATATGTTATGTCTGCTGTATCATTTTCACCTTGTTTGCAGAATTGAATCATAGATTGTCTTTAATGATATTTAATGATATTTTGATGTATCAATGTAAGGGGGAATCTGCTAACATTATGATTGAATAAATCATGTTTACGAAGAGACAAAGACTATGTCATCCTGTAAAGATAAACTTCTAAATTTCAAGCAGCAAAATGAATTAGAATGTTGGCATATTTTCCAAACAGTCTGCTGGGAAAATGCCTTTTAATGCCAGAGTGAGTTAATTCCAGTCAGAGCACACCAAGACAATGTAGGCTTGCGTGAACTGCGGAATGCTCCAGTGTAGTTATCATGCAACAACATTGTACAGATGTTTCATGGTAAAGCTGGGGGGGGGGGGAGTCTTTTACCAAAGTCCAAGAAAGTTTTGCAAGCAACATCAAGAGAGAAGTGGACAAGTTTTTAACTAGGAAGAAGGGGAAAGCCGACAGTCGAAAGAGAGAGAGAGTTGATGGTTCGGGAACCGGTGTACCCAGAGGATACCGTGCAAGAAGATAGAGGGAAAGACTTACCGGATTACAGGCAAGAGAGATCGAAAAGGACACAAGAGGGAAGGAAATGCAAGAAAGGAAAAAGCTGCAAACTCAAGTGTATGTACACAAACGCAAGGAGCCTTACAAATAAGATGGGTGAATTAGAAGCCATGAAAAGAAAATCCAACGGAATCTGCAGTAAACAAACAGCAAGCAAAAACCAAAACCAAAACTGCAGACCATGTGCAAGATGTAGGCATTGTACTTTGGAGCCGGAACGGCATTTGTTTCATTTGGTCAATGCGGTTTGTATATACCTTATCCACCACGGACCCCTGAGGAAGGTGTTGTCCTAAACACAGACTGTGTTGGGTCCACTGGTTGGTAATAAGGTGGTATATTTACCATACTGCATTAATATTGTAATAAACAGTGCCTACATCTTGCACATGGTCTGCAGTTTTTGTTTTTGAATTAGAAGCCATAGCACAAAAAGATAATGTTGACATCATAGGCATCACGGAAACATGGTAGACTGAGGAAAACGCCTGGGACACTGTGCTACCGGGATACAAACTATGCCGCAGAGACAGAGTGGCTCAAAAAGGTGGGGGCGTTGCCATATACGTCAAAGAGGAAATTGAATCTGCAGGAGAGAACACGCCACAACTGATGGATAAGTTAGAGTCTCTATGGGTCAAAATTCCAGGAAAAAATGGTCTGGAAACGAAGTTCGGCATCTACTACCAACCCCCAGGGCAGTCCAAAGAAATTGATAAAGAAATGACAGACGAGATTAAACGCAACTGCAAGGGAGGCAACACAGTTATCATGGGTGACTTCAATTATCCGGGAATAGATTGGAACCTAGGCACCTCCGGCTGCATTAGACAGACCAAGTTCTTGGATGCTGTAGGCGATAGCTCCCTGGAACAACTTGTCAAGGAAAATGCTAGAGGAAATGCAATTCTGGACTTAATTCTAAATGGCCTGCGAGGACCAGCACAAGATGTAGAAGTAGAAGGGATGCTGGGAAGCAGCGATCACAATATGATCCGCTTTGATCTGGACGCAGCAGAGAAACATCGGTCTATAACGACAGCCACAGCACTGAACTTCCGAAAAGGGAATTACGAAGGGATGAGACTCATGGTAGGGAAAAAGATTAAGAAGAGGATAAGCACTGTAAAAACGCTAGAGCAAACTTGGTCCCTTTCTAAGGACACAGTCACTGAGGCGCAAAATCTATATATACCACGTATCAACAAGGGATCCAAGAGAAAATGAAAAAAGAACCGGCGTGGCTCACTGTAGAGGTGAAAGAAGCGATCAGAGATAAGAAAACTTCATTTAAGGAATGGAAAAGGTCAAAAACGGATGAAAACTGGAACAAGCACAAACAACATCAATGCAGGTGCCATAAGGCGGTAAAATGGGCCAAAAGAGACTACGAGGAAAAAATAGCCAAGGAGGCGAAGAACTTCAAGCCGTTCTTTCGATATATTAAGGGTAGACGACCCGCAAAGGAAGTGATGGGACCGTTGGATGACCATGGAATGAAGGGAGTGCTAAAGGAGGACAAAGCAATCGCTGACAAACTGAACATATTTTTTGCATCTGTATTTACCGAAGAAGATGTACACAGCATACCGGAACCCATCAGGCTATATGCTGGAAATGAAGACGGAAAGCTGACAGGATTGACGGTCAGTCTAGAGGAGGTATGTAGGCAGATTGATAGGCTTAAGAGTGATAAATCCCGGGACCAGATGGCATCCATCCGAGGGTTATCAAAGAACTGAAAGTGACCATAGCTGAACTGCTTCAACTAATAGCCAATCTGTTGATCAAATCGGGAAAGATTCCGGAAGACTGGAAGGTGGCGAATGTTACACCGATCTTCAAGAAAGGTTCAAGGGGAGATCTGGGGAACTACAGTCTGACCTCGGTACCGGGAAAAATGGTAGAGTCACTGATAAAGGACAGCATCATTGATCACCTTGACGGACACGAGCTGATGAGGACCAGTCAGCACGGTTTTAGCAAAGGCAGATCGAGTTTGACGAACTTACTACACTTCTTTGAGGGAGTAAACAGACAGATAGACAAGGGCGATCCAGTCATAGAAACATAGAAACATAGAAATAGACGGCAGATAAGGGCCAAGGCCCATCTAGTCTGCCCACCTTAATGTCCCTCCCCTACCTTCGCCCTATGAATAGATCCCTCCCCTACCTTCGCCCTGTGAATAGATCCCATGTGACGATCCCATTTGGCCTTAAATCAGGCACGCTGCTGGCCTCGATCACATGCATTGAAGACTATTCCAGCGATCAACCACCCTTTCTGTGAAAAAGAATTTCCTGGTGTCAGCTCGTAGTTTCCCTCCCCTAATTTTCCACGGATGCCCTCTTGTTGTCGTGGGACCCTTGAAAAGGAAGATATCTTCCTCCGTCTCTATGCGGCCCGAGAGATACTTGAACGTCTCGATCATGTCCCTCCTCTCTCTGCGCTCCTCGAGTGAGTATAGCTGCAATTTGTTTAGCCGTTCCTCGTATGGGAGATCCTTGAGTCCCGAGACCATCCGGGTGGCCATTCTCTGAACCGACTCCAGTCTCAGCACATCCTTGCGATAATGCGGCCTCCAGAATTGCACACAGTATTCCAGATGGGGCCTCACCATGGATCTATATAGCGGCATAATGACTTCCGGCTTTCGGCTGACAAAACCCCTGCGTATGCAACCTATGACTTGTCTTGCTTTGGATGAAGCTTGCTCCACTTGATTGGCAGCCTTCATGTCCTCACTGACGATCACCCCTAGGTCACGTTCTGCTTCAGTTGTTGTTAGGATCTCTCCATTTAGGGTGTAAGTCTTGCATGGATTTTGGTTGCCCAGGTGCATAACTTTGCATTTTTTGGCATTGAAGTTGAATTGCCAGGACCTAGACTAGCGCTCCATTAGGAGTAGGTCGTGCATCATGTTGTCGGGCATTGAAACATCACCTATTGTGCATTTGCCCACTACATTACTTAGTTTGGCGTCATCGGCGAATAATGTTATTTTACCCCGAAGCCCTTCTGCCAAGTCCCTTATAAAGATGTTGAATAGGATTGGGCCCAAGACCGAGCCCTGTGGCTCTCCACTGATCACCTCCATCATTTCAGAGGGTGTGCCGTTCACCACCACCCTTTGAAGCCTACCTCCAAGCCAGTTCCCAACCCATTTCGTCAATGTGTCACCTAATCCTATAGAACTCATCTTGCTCAGCAACCTGCGGTGTGGTACGCTATCGAATGCTTTGCTAAAGTCCAGGTACACAATGTCCAGGGACTCCCCAGTATCTAGCTTCCCCGTCATCCAGTCAAAGAAGCTGATCAGGTTGGATTGGCACGATCTCCCTTTTGTAAATCCATGTTGACGGGGATCCCCTTAGATTCTCCTCATCCAGGATCTTATCCAATTGGTGTTTTATTAGAGTTTCCATTAGTTTGCTCACTATCGATGTTAGACTCACTGGTCTGTAGTTTGCTGTCTCCATCTTGGAGCCTTTCTTGTGGAGTGGAATGACGTTAGCCGTCCTCCAGTCCGACGGGACGCTGCCTTTCCTAAGGGAGAGGTTGAAGAGCTTGGACAGTGGCTCCGCCAGGACATCACACAGCTCCCTTAGCACCCTGGGGTGTAGGTTGTCAGGCCCCATTGCCTTGTTAACCTTGAGCCTTGATAGCTCACTGTAGACACTGTTGGGCGTAAACTCGAAGTTACTAAACGGGTCAACTGAGTCAACCCTTGTCTGTAGCTGAGGGCCAAGTACCGGCGCTTCTCGGGTGAAGACTGAGCTGAAGTATTCATTTAATAGTTGGGCTTTTTCTGAATCCTTTTCCACATAGTCTCCATCTGGTTTCCTAAGACGTACAATCCCGCCTGAGTTTTTACTTCTGTCACTGATATACCTAAAGAAGGATTTATCTCCCTTCTTGATGTTTTTTTGCCAGAGACTCCTCCATGTGAAACTTAGCCTCCCTGACTGCCGTCATTGTATATCTGTCATTGTATATATGTATGTCGACATTGTATATCTGGATTTTCAGAAGGCGTTCGACAAGGTTCCGCATGAACGACTACTTCGGAAAATTGCAAGCCATGAAATTGAGGGTGAAATACTTATGTGGATTAAAAACTGGTTGGAGCACAGGAAACAGAGAGTGGGGGTAAATGGACAATACTCAGACTGGAAGAGCGTCACCAGTGGGGTGCCGCAGGGCTCGGTGCTTGGACCCATGCTCTTTGACATCTTTATAAATGATCTGGACATAGGTATGACGAGCAAAGTGATTAAATTTGCGGATGATACAAAGTTATTCAGAGTAGTAAAGACACAGGGGGATTGCGAAGATCTGCAACGTGACATAATCAAGCTCGAGGAATGGGCATCGACATGGCAGATGAGGTTCAACGTGGATAAGTGTAAAGTGATGCATGTCGGTAACAAAAATCTAATGCATGAATATAGGATGTCCGGAGCGGTACTTGGAGAGACCTCCCAGGAAAGGGACTTGGGAGTTCTGATCGACAAGTCGATGAAGCTGTCCACACAATGTGTGGCGGCAGCAAAAAGGGCAAACAGAATGCTAGGAATGATAAAGAAGGGGATCACAAACAGATCAGAGAAGGTTATCATGCCGCTGTACCGGGCCATGGTATGCCATCACCTGGAGTACTGCGTCCAGCACTGGTCTCCATACATGAAGAAGGACACGGTACTACTCGAAAAGGTCCAGAGAAGAGCGACTAAGATGGTTAAGGGGCTGGAGGAGCTGCCGTACAGCGAAAGATTAGAGAAACTGGGCCTCTTCTCCCTCGAACAGAGGAGATTGAGAAGGAACATGATCGAAACATTCAAGGTACTGAAGGGGATAGACTTAGTAGATAAGGACAGGTTGTTCACCCTTTCCAAGGTAGGGAGAACAAGAGGACACTCTCTAAAGTTGAAAGGGGATAGATTCCGTACGAAAGTAAGGAAGTTCTTCACCCAGAGAGTGTTGGAAAGCTGGAACGCTCTTCCAGAGGCTGGTTTAGGGAAAACACCCTCCAAGGATTCAAGACAAAGCTAGACAAGTTTCTGCTGAACAGGAACGTGAGCTGGTGGGGCTAGTCTCAGTTAGGGTGCTGGTCTTGGACCAGAGGGCCCCCGCCTGAGCAGACTGCTGGGCATGATGGACCACTGGTCTGACTCAGCAGTGGTAATTCTTATGTTCTTATGTATGGTAACTGCCAAAATGCCAATGATAGATATGCAGTTAATGCAAAGAAAACTAACTTAGCTTTAACGGGCAAATTCTATAAGAAGTGCCCCAAAGTTAGGCACTGTTTAGCGTGATTCAAGTACAATTAGCTGCTGTTTAGTGAATCACACTGAGCGGCACCTATTTTGGAGGCGCCCAATATATAGGCCAGCTCTAGGCACAACTAAAACTTAGGCAGCCATGCGAGCGCTTAAGCACGCTTAAGAGCAGCGATTCTGTAACAAGGCGCCTAACGCAAAGCCACGCCCACGCCTAACATGCACAGTGCCTATTTTTTTGAAGGCCGCCTAAATTTTTTAGAGGTGCTTTGTTACAGAATCGCTTTTTCTTGATAGGCGCCTAAGTTTCAATTAGTGCTGATTAAAAAGCTTAATTGGGCTTGTTATTCAATTTAGATAGACGTTTTATCTAGTTGGGCGCCTCCAAAATAGGTGCCTAACATTAGGCACTGGTTATAGAATTTAGGCCTGACAGTTGAGAGCAACTCTGTAAAAGGCACTAAAAGTTAGGCACCAAGATAGGTGGTAAAATTCAGTTGTGGATTAAGAATTGGTTATTGGATAGAAAACAGAGGGTAGGGTTAAATGGTCATTTTTCTCAATGGAGGAGAGTAAACAGTGGAGTGCTGCAGGGGTCTGTACTGGGACCGGTGCTATTTAACTTGTTTATAAATGATCTGGAAATTGGAATGAGTGAGGTGATTAAATTTGCAGATGACACTAAACTGTTCAAAGTTGTTAAAACGCATGCGAATTGTGAAAAATTGCAGGTGGACCTTAGCAAATTAGAAGACAGATGAAATTTAATGTGGACAAATGCAAAGTGGGAGGAATAACACAACATTGGGAGGAATAACACAAATCACATTTACCAGATGCTAGGGTCCATCTTGGGGGTTAGTGCCTAAGAAAAGGATATGGGTGTCATCGTAGACAATACGATGAAACCTTCTGTCCAATGTGTGGTGGCGGCCAAAAAAGCAAACAGGATACTAGGAATTATTAAAAAAGTGATGGTTAACAAGACTAAGAATGTCATAATGCCCCTGTATTGCTCCATGGTGCGACCTAATTTGGAGCATTGTGTTCAATTCTGGTCTCCTTATCTTAAGAAAGATACAGAGGTGCTAGAAAAGGTTCAAAGAGTGACCAAGATGGTAAAGGGGATGGAACTCCTCTTGTATGAGGAAAAACTAAAACATTTAGGGCTCTTCAGTTTGGAAAAGAGACAGCTGAGGGGAGATATGATTGAAGTCTACAAAATCCTGAGTGGAGTAGAACAGGTACAAGTGGATCAATTTTTCGCTCCGTCAAAAATTACACAGACTAGTGGACACTCGATGAAGTTATAGGGAAATACTTTTAAAACCAATAGGAAGATATTTTTTTTTTTTTTTCCATTCAGAGAATAGTTAAGCTCTGGAACTCGTTGCCAGAGGATGTGGTAAGAGCAGATAGCATAGTTGGTTTTAAGAAAGGTTTGGACAAGTTCCTGGAGGAAAGGTCCATAGTCTGTTATTGAGAAAATTAAGGGGGAAGCCACTGCTAGCCCTGTATTAGTAGCATGGAATATTGCTACACCTTGGGTTTTGGCCAGGTACTAGTGACCTGGATTGGTCACCATGAGAACGGGCTACTGGGCTTGATGGACCATTGGTCTGACCCAGTAAGGTTATTCTTATGTTCTTATGACCCATGCCCCATCCGTGTTCTGCTCACATATATGCCTCAGGCATTTACACACTAATGGCCATATTTTATGGGAAGGAGCAGGCCCATTCTGAGGATGGCGGGTCTGCCGGCCGGCCGGACCTGTCCAATTTTAAAGTTAGTTAGGAGGGGTGTCTGGGGTAGGGATGGGGTCCGGTGTAGTGTGGGGGGGGAGTCGAGGTAGTGGGGGGTGTCTTTGGCAGGAGGGCTTGGGATCCCTCCTGCTGGTATTCACGGGGTAGGGTGTAGGGTGAAGCAGTTGGATGTCATCTACATGGTGAATCCTATGGATTGACCTAGAGTTAGAAGAGGGGCTAAGAAGATATTAAATAAAAGAGGAGAGAGGATTAATCCTTGGGGTATTCCATAGTCCAGTGTAAAGGAATTCAACAAAGTCTTGTCAATGAGAACTCTGGAGATCGATCTGTGAAGTAGGAAGAAAACCAATCTAATGTATTATCACTATGATGCAGACCCTGGAGATGGTATCCTTGCTGAAAGCAAAAGTTTTTCATTTAAAAAAAAAAAACTTGAATAGACTTTTGCTTGCTCAATCTCCATGCAAACCACCGCCCCGTGAAATCTCTGTGATCTGATGGTCTCTGCGTGTAAATAGTGAGTTTCTGATATTGCCATTTACAGGCGTATCTGACCTATATGTGTAAGTACTGCCATTTGCATGTCGAGTTTCAAGTTTCAAGTTTATTTATGTCTTGATATACTGACTATTACATATATCTGGACAGTTTACAATATTAAAAATTAGAAAACTCTAATAAAATTTAAGATTTAATTGAAATAAAATAAAAGGAGGGTAAAACTAAAACGATGACAAATTAAGACTTATTAGAGACGAAAGGTACTGGGGATAGGGAAGTTTTAATTACAATATTTAAATAAAAATAAAAAGGAAGGATAAAGGGATAGGGAATAACAAGGGGAAGACAGGGATGGCGCTTCTTAAAAACTTCCTTCCCCCCACCTATTGATAGGCATTTTTAAAAAGTTCTTCTTTACACAACGTGCGGTGGACACCTGGAATGCAATTCCAGAGGACGTTATAGGGCAGAGTACGGTACTGGGGTTTAAGAAAGGATTGGACAAATTCCTGCTGGAAAAGGGGATAGAGGGGTATAGATAAAAATTTACTGCACAGGTCCTGGACCTGTTGGGCCGCCGCGTGAGCGAACTGCTGGGCACGATGGACCTCAGGTCTGACCCAGCGGAGGCATTTCTTATGTTCTTATGTTTTAAGATTCGTTTTAAATTTATTTAGGGAATTTTCGTTGCAGAGTTAAAGTGGCATTGAATTCCAGAGCGAGGGTGCGACTACAGAAAAAATGGAATTTCTAGTGTAGTATAGGTCCTTGATTGAGTGTAGTCAATAAGTTTTGATTCGTAGATCAAAGGACCCTAGGAGGGTTATGTGGAATGAGATATTTGTCTAGGAAAACAGGGAGGTGGGAGGTTTTAATTTTAAAAGTTAAAAGAAGAATTTTGTATGTAGTTCGGTGGGAGACTGGTAACCAGTGTAACTCTCGAAGAAGCGGGGTAACGTGATCATATTTTTTGGCCTTATAGATAAGTTTGATTGCGGTATTTTGGATAAGTTGTAGTTCTTTTTGAGTTATGCCAAGGTAAAGAGAGTTGCAATAGTCTATGTGTGAAATGATTAAAGAGTGAATTGGGATTTGAATTGAAGTGGGTTCTAGAACAGAGGTTATGGAACGAATTAAGCGGAGTTTGTAGAAACAGTTTTTGGTCAGGGAACTGATTTGATTGTGATAGGTAAGATCTTTATCAAAGATGAGTCCTAGTAGTTTGAGTTTGGGTTCTTTGTTGGTATATGTTCTCCGGTTCTTCAGCATTTACACTGATTACATGAGGCAACATTTTAGAAATGTATTTCCTATAAATACTATGGCGCCTAAATATAACATTGGTGGAAATCACAGGATCTCTATTATAAACGCATCCAAATGTTCAAGATTGGTTTTAGCTGATTAACATAGATGCAATGATTTTTTTGCGGGAATAAAACAACATCTTTTTAACATCTTAAAAGCCTTTCCAAGGTTTGCCCCCCTCCCCTATAAAAGGGACAAAGTGCTTTGAAACTGCGCCGACCCAATAATCCTTTATAGACGTTGTTTTATGCAACACTTTGTTTATACTTTATTTATCCTGTTTAGTGTTCCTTTAACTGAAACAATGCATCTTAGTGGAGTGCTCTTATTGTTCCCTCCAGAATGTTTACTCCTGGCTCTCTTTAGGTCCTAAAAGGCTGAAAACTGCATCCTAATTGCTCAATTAGCCCTAATGTAGCATAGTGTTGACTGTTTAGTTACCACATATTGTGTACAGAACTAATTGTAGTGAAAGTAAATGAATGGGCAGGAGACAAACAAGCTACTAGAAAATAATTACTTGGAGTGTATCTTTTTAGTATCTGTACTGCAGATTGTATTATAGTCAACAGCCTCTAAAGCTGCTTGAAATAGTGGTATTTGTCATTTTCATAGAAACTTGATAATGACATTAATTTATCTTAATGGCCTGTTCTATTGTTATAAATAGTAAAATTAGCTTAAATTGTCTTGCTTTTGCTGGTTTTGGATGGCTCCAAAGAGCCCCACAACAGTAGATGAGTAGATAATTTGGTGTGCTTGACAGATTTCCAATAATTTGTTATGTGGAACATGAGTAATGCTAGTACCATTAATGTTCATTTTCCTCTAAATTCATTACTGCCCTTTTCCCTTTTATCTTTTTAATGTCGGGACCATTTTTCTACATTTCAAGTGGAACGGCAAAGCCTATTCATATTCAGCCAGCTATTAACATTCTGCACATTGTGAACATGCTGTAGGAAAACAACTCTTTCTGAAATGATGAGGTTGGTGGCTATTTATGACAGAAAGCGGACAGAATGAGTTGCTTTAAGGTATTAGAATTTGAAGTTATAATTAAGTCATATGTGATGTTGAGGAAATGTCTCTGGTTTTATTTCAGAGAACAGACAAAATGCACTTAAGGAAGCTACAAAGAACGCATACGCACATTAATAAAAATGTTTTTCCTTTGAAACTAGCAAACTTTAGAGGGACACATGGTCAAAGCGGTGTGTGTTTTTCTAATAATTTATCATTAATTGCAGAAGGAGTAATCTGAAATGATAACATCATTTTAATGGATCCAAGAGATTATCAGCTCATTGAGTCCTATGCACCAAAACTTGTGCTAAATTATTTTTAGCATGTACATATGCTAGCATAGTAAATGATGTCAGACAAAGACCAGATTTTCCTAGCAAACCCAAATGACAAAATACAGGAAACAACAACTATCCAATTGAAGGGTCAAAGCTTCGAGATAGTGCCAAATTTGAAAATTTTGGGAATAACTTTGGATCTTAGCTTAACTTTTAGGAAGCATACAGATTTGCTAATTAAAAAAAGTTATGCAATACTGTGGACATTGAGGACCATCAAGAAGTTTTTTTTTTGATATGGAGGCCTTCTGATTGTTGGTCCAATCTACTGTACTATCCACTTTGGATTATTGTAATATTGTTTATTTGGGGCTACCAAAAAAGACTTAGGGCTCCTTTTATGAAGGTGCGCTAGCATTTTTAGCACACGCACAAGATTAGCATATGCTATAGCGCACACTAGCTGAAAAATTACCACCTGCTTAAAAGGAGGCGGTAGTGGCTAGTGTGCACGGCATTTTAGCGTGCACTAAAACCACTATTGCACCTTTGTAAAAGGAGCCCTTTATTAAGACTCTGATTGGTTCAGAATGCTGCTGTTCATTTGATTTTTGGTCTTAAAAAATATGACCATGTTAGTCCTTTTTATGCCGAATTGCACTGGTTACCATTCAGGGCTAGAGTGTTTTTAAAGTTTGGGTGTATTTGTTATAAGACACTTTTTGGACTATTGCCATCTTATTTGGTTTCATATTTGAAAGTGTCTTGTTCAACAAAAGGCACCAGAAACTCAGGTATGTTCGTCTTCCCTGCCCCAAGGACCTGCCGTTACAAAACATTTTTGGACAGGACACTGGAGTATCAGGCTGGGATGATGAACTCCTAGTTAAAACTGCTCATTACTCAAACCTACTCTTACTTTACATTTAGGAAATCATTACAAACGTATTTATTTGATAAACAAGAATGCTGATTTTATTTTACGATGTGGTTTTATTTTTCTTTCTAAACTTTTTTTTAGTAATATTTGGAACTGTATTTTAACTAATGCTGTATTTGACTGCTGTATGAAGTATTGTTTTTATGAAATTGTATTTTTTCGCTGAAATGTTTCAGTTTTATTTGTGTTGTGAACCGCCTAGAACTATTGGTAGGGCGGTATATAAGAAAATAAATTATTATTATTACATTGTCTCAGTGCTGCTCTTCTCAGCCCTGTCCTGAGGCACTCCTAGCTAGTTGGTTTTTCCAGGATTACCACAATAAATATGCATGATATAGGTTTGTATACAATGAGTCATCAGCATATGCAAATATCTAACATAACAAAATTTCTTATATACTGCAGCTACCTTGCGGTTAACAAAAATTTAAATAAAAGTGTGCAAGATATAAGCACAGTTAATCAAAATATTTGCCAAATAGATCAGTCTTCATGGATTTTCTAAATGCCAGATAAGAAGTAGAGATAGAAAGCTACATACTATCTTGTTTATCCTGTAATACACTAAGATCTTACAAAAGAGCCCGAGAGCTAGTCTCGACGGGCGAGTATAACAGTGGGCTGGATGGCCCAAGTTGGTCGCCCATGGTGGGACTGCTGAAAAGGCTTGGAGGGAGGTAATAGGGAAAAGTGGGGGAGAGGATGTAGGTGAGGAGGAAGAGGATTTTCCGCTAGACGGCAGGAGGTGATTGGCTGCGAGAAGGGAAGCAGGGCATGATGGGTAGGAGATATAGTCTTCATGCCTCTGAGGAACAGTGTGCTTCCTGGTCCCTTGGAGGCAACTTTCCCTCCCACCCTTCCTTTGTGTTATTGGGTTCACTGGGGAGATTCGGGGTTTTAGGGTTGTTGCAGTGGTGATAATCCCAAGCTACAAGGTTTTGGCTCATCGAAAGATGAGAGGGTATTTGAAGGTCAGCTCAGTTGAGTGGCAATGATGAGGGTCAGGTGACCCTGAAAAAGGGGGGCAGGGAAGTCCATACCTACCCCCTAGGCTCATCAGGGGATGAGTAGTTAAGGGAAAATGAGCTCAGGTGAGCGAATCTGCATGGATGCAGGTGGCATTGAATAGGGCATGGAGGTCCATGCCACCCCCTAGGCTCTTGCTGAGGTGGCAGTCAGGGGTATACAATTTGATGGCACGCAATGGGGTATGGAGGTCCATACCACCCCCAAGGCTCTTGCTGATGTGGCGGAGTCAGGGGTAAACAATTTTGAGTGCTTGTCAAATTGCAATGTTTTTTAGCTCGGGAGATGAAGCAATTGTTGATTGCTTATTGGTTGTCCCCAATAAACAAAGCCGCGGCCTGGTTTTACCATCAATTAAGTGTTTGTGGTTTATTTATTGTCCATGTTATTCCTGTGATTAGATGAACTTGAGTAAGCAAGTATAGTGAAGTGATTTGTGATGAGAGGGGTGACAACTTGACCATTCCAGATCCATATGTTATAAAGAAACGTTTATACACACATCCTTTTACAGAAAGAAAATCAAAGATCCTAAGATCACCTAGATGTTTTCTATTGGCAAATTTAAAATGATCCATGAGATAACTGGACAATAACCCACTGAGAGCCTTAAAACATATACAGCTGAACTTAAAGATCACTCTTGCTTCCTCTATTGGTAACCAGTGCAGTTTATGGTAATTCTGCATCATGTGATCAGATCTTTTCAGTCCAAAAATCAAACGCACAGCAGTATTCTGGATAATCTGCAACCTTTAAAAATTTTTCTTGGATATCGAAAGACATAGCACATTACAATAATTCAATGTACTGAGAACAAGAGATTGAACCAGCAATCTAAAGACTTCCTCAGCCCATCTTCTAAGTATGACTTAATTGTAATCTCAGACATATTCATTTTAGCAATTCTAAAACTCTGATTAGCAAGGTGTGCCTCCAGGAAAGAGTTGAAAAGCACTCCCATATCAAATTCAGCACCCTTTTCACCATCTCCCATGCTCATTACCCAGAATTTCAGAGCTGCACCATAGGACAGATGGAATTGCTGTTTAGGATTTAACCTTCATTCTTTGCAGTTTGCATCATGCTTTGCTAGAATCAATGCAGTCATATAACTGCTGCTTTGGGTTTAACTATCACGTTATTCCAGTGCTTCAGTGCCATTCTCTTTCTATTATGTAGGCAAGTATTGGGAAGACTTACATGGTCCATGTCCTAATATATGACCATTCAGTTGAAGATGGGCTGAGGAAGTCTTCGACGGCTGGGATGGATTTGGGCTGGAGTGAACTTTGACTGAGATTCTAGTAGTACTGGGCAGAGCCCTGAGTTTCTGGCCCAGAAATACATAAGAAAAATTACAATTTAAATTAAATCATTAATTTATAGAGAGTGTATGGTTGGGTAGACTGGATGTTACTATCTGCCATCATTTAGTTTGTTACTAGAAATCCTTTTGTATTTATCCCATGCTATTTGAATTACTATTATGACTCCAACCCCTCCTCATGGAGGACAATCAAGGATCTATCATCCTTTCTGTAAAAAAAAGTATTTCAAAAGGCCCTTTCTGAGTTTATCTCTTTGGGCCTTCATATCTTGACCTCTAGTTCTAGAACTTCCTTTTCTTTGCGTCCAAGTATATTTATTGAAATTTTCTTATTAGAAAAAGTTATCAACAATAGAATACAAGAAATAGCAGATTTGCTTCTTGTGCATTGATACCTTTGAGGTATTTAAATGTCTCTATTATATCTCCGCTTGTCCTTCCTCTCCTCTAGGCTATATACTGTATATATGTAGGTCCTTAAGTCTTATGCAATATGACTTTTGTCACCTAGGTCCTGTGTGATGGCATTGTCACTCCCATTTTCTGCTGGTTATGTTTCTTTCTAGGCAGCCAAGCATCTCTCTAGAGCTAGCTACTGCCTTCTGTCATTGTTTTATCATTTTGAGATTTTGAGAAACTATTACCCCAACATCTCTCTCCTGATCAGTACACATCAGCTGCCCACTCCCACTCATTTACTGCTCCATCAGATTTCTGTGCCCCAGGTACATGACTGTTTATTTTACATTACATTATAATTCACAAGCATTTAAGCATTCCTCCAGCTTTTTAGAGTTCTTTTCATTCTGCCTGCTTCCTCAGGGATATCCATGCTGCTGCATATCTTTGTGTTATCCACAAAAAAAGACAATATTTTCTTCTGTTATCTCCATACAGATACTCACAGTACTGAACATAATCAATCCTGGACTAATCCCTGGGGGTTCCACTAATTATCTTTCTATCTTTAGAGCGATCATATTTACCAGTATCCCCTGTTGTGTATCACTCAAGCAGTTTCTAATCCAGTGTTCCAACAAGAGACTCATCCTAGGCTGATCAGTTTATTGAGCCTTCTAAGTAGGAATAGGGGACAATATAGAAAGCTTGGCAGAATGCATATAAAGAAGATCCAGATGCATGTCCTTGATCTAATTTTCTAATCACCTAATAAAAGAGATCCATCGGATTTGCTAGATATGATCTGCTTTTCCAAACCCAAGCTGCCTTGGTTCCTTCAATTCACTGGTTTATAGATAGTTCAGTATCCTTATTGTACTTTCAGGAAAGTCTTCATTACTTTTCCTAAAATCAAGGTAAGAGTAACTGGCTGTAGCTCTGTTGCCATTTTTATGAAGAAGCCTTGTTGGGACAATTCTCATCTCCAAAGAACTACTGAACAGATCCTTCAATGGACTTTCTAGAACCTCTCTGAGCTCCTCATTTGTAATGTCGCGGCCCATTCCTCGAGCATATTTATATCTCTTTGTAGGTCTTCACAATCCTTCTGTGTCCTCACTATTCTGAATAACTTTGTATCATCCACAAATTTAATCACCTCACTCGTCGTGCCAGTTTCTAGGTTGTTTATAAATATGTTGAAGAGCACAGGCCCGAGCACCGAACCTTGTGGCACTCCACTGGTGACACTTTTTCAGTCCGAGTATTGTCCATTCATCCCCCTCTCTGTTTCCTATCTGCCAACCAGTTTTTAATCCACATGATTATATTACCCTCGATTCTATGGCTCGCAATTTTTCAAAGTAGACGTTCATGTGGAACCTTGTCAAACGCCTTCTGAAATTCTAGATATATGATGTTGACTGGGTCACTCTTGTCTATTTGCCCATTTACTCCTTCGAAGAAGTGCAGTAAGTTTGTCAAGAAAGATCTTCCTTTGCTGAAGCTGTGCTGGCTGGTCCTCATCAGTTTGTGTCCGTCAAGGTGATCGATGATGCGGTCCTTTATTAACACCTCTACCATCTTTCCCGGTACCAAACTCAGACTCACTGGTCTGTACTTTCCCGATCTCCCTTTGAACCTTTCTTGAAGATTGGCATAACATTCACCACTTCCCAGTCTTCTGGAGTCTTTCCTGATTTGATCGACAGATTGGCTATTAGTTGGAGCAGTTCAGCTATAACCCCTTTCAGTTCCTTGATTACCCTCGGATGGATGCTGTCTGGTCCCGGGGATTTATCGATTTTAAGCCTATCAATCTGTCTGCATACCTCTTCTAGACTGACCGTCGTCCCTGTCAGTTTCCCATCTTCATTTCATGTGTATAGCCTGCTGGCTTCTGGTATATTTGATATATCCTCTTCAGTAAATACAGACACAAAAAATGTGTTCAGTTTGTTGGCAATGGCTTTGTCCTTCTTTAGTACTCCCTTTATTCCATGGTCATCTAAAAGCCCTCTGTTTCCTTTATGGGCTCCTCATCACATTCCATTCAATGATTGGATCTTATTTAAAGAAGAATCTTGCCTCTCTGATACCTCATTACTGATGAAATGGGGAGGGTACCCTTTATTGAGGTATGCATGTCTCCCTATCCTAGTCACAGGAGATTGGAACACACATTTTCATGAAGCTGTTGCACACCTTATCATCTTGTTATTTGCTTCTCTACATCACATCTCAACACTTGGTATCATTGGCAGAGAATGTGGTGACAGCATTTTACACAACAGCCAGTAACATCAAGTAGGTTGAGAACATCCCAGTACATATATTCATATGTCCCTATTAGATCCAGTTGGTAAAGTCCCCAGAATATGGTAAGGAGAGGCCTTGTGATGTCCTTTCAGTCATTGGGTTTCTGCTAGCTACTTGTGAGCTGCCCTGGACACTGTTGGTAACATGATCGGGGCCTCAATGACCCATTAGCCAGTTCCCCTTTGCCACCTACAGAGGCTCCTGGAATATGGAAACCAGCTGATGCAGAAGGCTGACTATCTGCAGGAGGATCAGCCTGTGGTTCCTCAACCCCTCCTGCAGTTCGCGCTGCATATGCCCCACAATTTCCACCAGGTCACCATTATCCTGAGGGGGGGGGGGCAAGTATTGGGGGCACTTCCTGCACAGCAGGGCGTTGGGGCTGTCCATTGCCACATATTCATCCCCTTTAGTGGGAGCATGTCAGCGTATTCATCAGGGACCTCCCATGAGCCCTGCTTAACAATATGCTCCTCGCTGACCTCTTCTACCGCCACCGCCGCAAAATCATCATCTGGCAGACTGGCCTCAGATGCTGTCTCCCCTGCCACCTCCCGTGTAGCATCTGCCACCACCTCCTTTGCTGCCTCCTGGCCCACCTCCACGGCCAGCTCCTCAGCAGCATGCTGTGCTTGCCCTGTGTGCAGTAAGAATATCAAGTTAGGATGACCACATCATGCATGGGTTGAATACTAGCATCAAACAATACACAGTAAAAAAGCAACCCCATGGGCAAACTATGGAGACAAAAAAGTGGGGAAGGGACACTGGTCAGACCACTGTGTGAACAAATGTTAATTAATTTTAAGTGAAAATTGCACAGGTATATATATCTAATCTAATCTAATCTAATCCTTAGGTTTGTATACCGCATCATCTCCACTTTCGTAGAGCTCGACGCGGTTTACAGTAGGAGAAATAGGAAGGAACTACAACAGAAGGTTAGAGGAAGAAGTATGAAGAAAATTTAGAGGACTTGGGATGCCAAGATATAAGAGTTTCCTTGATTCCTAAGTTGGAGGGAGACTTACATTTTTTGAGAAAAGCCAGGTTTTCAGATGTTTGCGGAAAACTTGGAGAGAGCTCAAGTTCCGAAGAGGGGAGGTAAGGTTGTTCCAGAGCTCAGTGATTTTGAAGTGGAGGGAGGTCCCTAGCTTTCCTGTGTGGGAGATATATAAAAGTCCTTTGTAATAGAACATATACTGGACCCACATTGCATTTTAAAAGGTAAGGGGACTTTGGAATGGGGTGGGGAGATGGGAAGGACATCACTGGAGCAGCTAACATTTAAATGAAGTGGGTATGCTGGATGTGGTGGACCCAGGGATGGGGGAAAGGGAGTGAGGAAAGGAAGGAAGAGGAAGAGAGAGATGCTGGATAAAAGGGCATTTGGTGGGTGGGGAAATTGGGGGAAGAGACAGGAAGGCGAGGAAGTGGAGGCCCCTTCCTTAATTTCTGCCCTGGGCCCCAGCATGTCTAATCACTGGCCCTGGTTACTATGCACTAATTTTCATAGTAAACAGGCCCCACTATGTCTTTAAGACCCTTTCTTCCTTTTCTGAAGTTACAGAAGAGGAAACTGCTCGCCTTCTCTCCTCCTCCAAACCCATCACCTGTTCCTCTGATCTGATTCCTACCTGCCTACTCGGATCCATCGCTACCGCTGTGATCCTTCCCATCTGTCACATACTCAACCTTTTGCTCTCCACTGCTACGGTTCCTGATGTCTTCAAACATGCTGTAGTTACAACCCTCCTTAAAAAGCCCTCGCTTGACCCTACGTCCCCCTCCAACTATTGCCCTATCGCCCTCCTCCCCTTCCTATCCAAACTACTCGAACGTGCAGTTCACTGCCATTGCCTGGACTTCTTTTTTTCTCATATTCTTGACCCACTTCAATTGGGCTTTTGCCCTCTCCACTGTATGGAAACTGCCCTTGCTAAAGTCTCTAATGACTTGTTCCTGGCCAAATCCAATGGACTCTACTCTATTCTCATTCTTCTTGATCTGTCTGCTGCCTTTGACACTGGTGATCACCACCTCCTTCTCCACACATTGTCTTTGCTGGGATTCTAGGGTTCTGCTCTCTCGTCGTACCTTCAGTGTATGTTACGGTGGATCCTCCTCCGCCATCTCGCTGTCTATATTGGCATACCCCAAGGCTCTGTCCTGGGCCCTCTCCTCTTTTTCCTATATACCCTCTCTCTTGGTACGCTGATCTCCTCTCATTGTTTTCAATATCACCTCTATGCTGATGACTCCCAGATCTACCTCTCCACACCAGATATCTCTGCGGGAGTTCAGGCCCGAATTTTAGCCTGCCTGTTTGACATTGCCGCTTGGATATCTCACCACCATCTCAAACTGAATATGGCTAACACTGAACTCCTTACCTTTCCCCCCCAACCCACCTCCCCCCTCTCGCCATTCTCTATCTCTGTGGATAACACTATCCTCCTCCCTGTCTTGTCGGCTCACAACCTTGGGATGATATTTGACTCCTCTCTCCTTCTCTGCTCAGATCCAACAGACCACCCAATCTTGTCGCTTCCTCCTCTATAACATTACCAAAATCCATATTCTCTCTGAACACACAACCAAAACCCTTTTCCACGCTCTTATCAACTCATGCTTAGACTACTGCAACATACTTCTCTTGGGCCACATGCCTGTCTCTCCCTCTTTAATCCGTTCAAAATGCTGCTGCGTGACTCATATTCTGTGAGAGTCACTATTCTCACATTATCCCTCTCAAGTCACTTCATTGGCTCCCTGTCCATTTCCGAATTCAGTTTAAACTCCTCTTGCTGACCTACAAGTGCATTTCACTCTGAAGCCCCCTGATATCTCTCCTCACTCATCTCCTCCTATGCTCCCCCCCCCATGATCTCCACTCTTCTCCTTCTATGCTCCCCCCCAATGATCTCCACTCATCAGGCAAGCCCCTCTTATCTGTACCCTTCTCTTCCACTGCCAACTCCAGACTTCGACCCTTCTTTCTTGTGGCGCTGTATGCCTGGAACAGGTTGCCTGAATCAATATGTCGTGCTCCGTCCCTGGCAGTGTTCAAATCCAAGCTAAAGGCCCACTTTTTTGAAACTGCTTTCAACTCTTAAACTTCCCCAACCTTGAAATGTTCTGTCTAAATTAGATTGTAAGCTCTTTTGAGCAGGGACTGTCTACTCTATGTTAAAATGTACAGCAATGCATATGCCTTTCAGCGCTATAGAAGTAATAAATAGTAGTAGTAGTAGTCCTGCTAAAAACAAGTTAATAAGTACTAAATCATTGAGCTAATCTATGTAGTTTCTTAAACTTACATTTTAATAAGGTCATCCCATTAACTTATTAATACAAGATAATGTAAGATAAATATATGGTTAATAGGTTAGTGACTTATTTAACAAGTAAAACTTAGAAATGTATGTTTTATACTTTGCATATTAAAATGTTGAAGTCAGGGAATTACATTTCTATTTGAAACACAGAATATCTCACAGACTGCTTTAAAACCCATATTATAGTGAAGCATTCTGTTTTGTTCCATTAACTATCCACAGAGTCAACTAGGGAACTGCTATTATTAATTTCAATGGTAAGCTAAAATGCAGTTCATTTTCTATAATTGCAGGCCTACTATCTAAAGAGCCAACCAAAGCTTTTAATCTGAGGCATTTTTAGAGGAGTATGATCAGAAATATGTTTAACATCTCGTAAAGGTGCATAATTATGAAAGTCTCAAAAACATAGGGCCTCTTTTATCAAACAAATTAGCATAGGCTGGTGCAGCAAATGCACTGAAGCAAGCCCATAAGGATTTAAAGGGCACAGATGCATTTGCCATGCAGCACTCACTAGCACAGATTCCTAAAAGAAGTCCATAGAGATTTAAAGAGATGTTGTTTGCAGGAGCTTAAACTTCCACAGCTGCAACACAATAGCTACTTTAATTATATAAAAATACAGCAAAACTCAAGGACCATTCATCTCCTGCTTAAGACTTAGAAAAATTCTTTTAAAAAATGTATTTGTTGGTTCTTTTGGTAAACAAAAATAACTGCACCCTGAGTTGAATACTTAAGTTTGGCAAGTAGAAGACGAATAAGCTCCTGTGTAGGAGTTTCAGTCTGTTGAATAAATTCCAGGGCAAGAGGGAAATATTCACTTATTTGGGAAGGAGGAAGGGGGCTGATTGCAGTCTTCATGCCTTCTATCCAGTGTTGGTCACAGTACTTAAAAGTAAAAATAAATGCATGCTTTAATACTTAAGTAAAAAGTATAGTGAAGAACACATTAAAAATGGAGTAAAAAAAATTATTACCTAATGTAATACGTTTAGAGCAAAATAACCATGACAGCAACGAATACCACTACTGTTGTTTTTATCCCAACTTGCTCCCAATTGCTCTACAATTCACTTTGTTTTTAGTAGTCACTCATATGGGTATGCTTGCGATTCATTATTAAACCAGCACAGTTTCTTCATCATAAAGTCTGTATGGGGACAGACTTAAAAGGCCCAATATTTAGCTGGTGCTGGGCAGTGAGCTATCTGCCCAACACTGGTTCAACCCAGACAAAGGAGATCCCACACGCCATTCACATACCCCCCAATCAGAGAAGTCAAAGGGAAAAAACTGTACGATGGCCTCCTGGCCACTCAGGCAGCGAGATTGGACCACCAACTCTCCATCTTGCTAATAATGACCTCAGACTACAGAACATTTAGAAAAGAAATAAAAACTATACTATTAAAAAAAAAACCAAACAAACTCTGCTACCCAACAATTCTTTGAAATCAACCTAACACCATTACTATTCTCTAAAATAATCTAATGCCACAAGAACCAACCTCTCTATTCTCTTTTTTTTAAATAAATCTTTATTCATTTTCATGTCTTATAACAAGTGTACAATCACTTGATATTCTTATATATTATTATCAGTAAGCATAAAAAAGAAACTCTCCCTCCCCATCCCTTCTATTAGGAATCAACCTCTCTATTCTCTAATTCCTCTGGAAATGGCCAGATATATCCTTATGTAATCCGCCTTGAACTGCAAGGTAACGGCGGAATAGAAATCACTAATGTAATGTAATGTAATATTCAATGCTGGGCTGTTTCTGGCAACTGGCATTGAATAGCCATTTGTTTGTTTTTTTGGCCAGCCCTAACTTTACCAGCTAACAAATATTCAGTGCTGGCCGGTTATTAGTGTGCAAACATAGGATTATTTATGCGGTCTGATTTGTCTGCTAATTTTAGCCAGTCAGTGCTTGAATATTTGTAGCTAGCTGGCTAGCTTCTAACTGTAAATATTAATTGGAGATAACTGGCCATCTTCCACTGAATATTAGTGGTTAGTCAGCCAAATGCTATTTAACCAGACAGGATTTAAGAAATGAATGAATTCCTCTATTGAACAACTGTGATTTATTACTCCTTGTTGAGGTTGTTGATCAGTAGCACCTTCCTCTTGACTTAGCTCTAGAAAAAGTTGTACCTCTTTAGGTGATCACTTATAAGTAATCTACTCAATTACAGTATGCTTCTCAACTTAAGAAAAAAAAAAAAGACATTGGAGAAAATATCCCAATGCCTACTCACAAAGTGCCCAATTCTATATAAGGCACCTAAAAATTAGGCACACCTAGTGCAGCACTAAGTACGATTCTATAAAAGTTAGGCATACCTTATAGAATCATGCTCAGCACCGCCTAAGAGGCCTTGGGTGTCACTAGGCTTCCTAACTTTTAGATGCACTGTATTTATGCCACGATTTAAGCAGCTAACATGCAATTAAGTGCAATTTACATCAATTACAAAGTATTGTCAATTATTGGTACCAATTAAGTCTATTAAACATGTAAGTTAGTAGCCATCTTTGATAGTGTTATATTGATTAATCAATGGAATTTCAGGAAATTTTTTTTATCATGGTTTCAGTTCTTTCTATCAGGATGTCAATTTCGGTAATTTGAGGTGATTTTAGGTCAAACTGTATGATGATGAGCTCAGAAGTTCCATAAGGCTCATCACTATCTGCCGTGCTTTTCAATTTATTTACAAGTTTCCAATATGCAAATGTTTGGCAAATTTAGGTGTAAATTAATAGGATTTCCAGGTTTTTCTCCCCGATGTCCTATATCCCAAGCAAGCAGGTTTTAGAACTGGGCATAGTGTGTAGGTTATTGAGCGATGTCTATGAAGTACTAGAAAGTGGTTCCTTGGTATTTTCCATGTCTTTGGATCTAACAGCATTTGATCTAGATCACCAGCTACTACTTGATAGACTAAATGCAATTGGATGGGTGATGTTGTGTTTAAATGGTTTGAATCATTCCTGAAGGAAAGATCATATTCAGTAGTCACCCATAAAGGATCTTCAGATAGCCTAGAAGTGGCATACTCTAGGGTTCAAAACTGTCACCGGTGTTATTTAATATCTTTTTAGCACCATTATTACTACTAATAAAAGAATATAGAATTAGGGTTTATTGATATGCAGATGACATCCTTCTTCTAACAAAAATAGACCCAAGCTCCTTATTATTGAATAAAGTCATAATTTTGAGAATACTCAAACATGGTTGACAAAGAATAAACTAAAGGTGAACTTCGAGAAGAGCTTTGGATGTTGGGATAACAGGGTGTCTACCAGCTCCAAATATATCTTTACAATTTCGTGGAAAAGAAATACCCCTAGTACAGAAGTTTAAATACCTTGGGATTCACATAGACCTTCTTGGCAAACGCCAGAGAAACAAAAGACCACAATGGTTCAGCAAGGAAATTTCTGTCCTCATTAAAAATAAAAAAGAAGCATTTATCACCTACAAACATCTTGGGAAGAAGGAGGTAAAAGAAGACTATCTGGTCAGATCTAAAGCGGTCAAAAAGGCAGTCAGAGAGGCCAAGCTCCGAACAGAAGAAGATCTAGCACGGAACATTAAAAAAGGGGATAAATCCTTCTTCAGGTACATTAGCGACAGGAAGAGAAACAAAGATGGGATAGAACGCCTTAGGCAATCAGACGGAAACTTCGTAGAATCTGATTCTACCAAGGCAGAACTACTAAACAAATACTTCTGCTCAGTATTCACCTGTGAAGCGCCGGGAGCTGATCCACAACTACAGACAAGAGACAGCCAAAAAGACCTGTTTCAAGATTTCGAGTTTACGCCCAGTAGCGTCTACTACGAACTTTCAAGACTCAAAGTAGACAAAGCCATGGGACCAGACAATCTACACCCCAGGGTGCTCAGAGAGCTGTGTGAAGTTCTGGTGGAACCACTATCCGTGCTCTTCAATCTTTCCATGCGTACGGGAAGAGTACCCCTGGACTGGAAAACAGCTAATGTAATTCCACTCCACAAAAAGGGCTGCAGAACAGAAACAGAAAATTACAGACCGGTGAGTCTCACATCCATAGTGTGCAAACTCATGGAAACACTGATCAAACAGAAACTCGACAAAATTCTAGACGAAGAAAATCTACGTGATCCCCACCAACACGGATTTACCAGGGGAATGTCCTGCCAATCTAATCTGATTGGCTTCTTTGACTGGGTGACTAGTCATCTGGATGCCGGGGAGTCCCTGGACGTGATATATTTGGACTTCAGCAAAGCTTTTGACAGCGTCCCACACCGCAGGCTGTTGAACAAACTAAAATCGATGGGATTAGGGGATACACTCACTACATGGGTTAGGGATTGGCTAAGCGGTAGGCTTCAAAGGGTGATGGTAAACGGTACCCCCTCCAAAACGTCAGCCGTGACGAGTGGAGTACCACAAGGCTCCGTCTTAGGGCCGATTCTATTCAATTTATTCATAGGAGATATGACCCAAGGGCTTAGAGGAAAAGTATCACTGTTTGCCGACGATGCCAAACTATGCAACATAGTAGATAAAAGCAGTGTGCCTGACAGTATGACGCAGGACCTACGACAGCTGGAACAGTGGTCGTCAACTTGGCAGCTAAGCTTCAATGCTAAAAAATGTAAAAGTGCTCATTTAAAAGTGCTCATTGTGCAATACACAACCTAGCTGAAAGAAAAAGTGCCAGTTAACAACAAAAAATCAATTACATTCAATTGAAGATTCCCTTCATACCGGCACTACCTCAAGATTTTTTTTTTCTGTCAGAACAGACTCCACTGGCTATCTAAGCCATATGCCTTGCCAGTATTGGTGGCAAGGCTTACAGCTGAGGCACCTCTAGAAAAATTTTGGGGAGGTGGAGGAAATGGGGGAAGGGACTCAACTCGTGACCCATCGAGTGCGACACTCCCGAGGTTGGACTGACCCCCAAAAGGGTCTCTCCAAGCTCAGTCTGGCACCAGACAGGAACAAGAAGGCCACTAAACAACTTCCAACAGGCCTACACTAATCAAGGGAAGACTGGCAACAGTTTACCACACCAGCTGAGACTGAGAACAGACTAGTTAAATTAGGGGGAAGCACAACTACTACAGCCAAACGTTTTTTTTCTCAGTCTCCACTTGTTGGTCATGAACTATTATTCATCAGTGAAATGCAATGGTCTGGCGAGGTGCTAAAAAATACTTAGGGCTCCTTTTACTAAGGTGCGCTAGCGTTTTTAGTGCATGCAGGAAATTACCGTGCACTACACTACATGCTACGCTTCTAGAACGAATGCCAGCTCAATGCTGGCGTTAAGGTCTAGCGCGTGCTATTTTGCGTGTTAAAGCCCCGACGCGGATTAGTAAAAGGAGCCCTTAGTTGACAGAATTTTCAAAAATGTTTTGCGTTATGAATAGCATTTGACATGCATCTGCAACATATTTTTGAAATAATCTAAACAATAGGACTGAGAGAAGTTAGAACAGAACTCAAAAAAGTTATGTTATTGTTATTTAATTTACAAAACACTCTTTATTTAACAAAAACAACAAAATATTTTATAAATAGAAAATGTCAGGGTAATTATTTATAAATGATTCACCAAATATAAAAGTACACTCAAATTATTACATTATTTAACAAGCTAGAATAAAGTAGTTGTGATAAGTTAATTAATTATTTTCATTTCTTTTAACACAATTACAGAAGCAATAAAGAATTGTGAAAAAATTTGGACTGAAAAACAAACTACATTTTATAAATACAAGACATTTTACCAGGCCTCCTATTTGATGACCATGCCATTCTCTTTCCTGTTATAAAGGTATTCAATGATTTTTGAAACATTCAGTTTTAATGGCTAAAATGACTATTTTGTTTACTTTGGTGGAAAATGAGCAGGGGAGAGAGGGGAGACATTGGTGGAAGTGGGGTGGGAGGAGAGACAGGGATCAGAAGCTGATGGAAATGGTTTGGGGTAGGGAAAGAGAGGGCAGATTCTGTATAGAAGTGGGAAAATGCTGGATGGAACATAAGGGGAAATAAGCTGTGTAGGAGGGAGACAGAAGTCTGGATGGAAGAGAGGGAGGTAGGAGATGATTGAAGGGTGAAAAGAAAGGGGCGAGAGGAACAGACTGTATGGAAGGGGGAAATAATAATAATAATAACTTTATTTTTTCTATACCGCCATAGTCTTGCGACTTCTAGGCAGTGCACAATGAAGAAAAGCTGTACAGTCAGCGAATTACAATGTATAAATAGATAAGAGGACATTGAGCGCTCAATGATTACAAGGTGCAAATTGGTAGAAGAAAAATATACATAGGTTGCAGAATAAGAATTAACTTGTTTTCATATTACATTGAAAATGATTGGGCACCAGCGAGAAGCTGGGTACAATTGTGAGGAGGACGTTTTAGCAGACAGAGAATAAGGGGTACCTATATTGAGGAATAAAGAATTCGGGTGAGGTGTGGAAGTTTTGATCGTGGGGAGAAAGTCTGGCTAGGACATGAATTTCTTAAACAAGGTGGTCTTTAATTCTTTCCGGAAGACACTGTAGGTCAACCTAGCGACATCAATAAAGTAGCCTAGCCAAGTTTGCTGTCTATCAGCTTGAAACTTGAATGTTCTGTCTAGGAAGGTTCGATATCTGCAGCCTGTGATTTTCAGGTATGCAAAGAGGTTGCGGTTTCTGGTAGACCTAGCGGAGGAGTAGAATTCAAAGTGAGGTAGAAGGTAGTTGGGGGTCATTCCCTAGATTAGTTTATAGCAAAAGCAGGAGAATTTGAATAGAATTCGTGCCTCAATTAGGAAGAGACAGACTGTATGGAAGGGGGAAGAGACAGAAGAAGTAGATAGTGGTGGAAAGAGAAATACAATGTGGAGATACTGGATGGAAAAAAGAAGAGTGGAGGCAGATGCTATATAGAAGGGACAGATGCTGAATGTAAACGGGGAGAGAAATGAGCAGATATGGGGGGGCGGAGACAGACAGGAAGGAGGGAGATGATGGAAGGGGAAAGAAAGGGTAGATATAAGGAGCAAACACTGTATAGAAGGGGGATGGAAAGAGAGCAGAGTTAGTGAAAGACTAGGATAAAGGAGAGCCAAGCTGAAGGAAAGATATGGAAAGTTGCCTGTAGACCATAAAAAAGAAGGAACTTGAAGTCTACAAAGTAAGAATGAGTTAAATCAGCACATAAGAGATAAAAAAATAAATTGAATAAAGTTGATAGGAAAAGGAGAGAAAAATCCTTGCAAGAGACTTAAGACAGAGAGCAGAAACCAAGAAGTAAACGACCAGTAAACAAAGGTAGAAAAAATAATTTTACTTTTAATTCAGAATAAAGTAGTATGGTACACGTTTATAAAGGTTAATATGTTTTCATTGCATTTTTGACAAACTGTAAGAAACCAAAACCTTCTTTCTCAGGTCAGGACAGCTTACTGTCTTGACCTGGGGAAGGTGGTGTTTGCCTCTGAGAGTTAAAATGTTTTAAGTCCTTTCAATAAAATAGCTTATTTTCCATTTTTTAAATTTTATTTGTAATTATTTGTAATTCTTGATTTGTAATGTACAGTGCTTATAATGCCATCATGGTAATGTAACTGAGAATTTTTGCTCACATCAACTCAGTCCTTTCCTCATGAAAAAAAAGCTGTCATAGAAAGTGAATCGAATTGTATCGAACCAAAAACTGATTCAATTGGCAAAATCGAATTGAATTTGTTTTTTCTGAATTGGACAGCACTACTATACATATTACATAACCATTCTATTTAAAAATACAGGGGGCAATTTTTAAATAGTCAATGTGGTCATAAAGCATTCAAGTACTATATATACCGGTAATTGTAGCTAATTTTCAAGAGACCGCCTGGTAGTTATTCCTTGAAAATCAGTGTTAGTAGGCTTTCCTCGCGAGTGAAAGGGACGCTGCGACTGTGGCGCGCGGCTGCAGGGCGTGGCCAAAGGGGCATGCCCTAAGGGGCAGGTTCTGCCCCTTGGAGACACTGGGAGACAAGGGAAGCAGCACCAACTGTATGTATCGTAACTATGGGGAAAAGAAAGGGGAAAGCAAAAGTATCAACGCCTATTTTGTCTGGTCCCATAGATAAACACCTTGTTTCTACCAGTGTCTTAGGCCAAAGTCAGGGAGCTGATTCGCTATCAGGGCCGTCTCTTAGTCCTCCAGGAAGAACTCCCCCGCCTCCACCAAATATTTCTGTTGGTCTGGAACCTAACTCAGGTTCCAGATCTCAACCTGTGGGAGTGTCTGTGCAACAGGTGTCGTCCTCATTAACTTATGGGGCCATACCTAAAGCCTTATCCTTTCAAGATGAGGCTTTATTTGCAAGAGTCCCCTAGGTAGAGCCACAGGAGGTTACTCTTAAAGATTTATGGCAAATTAATACTAGAATGGAGGGGTTATTAAACTCAGTGGTGACTCAGAATGTTAAATTTTCACAGGAGGTGATTGATAAGTTGAAAAATGTTGATTCAAATTTAAGAATTATGGAAAAATGTATTAGAACAACTGAGTCTCATGTGGTTACATTGCAAGCAGTGTCCTCAACAGCTGTTAGAGATTCTCATATTACCCATATGAAATTTGAGAAAAAGGAAAATATTCAAAGGGCAAAAAACCTACGATTAGTTAACTTTCCAAAAACTCAATTATTATCCCCAGAAATATTGATTCAGAAATATTTTAAGGAGATATTGGGGTTAACTGACGCAGAGAATTTGCCCATAACAAATTTATATTATATTCCTCAGAGAAAGAAAATTCCCTCAGAATTGGGTGTAGATCAGTTGGAACAAATTGATTTTGATTTAACTGGTTTCCTGGAGGACTCACAAGATATAATTCAAACTAGATCTACCCTTTTGATAACATGTGCAAAGGAGATAGATAAATCTTTAATTATGAAAGCTTATTTTCGGAATAAGCAAATGAAATTTTGTGGAGATCATATATTGATTTTTCCAGATGTGGCTCAAGCCATTCAATTGAGAAGAAAAGCTTTTTTAGCTTTGAAATCAAGAGTGGTGGCTTTGGGGGCCACATTTTATTTAAAATTTCCATGTAAATGCTTAATTAAATTTAAAGATAGTGAATATGTATACTGGGACTCGATTCAGTTGGAACAATTTTTACAACTTAATGAAGTTAGTTAGACATCACGTGAATTAATATTTGGAGTTCAAATGTATTAAGCACCATTAATGTTTGATTTTTTGATCAAGGGTTATATTGATTGTTTCGTTTAGCTTATCAAGATATTCTCTCCCAATTATGTGGATTTGAGAAATTAGTGAGATGTCTTTTTTTGAAGTATTTATACATTTGTTTGTAATTTTCCTTTCTTTATTATTATTTGTATAAATGATAATGATGAAAATTTTGATAAATAAAAAAAAAAAAAAAAAAGATGCCTATGAATAAGGTATCCTTTATTCTGCTAATTTGATTCCTTCTCCTTACTGGACTCTCCCTTCCCACCTTTTTGTGTTTTTTCTTCTATGTCTACTTTTCATTTAAACATTTTAGTTCTCCCTACTTGCCTAATGCTCACATTGTAGCTCATGGTACTGTTCTTATTGTAAGTCGGTATTATGTCTTGTTCAGCCTGTTGTTGTTAGTTCCCCCTATTTTATTATTGCACAATGCCTCGAATACATAAGTGTTTTATCAAATTTTTAATAAAACTTGGAAAACTTGGTATGGGGCTCTGAGTCAGAAGGTTGGGCGAGAGGGGCAGCAGAAGAGGATCTGCCATGAGAAGACAAACCAGATCCGGGTACCATGGGCACCTGGGCCAATCCGGAGCCAACAGAATCATGCAGCTGGGGTGCCAAGCAATGCGAAGAACTACTCTGACCACCATTGGCCACGGAGGAAACACATACAGGAGGCTCGCCCCTGTCCAAGGCTGTACCAGGGCCAGCCCCTCGACCTGAACATCCCTACGTCGACTGAAGAACTGTGGCGCTTTGGCGTTAACACTTGTGGCCATCAGGTCCATGACCGGTGGACCCTTAGACTGCACAATCAACTCGAAGGCTGCAGGACCGAGACACTATTCTCTGGGACCTAGCAAGTGACAACTGAGGAAGTCTGCCTGGACATTCTCCACTACTGCTATGTGAGAAGCCGAGATGTCCAGCAGATGAATCTCTGACCAAACCATGAGCAGAGCAGCCTCCTGCACCACCAGAGAACTCCTGGTTCCCCCCGTTCCTACTCATTTAAAAGGCCATATATTAGACATGATCTTAGTCCCAGCTAGTCAGACTATTAATTTCATGAACCTTACCATTAATTTCATGAACCTTACCATTATCCCAGTACCATGGTTATTACAGCAAAGCTTGCTCTCCAAACCTCTTCTTCTATGCTCCCTCTTAAAAAAAATCTGTACAAGGGATTACAGTAAACTTGATCCCTCTGTAATTTCTTCTTCCCTTTCATTGGACCTCTATGTCCTGGACGTTTTGTTAGCTAAACAAATTGCTAATTGGGAAAACGCGTGGAAATCTCTCCTCGACAGTCGCCCCTATCACTACTCGATTTATCTCTTCAAAAAAGCAGAATCACCCATGGTACAACTCAGAATTGCTCCTTCTCAAACAGCAGCTTTGTTCCCATGAATGGAAATGGCGTTCTAATTCTACTTTTTCTAATCTCTATAAATTCAAATAGCACTCCCAATACTACAAGGAATCCATTAATCTTGAGAAAAAAAACAAAAACAAAACTTCACCAAATGCATAAGTAAAGCAAAAAATTATTCAGCGTTATTCTCCATCCTCAAAAACATCACCAAGTTTAAATTTAAAGGCCCAATTCCGCTTAAAGACTCTCCCACTGCTCAGAATTAACCTCATTGGATCGGATTTGATAAAACAAGGACCCACTAATCATAATAATTTTCTAGATGGTCACATATTCTTTAAACTCTACTTTCACGAATTTCTCCATTCCTTCTAACAATGAGCTTCTACGACTGATTCAGTCTCTTAACCCAAAGGGTCAACTACTGATCCTGTTCCCCCTTTCCTACTTAAAAAATTATTTTCTAGCTTTGTTCCCTTTATTTCCAAATTTGTGAATCAAAGCTTGAATATATCCACTGTCCCAAAGTCTTGGAAACATTCAACTATCCATCCTATAATAAAAAATCCTAAACTACCATCACAAGACTGCAACAATTTCTGTCCCATTGCCAATTTGCCATTCTTGTCCAAACTAACTGAAAAAGTAGTCTACAATCAACTTTTCAGTTTTGTAGAAAAAACAAACATTTTGCACCCGAATCAAACTGGTTTTCGTCAGAATCATTCCACTGAGCACTCCCTACTAGGCCTGACCACTTCAATCCAATATTATTTAGATCAACACAAGCCGGTAATCTTAATCTCTTTAAACCTAGCTGCAGCTTTTGATAGTATTGACCATTCTCTACTTCTGGAAAGATTATCTACAATAGGGGTTACAGACCAGGCACTTGACTGGTTTCACTCTTACTTCTCTAACCATACCTCTACTGTAACATTTAACGGTTCTATTTCAAAACTCTATACCAATCTTTTTGGCATTCCTCAAGGGTCAATACTTTCACCTTTATTGTTCAAGATTTATCTATCACCTATCCTAACACTCTGCCAATCGATAGGCTTTATATCTTTTGCCTATTCAAACGATATCCAGCTCATCTACCCGATTGACACTTCCAACAAGAAAGAAATTCAGGACATTAACGCAAAACTATCTAACATCAAATATGGCTCAGAGATAACATGCTATCCCTCAGTTAATCTAAAACCAACTGTCTACTATTCCCATGGAAGGAAGGTATTCAGTTATCCTTCGCCATTCATATTGACAACTATTCCATTGCAGAGGTCTTTTCCACCAAAATCTTAGGTGTTACCATCAACAAATAGGTGCCCTAGTTTAAAATTGCTTTCACAAACTGCAAAATGATTAGATCAATAGCTAGCTTCTTGGATCCTTCCTCTCTTAATATCTTAATTCATTCACCCATAATTTCCAAACTTGACTACTGTAATTCTCTTTATAAAGGTATATTTCAAAAAGAAACCAGACAACTTCAGTTAATCCAAAACACCGCTATAAAAATTATTATGAATTCAAAAAAATATGATCACGTCACCACATTACTTAAAAATGCCCATTGGCTCCCAATCCCTCACAGAATTACCTTTAAAATTGCTCTGCTTACATTTAAAACCCTTAAAACCAGACAACCAGCTTTCATTGACAAGTTACTCATTCCCCACAATCCAACCAGAATTCTTAGATCATCTTCCCCAAACCTTCTGTTTGTGCCTACTTTCAAGACATTTGGCACTCGACGTACGACCTGCTTTCCTGTTATCGCCCCTCATAATTAGAATACCTTGCCCACTTACATTAGGGAAGAAGTTAACTTAGATAAATTTAAAGGATTGCTAAAAAGTTTTCTATATAGAGATGCCTTTGAACATTGATATTTCTCATCTTAATATTAGTTTCTCTGCTTTGAACTGAAATAGACAGTATGAACTTTACCCTTCCCTTCCTATTGTTTAACTCTTTTATGTTCTTTTACTTTATCTTATTGTAGTTCACTTTTACCCTTTTGTGCCATATTAGTCTGTCTTGTCCATGTCATATGCATTTTTAATGATATGTATCCCATGATTTTATTGTATTTTGTATAATTGCTTAGTATTACTATAAGCGATACATCAAATTATTATTAAACTTGAAACATAAGCCAACCCCCTGGCATTGTCCCAGAGAACCCAAACAGACTTGCCTATTAACAACGTCTGGAATGCTAGCAATGCCAGCTGGATGGCTCTGGGTTCCAGACCATTGATCGACCAAGACACCTCCTCCGGAGACCAGCTGCCCTGAGCTGAGTGACCGAGACACTGAGCTCTCCAACCGAAGAGACTGGCATCCTTGAGAAGCACTGCCCACTGGAGTTGATCCAGACTCACTCCCTGCCCCAGATTGGAAAACTGAAGCAAACAACGGAGTCAGTGACAAATTAACCCCCGAAAAGGAATGGGAGAGTATAAATCATGCACCTGGGGTGACCACTGCTGAAGCAGAGCATGCTGAAACGGGCGCATGTGAGCCCGGGCCCACCGAACCATGTCCAGGGAAGCCGCCATCGACCCCAAGACCTGGAGAAAAACCTGCGCCAGAGGACACCGGAAAGCCATCAGAAGGTGAATCTGCAACTGCAACTTGACCACTTGAGCCTCTGGCAGGAAAACCTTCCCCAAGCTTGTGTCGAAAAGAACCTTAAGGTACTCCAGGTGCTGAAACGGAGCCAACTTGCTCTTGGACAGGTTGACTACCCATCCCAGCGATAGCAGAACTCCACAACCTGAGCCATAACTTGGGAGCTCTCCTGAAAAGACTTTGCTTGAAGCAACCAGTCGCCAACATAGGGGTTAACCAGAATGTCCTCCTTGTGTAAGGCCGCTGCCACTACCTCCATAAACTTGGTGAACGTCTGCGGAACCGTGGCCAGACCAAAAGGAAGAGCACAAAACTGATAGTGCCGTCCCAAGATCGCAAAGTAAAGGAACCGCTGATGGGAGGCGCGAATTGGAACATGTAAGCAGGCCTCCGTCAGATCGAGAGAGGTCAGAAATTCTCTTGGCTGAACAGCCAGAATGACAGATCTCAGGGTCTCCATGCAAAAAAGCGGAACTCAAGAGAGCCCTGTTAACCCCCTTCATACACAAAATGGGCTGAAAAGTCCCCTCTTTCTTGGTCATCACAAAGTAAATGGAGTACCGGCCAGTGCCACACTTCGGCGGAGGCACTAGCACTACTGCTTTGAGATCTAGCAATCTTTGAAGTGTCTGGCGAAAGGCCCGCTTCTTCAATGCCACCTGACAAGGAGAAGTGAGAAAGTGATCTGGCAAGGAGTGGGAAAACTCCAGAGCATAACCGTCCCGAATCACCTCCAGGACCCACTGATCCGTTGTGATCTCGGTACACCCAAGGTAAAAATCTCGCAACTGAGTGCCCACCCGAACCAAGGGAGGCGCCAGCAAGGAGTCATTGGGCAGTACAGGTGGCGGGGGCATCGGTGGAGGAATCACATCCCCCCAATGGACTCACCGAAAGGACTGATGGACCCAAAAAACCACCAGCTGATGGACCCAAAAAACCATCGCCAGCAGCTGCCGTCCCTGAGAGAATCCTGGAGGTCTCCCAAAGGGTCCAGGTCCTCCTCTAGAGAAAACTGCTCCTCATACCCAAAATCATTGTCCCAAGAGACCCTCGGCTGCTTGGACGAGAGAAGAGGAGATAGGGACGACACCGGCACTGAAGGGGGCTGAACCAGAGTGGACACAGAGGGAACTTCCCCACAAGACCCCTGGGGTGGAAGCAGGACCCCAGCCGCCTGAAGATAAGCCCTGCACAAGGTGAAAACAAAATCAGGGGAACCTCCCCCTGGTGGCCCAATGGGACTCCCTGCTAAAGCAGAGGACCCAGCAGAAACCCGCCCCTGTCTCTCCAATACAGGGTGAAGGTCACCTGAGGCTGTAGCAAAATGGAGGCGCTTACTGCCAAAAGCGGAGCAAAGCCTGCCAAAAAAACATGCCCCTGAGGCCTGTAGCGGCTGAGAAACTTAAGCAGCCGCTTAAGCAGACAAGCCGGCAGCAGCGGTAAGGGAGTTTCCAGCAGCTTCGGTGGTAAGGGAAACCTTATTTCCCTAACCATCGGCGGCTGAGGAAATCCCTGCATGGGCGGTGGAAGCCCAGGCTTCCCCGCTGTCAGGTGTCGGCATGCGAAGCACTTGCGAAGGGGATCCCTGTATGCCAGCACCCAAAGCCGATGAGGATTCCCCTTCGAGGCGGCCTACACACTGCAAGCACAGGCTGGCTGAAGCTACCTTGTGTCTGAAGCACAAGCACTTTTTCCCTTTAAAAGTGCTCATTGTGCAATACACGACCTAGCTAAAAGAAAAGGTGCCAGTTAAGAATAAAATTACAAGAACTCTGAATAGAGGGCTCTCTTCAGACCGGCACTGCCTCAGGATTTTTTTTTCCAGAACAGACTTCACTGACTTTCTAAGCCATATGCCTTGCCGGTATCGGTGGCAAGGCTTACAGCTGAGATACTTCTACAAAATATAGGAGAGGTGGAGGAAAGGGGGGGGAGGGACTCAACACTTGACTAGAGTGTGACACCCCAAGGTCAGACGGACCACTGAAAAGGTCTTCCCAAGCTTAGTCTGGCACCAGACAGGGACAAGGAGCACTACACAAAGTCCAACAGCCCTACACTAACCAAGGGAAGACTGGCACAGCTTACCACACCTACTGGAGACTGAGCAAAGACTGGTTATATAGAGGGAAGCAGAGAGCTGTATTACAGTCAAAAGTTTTGTCTCAGTCTCCACCTGCTGGTCATGGTGAGCTATTACCCATCAGTGAACTGTACCGGTCTAGAGAGATGCTAAAGAAGCGGCACTTATCTATTATTAGAAGAGCAGATCCCAGCTGATGAGGATCAAATATCCAAGTAAAAGATCAAAAGTGCTGCTGAATTGAAGGTTTTGGAAAAAGAAATGACTAATCTGGAAGCGCAGCTGGTCGCAAGGTGGGACACAAGGTTAGTAATGAGGCTTATGGGATTGAAATTCAAATACAACTCTGGTCTAAGTCATAGGGCACATAAAGACCTCTTTATAAATAATGCTGTACACTACGCAGGTGCCAATAAAGCAGGAAAAATACTGGCAAATCACCTCAAAACAAAAAGAAACAGGGAAAGGATATCATTTATTAAAGATAATAAAGACACAATACTGGTTAATCAAAAAGATATTATGAACCAATTTTCACAATTCTATCAAAAGTTATATTCTACAGAGTATGACCCCACACAAGAGGAAAGTTTTTTTTGGATAGGTTAGAGGGACCAAAATTGTCAGAACAAGCACAATTTTTGGAAGCTCCCATAACATTAATGGAATTTAGGACTGCATTGGGAACCATGCAGAATGGGAAGTCACCAGATAGCGATGGGTTTACAGCTGAATTTTTCAAATCTTTTCAGGACAGTTTGTTGTCAGAATTACATCTGTACCAATCAGTTATATCTGCAGGATATGCTGCAGGGACAATGGCTGAGGCACTTATGGTGGTTCTCCCTAAACTAGGGAAAGATCCGATGTTAGTGGCCATCTATAGACCCATCTCATTATTAAACTTAGATGGTAAACTTTTGGCCAAAGTTCTGGCACTTCGCTTGGCAAAAGTTTAACCTAATAGGCATGCACCAAATGGGCTTTGTATCGGGCAGACATTCCTCTAATACCACCCGCTTGGCATTACAACTCATGTCTTTGACCGAGACAATAGAATTCATGGCCTTCTCTGTGTCTGTGCAGAGAAGGCATTTGACAGGGTGGAATGGTCCTTTATGTACAATGTAATGCAGTGATTTGGTATAGGCACAATATTTATACATATGATCAAAACACTATAAAGCCACCCTAGTACTAGAATATGTATAAACAATGTTCTTACTGAAAAGTTCCATCTCTACCGAGGGGTCAGACAGGAATGCCCGCTATCCCCATTGTTATTTGATCTAGTATTAGAGCCTCTTCTTCTGGTCACTGAAAAATCAGATAATATTAAGGAAATATCATATAAAAATGACATGTATAAGATCTCAGCATATGCTGATGATATTTTATTATACCTTACAGAGCCAGGAACATCTGTACCAGCCTTACTGCAGTTGATTGACACCTTTAAATCCTTCTCAGGGTATAAGATCAACTGGAGTAAGTCTGAAGTATTGTCTTTAAATGTACATTGTATAAAATCATTACCAGACCCATATCCATTTCTTTGGAAACCTAATGGTATTAAATACCTCGGAATAATGCTCCTAAAAAATGTGGGAGATACCATGTCTGCAAATGAGAAGTGTCTTCTTTCAAAAATACAAGGATTATGTGAGAAATGGAGTCCCTGATATCTTTCCTGGTGGGGCAGGGTTCAGACAGTAAAGATGATGTTGGACCCAGTAATACAATATTACATGAATATGTTACCAATATTTTTTGGGGAGGGCTGTTACAAACAGATTAATAGATTACTTACCAAATTTATATGGTTGGGAAAGACACCTAGAATTACTATGGCAAAATTATAAAAATTCAAAGCATCGAGCTGGTATGCACATATCTACATAAAAAAACGCTTTCTGGTCTTCAGTCTATTTAGGCCAGAGAATTACAATGGTCTGTTTCACCTGAAAGCTGGAAGAAAATATGGACTCAAGGATAAGATGTACGGCTTTGGCATCATTAAGACAAACTCTTTACTTTGTGCTTCATAGAACATTATGGACCCCGGTTAAGTTGCAGAAGTTGGATGCTAACAAACCTAATGCGTGTTGGAGCTGCAAGAAAGAAGTGAGTACACTTGATCATCTTTTATTTTATTGCCCACTGGTTCAAACATTCTGGCAGGCAGTGTGGAACAAGATACAAAATATACTGGAAACTTGTATACTTCTTTCTTATGGTACGGTAATATGTGGAGCATGTGCTACTTCAACAACCTTAATGTCAGCAAATAAAAAAAAATTGTTCCTAATATTATCTGGAGTGGCACTACAGTAAATAGTTAAAAACTGGAAATATTTCACATTGTTAAATTTTCACTTTTGGTGGGAAACTGTGTGCCTTTTCTATAAATATGAAGCTAACCTAGCTGAAAGATCAGGGAATATGGCAGCATTTAAGGATGTTTGGAGTCCTTTAGAGGGTTTGTAAAACAATGTGTGTAATAGAATGATTGACCTGCCAGACATATGGTGGGTAGGGTGGGGGTTGGGTGGGGGTTTGGGTTAGGAAGGGAGGGAGGGATAGGTAGATAATGATATGTTTCTCATTAAGAATTTCTAATGTATGTTTACACATGTTTATATTATTTGTGTTGTATTTTCTGTAAGATGTTAAAACTTAACAAAGATTGAACTAAAAAAACCCAAAAGTGGTTCTGCAGGATATGTTTCCCAAAGTTAACATCTAGTGAAAATTACTGTTTTCCACCCATTTAAAATCCACAATTTCATCAGTTCTCCTCTACCCAGACCTAAGTTTTGCTACAAAGGCTTCTTCAGGAGGAGTAGCAAAGTGCAAGCACAACTAAACCAAAAATATGAATATGTAAAAAAAGACTAACTCATCACACAAACACGATCTTGCAACCAAACACCATTTACATCTATCAATCAACATACTTCAAAAAACGCTATTATGGACATAGTACAGCATTCACCAAAGGGTAGTAAAAGCTGGATCCTCATATATGCAAAATAATCTACATGTTAATAACTGAGAGCTCAATTCAATGGAGCAGCAAATGCCGATGTATAGATAATCAACTGTGCAAAACCGCAGCGTTCGTTTAAATAACAAGAGATGTAACATCAACATACACCTGAGCCACCCTGAAGAATTGGCTCCAGTAGCTATTATGAGTCCTGTCACAAAAATCTGGGAAATCACAGTGAAATCATTAAAACAATTGACACCCACTCATCTGCATATGATCATCATGAGTTAAATCCATTGAATCTCTGCACTTAGGGCCTCTTCTATCAAACTGTGCTAGCAGTTTGTAGTGCGGTAAGCCGCGCTGCTCCCAATGCTCATAGAGTTCCTATGAGCGTTGGGAGTAGCGTGGGCCATTCTGCGCGGTTCTCTGTGCTAAAAACTGCTAGTGCAGTTTGATAGAAGAGGCTTTTAATCTTTTTTTACATATTTATATTTTGTTTTATTTGTGCACGTGTTGCTGAAGAAGCCTTTGTGGCGAAACTGAGCACTTTTACACATATATATATATTAAATTTACATCAGTTTTTCCACTTGAGATATTTCCTGTATGTTATTATAGGGCTCCTTTTACTAAGATTTGCTAGCGTTTTTAGCGCACCCAAGAAATTACCATGCGCTATACCGCGCGCTACGCTTCTAGAACTAATGCCAGATCAATGCTGGTGTTAAGGTCTAACGCGCGGGGCAATTCAGCGCTAGCTATTCTGTGTGTTAAAGCCCTAATGTGGCTTAGTAAAAGGAGCCCATATTTTTGTTTGGTCTTTGTGGTTCATACAGGATTCTTATTATATACTCCTTACTTTATTTGGTTTTATTAAGTTTAGAAACAGAATACAAAAAATATTTTATCAAGAACACATTAAAGACCACAAGAAACTACTTTCTCCACAAGATGGACATTTCTTCTGAAAACAGTAAACAAAAGAAGATTAAAAGAATCAAGTCCTAATTTATTCAAATCAAGAAGAAAATAATTACAGATTAGAAAATCATTTTACAGTCACCAAACAAAAACAGAAGTCTCAGAAAATTACTTTCCACCCACGTATTGCTTCTTTTTAACTTACAGAAAGTTACAGTAGGAGTTTGATGCTTGTATACAAACATTTTTTTTTTTATTGCAAAGTAAACCTGGCACATTAAAATGTAGTTGCATAAAGGAAAGGTTTACTTGGCTAGTACGGAAAGTGATATTTCAATCTCCTCTGGAACTTCTTCTCAATGCTTTTGGGCACATCGGAAAATGATCATGCCAAAATCTTGGCAATAGGACAAACATTCAAATCTGGGACAGGGTGATTACTAATTGCAGAAGGGCCCTTGTTTACAAATAAGCAGCACTCCAGGGATCAATATCAAAAGAGTCTTCCTTTCCAGGGCTTTTCCTACAGGTGGACTTGAATCAGCAAGGCTTCTTTTCTAAGGAAACAGGGGAGAGAAAGGATAAAAGAACAATAAATAAATCAAAACATGGAAATTCACATTTCTTAATTCAATATAGACAGATGATGGTTGTCATACTGACAACCAGCATTGTGGTAAAGAACAAGAAAAAATGAATTTAAAATAATTTATTTTCTCTTGATCTAAAATTCCATGTTATTAAGATTCCAATTTAAAACAAACTATAATAATAAAACAAGAATGAATAATGTAGAACAAAAATTCAAAGCAAAAATAATAGTATAAAAATTAACATGCTATAAGACTATCTGCTAGATTCTGTAAATTTTGACCAAGTTAGGCACAGATCCCAAATTCACACGCAAATTAATTTGATAATTAGGTGAAATTATTGTTTCTAAGCTCATCACTCTTTTTTTTTTTACTTGCTGTTAGTTTTTAAGGATGTTAAAGAATGATGCTTGTCTAGGCAGCTGCATCCTTACACTCATAGATGCTCATAATATTGACAGACTCTTGCGTATGTGAAATACATGTCATCTGTTCTAGTATATACTTATGAAAGGAATTTTTAAAATAAAGTACAATTCTAGAATCTTTGTGGCACACCTGGAATCTCTTCGGGGCACACCACTGTGTCATGGCACACCACTTTAAAAGATGTTTTCTTGGCTGTAATAGCCTCTTTCACTTCACATTTTAACTATGCCGACACTCGTTTTTTCTTTGATACATGGAATACATCTGAGTTTTTAATACGTGGAATACGTCTGGGTTTCCATGATGGTATTTTTAATCATCATCCATGTCTGGTTTATACTTCTGACCTTTAGCTTCTTTTTAACCATTTTCCTCATTTTATCATAATCGCCCTTGCAAAAATTAAATGCCGCTACAGTAAATTTCTTTAGCAACGTCACTCCAGTTATCAGCTCAAATTTGATCATGTTATGATCACTGTTTCCCAGCGGACCCAACATAGTTACTTCCTGTACTATGTCCTGCATTCCACTAAGGACCAAATCTAAAATAGCTCCCCCTTTTGTCAGTTCCTGGACCAGTTGCTCCAAGCAGTCATTTATGATGTCTAGGAATTTTACCTCCCTAGCACTCACTGATGTAATATTTATCCAGTCAATGTTAGGGTAGTTGAAATCATCCATTATTATATTGTTGTCCAATTCTCCAGCTTTCCTAATCTCTGAAAACATTTCTTCATCTGACTGCTCATTCTGTCCCGGGGGACTGTAGTATAACCCTACCTTTATATTCCTTCCATTCACACATGGAATTTCTATCCACATGGATTCCACACTGCTATCTGTGTCATGCAGCATATTTATTTTATTTGATTCAATTCCCTCTTTAACATATAGCGCAACCCCCCCTCCAATTTGATCTACTCTATCCTCGCGATATAATTTGTACCCATGTAATACAGTGTCTCATTGATTATCCTCCTTCGACCAGGTATCTGAGATGACTATTACATCTACCTCATCATTTAGTGCTATACAGTATACTCTTACTCTCCTATTTTATTTTTTTGGCTTCTAGCATTTGTATAGACACTTTAAATTGTGCTTTTTCCTTGTAACTAAAGGCTGCTAAGACGACAGGGAAAATTTGAGTCTTTTACTCTGCTTTCCTCTTAAATTCTCCTGGCTTTCTTTCATCATTTCATCTCTATTGGGACTCCCTAAATGTTCAGATTCAACAGTATCCTTTAAGGATATTCCACACTGAACCATCTGCTCCCGGGCGACTGCCGGCTCCCTCCCAATCTTAATTTAAAAGCTATTCTATCTCCTTTTTAAACGTTAGCACCTGCGGCCTGGTTCCACCCCTGTTAAGGTGGAGTCCATCCTTTTCAGAATAAGATCCCCTTTTCCCAGAAGGTAGCCTAGTTCTAACAAATCTAAATCTCTCAAATCCTGCACCATTGTCTCAATCATGCATTGAGCCTGCCTCTTGGGTCCTGCACGTGGAATGGGAAGCATTTCTAAAAATACTACTCTGGAGGATCTGGATTTCAGCTTTCTACCTAACAGTCTAAATTTGGCTTCCAGAACCTACCTTCCATATTATCCTATGTCATTAGTAATGACATGTACCAAGACATCTGACTCCTCCCCAGCATTATCTAATATCTTATCTAAGTGGGGCATGATGTCCGCTACCTTCGCACCAGGCATGGAAGTGACCAGGCGATCCTCATGCCCACCAGCCACCCAGCTATCTACATGCCTAATGATTGAATTAGAGAATGACACGGGGAGCGATCCCCGCAGCGAACCGCTGCGTGGCTGCGGTTTGGCTGCGGGTTATGGTGACCTCATTAGCAAATCGCCGCAGACGCGGGGACAAATCCTTTCACCGCCCGCAAAAATGGTGAATAGATTTGTCCCCGCAGGCCAATGTCCCCCCTTCTAGGAACCGCTATTTACCTGTGTTTCACCGTGCTCCTCATTTGTCAGATCAACCCTTCCTGCCAATAGAACCCGCCCCCCCCGACGATTGCCCTCAGCCCTTCATGCCGACAGAACCAGCCCTCCCCAACGATCGCGGCAGGAGGGTACCCATCCCCTCCTGCCTACCCCAACAGCCCCCCCGACGATCGCAGCAGGAGGATATCCAACCCCTCCTGCCAGCTCCCCAACAGCCCCCCTATGATCACTGGTAGGAGGGTGCCCAACCCCTCCTGTCGGCACCCCAACGGCCCCCTATATCGCCAATAGGAGGGTGCCCAACCCCTCCTGCCGGACCCTCCCCCAACAAACCCCGCCATCCCGAAACACCACCCTTAGTCTTACTTTCCAAGTTGGACCGGACAGCTCCTCGCTCGTCTGGCCAGCAGGCCTGCCTCCGTCCAAATGAGGCGGGCCCGCCCCTCCCCTCCCCTGCCTAACCCACAGGATCCTAGGGCCTGATTGGCCCAAGCACCTAAGGCCCCTCCTATAGCGGGAGTGGCTTTAGGTGCCTAGACCAATCAGGCCCTAGGATCCTGTGGGTTGGGCAGGGTAGGGGCGGGCCCGCCTCATTTGGACGGAGGCAAGCCTGCTGGCCATACGTGTGAGGAGCCGTCCGGTCCAACTTGGAAAGTAAGACTAAGGGGGTTCCGGGGTGGGAGGGTTCGTTGGGGGGGGGAGGGGCCAGCAGGAGGGGTTGGGTACCCTCCTGCCGGCGATCTTAGGGGAGGCCATTGGGAGGACCGGCAGGAGGGGTTGGGTACCCTTCTGCTGCGATTGTCGGGAGGGCCGTTGGGGGGGGTCTACAGGAGGGGTTGGGTGCCCTCCTGCCGTGATCGCTGGGAGGAGGGGAGACTTGCAGCCGTAGCCGCGGTCACTATGCTAATCACGGCAGGGAGATCTTTGCCGCGATTAGGTACAGCGGCCGCGTCTACTTACCATGTAGGCTAACATTGTAAGCATTTAAAGTACATGTCGTGTTTGTTTTTGCATTGCTAGCCCCAGGGGTGGTGGAAGATTAGTGATTGAAAAACTGTATGAAAAATAACTATTTTAAATTTAGTGATCAAAATGTGTCAGTTTTGAGAATTTATATTAATTAATTTTTTCTCTGCGTGTTTTGTTTTTGTATAGTTATTAACTAATATTTAACTAAGTTTTAAAGTTTTAAAGAATGTTTCCTTTATACGTAAATAAAGAAAAGTATATAAAATCGTACCCGTTTGAGGCTTTTATGTATGCAGCGGTGACGGTGACGGGGCGGTGAATGGGGTTGCAGTGGCGGTGACGGGGCGGTGAATGGGGTGGCAGTGGCGGTGACGGGGCGGTGAAGGGAATGGCGGTGACGGGGCGGTGCAGAGGATGGTGAGACGGGGACGGGGCGGTGACGGGGACCAATTTTTTCACCGTGTCATTCTCTAGATTGAATCTCCCACTACAACGGCTGTCCTAACTCCTCCCTTCTGGGCTGAAGCCCCTTAAATTAGATCCTCAGTGCAAGAGAATATTGCATCTACATCTCTTGGTTGGCAGGTCCTGGCTACAGGATTATTTCCTGCATCACCAGGGTGATATTCTCTTTTTAGGATTTCTCCCTCCTCTAAGGTAGCACAGGTGCTGCCAGACTGAAGTGGTACTTGTCTACGTCATTCCTGTAGGTCTCCTCTATGTACCTCTCTGTCTCCCTCAGCTCCTCCAATCCAAGTCTGCAACTCTAGCCTCAAGGGAACGGATTCATTCTCCAAGAGCCAGGAGCTCTTTCCAGCAAGCACACACATATAATTTCTTGCCAATGTGGAGATAATCATACATGTGATACTCTACTGGATAGTTCCCCTCTTGCTGCTGGACTACTGTCTGCATATTATCGAGCTGCTTAATTAAATCCTATTAAGGTACTGGGTATGTTAGACTGGTATAAAAAGCCTGAAGATAATTTGTATGCTTTATTTAGTTTTTGAGTCTTAGCAAGTAACGAAATGCAAATTATATATGTAGTTCACAGGTTGCTGTATAAACTGTCTTTAAATGCTAAGCCTCTCTCTTAGAACCAGGCTTACTGAGGGTTAGGCACTAGGCCAGCATTCCTCCCCTCAAGGGTCACTTGTGGAGTCCGATCTCTATGAAAGTCCTCAGAGTTCAGTTGTACCATATTTACCTATTATGATGGTTCAATAAAATATTGATACAACTTAAAAAGAGTAAAACATGCTTTAGAGAAATCTAATTCCCATAATTGCTTACCATTAATAATTTAAAAAAAGGAATGTAAAAACATGGTGCAAACTGTAAAACCCCCCCCTCAAAAAAACAATAATTAATGCAAATAAAATGTGGCAGTATTCTGGCTTTCCTTATCAGCAAACAAATGGAAGCCACATGATACTTACAGAGATGTTGCTTGAACCAAAATGTTTTTATAAGTCTATACAAGGCTTCCGGGCCAGGAGATCACAGTAAGGGTTACTTTGCTCCTTTGTTCCTTTAGCATAGGAACAAGTGCCGAATGGCTCATACCCACAGTTGAAAGTCCATTTACAGCAATAATCATGTCACCACACCTAACACAGAGAAACAGAAGGCACCTGTTTGCAATAGAAAATTTCATGCTGGAGATACTTGGACCTAGAGCAAAGATGTGCATATATTACTTTATTGTATAAATACTCTTATGTTAAAAAAAATTTCACAGCAATTTAATGGATGGACTATAAAGGTTTTTCCATGCATAAAGTCTGTTTTCTATGTAGAAAAGAAGTTTCTATACAACTGTATTTGTGCATGCAAGTACACACATGGAAACAACCACATTTACTTAAAACATTTGCCACATGAAGGTAGTCCTGCAGGTGGTTTGGGTGAAGCAGGGGCACAACTGAAATGTAAGAGATTGTAAGAGATTGCTCAGTATTACTGGAGTTTTATGAAATTTGCAGATTGATTTTCCAAAATTTATTTTAATGAGCGGTTTTAATATTCTACTTTTGCCAACTGATTTATTGCAGGCAAGAAAGAACTGTTTATTCACACTTTAAAATCAGTTAATTTGGAGTAGATTGTTGATATGACTACTCATGATGCTGGGCTTGTGCTTGATCTGATTTTCACACCTATAGAGAATGAGAGGATAGTGGTCTTGAAGCCAAATGTTGATCAGGTAGTATGGGCTGACCACAGAATGCTCTGTTTGGCTGACATTGCTGCCTGGATGTCCTTCCGTCATTTGAAACTAAATATGTCCAAGACTGAGCTGCTCCTCTTTCCTCCTAAACCCTCTGCTCCTCCTCCTCCTTTCTCCATCTCGATAAATAATATTGTCATTGTTTCAGTTTCCTCTGCTCGCAACTTTGGAGTGGTCTTTGATTCTGACCTCTCATTTTCTATGCATATCCAACAAGCTGCTAAGACCTGTTGCTTCTATCTCTTCAATATCACCAAAATTCGCCCCTTCCTCTCTGAGCACACTACCCGGACCCTTGTCTAAGCTCTCGTAACTTCATGCTTAGATTACTGCAATCTACTCCTAACTGGTATCCCACAGTGTCACCTCTCCCTCTTGCAATCTGTGCAAAACTCTGCTGCACGACTCATCTTCTACCAACCTTGCTACGCTCATGTCACCCCTCTTAAGTCTCTTCACTGGCTCTTTATCTGCCATTGCATACAGTTCAAAATCTTATTGCTGACCTACAAGCTCATTCTGCTACCCCTCAATATCTCTCCTCGTTTCTCTTTCCTTATACACCTCCCAGAGAACTCCGTTCCTCAGTTAAGTCACTCTTAGCATTACCCTTTTCCTCTACTGCCAATTCCAGACTTTGCTCCTTTCATCTAGCTGCCCCCTATGCCTGGAATAAATTACCCGAGTTTCTCCATCAAGCCCCTTCCCTTCCCTTGTTTAAAAGCAGACTGAAAACCCACCTTTTGATATAGCTTTCAATCCTTAACCCTACTTACTCCTTTACCCTCCAACCCAGCCCGCTGATTAACCATTCCCCTTAACTGTATCCATGAATTCCTTTTTGTCTGTCTTGCCTGTTTGGATTGTACCGTATTTTCACGCATATAACGCGCATACGTGTATAACACGCATAAGCGTATAGTGCGCGGGAACAAAGCATTGCTGTAAAAAAAAAAATCTATATAGCACGCACACGCGTATACCGCGCATGCTGCTATAACCTCTTCCCGCCACCCCCGCTTACTCCCTTTTCTGGCCTGCGAACCAGCATCCTCCCCCCCGCTCGTGTCACCCCCCCTCCCCCGCGATCCTACATCCCCCCCAGCACCGCAAAGACATCGCTTACCCGATTGGGCACCGGCACCAGCACCAATGCACATGACGTGCCAGTGCCCGAAGATCCTCCCTCGCCTGGGCTGGGCTGGGCGGTGCGAGGGAGATCCTCCCTCTTCCCTGTGCTGGGCTGGTCTGGGCTTTGAGCATTTGCGCATGCTCAAAGCCTTCTGGTCTCGCTCTCTCCGAGATTCTCAGGGGTGACGCGAGCGGGGGGGAGGATGATGGTTCGCAGGGGGGATGCTGGATTGCAATGAGAAAAAAGAAAATTGTATAACGCGCTCACACATATAACACGCATGGTTATACTCGGTTTGTAAAATCGTGTATAACACGCGCGTTATATGTGTGAAAATACGGTAAGCCTTTTCAAGCAGGGACCACCAGCCACTTGGGTTTTCAGGATATCTCTAATGAATATGCATGGGGCAGATTTGCATGCCTGTCACCTCCATTATACGCAAATCTCTCTTCTGATACTGGAGAGACGATACCAGTATCAGAAATGGCATCGGCATGGAAGCAGTCTGCTGTACTGGTTGTCAGGGCGTGGTATTGTGTTGTGTTTATTATTCGCCTTATACAAAGCGAAGTACAAATTAACAAACATAATATATATCATTACAAACATAATACCATACAAAAATACAATCTAAAGGAACACATAAAAACATAAAACAACTAACAGCGATCAAAATCAATATTCACAACAATCTTCCTCACAGCCTCAAATGCCAGTCACCCATTCTTCAACTGTATTTTATTTTGCAAGACAAATGGCGTTTCAGCAGTCTTAAATGTCTCCATATTCCTGTTGCCGTATATATTGTGGAAGCCTGTTCCATTCCTCTGGACCAACACAGGAGAACACTTCCACCCTTGATGTTAGCAATCTTAAGTCCTTTCTAGTCAGGATCTTCAAATCCCAGTTGTCAAGAGAACACAACTTGGGAAGCGCAATATGGTACGACAGACAATCAGTTAGGTATTTAGAGACTTTGCAGACTTTGATAAACTACCAACTTAAGATAAACTTTGATAAACTACAACAATTTAAGTCAATCTAGCTTGATGTAATAGCCAGATACATCTTCATCTTTTGTTAATCTTTTTTTTTTTTTAAATAAATTCTTTATTTATTTTAAATCTATCAACAAGTGTACAAAATTATACCAGTACATAACAAACATATAACACTTGAAAATCTTACACAAATAATCATAAAATATAAAAATTACCACCCCCTTCCACCCCATTCACCCTCAATTGCTACAAATAAACATAATTCAAGTAGAAACATAACATTAAAATAGATCAAATATTTCTCCCCTAAACCCCCCCCAATAAAATATATATACCTAACAAAGGAAAATGATTTTCACTCATTACAATAACTTTCTAATGGCCCCCAGATCTTCTTAAAATTATTATAGTTACCTTTCTGCAAAGCAATTGCTCTTTCCATTTTATAAATATGACAAAGTGAATTCCACCAAAAAGAATAATTAATATTAGTATAATTTTTCCAATTATTAGTAATATGCTGAATTGCAACCCCTGTCATTATTAATAAAAGTTTGTTATTATGCACTGAAATTTGACTTTTTTTTCTCATAGACATGCCAAACAGAATAGTATCATAGGATAATGCAACATGGTTTTCTAATAGACAATTTACTTGAGTCCAAATTGAATTCCAAAAAATTTTAATACAGGGACAATAATAAAGTAAATGGTCCAATGTCCCTGCTTCCAGATTACAATGCCAGCATCTATTAGACTTAGAGCTATCTAATTTTTGTAAACGAACAGGGATCCAAAACACTCTATGCAACAAAAAGAACCAAGTTTGTCTCATAGATGCTGATACTGTACATCTCATTCTCCAAGACCAAATTCGTGGCCATTGAGATGCAGAAATTTGCTGCTTGATCTCAATGCTCCAAATGTCTCCAAGACCATTTTTTGGTTTTTTTATTCACATATCCAGAAAGTAATTTATACCACATTGCGGCTTGATGAGGAAATCTGCTTGGAAGCAAAGGAACTCCAAACTATATTGATTATTCAGATTTTTCCATTCAGGGAACCCCACCTGAATAGCCTGCTTCAGCTGCAACCATTTAAAACTTTGTGATTTATTAAGACCAAATCTATGCTGCAACTGTGAAAATTCAAGCAGTTTACCATCTGAAATAACATCATTCAGAGTTCGAATGCCTGCAATAATCCAGTTTTTCCATAAGATTTTAGATCCACCAATTTAAATCTTGGAGTTTATCCATAAAGATTGATTTGTAGATTTACTTATTGGAATAGGTGTTAAATTACTAATATATCGCAATGTTTTCCATGTGTCTGATAAAATTCTGTTCTCCTTATATATTCTAGGCAATGTAATACTAGGAACATGAACTAAGTTTAAAGGAAACAAGAGACGCCATTCTAAATAAAGCCAATCCAGGGCATTCTCCATGAGTTCTGGGAGGATCCAATATATACCCTGACTTGATGATACCTATAAAAATTTGAAAAATTTACCCCACCCTCCTTAATTGGTTTTTGAAGAGATACTAAGGCAACTCTAGGCATTTTACCCAGCCAAATAAATTTTGTAAGAATACCATTAAGCTTTTTATAAAAGGACTCATGAAAAAAAATTGGTATCATACTCATTTGATAGCAAACCACAGGCAATATCATCATTTTAATAGTTTGAACTCTCCCCCACCAAGAAATGTGTAAAGGATTCCATTGCTCACACAACTCTGTAACTCTTTTTAATAAAAGTTTTTCATTCTCTTTAACTATGTCGTCCAAATTATTTTTGATCTTAATACCTAAATATTTTAATCCATCATCTTTCCAAATGAATGGAAAAGAATCAAACAATCCTTTAGAACAGTGGTTCTTAACCTGGGTTCGACCGAACCCCAGGGGTTCGGTGAGTCAGTCTCGTGGGTTCGGCGGAGGTCAAAACACACCTCCGACTCATATAGCGCTTCAGTCACGTTCAAATCATCTATCAGTTATTCAGTGATTTTGATCAAGACTGATCGTGTACTCGGTTTCTTGATCTATCAATCTGTAACTAACGCCTTATATACATCAATCAATTCCTGATCAAAATTTGTGATTTAACTGATAGATGATTGAACGTGACCGAAGCGCTTATGATTCGTGATGATATGCCCCGCTTGTCCATAATTGGCTGCAGGTGATCACGCAACATCGCTTGGCCTATCTGTGCTGCAGGGGATTTGATGCGCACAGTAGTCGAATTGTAACTGTTGTGATGGTACGTCGTGTGATACCTATCTTAATATTTTAATCCCTTACTAACTATGTCGAGCAAAATATGAAAGTGATCAGACGAATATGTACAATATGGATTCACATGTATAACGGAACGTGATGGGAGTCAGCGTCTAATTGCATGATTTGCAATGCCAAGTTGAGTAATTCTAGTCTAGCTCCGGCAAAACTAAGGGAACACTTCCTTAAGCTGCATGGAGATGGAAAATACAAGAACACAACGCTCGCTGAATTCAAGGTGAAGAGAGCAAGATTCGATGAAAAGGCTACTCTGCCTGTTCTCGGCTTTGTATCCATCAACAAACCGATCCTCACAGCATCGTATGAAGTTGCTTACCTGATCGCAAAGCAGGGCAAACCACACACCATTGGTGAAACACTCATAAAACCAGCTGTGTTGAAGATGGCGAATATCATGCTGGGAAAAGCGGCTGAAGTCCAGTTATCTGAAATTCCTCTTTCAAATGACATCATTAGCAACAGAATAGAGGACATGAGCAAAGACATCTTGGCTCAAGTAGTTGCAGATCTGATTTCAAGCCCGGCAAAATTCAGCCTTCAACTCGACGAGACCACAGACGTTTCCAATCTAAGCCAGCTTGCAGTATTCATGTGCTATGTGAAAGATGATGTGATAAAGGAAGATTTTTTATTTTGTAAGCCTCTTACAACAACAACTAAGGCAACTGATGTGAAGAAACTTGTGGATGACTTCTTCAAAGACAACAATCTTTCGTGGGATATGGTTTTCTGCAGTTTTTTCGGATGGAGCTCCAGCCATGCTTGGAAGAAAGTCCGGTTTTGGTGCGCTAGTGAATGCCGATGCACCACACATCATTGTTACGCATTGCATTCTGCACAGGCATGCGTTGGCAACAAAAACCTTGCCTCCAAAACTGGCAGAAGTTTTAAAAATTGTTGTGGAATGCGTGAACTATGTGCGAAATAATGCTCTGAAGCACCGCATCTTCAAGGAGCTGTGTAAAGAAATGGGATCTGAATTCGAGGTACTTCTGTACCATTCTAACGTTTGGTGGTTATCCCGGGGACAGGTGCTGAATCGTGTTTTTGCCATGCGTGTGGAATTAGCTCTGTTTTTGCAAGAGCAGCAACATTGTCATGCAGATTGCTTCAAAAATTCTGAGTTCATTCTCATTTTAGCGTACATGGCTGATATCTTTGCAGCTCTCAATCATCTCAATAAGCAGATGCAGGGTGGTGGAATCAACATCATCGAAGCGGAAGAAAACCTGAAAGCTTTTCAAAAAAAGCTACCATTATGGAAACGACGAACAGAAAACGATAACTTTGCAAACTTTCCCCTGCTAGACAACTGTGTAAGTAAGATCGAAGATGTATCTGGAATCGGAGACATTTCTGTACCCGCGGAATTGAAGCAAACTATTGCCACGCACTTAGATGAGTTTGCAAAGTCTCTCGACGGATACTTCCCTACAAGAGAATCATATCCAGCATGGGTGAGACAGCCGTTCACGTTTAGTGTTGAGACAACAAATGTCAATGATGAATACCTCGATGAAATCATTGAAATTCAGCAGAGCCAGGTTCAACAGCAACTCTTCAGAACAACAACACTCTCAATGTTTTGGTGTCAACAATTGGTAACGTACCCTGTTATTGCTAAGAAAGCTCTGGAAATTTTCATACCGTTTGTTACAACATATCTTTGTGAGCAATCCTTTTCGAGGATGCTGGACATAAAAACGAAGAAAAGGAACAGACTTTGTTGCGAAAATGACATGAGAGTGGCACTTGCCAAGGTAAAGCCGCGCATTTCTGAACTGGTCTCTGAGAGGCAACAGCAGAGTCACACTGATTTGCAGTAAATTTCATTATTATGTTATTATTATTCGAAATATAGGAGAACTTTTTTGTTTTCAAAATTGATATTATTTTTTTCCCTCACTGTAAACCTATGTTTTGAATTTGTAAAAATCATATTTTATTTTTCCAATAAAGAAGGGTTCGGTGAACACGCATATGAAACTGGTGGGGTTCAGTACCTCCAACAAGGTTAAGAACCACTGCTCTAAGGGATCCCACATGGGCATCCCATTTGCTTTTAAATTCTTGCACGCTGTTTGCCTCGATCACCTGCACCGGGAGCTCGTTCCAAGGATCAATCACTCTCTCGGTGAAGAAATATTTCCTGGTGTCGCCATGAAATTTCCCGCCCCTGAGTTTGAGCGGATGCCCTCTTGTGGCTGAGTGTCCTTTGAGAAAGAGAATCTCTTCTTCCATCTCGATATGGCTGGTAATATACTTAAACGTATCAATCATGTCTCCTCTCTCCCTACGTTCCTCGAGTGAGTACAGCCGCAAATTTTTCAGCCTTTCCTCGTACGATAGGTCCTTGAGCCCCGAGACCATCCTGGTGGCCATCCGTTGCACCGACTCTACTCTCAGCACATCTTTTCGATAGTGTGGCCTCCAGAATTGCACACAGTATTCCAAATGAGGCCTCACCATGGTTCTGTATAATGGCATTATGACTTCAGGCTTCCGGCTGACGAAACTCCTGCGGATGCAACCTAACAACTGTCTTGCCTTAGATGAAGCCTTCTCCACATGATCAACAGTTTTCATGTCTGCGCTGATGATCATTCCCAAGTCTCGTTCTGTTGAAGTTCTAGCTAAGGTCTCACCATTCAAGGTGTAAGTTCTGCACGGATTTCTGCTGCCGAGGTGCATGATCTTGCATTTCTTAGCGTTGAAGCCCAGCTGCCAGGTCGAGGACCAAAGCTCCAACAAATATAGGTCCTGTGTCATACTATCGGGTGAATTGCCGTCTCTCACTATATTGCATAGTTTGGCATCGTAAGCGAATAACGTTACCTTACCTTGAAGCCCCTGAGTTAGGTCCCCTATGAATATGTTGAAAAGGAGCGGTCCCAAAGACTGAGCCCTGCGGTACTCCACTGGTCACCTCCAATGTTTTAGAGAGGGTACCGTTAACTACCACCCTCTGAAGTCTGCCTCCCAGCCAGTCATTGACCCATGTAGTTAGTGTTTCTCCCAGCCCCATTGATTTCATCTTGCTCAACAGCCTGCGATGCGGGACACTATCGAAAGCTTTGCTGAAGTCTAGGTATACGACGTCCACGGAGTCTCCCAAGTCTAACTGTTTTGTTACCCAAAGAAGCTGATGAGATTGGATTGGCAGGACCTACCCTTGGTGAATCTGTGTTGACTGGGATCCCGTAGATTCTCCTCATCCAAGATTGCGTCTAATTTACGTTTGATTAGTGTTTCCATGAGTTTGCATACTATTGATGTGAGACTCACCGATGTGTAATTTGCAGCCTCTGCCCTGCAACCCTTTTTGTGCAGTGGAACGACGTTAGCTGTTTTCCAGTCTATGGGGATTCTCCCCGAACTTAGGGAGAGATTGAAGAGTCCTGATAGCAGTTCTGCCAGGACATCACGCAGCTCACTGAGCACCCTGGGGTGTAGATTGTCCGTTCCCATGGCTTTGTTCACCTTGAGTCTTGCCAGTTCGTAGTAGACGTCGCCAGGTGTGAACTCGAAATTCTGAAACGGGTCTTCCATGCTGGGCCTTGCCTGCAACTGCGGACCATGCCCCGGTGCCTCGCAGGTGAAGACCGAGCAGAAGTATTCATTCAGTAGTTCTGCTTTATCGGAATCTGATTCTGCGCAGTTCCCATCTAGTTTTCTAAGGCGTACAATCCCGTCTGTGTTATTTTTCCTATCACTAATATACCTGAAGAAGGATTTGTCCCCTTTCTTCATGTTCTTTGCCAGAGTCTCTTCCACTTGAAGTTTGGCCTCCCTGACTGCCGTTTTGACCGCTGCAGACCTCGCCTTATGTTCTAGTTTAGCTTCCCTAGTCTCCGTTCGTTTGTAAGAAATAAATGCTTTTTTCTTCTCCTTGATGAGGTGCGAGATTTCTGCGGAGTACCATTGGGGTTTGTTGTTTCTCCGCTGTTTGTGTACTGATTTAATGTAGAGGCTTGTCGCTTCATGTATGGTAGATTTCAGGAATGACCACATAACTTCTACATCATCGGTCGTAGCTTGGTTCTGCAGTGTCCGGTGGATGAAATCTCCCATGCGTTCGAAGTCAGTGCCTCGGAAGTTGAGTACTTTTGTTTTCGTGTTTGATCTAGGGAAACCTTTCCTGAGGTAGAACCACACCATGTTGTGGTCGCTGGAGGCTAGCGTATCTCCTACCGAGACCTTCGAGACGCTATCCCCGTTGGTGAGTACCAGGTCCAGGATCGCCTGGGCCCTAGTGGGTTCCAATACCATTTGTTTGAGTCGTGCTCCCTTTATGGATGTTAACAGTCTCTTGCTGCCGCTGGTTGTTGCTAAGTATGAGTTCCAATCTGTGTCAGGTATGTTGAAGTCCCCTAGCAGAACAGCGTCTCCCCGTAGAGTGATATTCTCTATGTCTTCAATTAATTCGGAGTCTTTGTCTTCCAGTTGTCTTGGAGGTCTATATACTACACCAAGATACAGGCATTTTCCCCTGCCTCTGGCCAGGTTCACCCAGAGGGATTCCCCGGTGTACTTGACATCTGTGATTCTGGTAGTTTTGATGTCTTCTTTAATGTATAGTGCCACCCCTCCCCCTGACTTTCCCTCTCTGTCCTGACGAAATAAGTTGTATCCCGGTATAGCCATATCCCACCCATGAGAGTCTGTGAACCAAGTTTTGGATATTGCCACCACGTCAAGGTCGGCATTCATTATTTCGGTCTCTAATTCTAGAATCTTATTGCCTAAACTGTGTGCATTAACATACATAGCCCTCCATACCCCGTGATTGCTAAGTCCCTGTGGGGAGTTTCCCACCTGTGGTAGTGTGACTCCTAGAGAATTGTTTGCAATGGGGGCACTTACTTTGGACTTAGAATCGGAGTTTCGACTCACCTCGTCAGGATCGTTCCTTACTGCACTTGCATCTGAGTGGGTACCCTCCCCCGACTTACCTAGTTTAAAGCCCTATGAAGCAGGCGGGCTAGTCGGTGTCCAAAGATGTGTTTACCCTTGCTGGTCAGATGGAGTCCGTCTGGTCCCTGAAGTCCTTGCAACGCCTCTCCATGGTTCAGGAATCCGAAGTTCATTTCCCGGCACCATCCTTGAAGCCACTCGTTAGTCCTCAGTATACGCTCATCCCTGGCACTTCCTTTGCCTCTAACTGGGAGGATTGAGGAGAAGACCACCTGCGCTATTGTCTGCTTCAGCCTCTCACCCAGGACTCCAAAGTCTCTAGTTATTTTCTCTGGGGTGTTCTTAGCAGTGTCGTTTGTGCCAATGTGGATGAGGACCATGGGGAAGTGATCTTGGGGCTTGAGAAGCCTATCAAGACAGGCGGTGACATCTCGGACCCTGGCTCCAGGCAGACAGCAAACCTCCCTTGACTGCATATCCGTTCTGCAGATTGGTCCCTCGGTGCCCCTCAGCATAGAGTCCCCAATGACTATTACTCTGCGCTTCTTTGGGGGGAGCCGATCAGTTGTCCCCGGACTACACAACCTTGATGTTGAGGCATGCCTATGAAGAGACAGCTGGTTGGAAGGAGAGTGATCTTCGGTATATCAACAATCACTATGCGTCAAGAAATCAACACTTGGGAGGACACAGTGGCATGCCTAGAAAGGGAAGAATGTTTGTGCTTCTTAGATTTTCTATGTGCCATGTCCCCTGATGCTTGCAGCATAAATTAAGATGAAGTAAACATAAACTAATGTAGAGTCTTCCTCTGTAAGGAGCCTGACGCCCAACACTCTGGACATGGTGTTTATGCCAATGACTGAGTCATAGAAAACGTCAGGTTCTGAGACCCCCGCCATGTTCGATGTCGATGCAGTACCAAAAAGTTTCTGGAGCTGAAGTTTTCAGCTTTGACTCTCTTGCATATGGAGGCAGAAGATACAGCTAATGTTCTAATGTTCACACACATCAATTATGTGGGTTAGAGCCTGACATGGTCAGATTACATCAAGAACATTTCTTAAAGTCACTCTGTACCGTCTTTGATATGTAGGGAAAAACTGCCAATGTGAAATAAAAAGGCTGAATGGCCTGGGGAGCTCACGTAACTAGGACATCAAAAACAAAGGGCCCAAATGCCAAAAAATGAAAATACTGGAACACAATAAAAACAGACAATGAGGAAAATAATGAAAAGCATGGGAAGTCACAAACTAAGAGTATACGATGCAATGAAAAGAGAACTGAAGACACAATTTCTCAACTCCACGGAAAATATAGAACTGATGGTTCTGCGAGCTAACTTCAGGCGGGAAGGCACTGGCATGCGTGCAGTATGGGTACTGCCAAAAAATTTTAAAGTGACAAGAGCACTTGGTAGCGTCCACATGTGAGAATATAATGCTTTCTTGTCCTCAGATAATGTTGTGAATAGTGTGTCACACACATGAACATGGTCTGTCAGATGTGACAAACAAAAAGGTTTAAGTGCCAATGGGCTAGAGGTGTGCATTTCTTAGAACAGGGTAAAGGCTGGGTAAAGGGAGGACAATTTTCAGACACTATTTGATTGATGAACAAGATTTTACTCAAGTAAGCAGCTTTTGAAAATTGCCCTCCCAAGGAGAGCAAACTACTAGTAGAGGGATAAACAACACTATTAACCCTTTAATTGGCGGATGGTGAAATGGCTGCTTTATGTACTGTAACTTGATGCTGAATGAGAGCAACAGTGCCAAGTAACAGGTATCTGGAGATGCAGATCTCCCATAAGAGCGATAGAAGACACATGTTGCTTCTGAGCAACAATGCCAAATAGAGGGTTAAGGTAGGAGACATCTTGGTACAAGATTTCTCTGGCTATGAAATGAAATATAAGGGAACTGGAACACTCTTATAGTAGACTAAGTTGATTTGCCAGTTTATAGGTTGGTTTTTCCAGCATCAATCCCACTATTAACAGAAATTGCTTCTTTAAATTTTATGAATGAGATCATTAAACAAACATATTGTTTGGATTCCTTTTCTGCTTGTACATGTACAGTACTAACCTCTTATATCAGTTAGAGACATTGCAATTAGCTACTCTGAAATTTCTTCCTTACTCTTGTTATTAAACATACTGTTATATGTATTAATAGAAAAAAGCCATTTCTCTTACTTTAATCGTCCATCATAGTATGCTGGAGTTCCAAGTACAATAGTTTTAATGAAGAAAGGTTGGTTTGTGTGATTCTCCTCGTATCCACCAACAATGCTAAATCCCCAGCTTCCTAAATTGCTTCTTCTTAGTACCACATCATGGCAGCTATGAAGGAAACTAACAGACGTTCCATGTATGAGAAGGGAAAATACTATACAAAGAATATGCAGAATGCATTAAAAATCTATTTATATATATATATATTTTTTTTTTCAGTATTTATATACTATTTATAGCCTAAGTGGTTTATGTTTAGGTACTCAAGCAGTCTTTCCTTATCTGTCCTGGTGGCTCAAACTCTGTCTAAAGTACCTGGGGCAATGGGGGATTAAGTGACTTGCCCAGGGTCACAAGAAGTGGGATTTGAACCACCAACCTAAGAGTGCTGAGGCTGTTGCTCTAACCACTGTGCCACACACTCCCCAACATAACATTCTGGAATAAAAAGGAAAGGGTTATAGTATGAGGATAATTTTAACAGGAAGCTACAGCTGGAAAGGCACATAAGAGCATGTGCCATGTTTCCTTTATAAAATAAGTACATGTGCCTTTATAAAGTTACACCCAAGATAAGTAGGCACACACGTGTACCTGCCTGGTCTGCGATACAATGAATTCTGTGCAAGTATGTACAGGTATGAATAGACAAATTTCAGTCAGATATTCAAAAATATTTATCCATATAGCAACTGTTGCTTTACAGATAAATCCCTTCCTGATTAATTCAGTGGTACTATCCAGAAAGTGCTGCTGATAATTTTCTCTGACTCCAATGACCCTATCTATGTAAAGAGCAATTCTATAATTCAGCTACTTGCATTGTGTACATAAATGTGCATAATACTAACATTTGTATGTGCAAGCGAACACTTATCCACAAAAGTGCCAGCATGGGCACCTGAGCTATCCTGCAAAAGCATGATTAACTTGAACTGCATGTATTTGCAAAGGAGGGGAGTACACATGGGCAGAGCATAGGTGAAGCTCCTAATTATGAAACTAACATAGAATATTGTGAGTTACATACAACCTTGGTGCTTTTAGGCACTCACACTTATGTCAGGTCTATGGTTTGTATAAGAACATAAGAAGTTGCCTCCGCTGAGGCAGACCAGAGGTCCATCTCGCCCAGCGGTCCGCTCCCGCGGCGGCCCATCAGGCCTATTGCCTGAGCAGTGACTATTTCTATAACCACCTCTTGCTCCTATCCCTATAACCTACCTCTACTCCTATCTGTACCCCTCAATCCCTTTGTCCTCTAGGAACCTATCCAAACCTTCTTTGAAGCCCTGTAACGTGCTCCTGCCTATCACAGCCTCCGGAAGAGCGTTCCATGTATCCACCACCCTCTGGGTAAAAAAGAACTTCCTAGCGTTTGTTCTAAACCTGTCCCCTTTCAGTTTCTCCGAGTGCCCCCTTGTACTTGTGGTTCCCCATAATTTGAAAAATCTGTCCCTGTCTACTTTTTCTATGCCCTTCAGGATCTTGAAGGTTTCTATCATGTCTCCTCTAAATCTCTGCTTCTCCAGGGAGAACAGCCCCAGCTTTTTGAGTCTGTCAGTATATGAGAGGTTTTCCATACCCTTTACTAGCTTAGTTGCTCTTCTCTGTACTCCCTCAAGTACTGCCATGTCCTTCTTGAGGTGCGGCGACCAGTACTGGACACAGTACTCCAGATGTGGGCACACCATTGCACGATACAGTGGCAGGATGACTTCCTTCGTCCTGGTTGTAATGCCCTTCTTAATGATACCCAACATTTTGTTTACTTTCCTTGAGGCTGTGGCGCATTGCGCCGGCGCCTTCAATGTTGTGTCCACCTTCACTCCCAGGTCTCTTTCCAGTTTACTTACCCCTAGCGGTGATCCCCCCATTTTGTAAGTGAACATCGGGTTCTTTTTCCCTACGTGCATGACCTTGCATTTCCCTATGTTGAAGCTCATTTGCCACTTTTTGGCCCACTCTTCCAGTGTCGTCAGATCCTTTTGGAGATCTTCGCAGTCTTCCGTGGTTTTAACCCTGCTGTATAGTTTGGTGTCATCCGCAAATTTAATGACCTCACATTTTGTTCCTGCCTCCAGGTCGTTAATAAATATATTGAACAGGAGCGGTCGCAGTACCAACCCCTGCGGAACTCCGCTCGTGACCCATTGCCAGTCTGAGTAATGGCCCTTTACTCCAACCCTGTTTCCTGTCTGCCAGCCAGTTTTTGATCCATCGGTGGACCTCCCCTTGCACCGCGTGGGCTTGTAAACGTTAGGTGAGCTGATGCAATTACGCCAGGTTTCTATAATGGAATCAGCTTGCCCCCGTGGACTTGTAAACGTTAGGTGAGCTGATGCAGTTACGCCAGGTTTCTATAATGGAATCAGCTTGCCTAGGTTTTGTTATATAATGGGCATTTACCACACATCCTCAAGGTGCCTAAATGGAAGCACCCAGTTGTAGAACTGCCATTCATAGTGCTGGGGTGGTGCAAGGACAGAACATGGGTGAAGCCACTGCTTCTCCTGTATCGGTAGCATGGAATATTGTTACTCCTTGGGTTTTGGCCAAGTACTAGTGACTAGAGAAAGACACAGTGATAAAATTCATCACCGTTCCCATCCCCGCGGATAACCGCGGGAAATCATCTTCATGTCATTCTTTCTCAGGGAGACTGGAGAGTGCTTGGCTGCAGCCTCATTTTCCTCTTACCTTCAAGAAATATAGTTGTGTTGGGTAACGTATTGCATTGCAGAGAAAAAGTGATGTTTAAACTTTAATTAATTGGATAAATCTGTATCTTGGGAATTCTTCAGAGACTGCTTCTTGGGAAGAATTTCCATTCTCTATAGTTTGCTACATAGATTTTCTCGAATGAGCTTTCCTTATCTTCATAATCACTATCACGAGCTACAAGGATTTCAGTTTGGCTGTTAAAACACTGAACTCTTGTATGGGAGGCCATCCCTAGCAGTAGAACTCCTTTCCCTGTGCTGTTTTAATATCAAAAAGGACAGTAGAACAAAACTCTAGTTTCACTACTCACTTTGTAGCTGTAGAGACCTAACTTGCCCATCTGTTTATTCTGATAACAGTACACAGCATCAGTCTGCCGATTACACAAATCTTGCCCTTAGTAGTGTTATAGAAATCATAATTATCAATGAATTTCAGCACCTTTAACCTTATAGTGATGTTACAGAGCTCTATTTAACTCTAATACTGTGCCTAAATAGTTTTTGCTCCTCATACATCATAGTTTTTTTTAAAATCTAGGCCCAGTAAGCATGAACAACTTCAAATGACAGGCCTGTGCTGTTGAGGATGATGGTGGTTTTAGTTGTTTTCTTTTCAAAAAGGCTCTACCATGAAGGTAGGATAGGAGGGTCAAAATTGAAAGGTAATTTTGAAGTTTGTCAAGTTGCATATGAATTTTATGTATGTTTTATTGTAAGCTGCCTAGGCTTTTTTTTAAGTGTATAATAAATACATAGAATAAATAAATAAATTGAGAGAGCACAGGGTGACAGATGTTAAAACACAACTTGTCATTCAGTGGCATACAGTTGAGTACAGTAGATTTTTAGAACTGGTTAACCGGTATCAAGTTTTTCATGGTTGTTGGGCATATCTTTCTCATGCCCTATGGCGGGGGTCGGCAACCTGCGGCTCCAGAGCCGCATGCGGCTCTTTTCCACCTTTGCTGCGGCTCCGGTAGTGTGTCACGCAGGCATGCAGTTACAAGTCCGGCGTCGTGGCGGGAAATAGCCATGCTGAGCAGTGAGCTCAGCACATACACAGATGAAAGCCTTGCTTGCTGATTGGTCCGGCGGCCCCGCCCCGCCGCCGGACCAATCAGCAAGCAAGGCTTTCATCTGTATAGTGCTGAGCTCACTGCTCAGCATGGCTATTTCCCGCCGCGACGCTGGACTTGTAAGGTGCACGCCTGAAAAAGAAATCATCCTGGCCGGGGTCGGTGTCATGCTCCGGAGATCTACAGCCTTCCTATCTCCCTCTCCCTTCTACCTGCTTCCGGCCACATCCCCTGCTTCGCGGCTCTCTTCGGCAACTCAGCAGCAGCGATCGACACAAGCTTCTGACGTCGGGGCCTACCCTCTGCGAGTCCCGCTTGTTTCAACTTCCTTTTTCCACAAAGGCGGGACTCGTAGAGGGAAGGCCTCGATGTCGGCAGCTTGTCTTGATCACCTCTGCTGACAAGTTGCTGAAGAGAGCCGCGGAGCAGGGGGGTGTTGCCAGGTGCAGGTAGAAGGGAGAGGGCCAGATGCAGGACTCGTGGGTGAGGGAGGAGAAGAGAGAGAGAAAGAGAGAGGGGAGGGAAACAAAAGGAAATATTTCATACTGGGCTGGGCCGGAGTGGAGGGAGGGTGGAAAGATTCTAGCTACAGGGTGCAGTAACAAAGGAAAAGGGGGGAAAGCTGAAAATGGAGATAGTGACACAAAGAAGAGAAAGGGTAAGCAGGACCTACTGAATAAGGATAGAGATACAGAGGGGACATGAAGAGGAGGTGAAATAGAGACATAGAAGTAATGCTGAAAAAGTGGGGGGGGGGATAAAGACATTGAAAGGGCAAATGGTGAACATGGGGTAAAGACAAGGACAGAGACAAATGAAGATTCTGAAAAAGTGGTGAGATAGGGATAAAGTGAGATGGACACAAAGAAGGGTGATGCTGGAAAATAGGTGGAATGGTTATTCTGACAGACACAGAAGGGAAATGCTGGATCAAGGAGAGATGGGGCTCAGGCTGGATGGAATGAGGAGAAATGCCTTGTTGGCCCCGAACTTCCTCTCCTACGTCAGAATTGATGTCAGGGAGCGGAATGCTGGTCAGCGCAACACTTCTGCAGGGAAAGCTTGGGACGGTGGTGGCTTGGGGGCTGTTCCCCGATTGCGGTGGCAGCAAACCGAGTGGCTTGGGGGACGGCACGGAGACAGAAAGAAGGGGGAACAGGGAGACAAAGAAAAAGTTGGGGGAGAGAATGAGGTCTGGAGGAGAGGAAACATACAGGAGGCTGAAAGAAAGGAAGAAAGATTGGATGCACAGTCAGAAGAAGAAAGTGCAACCAGAGACTCATGAAATCACCAAATAGCAAAGGTAGGAAAAATGATTTTATTTTCAATTTAGTGATCCTGTATATAGCATTAAGATAAGAAACAATATATGCAGTGTTAGATTTGTTTTATAATGGTTTTGCGGCTCCAAGTTTTTTTTTTCTTTTCGAAAACGGGTCCAAGTGGCTCTTTATGTCTTAAAGGTTGCAGACCCCTGCCCTATGGGAACAGTAAGTCATTTTTAAGGATTGCACAGTAAAGTCTAAGGGAATAAGAAAAAAAATGTAAGTAATATATTTTGAGGTAAGTGCTGGTTCCAGGTGAAACCTCAAATATTATTAGTTGGTTGCTTATGTAATCCAGTATACATGTACCCTCTTGAGAACTCCAAAGACAGGTGTTTGGTTTGTAATATGCTTATTTTTAACAGACACCTTGTTTTATGTTTAAGAACACACATATGTTTTTTAATCTGCCATCTAGATATGTTTTTAAATTTGTCATCTATTTGAATATGCTTTTAGATTCTGCCATTTATTTGAGCATTCTTTTTGCACCTATTATACTTTTAATTGTATTGTGTTGTTTAGCAGTGCCATTTGATTATTAATTTCTAATGTTCACATACTTGTCTTATAATATATTGTGTTTTTCTTTATACTACTTGTTTGATTTTAATTGTTTATGATACACTATCTAAATATCTTACTCCCTCTCTTACAAAGCTGTGCTAACGTTTTTAGCACTGGCCATGGTGGTAAGAACTCTAGCGCTCATAGAATTTCTTTGAGGGTTGGTGTTCTTACTGCTGTTGCTGGTGCTAAAAATGTAGAGAATGACACGGGGAAAAAATCTGTCCCTGTCACTGCGCCGTCCCCAGACCACCGTCTCCTTCACTGCTCCGTCTCCGCCGTTCCCTTCACCGCCCAGTCCCCACAGCATCCACCCTTCCCTCTCGCCACCTCACCACCCTTCAGCTGCCCGAGAATCTCCCTCTCTCCCCCTTACCTTCGCGGTGTAAAGAAACTTAAGGGAGGGAAGGCGCGTGGTCACCGATTGCGTGCGCAGCCTCTTCCCTCCCTCCGGCTAAATCTATCTCCCTCCCCCTTACCATCACGGCACTTTAGAAAAGAAACTGATGCTGGCGAAGCCTGCCTGTGCCGCCCTGCAGTCGCATGTGTGTGGGCAGAAGCTTCTCCTCTGACAATTGTCATTTTATAAACACAAATAAAACAGAGCAAGGTTCAACAATACCCATCTCCCCTCCCTTTCATAAATATCCCCTTCACTATTGTGAAAACTGAACAAATCAAATTACTACAGAATGCTACATAGAAAAATCAAGCTAACAGTATACTCTAGTCACACATGGCAAGAATAATGTTAGGGGAGTGTAACTAGGGCAACTGCCCCCTGGTCTGAGAGAGCGCCCTAAGCCAGCTGGAAGCTAAAGAAGCACAGCCTGGACTTTGCGGTCCCCAGTTATGTCTAATACCAGCTCTAGCAGGATACATATTTCAAAACTGAAATATTCTAATCACAAAATATAAAATAAATTTATTTTTTTTCTTTTTGTTGTCTGGTAATTTTATTCTTCAAATCACATTGGTCTCAGGCATTTGTTTTAGGTTCCTTCTGTCTTCATCGTGGCATGGCTGGCTCCTGAAGGTAAAATAGGTGCAAGAGGAGCTGGGGAGAAGATGCCGAGTCTGACACGGGCGCAATTTTTTTTACCACAGGAGTAAGACTTTTCACCGCTCCCACGGGGTGGTAAAAGATCTTGTCCCCATCCCACGGAGCGGTGAAAGGTCTTGTCCCCATTCCTGCGGTAAACCAGTTGCAAATGTCTCCATTCCTGCAGGTTTACCATGGTAAACGGTCCCCGTGTCATTCTTTATAAAAACATTAGCATGGTTTTGTAAAGGAGGGGATATATTTGTAGATTCTTGAAAAGGCACTCTTGTGCCAAAACTGGCCGTGTTGAGTCCAGATGAATAAAAAGACTTCTGCTTGATGGAATAAACCCTGGTTGATAGCATCTCTTCTTCATGAATTTTATGTTTGTTTGACTTTTGTTTGTCATGAAGGTATCCTTCTGGCTTTTCTTTGATTACATTGAGAACAATTCTTAAATCCACTTAGTAACTTCTTTGACATAGAGGGTAAAACATCCAGTGCTAAGTCATAGGGCTTAATGGCCTAGGGAGGTCAAGTAACAAGGATGCTAAAATCAGACTATGCTCCCGGGAGGAAAAAAGGGCTTGGAACGGCCCAAAGGCAAAAAAATTAAATATTTACAAAAATGAATTAAAGTCTGGTAAAATATTGGAACACAATAAAAACAAGTAATAAGGAAAATATAGAAAAATAAATATGGAAAGGCACAAAAAGGAAGGCAAAATTTTGATGCGCTGAAGAGAAAACTGAAGAGACAGCTTCTCAGCTGCTGCAAGATGACATCAGGCGAGAAGGCTCCGGGCATGCACAGGATGGGCATTGCTTAAAGATTTATAGTGTCAGTATACTTGGTAGTATTAGTGTCAGTATTCTTGGTAGTGTCCATATCGGGTTCAATGGATGGTATCACCCACATGTGAGAATATTATGCCTGCATGTCCTCGAAGAAATGTTTACATAAATTGAGGGTTCCTCTGTGTATGAAAATATATTTTAGGGGTTTTGGCAAAAAATTTTAGGAATTACTGCATTGGACACACACACAAAACCTAGATAGACCGTCAACAAATATGAACCAAGTGACCACACATCAGTGAGAGGTATCTAATCTAGTATTTCTGAGTCACGCTATGCCAAACAGGTTCAAGATGATTTACAATACATGGAATTACTGAATGTATATACTATATTATAGCAGTTTAAGGAGGGCAGAGTTACAAACGAAGTGCTGGTTCTATAACTGTGCTGGTACTACATTTGAGTCAAGTATGGGATTTAGTGACATTAGGTGTCTATGGTGTGTATGCTTTCAACATAGTAAATGACAGCAGATAAAGACCTGAATGGTCCATACAGTGTGCCCAATATTCATACTCATTTTACATTCATGTTTAAATTGTCTTTTCTTTAGTATTTTTGGGCAATAGACCATAGAAGTTCACCCGGTACTGTCTTTAGGTTCTCACTGCTGGATATGTCATTGAAACCCACTCTAGCCTATCCTAACTATCCTGTCATTTATTCTATCAAAGCCCTCCCCAGCTCATCCTAAACCAAATCACTATATACAGGACTACCAGTACTGGCCTTAGTTTGTTTTATACAATCCAAGGTTTGTAGGGCTTCCCTCACTACGAAGGAGGTGTGTTTGATACATCTTAACTGGATTGTTTTTTTTGAAATGATGTATTTACATTAGTTGAAGCTATTAAGCTATAAATAGGTAGGGCTCTTAGGTGGTGGTTTCGTAATGGCGAATCTGAAAATAGGCAACGCTGCCATGTGAAAATTGAGAGTCTGTCGCTGTTTAGGATTAATGTCCTCAGTTTCACTCAGGTGGGTGTTACACTGCGATGCGTTCACTCTTGTTTTCATTTTGTTTTAATTTGTTGGGCTCAATGTATGGTATTTTTAATATATTATAACCCTGTGGTTTAAAGTTTTCAATTATTATGAAGTAAAGGATAAATAAAATGCTTTATATCATAGGAGGGCACAGTCTTTGAGGGTTCTCCAGATGAATATCAGAGGGATCAAAACGATTACATTGGACATCTTGTGAAGAAAACACATATGTCCATGTGCCGGGAGATTATCAATTTAGTCAGCGCTGGAGTCTGAGAAGACCGTTAAGATAAGTGGTGCCAGTGCTTCAATAATAATTTCATTTTCTATGATTAAAAAAAACCAACCCCAATCAGTTCAAAGTAGAGCACTTTTGGTGGTTAGAATTTGCATATTAATTTCACCTGTAGGTGGTTGGAGGATCTGGACAGATTAGAACCTGGTCATCAGGATAGGGATCTGGAATGGCTTGAGTTATAAGAGATTCTATGATCCAATCTTTGTTTCAGTATGTTGTGCTTCTCCTCCTTTATTATTTATTTAAGTGAGCAGTTTTTTGCAGTTTACATTTGACATTTGCTTATATCATTTGGATGATTATTACCTCCCTTTTTTTTCTTGTTTGCTAAGTTATTGTGGGTAATATTTTGTTTGAGACATTTGTGTTTTGATTCTCTTACTTTGTTTTATACCATTTAATTTTTAATTAGAGATCCTCTATGTTCGCACTATGCTTTTTTGAATTCCATCACTGTTTTCATCTCCACCACCTCCCTTGAGAGAGCATTCCAGGCATCAACCACCCTCTCTGTGAAAAATAATTTCCTAACATTACTCCTAAATATGCCGCCCTGCAACCTCAATTCATACCCTCTAGTTTTACCATTTTCCTTTCTCTGGAAAAGATTTGTTTCTATATTAATACCTATCAAGTATTTAAATGTCTGTATCATATCCCCCTGTCCCACCTTTCCTCTAGAACATACATATTCATGTCTTCCATTCTATACAGTCCAGCATCCTTCTGGGTACAAATACCGCTTTGTCACACTGTTTTGTAGCCTTCAGATCCTTAGACACTATCACCCCAAGGTCTCTCTCCCCATTTGTGCATATCAACCTCTCACCTCTCAGCACATATGGTTCCCTTTGGGTTTCTACTCCCCAAGTGCATCACTCTGCAATTCTTCGCACTGAATTCTAGTTGCCAAACAGACTACTCTTCTAACTTTTGCAGATCCTTTTTCATGTTTTCTACTCCCTCCGGGGTGTCCACTCTGTTACACATCTTGGTATCATCTGCAAAAAGGCAAACCTTACCTTCTAACCCTTCAGCAATGTCACTCACAAATAAATTGAACAGAATCAAAGAAGAGAGTTTTTAATTTTTTAAAAAATTTGTTGCAGAATGTTTCCATCTAGATGTCAGTTGGGAGGTTGTTCCAGGTCTTGGTGCCAAGGTAAGTGAAAAAATAGTTGAACGTGTGTTTGTTTTAACCTCTTTTGGAAATAGAAGAAGTTGAAGCGATTCTAGTTTTCTGTTTGACATTGTCCAGGAATTGATGAATAGGTTTATGAGTGGTTTAGTGGTTTTTGCATATAGAATTTGGAACATTATACATGATAGTTTGAAGAATGCTAGGTTGCATAGGGAGAGGTATGGCCAGTAGTCTGTATAAGACTCTGGTGAGACCTCATTTAGAATATTGTGTACAATTCTGGAGGCCACACCTTCAAAAAGATATAAAAAGAATGGAGTCGGTCTAGAGGAAGGCTACTAAAATGGTGTGTGGTCTTCATGATAAAGCGTATGGAGACAGACTTAAAGATCTCAATCTGTATACGTTGGAGGAAAGGCGGGACAGGGGAAATATGATAATAAATGTTTAAATACCTACGTAATATAAATGTGCATGAGTCGAGTCTCTTTCATTTGAAAGGAAACTCTGTATCTGTCCCTCCTTCCCTCCACCCATATTCAATATCTGCTCTCTCAGTGAACTTATCCTCTCCTATTTTCAGCATACCTTCTCTGCGTCCCTATCTTGACTTGTCTTGCATTTCCAGCCTGAGTCCATCTCTCTTCCCCTGTGATCAGAATTCTTCCCTACCTGTGATCACATTGTCCATATTTCCTCTGTCCAACATTGCTCTTCTGTGTCCCTGTCCCTATAATCCCTCAATGCCTCTTCTAGGTCTCCATGTCCCTTCTTTATTTTCCCTTCCTTTCACAACCCCTACACTGGGGCTAAGTTATCTCTCTTCTTTTCTCCCACTATCTCCCCCTCTGGGGTCCAATGTCTTTTCCCCTCCCTCTCTTCTAGTCTCAGTTTTCTCTATCCCTCACTTCTACTCCCCCCAAAGCTGGTTCAGCATCTATCCATCTCTCAACTCTTGGTTCCATTATCTATTTCTGTCTGTCCCTCCTACCTTGATGAAACTGCTGCTCTATTCCCCCAGGTCCAGCTTCTATCCCCTTTACAGTGACCCCTCCCTTTCTCCTTCCATCCTCTCCCTGTTCTAGCATTTGTCCCCTTTCCTCACCCTCTTTTCCTAGTTCTAGCATCTGGCTCCTTCCTCCTCTTTTCCTAGTTCCAGTATCCCTCCTCCTTTCTCCCTCCCTCCCCGCAATCCCTTTCACTTTTTCCCCTCTCTGCTGGTAGTGACACTGCTTTCATTAAACCAACATGCTTCAGGCCTTCTCTCATGGACGCAAGGTTGCATTAGAGAGGGAAGGATGCATCATAGGGAAGACCCAAAGCCCTGAGGCAGGCTGATTCAATTGAAGCAATGCTGCTACTGGCACCAAGGGGAAGAAGTGAGGGACCATGAGGAGGAAGAAGCATAGACTCTGGAATCAGGAAGAAGAAAGAAAAAGGGAGAGATGCTGGACTCAGGATAGAGGGGATAAGAGATGCTGGACCCAGGGAGAGTGATGAAAGCATCTGGAGTGGCTTGGTGAGAGTCAGGAGCCTCCCCAAGCCTCTTATACCGGACACTTAAGCTTCATTTCTAACTTAATGGAATGGCTTTTATTATTTTACGAACAAAAGCAATAAAAAGGAAAATTCCTCAGTTGGGCACTTTTTCTTTTCATAGGGAGGAATTGGATCTGTTGGCAAGCTAGTGGAGCCTTCCTCTTTAGAAAGCTGATCAAGCTTGAAGTCAGAATCTGAGAAGTGTTCAGATTCTGATCCAGTAAAGAATTCCAGAGGGAAAATCTGGGTTTGAGACCAACTAGACCTTTTATTCCAGTGGATGTCAACCTCAACCGAGGAGCTTAAATACTGGTATCCTCCTATGAAGCTTCTTCCTTGACACACTGGAGATCAATAGTGCAACACACATCAATTCCGAGACTCTTCAAAGCTCCAATATTAACAAATCACCTCCAGATAACACTAGAAGTTTTAGGACTGTCTGAAACTGGATGCATTGACACACATGATGATAAAGCAAAGATGTCACATAAGCCATGAAACTCTCCCAAATGCTTGCTGATCTTCATATCAATCTGCTCTGCAAAAGAATGCTGATGCTAAAGGCATAGGGGATCCAGTGGGAATGGGCCACATCCTCCTGAGTCACTGATGGCTGGTCTTAGGTCCTTGGAAGCACTGAAAAGAGAGCACACTTCTCTATAGAAACATGATGGCAGATAAAGGTCAAATGACCCACCAGTCTGCCCATCCGCAGTAACAATTATCTCTTTCTCTCTCAGAGAGATCCCATATGCCTATCACAGTCTCTGTCTCTACCACCTTTTCCGGGAGACTGTTCCATGCATCTACCACCCTTTCTGTAAAAAAGTATTTTATTAGATTACTCCGGAGCCTATCACCTCTTAACTTCATCCTATGTCGTCTCATTGCAGAGTTTCCTTTCAAATGAAAGCAGGGCTGTGGAGTCGGTAGATAAATCCTTCGACTCCGACTTCTTAGTTTCTGGTACCCATGACTCCGACTCCAGGTACCTAAAATTGTCTCCGACTCAACTCCACAGCCCTGAATGAAAGAGATTCGATTCATGCACATTTACATTACGTAGATATTTAAACATCTCTATCATATCTCCCCTCTCCCACCTTTACTCCAAAGTATACAGATTGACATCTTTAAGTCTGTCCCCATACGCCTTATGATGAAGATCACATACCATTTTAATAGCCTTCCTCTGGACCGACTCATCCTTTTTATATCTTTTTGAAGGTGTGGCCTCCAGAATTGTACATAATATTCTAAATGAGGTCTCACTAAAGTCTTATACAGGGGCATCAACAACTCCTTTTTCCTACTGGCCATACCTCTCCCTATGCAACCTAGCATCCTTCTAGCTTTTGCCGTCACCTTTTCAATCTGTTTGGCCACCTTAAGATCATCACAATCACACCCAAGCCCTGCTCTTCTGTTGTGCACATAAGTTCTTCACCTCCTAAACTGTACTGTTCCCTCGGGTTTCTGCAGCCCAAATGCATGACCTTGCATTTCTTAGCCTTAAATTTTAGCTGCCAATTTCAGACCATTCTTCAAGATTTGCCAGGTCTTCCTTCATATTACTCACACCATCCGGGGTGTGTACTCTATTGCAGATTTTGGTATCATCCGCAAAGAGGCAAATCTTGCCCAACAACCCTTCAGCAATATTGTTTATAAAAATGTTAAAAAGAACAGGCCCAAGAATAGAACCTTTGAGGCACACTACTGGTAACATCCCTTTCCTCAGAACAATCTCCACTGATCACTACCCTCTGTCATTTTGCACTCAACCAGTTCTTGACCCAGTCCGTCACTTTGGGACCCATCTCGAGGGCACTCAGTTTATTTATTAGACGTCTGTGTGGAACACTATCAAAGGCTTTGCTAAAATCTAAATACACCACATTTAGGGCACATCCTCTATCTAATTCTCTGGTTACCCAGTCAAAGAAATTGATCAGATTTGTCTGACAAGACCTACCTCTAGTGAATCCATGCTGCCTCCGGTCCTGTAATCCACAAGATTCCAGAAACTTCACCATTCTCTGTTTTAAAAGTGTTTCCTTTAATTTGCTTACCAAAGAAGTCAGACTTACTGGCCTGTAATTCCCTAGTTCTTCCTTACTTCCACTTTTGTGGAGAGGGACCACATCCGCACTTCTCCCGACTCTAGAGACTTGTTGAAAAGATCAGTCATCGGAGCTACCAGAACTTCCCTAAGTTCCTTCAGCACCCTCGGATGTACACCATCCGGCCCCATCGCTTTGTCTACCTTTATTTTAGCTAGCTCCTCACGAACACAACCCTCTGAAAATCGATCAGGGTCCATTACTCCTCCATCCCTATTCACATTCGTCTTCTGTAGTCCTGCTTCCGGCGCTTCAGCTGTGAACACAGAACAGAAATATTTGTTAAGCAATTCAATCTTTTCTTTATCAGCTTCTATATATTCCGCCCCTTCACCTTTGAGTCTCACAATGCCACTTTGCACTAATATATATAAAAAAATGCCTTGTCTCTCCATTTTACCGTGTCAGCTATTTTTTCTTCCATTTGTATCTTTGCTTTCCCGACTACACGACCAGCCTCTCTTAACTTATCCAGATATTTTTGCTTGTCTTCCTCTTTCTGTGATCTTTTGTAGTTTATGAAAGTTAACTTCTTATTCCTTACCTTCTCAGCTACTACTTTTGAGAACCAAAGCGGCCTTCTTTTCCTCTTACTTTTACTTTCTTGCCTCATTAAAAAGTTTGTCGCCTTTACAATTACTCCTTTCAGTTTTGCCCACTGCATTTCAACTCCTTCCAAATGTTCCCATACAGACAATAATTCCTTGACATAAACCCTCATCCAAACAAAGTTAGTTTTTTTTTAAAGTCTAGAACCTTTGCTTTTGAATGAGCCCTCTCTATACCCATCTTAATATTAAACCTTACCATGCAGTGATCACTGGATGCCAGATGATCACCCACTGTAGCATCAGAAAAACTTTTCCTGTTTGTAAGCACTAAGTCCAATATGACCCTATCTATTACCAACTGTTGGAACAGTTCTCCTTGTATAGAATCCAGAATCTCCCTACTTCTAGAAGACCCAGCAATAGAGATACCCCTTTTTTAGATATATTCTGAATGTCTACTATTATATCTCTATCGACTTCTTTCGTCTGTGAGGGAGGCCTGTATATCACACCAATGTAAATATATTCACCATTCCCTCTTTCCATACTGAGTGTACCAAAGAATGAAATACCTTGATATTCTCGACACATGCCCTGCCAGGATATGTCATCAATGCTTGTTGGCCTCCAGCTAATGCTTAATCAGCTCACATTCTGTCCCAAGCCTGATGCCTCAGAAGTCAACTGGCATAATTAGGTAAACCTTTCTGAGGCTACCTATTGCTTTCTTGCTCCTCGATCTATTAAGACTGTTTCCTACTCCCATAAGGCCCCCTGATATCTTCAATATTATAGAGAACTGAAGCAGAAATGCAAATGGAAAAAATCTAAATCTCTCGTGGATAGACAGTCTTATTTATTTATTCAATTTTCTATACCATTCTCCCAAGGGAGCTCAGAACGGTTTACATTAATTTATTCAGGTACTCAAGCATTTTTCCCTTTCTGTCTTGGTGGGCTCACAATCTCTCTAATGTACCCGGGGCAATGAGGGGGGGGGATTAAGTGACTTGCCTAGGGTCAGAGCAGCCTGGGTTTGAACCCACAACCTCAGGGTGCTGAGGCTGTAGCTTTAACCACTGTGACACTCTCGCCCCCGAGAGGGTCAGTATTAGGTTATATAATACAGCATTAAAAAAAGCTAGGAAAAATTTTTACAGCGATAAAATTATCAGATCCAATAATCAAAGCAGGTCTCTGTTCAACATCTGGTGCACTTTAACTTCTAATAATGATTCATCGATACATCTTTCCTCTCCAGCAGAGGACGATCTAGCAAATTTTTTAATGAAATGGTATAAGAAACTCTTTTCCTTCATTAGTCTCCATTCTTCTACCTTGCCAACATGGTTTCAGACCCAACTTCAGTACCGAATCTCTATTGGTCTCACTAATTCAAAGGTTCAGCAACTACATTCAAGTAACAAGTTCGCAATCCTATTACAATTTGATCTATCTGCGGCCTTTGACGTCGTTCACCACGATATCTTGATCTACCAACTTTCTGAGATAGGCATTGATTCTACAGTCTTAGACTAGTTCTCGAAATTCCTACGATCTCGCTCATGTACTGTTAATATGAATGGCACCATGCCATCTTCTTGGAAGCCTCTATGCGGAGTCCCACAGGGATCACCTCTATCCTCTTCAACATCTATATGTCTACTTTAAAACTTTTCCATCTATCCCCCTTTGAAACATTATACACATCTTGGTTCTTCTTGAGATAGATTCGAATCTCACAAACTTTGCTGAAAATATAATAGCATGCATAATGAAACTTCAATCTTGGGCCCTAAACTAGACCAACTACCTTTGTCCAGTTCATTGCCATCTGGATCTTCACTGCAGATTGAATTCTCAAGTAAAGTTCTGGGTGTCATTATAGACTCAACACTTTCATTCAATGACCATCTTAATTCTCTGGTAAAAAAAAAAAAAATGCTTCTTTAGTTTCCATATGCTGAGGAAAATGAAATCCTGCTTCCACCAACAACATTTTGCTGTTCTTGTACAATCAATCATTCTTTCGAAGTTGGATTATTGTAATTCGGTTTAAGTCTAACCAAGAAAAGCCTTCAACAGATCCAGAATATTGCAGCTAGGTTGATCTTTGCAAAAAGCAAATACGATCATGTTTCCCTGCTTTTGTTAAAACTTCACTGACTCCCAGTAATCTCTAGGGTTTACTTTAAATGTACCTGCCTAACATTTAAGATCTTGCATGACACTCTTCCCCCATTAATTCCTCTATCTTGGAACTCTGTGAGACCTGATATTACCAGTTCTATCCAAAAGCTTAAATTATCTTTCCCCTCATTAAAAGGAGTTATCTATATTGGAAAATTAGGGAAATCTACATTAAAATTACTGAGCTTTGAAATAACTTTCCTGTCCAGTTGCATAATTTGGGCTCTTTCCAATTATTTCAAAAACTTCTGAAAACTTGGCTATTTTAAAAAATGTAATTTCCACTGCTCTCTATATAACCACTAATTCTTACTATATTTTCCTTTCTTAAACTCTTGTAAACCATGTTAAGCTCTATCCTTAGAGAAGATACGGTATATAAGCTTAAAGTTCAGTTTAGTTTGACATCATGAGCTTTCAGCACTGATGATGAAAAGGATGAATCCTTTCCTTATTTTCAGGCAGGATTTGGTCATTGTCCCGGACAAGTCCCATCAATGTTCGTTTAGGGTGATTGATGCATTTCTGATACCAATGCATGGTACAGCACAGCAGATATGCACTGATCAATTTTGACACATCTCCATAAGGTTAAAGGTGAAATGTTCGACACACAAAGTGGGCCGACATTCTTAAGGAATTAATTTTGCAAGAATTAGAAAATTTGTAGGCTGCTACATACATAAGTTATATCTTTAGCATCTCTGGCTTGATTTTATGGCTTAGCATTTGTCTGCTCTTCCTTTTCTCTCTCTATGGTATGCTAGTTTTGCTTTAATTTTACGGCTCTATATTTTTTTTTTGTCTTTTCCCTCAGCAGCAGATATTATAGTTTCTCTTCCCTTTCCATCTCATTCCACGTTTCTTTCGTTTTTTCTCTTTCTTCCTATTCTTTGGCCTGCTCTTCTTTCCCTTCTCTCCTATAAACTTTCCTCCATTTATCATCCTCTTACTTCTGTATTAATTCCCTGGGTTCCTTCTCCCTCACTCATCCCAGTTCCTCTTTCTACATCCCCTGCTATTCCAGGACTGCTTGTGATGTCCTTTTAACTTCTCTTGTTTTCCTGACTCATGCTCTCTCCTCTCTTTCTCCATTCTCTTTTCTTTAATAATTTTCTATTTTGAAACTTTCTTATGTACAAAAACAACCAACCAACCCATGCAAGCCCACATCAAGGAAGGGAAAAATATACAGATTAATTAAGGAAATCAAAGTCTAAACAAGACATCAAAGCTTGGATATATTTTAGGCATGGTTATCAGAAAACTCCTATGATCTAATAATCATTTAGTTCTCCTATCTATTAATAATCATTCCAGTTGATAAAGCTCATAATGGGCCCAGCGTGTACCTTAGGGCACACCCCTTTGGCCACACTACAGGGGATCACTGGTTATCTTAAATACTGCCCATCTTGATGACGTCAGCAGGTCAGAACTATAGCAAGAGGGTTCCATCTCCAACTGTTTGGCTTTCTCAAATGCCTTTCCAAATGGTTTTCCAGGCTCTCGTTAGTCCTCCTTCCTCCTCTAATTCTCTTCTGCTGTGCTTTCCCTAATCCTCTTTCCACTTTTGCTCTTACCCCTTCCACTGTATACAATGTATATCCATCATGGTTATCTGAAAAATTTGACTGGCTAGGTGTGTCTTGAGGATTGGGTTGAGTACCCCTGATATAAAGAGAAGATCTTGAATTAACTCATACCTTGGCAGTCCCAGCCACATGATCCATGAAGGTGACCAACTTGCATCATATTCGTTCTCACTAACTGTAGTCAGTTCTTCATTAACCTGAGTCTGATCTTCAATGATTTTCATCTCTAATGCTTTGAGTATGACAACTGAAGAGGTCGCACTAGCTTTGAGCACAGCTACAGCCTCACTGTGACTTAGATTGGTTAGATCAATACTATTGATATTGAGCAGCACATCACCTAATCAAAAGGCACAAACAAGAATATAATTAAGGCATCCTGAAGCATTTTTTGGGTGCACTTTTTTTTTTAACAGCGCATTCAAAATTTCAAATCCTGTGGCAGCTCAGTGATACAGAAGACATGAAAATGAGATTTTTTTAATTAGCTGAAAATTTAAATTCTTAATTTTCTTTCCAATATGAATATTTGCTTAACAATTACTTTCTGAACAGAATAAAAATGAAAATTCATTGATATAGTATTGAATCTTCTGTGTATCTAAAGAGATCTCATGTATATCAGTGGTACAAAATCCTGTACTTATGGAGATATAATATCTATTAAATATAGCGATATAAAAACTACATATGAAGGTTGCTCAACAAAAAATATTTACTTCAATTCAATGCAGTGATAATATTAAATGGATAAAATATTAACTTAAAGTTATGTAGATTTTCATTGACCCTAAATAATGTAGCTGAGATTATTTTCATGCACTTTTTACAACTGCACTTGCAATGCTATCTTATTGGTCTATATATTTCACCTCCTCTCAGACCCTATGCGGTCTAAGATTTTTTATATTTTTAAAATTTGAATGTTTATTAAAGATTTTCAAATGGAAGTTTTAAACAGTCCTTAGGAATTTGTTCAAAATCCAGGGCATTGAATAGATCAGCTCTCGGTTCAGATTCAGATTCCATTCTGACTGGTAGAGCTTGCTTCATCTGTCTGATAAATTTAGGGCTCCTTTAACTAAGGTGCGCTAGCGTTTTTAGCGCGTGTTAACCATGCGCTAACCGAAAAATACTAATGCAAGCTCTATGGCGGCATTAGCGTTTAGCGTGTGTGGTATTGTAGCGCACGCTAAAACCGCTAAGGCACCTTAGTAAAAGGAGCCCTTAGTAAAAGAAAGGCTCTCAGGTGATCTCCATCTAGGTGGTGGTGGAGAGAGGTCTGATGAGTTGTCATAAGATTCTGGAGAAGAGAGCTCTGGGTCTGAATAGAAATAATTCAAAAGGTTTGAGTGAAATTCCTCAATGTTCCTCAGTGTTCTTCAACCTTTTGACACCTATGGACCCACGGAAATAAAATAATTATTTTGTGGACCGGTAACGGCAATGGTCCACGGACCGGTAGTTGAAGAACACTGGGCTAAGTCGTGGGCCAGACCCCGCCCATCTCTACCCTAACTCCGCCCCAGACCCCGCCCCATAATAGTACTAATTATAAGACCATTTTTTTCATTCATTTTTCATATATACACAATGAGGACGAATTGGGGGAGAATCAGGAATAAGACCTGCATGAAAATGTAGGCAATGAAGGAGAATCAGGAGTTAAGACCTACATGAAAATGTAGGCGGAAGAAGACGCAAGCATAAGACCTGTATATATTGTAGGCTAAGACCCCTGAGAACCCCAAATAGTTATATTTCTAAGAGAGACATTGTGCATATGAATTCAAACTTCTAAGCAATCATTTTCCTCTCTGCTAGTGAGAGAGAGATTCACCTTTGCTCCAGAAACTAACAGTCAGATCTCCTGACTGTGACATTACTGTTTTGGGACTTTTCAGAACAGTACAATACATGATAAGAAGTCCTCCTAAGAAGTACTAGTGAAGGACAGTGTAACTCAGGAAGGTGGGGGCTTGCTCTCTGAAATTATTAGCCCTAATAAGAACATAAGCAATGCCTCCACTAGGTCAGACCTGAGGTCTATCGTGCCCAGCAGTCCGCTCACGCGGCGGCCCAACAGGTCCAGACCTGTGCAGTAATCCTCTATCTATACCCCTCTATCCCTTTTTCCAGCAGGAAATTGTCCAATCCTTTCTTGAACCCCAGTACCGTACTCCGCCTTATTACGCCCTCTGGAAGCGCATTCCAGGTGTCCACCACACGCTGGGTAAAGAAAAACTTCCTAGCATTCGTTTTGAATCTGTCCCCTTTCAACTTTTCCGAATGCCATCTTGTTCTTTTATGTTTTGAAAGTTTGAAGAATCTGTTCCTCTCTACTCTCTCTCTATGCCCTTCATGATCTTGTAGGTCATACTGGGATTAGGAATGCACTTGTCAGGGAAATATAGAAAGGTCAGTTTTGGCACCAGATGACGTCATGCTTCAGTATGGCTCCATGATAAGTGTATACATCAGGGGTGCCCAATACGTCGATCGCGATCGACAGGTCACTTGCTCAGGCGACCCCAGTCGATCGCAGAGCAGGTTCCCTTCTTTCCTTCTCTTTTTTCCTCTCCTGACTGGCCCGCTCCTGAATTCTGCTGCTGCCGCCGCTGCTCAACATTAAAAAAAAAAAAAACGGCTTGGAGAACTTATGCTCCGGGGGCTAACGTGTGCTTGTATCGGCTTCCCTTCTCTTCCCTCTGAAACCGGAAGTTATGTCGGCGGGGAGGGGGGGGGGGAGAGAAGGGAAGCCAGCACGCACATGTTAGAGCCCCGTTCGTGGGCTAAAGCGGGAGACAGGTCAGTGAAGCTTGCGATTTGCTCTTCTTGCTGCCAGGTCCTGCCTACTTTCTGTTTCCTCAAAGGCAGGACCTGGCAGCATTTCTCCCAATAGGTCGATCTTGGGCCGATCAGCCTTCCTCTCCCTGACGTCAATTCTGCCGTCGGAGAGGAAGTTCTGGCCAGCGGAACTTCCTCTCCGACGGCAGAATTGACGTCGGGGAGAGGAATGCTGGTGGGCCCGAAGCAGGGAGAGCTTGGTTGGTGGCAGGCGGCTTTGGGGGCCTGTTATCCGATGGCAGTGGCAGTGGCTTGGGGGAGGGCAGGGAGGGAGAAAGAGGGCAGGCAGGGAGACAGAAGGAAAGAATAGAAACAGAAAAAAAGAAAGGGGGCATGAAGAGAGAAAGAAAGAGAGGCCAGGGAGAGAGGAAGAAAACGTTGGGGGGGGGGGGGGAATGAGGTCAGGAGGAGAGGAAGCATACAGGCTAAAAGAAGGGAAGAAAGATTGGATGCACAGTCAGAAGAAAGTGCAACCAGAGACTCATGAAATCACCAGACAAGGTAGGAAAAATTATTTTATTTTAAATTTAGTGATCAAAATGTATCTGAATTTATATCTGCTGTCTATATTTTACACTGTGGTCCCCTTTTACTAAACCGCAGTAGAGGTTTTTAGCGCAGGGAGCCTATGAGCGAAGAGAGCAGCGCTGGGCATTCAGCGCAGCTCCCTGCGCTAAAAACTGCTATCGTGGTTTAGTAAAAAGGGAGGGGGGTATTTGTCTGTTTTTGTATGGTTGTTAGTGAGGTGACAGTGCATAGAGTCATCTGCTTTGACCTCTTTGAAAAACCCTGGAATAGGAATGATGATTAACATTTTTTATGCGTACAGTGTGCTTTGTGTTTTCTTAAAATTTTATTGTTGGTAGATCATTTTGACTTGGTCATTTTAAAAGTAGCTTGCAAGCCCAAAAAGTGTAGGCACCCCTGGTATACATCATACAGCCAATATAAATGATGAATGGCTGCAATCTGTAACTAGGTGGTACCCTAGGCTACTATAAATATTATGCCAATGGGTATAACAGAAGAGAAGTCAGACCCAAAAGAACATCAGATTGCTATTTTGTATGTATGTTATCCTTATAGCCAATATGCTGTACTTTGCTATTCCATGTGAGTTGCCTTTTGCTTATTGCTAATAAACCTATTTTATTGTAACTGTCACGAGGTCTTTATTATGGGCTAATAAGATCTGCAGCCAATCTTATCAACACACACAATATAAATCGTATTAACAACACATAATGGTTAACCACAAAATTAAACTACACAAAGCACACTGTATGCTTCTCAATATTCATTCCTATCAAAACACAGATAACCCCATGCAAATACGGGACTAAAAACTAAAAGTACTAATATGTACAAACAAACTTTAAGGTGCAAGACTACATGCAGTACAACCCCAGAGGAAAAGAAACAAATGCATTTCTTCCTGAACAGACAGCAGATGTAAATCAATCACTAAATTAAAAAATAAAATCATTCCCCTACCATTGTTGTCTCCCTCCCTCCATGCTGTGCCTTGCCTTCTGTCCTGCCCTCTGGTGTTATCTAAGAGCTGGCTCCTTCTTCCTCAGTGCTGCAGTGCACAAAGCTGTGGGCAGCGTCCCGCGCCTCATCTGGAAGCCTTCCCTTTGACAATGCGACGTCAGAGAGAAGGCTTCTGGTTCAGGCACAGGACACACGTAGGAGCCTCTGCAGCACTGAGGAAGAGGGAGCCGGCCCGAAAACAACGCTGCATTGATTGCACTGTGAACCGACGGCTGAAGAGCTCTGTCTGGGGCTCGATGCATGTGTCAGCCCTGTGGATCGGCAGGAAATTTCTGCGGACCGGACTATATCTGATTTCTGAGGACTGGTCTAGATCAGTGGTCTCTAGAAGATGGATTCCACTGAGAAGGATGCTGACTACGATGTCAAGGTGAGCATTGAGAGGAACTTCTATCTTAATCCTGGTGTCGATCTGATGTAGATTGGGAAGAGGTGCTTTGGCATCGAGGTGATGAGAAGGCATGCCTCTAAGGGGATACCAACTGCAGAGATGGGGAGTGAGATTGCTTGCATCGACATTTGGTATGCATCGACTGACTTGATGCCTGAGATGACACCTTCTAAAAAGGATAAGAAACACTCATGTCTCACCTGTATCAAGTAAGTGAGACATGAGTGTTTCTTATCCTGTTTAGAAGGTGTTATAGCCGGTGGTACCACAGGAGCCGACATTGAGCGGGGTACCGATGCTGGCGTTGATGTCAATGCAGCTAGAGAATGATGCTTGTCTATTTCAGATGGGGTGGACATCTGCAGCTTGGCACAGCGAGAACAAGTCTACCTGATGCTCAGGACCAAGGCACTGGAGACACCAGTTGTGCAGGTCAGTGACCAAGATGGTCCTGTTACACAGAGTACACTTCTTGAAGTCGCTAGAAGGTGTGAACATTTATGGAAAGACAGCTGCAGAGAGGTCGAGTGAACCAGAGTCTGAAAAAGGCTCAATGCCTAAAAACAGGCTGAGTGAGTGTGAAAGACCCAAAAAATGAAAACACAAAAATTAAGGAAAAAATAAAAGGAATTGAAAAAACAAAGAAAATTTAGTTACACGAAGACATGAAAAGGGTACAAAAAGCACTCTTCGAGAGACTCCATAAAACACAACTTCCTAGCTCCATGGAAGACTAAGAACTGATGGTCCCGCACACCATCACTGAGCAGAAAAGAACTGGCGCTTGAGCAGTAAGGGCGGTCTCAAGTGACAGTACCCTTTTGCACTTTCCGCACTTGGGCTCTGTGGATGACATCACACATCTGTAAGAATATGCTGCCTGCTTGTCCTGAGATAAATGGGCAGGAATTCCCATGCATGCGTTTTAGGTCTTTTCCAGACACTTTGCTGCTTAGAATCCTCTTCTAGTTTGGCATCGTTACATGGTGACATAACCACTTGTGTGGCTGAAATATCCAGCTGTCTCCAGAGAACATTCATTATAGGTATACTATTTTATGTGGCATATATGATGTTTGAGGGATATATACAGTTTTTGGTAGGTAGGTACAAATACAGACTGGATAAAAAAAGTACCTTTACATAATATGTAAACTGCTTTGGTTGTATTACAGAAAGGCAGACAATCAACAATCTAACAAACAATAAACAAATTATCTCTGCATGCATATATGTATGGGGGTGGATCTGTGCATCACAAGAATGTCTGCGTATACACTTGCTTCTGTATAGGGTGGGGGAAGTCTGTGATGTGTACATCTTGAGGAGCAGGGGGGGAGCAAGCATGCATATCCCCTTCCCTCTCTTGCTCTTTCTCCTGTGCCCCTCCCTTGTTCCTTTCTCCTTTTCTTATTAAGTCAGCAGGATTACGAAGTAGGTGAGGCCAAGCGCTGTGCTCATTTTTAGGTCTTTGCTGACTTTGAAAGGAGGGGGGGAGGAGGCATCTTCAACTACCAGTTCTCTGTCATTTCTTCAAGCTGTGGGGCCCAGCCTTTGTAATCCCACAGTTCCTGCTACCACAGACTGCCATACCTCCCAATTTTTCCCGTCTCTTTTTTGCTCCAGCCACTGCTCCTTCAGATATTCAGAAAGTGGATGCTATCCTCCATATCACTCTGTTATACCTCCATATCAACAGGTTGTAGGACTAACCTCCACATTACCCAATGGTTCTTTCCCTCCTCCCCTGAATCCTTATACATGTTTGTTTACATCATGCACAAATATGGTAGGAACTGATTAAGAGACAGACAAAGAAATGGACAAGTGCTGCCTTCTGTTATGAAACCTACTTAAAACCAGAAAGGAAAAGAAACATAACATATGTTTTGTTGGACTTTGCTCTATGAGTCAATTCTTGCCTCGTTTGATTCTGCTGTCCCTTGCTAAGCAACCGTAAGGTTGCACACTGGTAACAAAGATTGGCAGCTCGCCACTTTTACTTCCTCTTCCTCCTGCTACTGTCATTCCAAGGGACTCGTGTGCTTCTTTCTTCACAGTAATTTGTTTTTCTTGGCATGCAACACTTTGACAGAGATCCTACATTATGACAAGAAAAGATGTAAGTCAAAGCACAAATACAATTATAACAGAAAGAACAGCTTGCCATGAATCAGCCACAAATTTTTCATAAATGTAATATTATGTTATAAAAAGAGATTATGTTCTTACCTTGATAATATCTTTTCCAGTAGATAGGGAATGTATGCTGAACCATAGGGTTATCCATCTTTGTGAGCATATTGCAGAAGATGTCAATCACAGCTTTTCAACTCCTTCTCCTCCCTCCATGGTCTCTGCTGCTCCCTTCATTTTGTACCAAAGCTAGTGACAGCCATACAGAAGACAACAGGAGAAGGAGGGGTACAGGGAATTCCCTGAAAATAGAAGTCTTATCTGCTCAGATGAAGTTAAAACAATCAATGAGGAAACAGTAATGTGGTTAACACATTAACAAGTCTCTGAGAGAAACAATGAATTCAATAAATACAAGTCAAGCAAGAAATATAAACAGCCTCAACATTTATGGAGCTCAACCATTCCTCCCTTGTAATTCTATATACAGACTCTTCCTAATCCAATAGTCTGACTGACAGTGAAATCTTAACTATGGAGCTGACCATTAAGCTTGTATCAGAATATAGGTAAAAGAGATAAACTTCTTTTTAGCATACCATGCCTATCTACTGGAAAAGATATTATCAAGAAAAGAACCTAATCTCTTTTTTCCAATGCAATAGTATGCTGAACCATAGGGATGTACCTAAGCAGTCCCAAAACTCTAGGGTGAGATAGATGAGCCTGCTCATAGTACTGAGGAAATGAAAGTGCTATCCTCCTGTGCTGCTATGTCCATCCTGCAGAATTTGGAGAAGATATGAAGGGAGGACCAGGTTGCTGATCTACAAATTTCTTTGGGTAGAACTGCTCAAGCTTTCACCCAAGATGCACCTTCAATGAGTCAGGCAGCTGTTTGCCACAACCAATTTATGTAGAGGATATTGCTCTGAGAAGCCATCTAGAGATGGTGACCTTGGAAGTAAGTCTGCCCAGTCTCACCTGATTGGTTAACACAAAAAGCTGATCCAAGAGATGAAACTCATTAGTTACCTCTAGGCAGTGGCGTACCTAGGGTATGTGGCACCCGGGGCCCATCATTTTTTGACACCCCCCCCCCCCCATGTAAAAAAATATTTTTTGTAATGACCATGAAATGGAATAAATGGTCAGAATAGAAAGGCAGTGAAAATTTTCTTATATTCCAAACATAACATAACATAAATTATGTCTGAATTGTCATGACATCAGAAGTACATATGGAGTAGTTGCAGGTGATGCTTGGGACAGTTCTGATTGTGTTAGTTCGGTTTTATGTGTTTTTTGAATAGAAGGGTTTTTATTTCTTTTTGAAGGTTTTGCAGTCTGTGGTCGATGTCAATTGGTTGTAGAGTTGGGGGTCGAGTGTTGCAGCTCGAATGGCTAGGAGGTTGTCGAACAGATTTTTTCTTTTGACGTTTTTGGTTGGAGGGTGTGTGAATGGTGCGTCTCCTATGTCTGTTTGAAGTGGATTGAATTATTTAGCTGAAGAAATTAGTTACCCCCTCATCCCACACACATTAATTCTCTTCCATTTTTGTTCCCATTATAAAAAACACTGATAAGTTCCCAGAAAAAAAAATACATTAAAATAAGAAGTGAAAACAAAGGCCCCTACAGATGAGAACATAACATAAGAATAGCCTAACTGGGTCAGACCAATGGTCCATCATGCCCAGTAGCCCATTCTCATGGTAGCCAATCCAGGATACTAATACCTGGTCAAAACCCAAAGAGTAGCAACATTCCATGCTACCGATCCAGGGCAAGCAGACACTTCCCCCATGTCTTAATAACAGATTATGGACTTTTCTTCCAGGAATTTGTCCAAATCTTTCTTAAAACCAGCTACACTATCTGCTTTTACCATAACTTCTGGCCACTTCATTTTTAAGTTTAGATCTTTCCTTTCAAACAGAGACCTTGCTAGATGTCAAATACAGCACAAGGTAACTTCACATGGACTCAGCTGTGCAGGAAATGTGAATCTCCTAATACACCCACCATATAGTGCAAAAATGTGCAAAGGTCTGTTTTTTTCTTTCGATCACTACATAGCCTAATGCCACACAAGCAGCGCTGTTACAAACATATTCTGTAGGTCAATGCTAAGGATAACAAAGTTTCCTTCCTTGGACCAGAAGGAGATACTGATAAACCACTGGAAGAGATCCCAACACAACACCCAAAGACCCACTCAGTGTGTGAACCAGTTGAGTGGAGTGGACTAACTGGGGGGTGGAAATGGGCCCGGAGTTTGCTCAGCAGAATTTCCCAGACCACCTCTTCATCTCAACACATTGACACGCTGCCACCACCACCACTAGGAACACCTCACTGGATAGGCCAGCTATGCTATAAACTTTATAAAACACATTATTATATTTTCTTATAAAGCACATATTTTAACTGAACTCTCTGACATCCTCAGCCTTTCCATTCACAAAAATAGAAGGAAGAAAAGTTCCCATTTCCTGCTGTTTCATGTCCCCGGCCTATACAATATTTTTTTTCTGCAGACCCTTCAAAAGTCTGACCAAATCCTCGTTTCACTTGCATTATAAAGTACTGAGGATGCCATCTCTCCCCAATCCCAGGTCCTAAAGTCTAAGACAGTAGCGCAAACTAATGCTGCCAGATTCAGGAAAAAAAATTTCGATTCGATTCAGCCTATTGAATTGGTTTTTCAATTTGATTTTCCTGCCCAGTTGGGTGATTTTTTTCAAAACTCTTGGTGGGTTTTATAGCTTTTTCACCCCCTTTGGCTTCTCCTAACCACACTGGCGCTGTGGTGTAAATAAAATAAAGAAACAAAAAGGACTTTTCCTCTCTCTGTTAAATCCTAGCTCATGTTTGCAGTCCAACACCAGCTCTGTCAGGATACACATTTCAAATCTGACATATTATAATCACAAAACAGAAAATAAAATTAATTTTTCTACCTTTTGTTGTCTGGTTATATTTCAAATCTTGTTGGTCCAAGGCTCTGTTTTTCTTCTGATAACTTGCTTGCCAGGGTCTCCTTCTTTCTTCTTTCTGCGTGCTAACCATCCATCTGCCAACTCTGTCCTCCCTTTCCATTTCCCTTCCCTCCCCAGGAAGTCTGGTATCTTTCCTTTTTTTCATCTCCCTCCACAGATCCACCTTTTCTTAACTACCCTTTCATCCGACATCTCTCCCTCCTTCCCCACCACCCCAGAGTCCACCATCTCTCCCTTTCTTTTCCCAATTACCCTTCTATCCAGTATCTCTATCCCTCCTCCACACCATCCCTTGTGTCCAATTTCTCTCCCTTTCAGTTCCTTCCCTCCCTAAATCCCATGGTCCATCATTTCTCTCCCTCTCCTCTATTTTCAGACCCATTATTTCTTCCTCCCCCCCCAAAGTTTGGCATATGCACGTCTCTTTGAACACCCCCTTCCCTCCGTGTACTTCTAAACCAGGGTCCCCCCCAAAGGCCTGTCCCCCCTTAAAGATCTGCCTGTCCCCCCTTGAAGGCCTGCACCCCCCTTGAAGGCCTGTCCCACCCCCTTGTAGGCCTGTCCCCCCCTTGAAGGCCTGTCCCTCCCCCTTGTAGGCCTGTCCCCCCCCTTGAAGGCCTGCCTGCCTGTCCCCCCCCTTGAAGGCCTGTCCCCCCCTTGAAGGTCTGCACCCCCCCCGAAGGCCTGCACCCCCCTGAAGGCCTGTCCCCCCCCCCCTTGAAGGCCTGTCCCACCCCCTCGTAGGCCTGTCTCCCCCTTGTAGGCCTGCCTGCCCCCCTTGAAGGCCTGCACCCCTTTGAAGGTCTGCACCCCCCCGAAGGCCTGCACCCCCCAAAGGCCTGCACCCCCCTTGAAGGCCTGTCCCACCCCCTTGTAGGCCTGTCCCCCCTTTTGTAGGCCTGTCCCCCCCCCTTGAAGGCCTGCCTGTCCCCCCCTTGAAGGCCTGCCCCCCCTTGAAGGCCTGCACCCCCTTGAAGGTCTGCACCCCCTTGAAGGTCTGCACCCCCCCCTGAAGTCCTGCACCCCCCCTGAAGTCCTGCACCCCCCCTGAAGGCCTGTCCCCCCATTGAAGGCCTGTCCCACCCCCTTGTAGGCCTGTCCCACCCCCTTGTAGACCTGTCCCCCCTTGAAGGCCTGCCTGCCCCCCCCCTTGAAGGCCTGTCCCCCCCCTTGAAGGCCTGCCTGCCTGCCTGTCACCCCCTTCCCCCTTGAAAGCCTGCCTGCCTGCCTGCCCGCCCCACCCCGAAGGACCGCTCGCCCCCCTGGCCTCCCCGCACCACCTATGAAGCAGCACAACCTATGCTCCCGGCCTTGCCGTTCAGTCCCTCCCCCACCACCACCCCCGAAGGGCCGCTCGCCCCACTAACCTTCCTGCACCACCTATGAAGCAGCCGCAGCAGGATCGTGACGTCAGCTATCCCTGCGCTGCTTAGGCGCTGCTTCCTGCGCCGCGGACCGCCCCTCCCGCCCCCCCCCCCCCTTGGTACGCCACTGCCTCTAGGTAATGCAAGAGAATGCTCTGGACATCCATAACCTTTAAGGCCTTGTCTTTCTTCTTGGACTCTTTGGGATGAAATGAAGGGAGTCTAACCTCTTGGTTGACATGAAACGCCAAAACAACTTTCGATAAGGAGAGATCCTGAGGAATGACACTCTGCATGACAGTGACTACAATTCTGAGATTTTCCTGGCAGATGTAATTGCAATCAAGAAGACTGCTTTGACCGATAGATCCATGACAGAGTCCTCCAAGACTATAGTAAGATTTCAGGATGTAAACTGGTCTCAAATCAGCGGCTCTAGTCACAGGGCACCTTACAAGAACCTACCTATGTCCAGTTGGGCCGCTAACGAAGATCTCTTCTCTTGGCCCTGGAAGCATGAGAGCCCTGCTACCTGACCTTTTAAAGAACCACACTTCCAACCCCTTGTCAAGGCCCTCTTGGAGGAACACAAATACCAATGAGATTGGGACTTTGCCCGGCTCTAACTTTTCTCTACTGCACCAGTGCTGAAGCATCTCCCATGCCTTAGCATACGCAGAAACCACCATTGGCTTTTGTGGCTCTAAGTAGAGTAGCAATGACTACTTCTGAATATCTTTTTTGGTCTAACGCTGTTCACTCAAGAACAATGCCATAAGACCAAAGCATCCTGGATCTTCTAGAACATAGGCCCTTGCAAGAGCAAATCTGGGTGCACCTGGAGTCCATCTGCAGGCACCTTTACTCCCTCTGCAGGCGTACGAGATCCACGTACCATGGATGCCTGGACCAATCCGTTGCTACAAGAACTAATGTTCCTGGGTGATTTGCTATTCAGTGGATCACCCAGCCTATTATAGGCCAGGGTGGAAAAACGTGCAGTTGCCGGGTCTCTAGTCATGGTTGAACCAGGACATCTAGCCCTGTACTTCTGGGTTTACATCTTTGATGAAGAATAGAATCATTTTTTTGTTCTTTGCAGTCACCATGACCTGGAACACTTTCAGGAACCATGACCACTCTCCCGCATCTGTCTGCTCTGATAATATGCTTGAATATTATCCACCCTGGTCAGGCAGGGGTGGACAATATTCCAGAAACGCACTTGCAGAGATTGCCTGCAAGTGTGTTTCTGCCCAACAGAACAATGCTTTTGCCTCCTACCGGAGCAGAGCACTCCTGGTGCCTCCCTGCCTGTTGACATAGGCAACTGCAGTGGAATTGTCAGAGAAGACTCTGACTGCTTTGCCCTCTAGCAAAGACTGCAGTTTTAGCAGCACCAGACAAATGGCTCTCAGTTGCAGCCTGTTGAAAGACCATTTCTGCTGAGTCTGAGTCCGTTGTCCTTGAACTAGGTGACCCTTGCAATGAGCCTCCCAGCCATACAAGCTGGCATTCATCGATAGGATTACCTAGGAATTAATCCAGAGCATCATTTCCTTCGCTAGAGACTGTAGGCGGAGCCACCAGCTCATGCTGCCTCTGGATGCTGCTGCTGTCCAAGGGATTGGAACTTGCAGGGAATCTCTCTGAGGTGACCAGCGAGACAACAACGTTCCCTGGGCACCACTTTATCGTGGCTGCCATCGACCAAAAGACCTGAAGGTAATGCCATGCATTTGGCTATGGCTTGGTCAACAGATCTGTTATTTGACCATGAAGCTTCTGTTTGCATGCTTCTGGAAAAAATACTCAGCTTTATGTCATGTTGATTAAGACCCCCAGATATTACAGGGATTGTGCTGGAACTTTAGAAAATTTACAATCCAGCCCAGACTCTGTAACATCTCCACAACCAACACTACTGTCTTTTTTCCTTCTGTTCGGGACTACACTCTGAAGAGCCAATTGTCCAAGTCAGGATGGGTCACCACTCCTCTGAGCCTTTCTTGGGCACGCATACTCCTCTGAGCCTTTCTTGGGCACGACCAAGTATATGGAGCATCTGCCAGAGCCTGAGATTTCTGAAGGAACTGTTCTATGTGTTGAATATCCAGCAACCTTTGTAATGGTGCCTGGACTTTTTCCTGGCTTCTCTGGCCGGTCCGCCAGCGAGTCCATGAGCCAATCTAAAGAAAGGGCATGCAAACTATCTTGTAATCCCTTCTCTGATAACAATCAACCACTGGGTCCTGGAGATTATCTGTTTCCAGGCCTCCAGAAAGCCAAGATCCAGTCTCCAATCGTCAGAGGAGCGACTTAAGGGCTGGAATTATTGTGGCTTTTTAATTGATACTGCAGGGCAGGAATTGGCACCTTGGTTCCTCCAGTTCCCAGAGAATTTCTGTCTGGAAACTTGAAAGGCTCTCTGGTTAGAGGCTCCTGTGGAGTACTGGAAAGAACTCTATGACCCATGAGAGGACCCGTGGCTCTGGCTGCTCGGGGTCTGCTGTCCGGTAAAGATCTTAGATGGCAATCTTGTACACTGCTACCACTCAAAAATATACAATCTGCAGTATAAGAGTTGCTTTGACAACCATTCAGACATACAAAAACTGAAATCATAAAAACTTATAATGAAGTGCACAGTGGAGAAAAACAGACCTCAATACTTGGCTCATGAACTCACAAAGTGTTCAATAGAACCCATATCATCATGGGTCTGTTAAAAAAACTCCACATACATCAAAATCAAAACTTCATTCATACATAATACATAATCTTGTCTCTCTTTAGTATGTATCTTATTACGTGACAATCCACAACACCAAACATGAAATGTGATGGCAACAGTGGTGAATACACAAATCTATTTTTTAAAGCAACTCTGCCATACTTGGATGTACCGTGGAGAAAATATTTTCATCATTCCCCTGAGATAGCTCGATTGAGGAGCAAAACAGGTGGGCCGGTCGGGATATAATTTTTGGTGATTTTTTTATTTACTTACCCAAAGGACATGTGAAGCAGTGATTGAGATAAGTAAAAAATTCTTATGTTTTTTTGTGCTGGGACATTGTCTATGAGAAGTTGCTGAAATCCCTTTTCTACTTTCAATGTATACACATTCGTGTATTCACCACTGTTTCCATCACATTTCATAAGTTTGGAGTTGTGGACTGTCATGTAAGATAAACAAACAATGTAGAACACTCAAATATATATATGATGCAATCAAATATTTAAACAGAGGAAAAAACCCCAGGGGTTAAATGAATAGAAAGACGCCAGTTTGGGGTTGGAACAGAGGTCGAATCACCTGCCCATTGTCTGATCCAAAACATATGATGGGTGAAAATCAAATACACCAAGACTTTTACCGTGACTGATCATATCATAGAATGCATCTGATTTGTAGCTTACTCCAGCTAACACAAGCTGTGGCATGGGCTCAACCTCTGCTAGGTTCTGGCAGGTTTATAGCCTGGAATGACAGGCACATGCCACAGCTGCAGCCTTAATCCCCGAGGCTAGAGCCTCAAACTGCCTCCTGAGGACCATATCCACTCTGGGGTCCTGCGGATCCTTTAAAACTACGCCTCCATCACTTGGCAGGGAATCCACCTTTGACATAGAAAAAATTTGCTGGAATTCCTAATTCAAGGGATACTGCCTAGTCATGGTTTTAGCCACCTTCAGGGAGCCTTTGGGAGTCTCCCAGGGCTCTGTGACTAGGATCCTCATGTCCGGGTACCACGAAGACATGGATTGACCCCAGTCCCCACTCAGAAGAGAACACTGGGAAGACGAGATTTGCGGAGGCTCTATCTTTAGCTCTCGAAGGGACTCAGTAATGATCTCCAGCAATGCAGAGGACTTCGATAGAGAGCTCTCTTTTCACGACCACATAAGTTCGATCGTTAAAACCTGCTTTTTTAAACTTCGTATTATTCGATCACTCTGTCCTATCCTAGATACTGATTCAATCAACATCTTGACTCATTCACTAGTCATTTCCCACCTAGACTACTGTAACTCCCTCCTTAATGGACTCCCTCAAAAAGAACTACGACGATTGCAATTAATACAAAATTCTGCAATAAAATTAATATACAAAAAAGGTAAATTTGAACATGTTACTCCTCTTCTTAAAGAGGCTCATTGGCTCCCCATCACACATCGCATCACCTACAAAATCATCTTACTCTCCTTTAAAATTAAACTTTTCCATCAACCACTATTCCTTGATAAACTACTAATTCCACAATGCTCCCCTCGTACTTTAAGATCCTCTGACCAAAAACTCCTCTTCATTCCTTCTTTAAAAGAATTCTATTACACCCGAAAAACCAATTTTGCAGTAACTGCACCCACACTATGGAACTCTCTCCCACAATATTTACGGGACGAACAAAATCTAATCAAATTCAAGACCGGCTTAAAGACTTTCTTATTTCAAGATGCCTTCAGTTGAATCTAAATCACTCTCTTTCTTCTCTTAAATCTTTCTCTTATTTGTTTCCCACTCTCCCTTTTTCTGCCTATTACTGCGAGTAAGTATCTGCCGCAACAATGCTACCCTATTCCTCACGTTCTATCCCCTCCCCACTTTCTCCTTCTTTACTAAATTATGTAACTTCTCCCCTCCTTCCCTTATTTTCCTCACCTTCCAGTTTGTCTAGTCTACGTCATATACGTTCATATTATTTTATAACATTTTTAGCCTCTACAAAACATTGTTAACCGGCCAGACATTTGCTTGATGGTCGGGATATTAAAAACTAATAAACTTGGAAACTTGGAACTTGGATGGCAAATGTAAGGATCCTCGCCCTATGGCCAATATCACCTCCGGGTCCTCCATGTGAGAGGCTGCTTCTCCCACCAGGGAAGCCTCACTTTGGGACAATAAAGGGATTAAATTTGACCACACATCCCTGTTCGATGGACTATCAGAGTCCAGAATAACCTCTGCTCTCAGGGAAGAAATGCTCTGAGTATACAGAGGGGCCTGCATACTGGGCCACGCACCAGTGGAGCTGACAGGGTTTTGGCCTTGTGGATAAGCCTTCCAGAGGAGATTAATGAACTCTGGGGTAAAGACCTGAATGGGCAACTCTCCTTCTCCCTTAGTATGGAGTAATCAACTTTTCATGGGCTGAAAAGCATCTATGCAATTACGGGATATAGGACCGCTGCCCCAGGGCTCCAGGTGTTTCTTTCCCCCCCCCCCAATGGCACTGTGTGCCATTCACTAGACTGCGGAGGGGCTAAGCCCAAAGCTACCACCCCTCCATCCTGCAACTTGTGGCAGATGGCACAAAGGTTCACTATTGATGCCTGACAGCCTGTGCTCAAGCTCCTGACCACGTCAAGGAATGAGCAAGTGCTGAGGGCCCTGAACCCTGAGCTCCACAAATCTTCAGCAGGCTGGTTGTACAGGTCTCCAAGGGATACACCTGTAAGCTGCAGACTTAAAATGTCTGTTCCTCTTCAAGTAGGCAAAGCAGTCCCTTGAAACCGCAAACAAGCCAAAACAAACAAAAAAGAAACAAAACAGAGCAGATCAGAGACTCACCTTCATGCTCACTCATTTATTTATTTATTCAATTTTCTATACCGTTTTCCCAGAAGCTCAGAACGGGTTACATGAAGTTGTTCAGGTACTAAAGCATTTTTCCCTGTCTGTCCTAGTGGGTTCACAAATCTATCTAATGTACCTGGGGCAATGGGGGGATTAAGTGACTTGCCTAAGGTCACAAAGAGAAGCGTGGGTTTGAACCTACAACCTCAGGGTGCTGAGGCTGTAGGTTTAACCACTGCACCACACTTGCAGAAGAGAAAACTAAAGGAGGCAGCAGAGACTGTGGAGGAGGAGTTGAAATGCTGTGATTGACATCTTCTGCAATATGCTTGCGAGCAGATGGATAAGCCCTATGATTCAGCATACCATCTCTACTGCACTAGAAAAGTAGTCATATAGCTGTCTTCAGGATATGTATAAAATGCTTACATAATTTAAAAAGCCATTGATTTGAATAATGGAAGAAATTTTTATTTTCTTTATTACATTTACCCTTAGTTACAGTAAGCACAGTTATTTACCATAACAGATGTTATCCGGAGACAGCAGGCAGATAGTCTCACATATGGGTGACTTCATCCATGGAGCCCAGCACGGACAGTTTGACAAATGAACAGTCACTTTAAGCTTTTAGAAACTTTGCGACTATCCGCACATGCCTGACTGCCTTCCTGCCCGCCGAAGGTCTCGTCACCTCAGTTCTGTATGCAAGCTAAGAAGTCAACCAGGGGAAGAGGAGGGATGTGAGAATATCTGCCTGCTGTCTCCAGATAACACCTGTTACGGTAAGTAACTGTGCTTTATCCTAGGACAAGCAAGCAGCATATTCTCACATATGGGACTCATTAGCTTACTGCAATGGGATGAAGGAAGAGTTGGCCATTAAGAAATTAAATTTTGTAAAACTGCTTGGGCGAAATGTCCATCTCGTCTGGAATACGACTTCAGACAGCAATAAGATGTGAACGTGTGAACTAAGGACCAAGTAGCTGCTTTGTAGATTTCATCAATGGGAGTGGAACGCGAGAATGCAACTAAAGCTGCCATAGCTGTAACATGACCCCCAAACTGCAGCCCAGCCTGCGCATTGAAGAAGAAAATACAAGCCGCAAGCCATGTGAAAATAATTATCTTGGTCACTGGGTGGCCAAGTCTGCTGGGATCAAAGGAGATGAACAACCGAGGAGATGCTCTGTGTGGCTTAGTCCTTCGTAAGTAATAAGCCAAGGCTCTTTTACAGTCCAAGGTATGAAGAGCTGTTTCGCCAGGGTGAGAATTAGGCTTTGAAAAGAAAACTGGTAGCACAATTAACTGATTTAGATAAAATTCTGTGACCACTTTTGATAAGAATTTAGGATGGGTGTGGAGAACTACCTTATCATGGTGAAAAGCTGTAAAAGGTGGGTCCGACATCAACACCTGAAACTCACTCACTCGACGAGCAGAAGTGATGGAGATTAAAAATACCACTTTCCAAGTGAGATATTTAAGATGAACAGATGACATTGGTTCAATTGGAAGCTTTATCAGTCTGGTGAGAACAACATTAAGATCCCAAACTACTGGCGGTGGTTATGAGAGGCGGCATGATGTTGAAAAGACCTTTCATAAATCTGGAAACAAGAGGATGAACCACAAGAGATTTATTGTTGACTTGAACATGGAAAGTACTAATAGAACCAAGGTGAACTCTGTCTGAAGTGATTTTAAGACTCGAGCTGGATAAGTGTAAAAGATATTCCAACACTGAAGGTATGGAGGAGGATGACGCATCGTGATGATGAAGATCACACCATGCTGAAAAACATGTCCACTTCTTTAGGTCCATAAGTGCTCTCAATGGTCCTGTCAATTTGTTCTGGAATTAGACAACTTATTTAAAGAAGACTCCACCACAAGAGATTGATGTTGTAATTGGGGCTTGTCAAACCCAGGACAAGATTGTACTCTATAAAGTGAATCTAATTTCCATGATGCTACAGGGACAAGAAGGGGAGTCTCTCACTTCTTAAACATGGTATCTTTCTTGAGGTTATGAAAAGGTAGTTTCAAAAGATCTTGCTTGAAATCTAAGGTGTTAAAAAGATATGCTCTTAGCCCAGATTCAGCTTCTGTTCTTACTAGGAAAGCTTGACTCAGTGGTCGTATGTACTTAGTGAAAGATAGACTTTATAGTGGTGATCGGCACCTTTGAGGAGATGGATCTGACTCTAGACCAGTGTTCTTCAACCTTTTGACACCTATGGACAGGTGGAAATAAAATAATTATTTTGTGGACCAGCACTGGAATGAAGAACACTGGGCTAAGTTGTGGGCCAGACCCCGCCCATCTCTACCCAATCTCTTCCCCAGACCCCGCTCCCATAATAGTACTAATTGTAACACCATTTTTTCCATTCATTTTTCATATACAAACACACACAATATAATCGTATTAATAACACATAGTGGTTAACCACAAAATTAAACTGCACAAAGCACACTGTATGCTTCTCAATATTCATTCCTACCAGAACACAGATAACCCCATACAAATACGGGACCAAAAATTAAAAGTACTAATATATACAAACAAACCCTAAGATGCAAGACTGCATGCAGTACATCCCCAGAGAAAAAGAAACAAATGCATTTCTTCCTGAACAGACAGCAGATGTAAATCAATCACGAAATTAAAAAATAAAATCCTTTCCCCCACTGTTGTTGTCTCCCTCCCTCCATGCTGTGCCTTGCCTTCTGGTCTGCCCTCCAGTGTTATCTTCGGGCCGGCTCCCTCTTCCTCAGTGCTGCAGTGCACAAAGCCGTGGGCAGCGGCTCCTCACATGTCCTGCACCTCATCTGGAAGCCTTCCCTTTGACGTTGTGACATCAGAGAGAAGGCTTCCTGTTCAGGCACAGGACGCGCGTAGGAGCCTCTGCCTATGACTTTGTGTACTGAGGAAGAGGGAGCCGGTCCGAAGACAACACCGCATCGATCGCACTGTGGACTGGCACCTGAAGAGCACTGTCTGGGGCCTGATGCACGTGCCGGCCCTGTGGACCAGCAGGAAATTTCTGCAGACCGACGGTTGAAGAACCCTGCTCTAGACCATAAGACTCTGGTGCTGAGTATTTTGGGTCAGAGTAGTCATGCGGAGACAGATCCGAGTAAAATTCTTCTATACCTGTAGATTTCATATATTCACTTCTGGAAGAGAAGCAATACTGAGAGGCTTGGTGGCTATGGTGCTGAAGGGAGCATCGAGAAGGACTTTGATGCCTCCTCTGATGTTGGTCTGATATCAATGAAGATGAGGTGCTTTGATGTCGATATATGGACTTGCGTTGAGTAGGAGATTTAGAGCATGTACTGTGTGGCCTCAATGAGCCTTGCTCAGGCTGAGCCAATACTGGAAGAATCGGTGCAGCAAATGGTGCCGATTGGTTTTACAGCATGGCTGCCAACTCCTTGTGGAACAGTTTTCGAAGTTGATCCTGAATGGATAATTGCAGTACTGAGGGTTCCAACTGTATCTCTGGTGCAACAGTGTGTCGGTTGGGGAACTCGATGTAGAGGCATGCCTCAAGGGTAACAACTGCTGTATGGATGGTGATTGAGACTGCTTGCATGTATCAACTTACTCAATACTGGAGATACCAGCTTTGAATGGTAAGGAGAAGAATGTGAATCCTTCTTAGCTGGTTTACCAGATGGAGCTAGTACCAATGTCAAGTGAGGTTCAGATGCTGCTTTACTGATGTCCAATGCAGTCAACATTGAGCCTTTAAGTAGTGCTTTTGCAGCTTTGAGCAGCAAGAACAAGAGTCGACTTGGTGGTCAGGACCAAGGCACTGAAGACACCAGTTATGGGGATCAGTGACTGAAATAGCCCTGTTAAACCAAGAACACCCCCTGAAGCTGCTAGAAGGCTTTGACATAGATGGGAAAACCGCCGATGCGAAACTCAAAAGACTCAGTTGCTACCAGGGATCGCATGAAAAGAAGACCAGAATTGATCGAGACATCCAATTGGGACCCCGGCTTGAGAGGGGTTACAGGGGCCTAAACTCTGGAAGAAATAAAATTTTAAAGATTCAAAATTTTTGAAAGAAAAAAATGAGGAAAATAATGAAAGGAACTAAATGGGAAGACAAAAAAGTGGAAAAAAGTGCTTTGGATTAAGCTCCAAACAATTAGTCTTCTTAGCTTCATGGTAAAAAAGTGCTTTGGATTAAGCTCCAAACAATTAGTCTTCTTAGCTTCATGGTAAAAAAGTGCTTTGGATTAAGCTCCAAACAATTAATCTTCTTAGCTTCATGGTAAAAAGTGCTTTGGTTTAAGCTCCAAACAATAAGTCTTCTTAACTCCACAGAAAACTACTAAGAACTGATGGTCCCGTGAGCCAATATTGGGTGGGAAGGCCCTCCCGCATGCACAGTACAGGCTATCTCAAGATTTCTAATGATACTACACTTTAGGACTGTCCGTACCGGGTTCCGTGGACGATGTCACCCACATGTGAGAATATGCTGCCTGCTTATCCTGGGATAATTACCTACATTATAAATCCAACCACTCCTTTGCCTTGAATGTGAATTCCAAGTTCTTTATAAGATCTAAATGGTCCATCTAGTTGCCTCAACAGTTAGTCAAGTGTCTTTATAAAGAATACTGATTTCTTGCCATGTCTCACTCACAAGATGTGACTGTTGAGGCAACTGGATGGACCATTCAGGTTTTTATCTGCTGTCATTTACTATGTTAATATTAAGGGGACCCCTTCATTAGGCTGAGATAAGTATTCAGCTTTTAATCAATCAGTCAGGATGGGGATGTCACAGGTAATCATATCATCTTCATTTTTCACAATTCTCTTAGGGTCATTATCCAAATGCTTTTCTAGTACACTGATGTAATGTTTACAGGGTTTCCAGTGAATGAGACATGCGTCCTTGTGTTTTTTTCTGTATAGAAATTCTTCACCTTCAGCTACAAGATGAGTAACTGTGTTTAGAACCACAGCTAAACAATAGTTAGCTATCACCAATGATTTTTTGCGACTAGATCAAAGCTTTTCAAACTTTGCTGGACCAAGCAAATAAATTTAACACAAGTCAAGAATAAAATCCAGAACTGTGAAGAGAAAATCCCAATCCCACAATCGGTGAACAGGGTTCTCATTACAGAAATCAGATGATGGAATAAGATTGAAAATTTGGAGAATTAATCCTAGTATAGCTTCTATTTTGTAAATGTTCTTAGATTTTCTTTTACTTTAATGTATGTTCAAAAGGTAATCGACTGAGATCCTCAAGTTTCTTCTTCTAACTTTTCAACCCATGTTGAGAAGAGAAGATGTAATGATTTATATCAGTGTTCTTCAACTGCTGGTCCATGGACTGGTGCCGGTCCGCAGAAATTTTCTGCCAGTCCACACAGGGCCGGTGAGATCAGTGGAGCTCTGACGTTTTGCTTCCCAGCTCTCAATACTTGCCTGTAACAGTGCCAATAGCGTCAGAGCAGCGATTCGCTTAGGCAGCCTTGGGTCCTTTGATGGGTCGCGCTGCCTCTGAGGAAAGAGAAAGTTGCTTCATCAGAGGTGGGCTGCGACTCAGCAAAAGCCTCAAGGCTGCCTAAGTGAATCACTATGCTGATGCTACTGGCACTGCTGCAGGCAAGTACTAAGGGGAGTGGAGGGAAGGGGAAGAAGCCACTGATGGAGGCTGGGAAGCTGCTGGATAAAGAGAGAGCTGCTACTGGACCGGGAGGAAGAAGGACAGATGCTTCTGGGAGGGGAGGAGGGAAAGGGGAGAGTTACTGATGGACTGGAGAGATCAGATGGAATGGAGAGATCAGATGAGGGAAAGGGGAGAGACAGAAGAATGAGAAAGTAGAGAGAGATTGATGCTGGGAAGGGGGTCAGCAGAGAAATAAGGAGGGGGAACAAAGATGCTAGATCTGGTGTAGGAAAGATAAAAATGAAGAGAGCAGAATGAATCATGGGAAAAGGAGAGCAGGCTGGATGGAAAGGGGAGAGGGGCATAGAAAGAAGGCAGATATTATATGGAAGGGGGAGAGGACAGACAGTGGATGGAAGGAGCAGATGTTGGATTGAAGAAACAGAGAGGGCAGATGCTGAATGGAAGAGAGTGAAAAGAAGATGAAAGCAGAAACCAGAGACAACAAAAGGTAGAAAAAAATAATTTTATTTCTATTTTGTGATTAAAATACATCAGATTTGAAATATGTATCCTGCTAGAGCTGGTGTTAGACATAACTGGGGACTGCAAAGTCCTGGCAGTGCTTCTTTAGCTTCCAGCTGGCTTAGGGCTCTATCTGACCAGGATGCAGTTGCCCTAGTTGCACTCCCCTAACACCTTTCCTGTCATAGTGACTGCGGTATACTGTTAGCATAATATTTCTGTGTAGCATTCTGTAATAATTTGGCTTATTCAATTTTCTTGATAGTAGAGGGGATATATGTGAAGGGAGGGGAGATAGGGGTTGTGTTGATCCTTGCTGTGTATTATTTGTATTTATAAAATGACAATTGTACTGAATATTGTTTCTTTTTATACTTTAATAAAAATACGTTCAATATAAAATCATAACTATTTGAGGCTTGTGAGGATGGGATCAGATGGTTTGCGAGGATCAAGCTCGTGGGGACGGGGCAGAGACGGTTTTTTAAATTTCAGTCTTAGTAGTTTGCCGGTCCACAAAATAATTCTTTAATTTCCATTGATCCATAGGTGTAAAAAGGTTGAAGAACACTGATTTATATCATCCTAGGCTCTGCAACGATTTGGGTGGTGGGGGAGTGCACTGGAGGCAGGAGGGGTTGGGCTTCCTCCTGCCCGTATCCGATCGGGGGGTGGGTGGTTGCAGGGGCACGAAGGGTTGGGCTCCCTCCTGCCCATATCTGTTCAGGGGGGTTGCCGGGGCAGGAGGGATTGGGCTCCCTCCTGCACGGATCAATTCGGGGGGGGGGCATGAAGTGTTGGGCTCTCTTCTGCCCGGATCCGATCGGGGGGTCGCTTGGGCAGGAGAGATTAGCTCTCTCTCTCCTGCCGCAATGGCAATCCCCCACCCCCCCAACTGCGGCACTTCAGAGGGAGGATCGTGGCAGGAGAGATGAGGCATTTCTCCTGCCGCCATCGTTGCGGTAAGGGGTGGGCAGGTTGTCGGGGCCGCTGAGCAGCTCAGCGGCCCCTTTTCAACACTTATGTCTGTTTTGACTTGGTCTAAGTCATAACGTATAAGTGTCGACTAAGCAATCTGTTCAAACTTTTGGTTATATGACTAAGTCTAGGTTGGCATACCTCCCGCCCTTTCCTCTCCTCTAAAAATGCCTCCTTTACCTCTAGGCGTTGGCAGGGGAAAGGCCTAAGCTGGTTTTAGATACGTCTGAAACCAGGTTTGATTATCGGTACTTGGATGATCTGGCTTTTTGATTGTCCAAGTACTGATTTAGGCCACTTTTTAGACTTTTTTTTTAAATTATGAGCCCCTTAGTCTTTACTAATCAGTTTTACCTGCAAGGCAAAATAACTACATTTCATTTTTCCTACATGCTGAAAGAATAAATTAGAATACTTACCTTATGTGAACTGGGTCTACTATGATACAGCTGTTGTGAATGATGGTTGTACTGGCTGCTATTATATGATCCCATTTCTCTCATAATATTGTTAGTTTGAAGCTTTCCTGGTCGGCAGACTGTTAAAGAAACTCTTTCTCCACTAGCCTAAAAAATAAAAGACTTATTATATAATACAATAAATTGCCATCACTGCCTATAATAAGTAAAATGAATACAATGGCACCTTGGTTTGCGAGCATAATTCGTTCCAGAAGCATGCTCGCAATCCAAAGTACTTGTATAGCAAAGCAACTTTCCCCATAGGCCATAATGGCAACTTGGATGATTCGTTCCACCCGACCCCTGAGCTGACACCTGACCTGACCCCTGAGCCGGCACCTGAACTGACCCCTGAGCCAACCCTGGGAACCGGCAGTATTGTTCCCCCCCCAAGGCCACCGGCGCTGCTCCCTCCCTCTACGATCGCCTCCTCCCCCCCCCCCACTAACCAGCCCTGTCCTTACCCGTGCGCCGCCGGTGTTAGAAAGTGCCTGCCGCCGGTATTCTGCTGGGCTGCTGCTGGGCCTTGAGCATCTGTGGATGCTCAAGGCCTTCTGGATCTCACCCTCTCCGAGATTCTCATGAGACTCGAGATCTCATGAGAATCTCGGAGAGGGTGAAATCCAGAAGGCCTTGAGCATGCACAGATGCTTGAAGCCCAGTAGCAGCCCAGCAGAAAACCTGCGGCAGGCACTTTCTAACACTGGTGGCGCACTGGTAAGGACAGGGCCGGTCAATGGGAGGGGAGGGAGGGGGGAGGAAGCGATCGCAAAGGGAGGGAGCAGCGCCGGTGGCCTTGGGGGGAGCAGTACTGCTGGTTCCCGGAGTCGGGTTGGGGCTCGCAAATCGAGTCAATGCTCGGTTTGCGAGTTAGTTTGCTCGAGTGTTTTGCTCGTCTTGCAAAACACTCGCAAACCGTGTTACTCGCAAACCGAGGTTTGACTGTACTTTCAAACATATTTGTGAAACTTAAATGTTAAATCTTATTTTTCCAAAACATTTTACTTTGGCAATATGACAATAAGGTTTAATATTTGTGAAAGGTAGCAAACTAGCCTTTCACATAAAAAGAAATCATTAAGCATTTTTAAAGAAATATTGGTTGCTAAGTGACATAGTCCAATATAATTATGCTATGTTGTGTGTTTATTTGACTTTGGACCGAAGATACTGCAACATTTATTTAAGTTGATGCTGCAATTCTTAAAACCCTATATGCTAAAACGCTATAAACTATCATTAGTCATTTAAAAGTTTATGTGACTGAAAAAAAACTAATAACAGATCTGAAATCAGTGTGAAAACTGATTTAGAAAAATGTGCTGTATTGTCAGATGATTCCCCCCCAAAAAAATTTTTTTTGTTGCCTTGTCAACACTTAGTGCTGATGAACTTTCAATAGGTTTCCGTGATAAAATCATCAGTCTCCAGGACTCCTTGGTATCTGTCTCTCCTTCTCCTGTATCGTCCACAAGTGACAACTCTGAAATTATTTGTAATTAAAATTACTCTCAAGCTTCATTACCCATGGTACCAGTAGCATCATTCACCTCCTTCAATCTTCATACAGGTACTTCTCTAAAGAAAATAATTACATGTTTAAAAACATACATCTCCCCAATCGATCCTGTTCCTGCTTCACTTTTATCACGTTTCATTGATCCACTTCTTGAACCATTATTATTGATGGTCAATAATAGCCTCTCTACTGGCGATTTTCCCTTGGATTGGAAAAAAGCAGTAGTCACTCTTCTCTTGAAGACTTGTAGCTCTGACCCAAACATTATGACCAACTACAGGCCCATTTCCAACCTGCCATTTGTTTCCAAGATTGTAGAAAAAGCAGTTGCTTCTCAATTATCAGATTTTCTCACAAAAACAAACGCATTACACCCACGTCAAACTGGGTTTTGTTTGAATCATTCCACAAAACACACTCTCCTTGGATTGCTAAATCATATTAGACAAACATTAGACAGTGGTCGTGATGTTTTTCTGTTTTCTTTACACGTCAGCGGCCTTCGATCTGGTTGATCATGACACATTACTCCAACGCCTAGAAGAATTACAGGTTAGTAGTTCAGATCTTACCTTACTGATCGTTCTTATTCAGTTAATTACTCCCAACACCTTTTCCTGCTCTTTTCCAATAAAATCAGGTGTTCTGCAGGGCTCTATTTTAGGTCCAACACTGTTCAATATTTTTCTCCACCACTCACTCATTTTACAGTCTCTTGGATTTACACTCTATAATTAAGTAGATGACATACAGCTTATCTTTCCCTTAGATACATATTCTCTCTCATGCTATGCATCCATTTCTGCGAAACTGGACATTGTTGCTGAATGACTTTCAGCAAATAAGCTCAAGGATAACGCCCAAAAAAACAGCAGTGATGATTTTTTCCTACAAAAAAACCCCCCCAAAAATCAAACAAAGGACAAAACTTACCTGAACACACTTTAAAATTTCACCATGAAAGGAGTCCCTTTATAATTTTCATCAAAGACCAAAATCCTGGGTGTTATAATAGACAATACCCTAAGCTTTCACTCACACATCTCTAAAATGGTACCCTCATCCTTCTAAGCTCTTTGTCAAATCTGATCCATTCAGTCATTTCTTCAACAAAGTTCCCTTCATATTCTCATATATTCCCTTTTCTGTCTAAAATTAAATTATTGCAACTCCATTCTCGTTGAACTCCTGAAATATCAACTACACCGATTACAATTAGTTCAGAACACTGCTATAACATTACTCCATCACTGTTCTAAGTTTGTTCACATTGCACCTCTTCTAAAATCAGAGCATATCCTTCCGGTGTCCTATCGTATTCCTTTCAAATTCAATATTCTTTCTCATCAAATCTTATCAAGTGGTTTCTCTTCTTTTTTTAACATAATCTTTAGATCCCATATAAGAAACAGAGGCTCTACGCTCTTTGCACCAACAGTTGTTAGTTTTTCCTTCATTTCGCCAATTTTTCCTTGACTTTCATAGAACTCTTCATTTTCCGTCATGGCTCCTACTTTCTGGAACTCTTTGCCTTACTATCTCCATTCTGAAAAATAATTTACAACATTCAAAATGCAATTAAAAGTATACAATTTCTCCCTGGCTTTCTGTTCTTAACTTCTGCCAAATGCAAAAGCTTGTATACAATCCCATCCATACCTGCTCGCTTAACTTCATCTCATGTGGGCAGATTGAAGAAAATGTTTCCATTTTTCAACCATATCATTGTTTTCTTCTCTTTCCCCCAACTTTTTTGTTTATTGTAACTTACCCATCTCTTTCTCCCCTTATGTTTCCATAGCCATTTGTTTAATGTCTGATTTTTATATTTTGTTATAACTTTTGTTCCCTACCCTTTTTATTTTTACATTTTTATTATATTTTTATTGTACACCGCTTAGATTTACCTTGGTTTTATTAGCGGTATATCTAATAAATTGAGCTTGAACTTGAAGCAGTCCAGAGGAAGGGGATGAAAATGGTAGGAGGTTTGCACCAGAAGACATATGAAGAGAGACTGGAAGCCCTGAATATGTATACCCTAGAGCAGTGTATCGCAAACTGTGTGCCGCGGCACACCAGTGTGCCTCCTGAGATTTCAGATGTGCCACAGTACACTGGAGAAGAGGAGAGATGCCGGCGCAGTTGTCTACAAGACGTGCCTCTCGCGAAGAGAGGCACATTCTGTAAGCAATCTCCCGATGCTGATACCTCATCTCTCTTTTCTCTCCAGCTCTTCTCGCCGGTTCTTCTCTCTTTCTCTCTGCCAGCCCTTCTCTCCTTTTGGTGCAAGGCCCATTTGAAGGGCCTTTGCGCATGTGCTGACGGCGGCGCGTGACATCATCACACCGATGCCAGCGCACTTTTGGGTGTCTCGAGCCGGGGACACTAGGTTTAATGTGCCCCAGTTTGAAAAAGTTTGCGAGACACTGCCTTAGAGGAAAGGAGGGACAGGAGAGATATGATTCAGACGTTCAAATACTTGAAAGGTATTAAACGTAGAAAAAATATTTTCCAGAGAAAGGAAAATGGTAAAACCAGAGGGCATAATTTGAGGTTGAGGGGTGGTAGACTCAAGAGCAATGTTAGGAGATTCTTCTTTACAGAGAGGGTGGTTGATGTGTGGAATGTGAGGGATGTAGTGGAGAGGAAAACGTCACAGAGTTCAAACAAGCGTGGGATGAACACAGAGGATCTCTAATCAGAAAATAATGGGTATATATTGAAGGAACTAAGGCCAGTACTGGACAGACTTGCAAGGTCTGTGTCCCGTATATGGACATTCAGTTGAGATGGCTGGGGAGGGCTTAGATGGCTGGGATGGTTAAGATGGGCTGGAGTAAGCTTTGACAGAGACTCCAGCCATGGTTGAACCAGGCCCTGCACTTCCGGTGCACATCTTCAACTGAAGAACCGAGTTGCCTTTTTGAGGTCACCATGAAGTCAAACATTGGACCTATTGTCTCACAATGGCCTGGAATGTTTTCAGGGACAATGACCACTCTCCTGGATCTAATGTCTATCTGCTGAGATAATCCGCTTGCATATTGTCCACCCCAGCCATGTCCACAACAGAGATCACCTGAAGGTGTGTTTCTGCCGAACAGACCCCTCGGCTCTGGCCTCAGGCTGCTCGGGGGGGTCTGCTGCCTGGTAAAGATGTGGGCCGATGATCTTGTAAACTTTCCATAAGATCATCTAGGCCTTTGCCAAACAGCATCTATTCCCTAAGTGAGAACCCACTCAGTGTTGCTTTAGAGGTGGAATCATCCACCCATTGTCTGATCCAAAGCATAAGACGGACAGAGATCGACTATGCCGAGACTTTCTCCATGACTGTGATTATATCATAGAGTGCATCTGCTGCTTAGTCTACTCCAACACAAGCTGTGGCAGGGGCTCAGCTTCTACCAGGTTCTCATTTCATAGCCTGGAATGGCAGGCGTGCACCACAAAGGAAGCCGCGGCTGCAATTTTAATTCCTTAAGATAGAGCTTCAAACTGCCTCCTGAGGACCATAACTACTCTGGTCCTGCAGATCCTTTAAACTATGCCTCCCTCACTTGGCAGGGAAGTGCGTTTGGTCATTGGGATATCAGGGAACCCACCTTTGGCATAGAAAACATTTGCTGAAATTCCTGATCCATGGGATATAGTTTAGTCATGGTTTTAGCCACTTTCAGGGATCTCTAGGTGCTCTGCAACCAGGATCCTCATGTCCGGGTGCCACGGAAAAGAAGTAAGCTGAGCCCAGATCCCACAGAAGAAAATACTGAGCGGTTGGGGTTTGCGGAGAATCTATTTTCAGTACTTGAAGTGACTGTAAAGATCTTGAACAATGCATAGGACAGCCAGTAGACAGAGGGATCTTCTTCCTGGTCTACGGTCGATATAGCCTCCTGGTCTTCCATATGAGAGGCTACCTCTCCCACCAAGGAAGCTTCACTTTGAGACAATAAGGGGAATAAATATGAATCCTCATCCTCCAAGTCCCTGCCTGAGGGACCATCAAAGTCCAGAATAGCTTCTGTTTTCAGGAAAGAAGGGCTCTGAGGCTCCAGAGGGGACTGCACAAAGGTTCGCTTGCCAGTGGACCTAACAGGCAGAAATCTGCCTTGTGCATAAGCCTGCCATAGGAGATTAATGAACTCCAGAGTAAAGGCCCGAGAGGGTAATTCTCCTTGCCCCTTAGGGTGGAGCAAATGCCTTTTCTTGGGCTGCGAAGGGCCACTGTTCCAGGGCTCCAGAAGGTGTTTCATTCACCTCGATGGGACCATCTGCCTTTCTCCAGCCCTAGACGACTTTGGAGGGGCTAAGCACGAAGCTCCTGCTCTTTCACCCCATACCGCACAGTAGATGGCACAAGGTGCTCTTCAGCTGCCCATTCAGTGCAAATAAAGCATGATATAGGGGGTGGTAGGGTCTGAGGACTCCATCACAATTAGTTTTGAGACAAAAGAAGGTATTTTGAAGAAGTTGGAGAACTAAAAAAAAAAAAATTGGGAAATCCAAGATGGCCACTGTGACATCATTTTGACGCCCAAAAAGCAGCTTCAAAATGCTTCAGGGCTAACCGAAAAAGTAAAAAAAGGATTTTAGAAGAGGGGGACCAAAGACCCAACTGCAGAAACAGTCAAAACACAGTTTTCAAGAACCCCACCCCCCACGATTTTCTCCATAGGCTGTCAGTTTGTACTCACAGACCATATGATGTGGGAAAAGTGTTGCAGCCTGCTTCAGCTCATTTAAAGTGTAGCTGGAATTGGAGCTATGCTGAGATCTTTGTGCTGCCAGTCTAACCTTAGTTGGACTGAACCTCTACCCCTCCAAACCACGACCCAACACAGAAAAAAGGGGAGAGGCGAAGTCACTGAGCAACCCAAGGAACACTGTGCTCCAGCTCCTGACCAAGTCAAGCGAGTAAATACCGAGGGTCTAGAATCCTAAGCTACATAAATCTTCAGCATGCTGGTAGTACAGGTCCCCGAAGGCTATGCCTGCCAGCTGCAGATTTAATGTCTGCTACTCTCCAAGTAGGCAACGCAGTGCCTTGAAGCCTTGCAAAAAATCCAAGAACAAACTGAAAAAACAGAAACCACTACCACAAAACAAGAAATAAATGGAGCAGATCAGAGAAACACCTTTCATGCTTGTCTGCAGAAGGAAGAATTGAAGGGAGCAGCAGAAACTGTTGAGAAGGAGGAGGAATTGAAAAGTTGTGATTGACATCTTCTGCTGTATGCTTGCGAGCACAGATGGTAACCCTATGGTTCAGCATAGCCAATGCCTTCATGGAATTGGAAACAATATTCTAGGAGAGGTATCTGAAGTGTTAACTGTTGTAAAAGATGTTTAATCTAAATAAAACTCAGTGTCACTTTACCCTTCTTATAGAATCTTGAAGTGCCCTCTGCTAGAAACCCTATCATCAAAGGCATGAACTGAGGCACACATTTGGACAAAACCAAAAAGATCAATGTACTGAAGTATAGGTGAGTTAAGGTGAGTATAGGTGAGTTAAGGTGGGTTTAATATGCAATAAAGCTGTGTTATCTTTGCTGCCTGTATGCATTAGTCTATGTTTGTTAACATTTATTAAGGAGCTGTGTAAGGTATTAATATATGTTAATGTTTTTACATGCTATTTACAGCAAAATCCTCAAATCCCCGGGAAGGGTACGCAGTTTGAAACAATGAATGAAATTGCCTTCCTCAGGGATCCTTAAGAAACAGAAATTGAAGACATAAATGGAACTGATTTGAAGGAAAATAAAATAAAAATAAAACTATACAAATAATAAAATGAAAATAGGATTGGAAGTGAATTTTGTAAGGCGATGATACAGTAAAACAAAAATGAAAATGTATGATCTATATGTACATCATTGTTTAATTCATTTTTGCATGCGCATTTGGATGCCTCTCCAATCAGTCTTTGCATTCTATTATAATTGTTTTATTATTTATATTTGTTGTTTATATATAATTTTAGTTCACATCCTAGTTTTCAACATAAGCAGAACATTATGTTTGTGGTTTTATCAAATATGATCACAGTATGTGCTGAAAACATATCATTTCTATGTTTCCTTGTTTTTACATGAGCAGAACACTGTGCATGTGGTTTTAACAACATGACCATTTGGGGTGTATTGATAATGTATGTTCTACACGTACATCATTATTGTTTAATGCTTTCTTGATGTTACCAATCATCTCTAATTTGGTATTATTTATTAATTTTAAATTTTAAAAATAGTTTTAATGGCTGTTTGCTCGATGTACCTGAGAACACACTTTATATATGGATTACCTTACATCGGGCTTTATTCTACAATCCGCTTTTACAAGATTTTAGATCCATACCAAACGCAAAGGCAAAACTTCAATTCCAACATAGTCTCCTAATTGCCATCCATCATGTCTTTTATGGGAATCATTTTAAGATCCCAAACCAAAATACAAACAATTTGAACTTAGAACTCTGTTAAAATGTACAGTGCTGCATACGCCTTTCAGCGCTTTAGAAATAATAAATAGTAATAGTAGTAGTAGTAGTAGTGTTGCCACCCATCAAAAAAAATTTTTTTACAGTCTTCCTTCATATCATTTGACGTAAAGTTTAAGCAAGCCAGTATTTCATTTCACATATGATTTATCAATATGTTTTTGATAAAATAAATCACTTCAGGTTTCATTTTATATCCCATCCGTTCTTATAAAGAAAACATTTCAAACTATACTCCAAACAATCGTTCTTTTTCACACAGGGGAATTGCATGTCACATACATCATTCTCTCATACGTCACCAAACCCAGCCATTCTTTTCAGGATCGGTACATGTCTACATCATCAATTCTAGCCTCTTTTAGTTGTTTCATGATTGGCACATGTCAGCACAGCACAAGTTAATAAGGAAGCCCTCAGCTCATGTCACATTTCTACTGGTTTTCTGACAGTTGTGTTCGACAACTCGGACACTTCAGCAGGTTAAAAGTGAGTAACGCTGGATGTCTTTTTCATATAACAACACGTTTACTTTAGTGGTTTTAAATTGAGTAACTCTGGTAATTTTTCTTGTGTAATTTTTTTCATATATAAATACTTTTGGTCTTGCAAAATCGGCTGCTTACAATGCCCCTTCATATGCATATAAAATCTTGTTTCTGTTTTCAAGTTAACACTGGAAACTACTGCTTGAGACAGGTCAGTTGAAATTTACAGGCTTTAAAAAAAATTAAGTAGCGTACAAACTCATGGCATGCATTACTCATTATGGGCCCGTTATCACATGCTGTTACCAGTTTCTTCAGGACAGCATGCCGTGCTTCACAAGGTTTCTTTTGATCTTCAAGGATCCATAGACTACTTCTGCTGCAGTCACGTGGTTCAATCATGGCTTTAAAATTGCCACTTTTTCAACACACAAACTAAGGTGGTTTATTCATTTGGTTCAGAGTTGCATCTAGCTCACAGCTTTTAATCATGTTTTTAATTATTACTTTTGTTTCCTTTCATTTTTTTGTTTTTACTGTATGATTGTCTTACAAAATTCACTTCCAATCCAATTTTCATTTTATTATTTGTATAGTTTTATTTTCCATCAAATCAGTTCCATTTATGCCTTCAATTTCTGTTTCTCAAGGACCCCTGAGGAAAGCAATTCTATTGCAGAAACACGGCCCACCCAGGGTCTAGTTCAGTTTTTTCTGAGAATATGGTATGACTTTGTATTGCTCGACACAGACTGTTGTCATGATTGTAATAAATATCACATTTTAAAATTCACATCCTGGTGTCTCCAGGAACTGGTTCCACTCTTTGTGACTTTTTACATGCTATTTACACATTAACGCATTAGTAAATCTAGGTTTTAATATGAGCTTGTTTTTTATATTGAACTTTTTCAATAAAGTGATGCAACTTACCTGTATAATCTGTGCAGCAAGCTCTGGTGTACCATGTTTCAGGTCATGTCCATTTATAGATAGGACTCGATCATTGCTGCAGAGTCTACCATCTTGAGCAGCCAAGCCTCCTTCCAAGAGGTCCAAGATAAAAACCCCAGGCTCATCTGTCCTACGAACTAACTTAATGCCAAGCTGTTCATTGGAATTCCTTTTAAGCAGAGCAATATGAAAGCTTTCATCTCTAAGAGAACCACTGTCAGTCTGCTGATGTGTTCGACCACCAAAACGTCTCTCTCTGAGAACAGTAAGATGCAGCACAGTGCATGGTTTGGAAAGAACAGCTCTGGCATAATTATGTGATGCATTACTGATATCAGAGTTATTAACCTATAAATAAGAGTAAAAATGATTAATCAAACAAATGTTTCAGGAATGTGTTATTCATCTTTATTGTACGTTTAGGAGGAAAAGGATACTTCCCTTTTTTTTTCCAAAAACACTTTTATTTTAAGTGAATACTCTAGAATTAAATGAAAGCCCTGACTTCAGTTAGAATGAAAGAGTTGCTTGAAATGGCCACCATACTTAGATTCACAGGGGTCTTTATAATTAAAAAAAAAAAAAAAAAAATAATAATAATAACTTTATTTTTCTATACCGCCATAGTCAGGCGACTTCTAGGCGGTTTACATTATAAAGGGATGGGGTATTTAGCTGATTGAGAAATAGTGGATAGCTAGTTTTCTTTTAGTCACCAATTAAGGTAAAGAGTAAGAGGAGAGGGTTTGAACAAGAAAGAGACCAGGAAGAACTATCAGTTTGGTTGGGGGGGGGGCATGATTTATGTCAGGAAGGGGTCCAGAGGCTTGCTCTGATGTTGGAAAGGGTGCTAAAGGTAATTTCTCTTTGTCTGGAATAGAGGTGAAGGGGTATCTAGTGTTTGTTGGTGTAGAGGAATAAGATCTGCATCTCATTTTGATTGAGAGGACTGGGTGATTAGCCATTTTCTAAGGACCGAACATTTCCTCCCCCTCATGTTAAATGTTAGTGTGCTGGCCCTGCCGAGATGTTAACATGTTACACCAACCCACGTGGAAATGCTAAATTTATCCGAGATGGATTACAACTTGACTAAATTTAGCACTTGCTACAAAATAACTGCTTATAACTTATAACTGCTTATAGCTTATAACTGTTTTATCACCCTATATGAAGATTTTGTATCCATATGCCTGCTATGTTTAGTGTACAAGCAGATTACTAATTTAATATAAGCTCACCAGTCAATGAGATACTATAGTAGTTGGCATACACTGCTAGCAGCTTTTAGTAATTCAATGCATATATTTGGTCTTCTTCCTTTGTCACAAGTCAGTTTTGTTTTTTTTTAACAAATAGTATTAAATCAATCACACAAAGGCATCTGTAGACGAGGGATGCCTTGCAATAAAAAAGGGAAAGATAATGGCAATATAACTACCTACAGGATGACAAATTTTGTAAAACAAGTTTATTTTACATTTATAGGAAGTCCATCCAAAATTAAATGAGAAAGCTGCAGTAGAGGTTCTTACTAGAGAATGACATGGGGAAATAAAATTTGTCTCCGTCTCCGCCCCATCACCCTGAGCTCAGTCCCTGTCCCATCCCCGCAAACCATCTGATCCCATCTGCAAAAACCATCTCCCTTCTGTGTTCCTATTTTCCCCATTTCCAATATCTCCCCTCTATATCTTTATACTCCCTTCTGTGTCCGGCATTGCCCCCCTGTGTCCATATACATAAGAACATAAGAATTGCCGCTGCTGGGTCAGACCAGTGGTCCATCGTGCCTAGCAGTCCGCTCATGCGGTGGCCCTTAGGTCAAAGACCAGTGCCCTAACTGAGACTAGCCTTACCTGCGTACGTTCCGGTTCAGCAGGAACTTGGGTGTTTTCCCTTATAACAGCCTTTGGAAGAGCATTCCTGTTTTCTACCACTCTCTAGGTGAGGAAGAACTTCCTTACGTTTGTACGGAATCTATCCCCTTTTAGAGAGTGCCCTCTCGTTCTCTCTACCTTGGAAAGGGTGAACAACCTGTCCTTATCTACTAAGTCTATTCCCTTCATTATCTTGAATGTTTCGATCATGTCCCCTCTCAGTCTCCTCTTTTCAAGGGAGAAGAGGTCCAGTTTCTCTAATCTCTCACTGTACGGCAACTCCTCCAGCACCTTAACCAATTTAGTCGCTCTTCTCTGGACCCTTTCGAGTATTACTGTGTCCTTCTTCATGTACGGCGACCAGTGCTGGACGCAGTATTCCAGGTGAGGGCGTACCATGGCCCGGTACAGCGGCATAATAACCTTCTCCGATCTGTTTGTGATCCCCTTCTTAATCATTACTAGCATTATGTTCACCCTTTTTGCTGCTGGTATGCATTGCGCGGACGGCTTCATTGACTTGTCGACCAGTACTCCCAAGTCTCTTTCCTGTGGAGTCTCTCCAAGTACTGCACCGGACATCCTATATTCATGTATAAGATTTATGTCACCGATATGCATCACCTTACATTTATCCACGTTAAACCTCATTTGTCATGTTGTGGCCCATTTCTCAAGTGTGTTTAAGTTACGTTGCAGATCTTCGCAATCCTCCTGCATCTTCACTACTCTGAATAACTTCGTATTGTTTGCAAATTTAATCACCTCACTTGTCGTATCAATTTCCAGGTCATTTATAAATATGTTGAAGAGCACGGGTCCAAGTACCGAACCCTGCAGCACTCCACTCGTGACGCTTTTCTAGTCCCAAGTATTGTCCATTTACCCCCAATCTCTGTTTCCTATCCGCGATCCAGTTTTTAATCCACGTGAGTATTTCACCCTCGATTCCATGGCTCACAATTTTTTAAAGTAGTCGTTCATGCAGAACCTTGTTGAACGTCTTCTGAAAATCCAGATATACAATGTCAACTGGGTCACCCTTATCTATCTGCCTGTTTACTCCCTCGAAGAAGTGCAGTAAGTTCGTCAAGCAAGATCTTCCTTTGCTGAAGCCGTGCTGGCTGGTCCTCATCAGATTGTGTCCATCAAGGTGATCAATGATGTGGTCCTATATCAGCACCTCTACCATCTTTCCTGGTACCGAAGTCAGACTCATTGGTCTGTAGTTTCCCGGATCTCCCCTCGAACCTTTCTTAAAGATCAGCGTAACACTTGCCACTTTTCAGTCTTCCTGAATACTTCCCAATTTGATCGACAGATTGGCTATTGTTCAAATATATTTTATTAAGCTCAAGAAAACAGCAAACAGGAAACCAATCGAATACAAACAAGCTCAGCTTTTTAGAATACAGAAAATCCCCCCCATCCCAACACAACCCACCCCAAAATAAATAACCTCCCCCCCAAGGGTCCTCCTTCCAAATACATCACAACCAGAGAAAGATTTACAAAAAGCAATTTAAATAGGCAGAGCAATAAATAACAAGATACAAAAATTCAACAGTTCAGCAAGCGGCTTCGGGCCAACGGGGTCATCGTTGCCCAGAAGGGTTCCCAAGTGTGTTGAAAGACCCAGCCAGGGAGAGAAGAAAGGTCTAACACATCTCTCCGTTCCCACATCAAGAGAGTAATCATTCGACAGCGCCAAAGAGAGTAATCAGGAACCGTATCCTCAAGCCAATTCAGCAAGATACATTTCAAAGCCACCAAGACAGTCCATTTAAGGAAAGTTGCAGCACCCTCACACGAGGGAAAGTGAGGAACAATTCCAAACAATAATAAAGGGGAGCGATGAATGGTAATTTTCCAGATACGCTCGACAGATTGGCTATTAGTTGAAGTAGTTCAGCTATAGGCCATTTCAGTTCCTTGATTACCCTCGGATGGATGCCATCCGGTCTCGGGGATTTATCATTGTTAAGCCTATCAATCTGTCTGCATACCTCTTCTAGACTGACTGTCAACCCTGTCAGTTTCCCGTGTTTGTTTCCTGCATATAGCCTGTTGGCTTCCGGTATGTTGTGTATATCCTCTTCAGTAAATACAGACACAAAAAATGTGTTCAGTTTGTCGGCAATGGCTTTGTCCTCCTTTAGCACTCCTTTTATTCCATGGTCATCCAACATCCCCACCATTTCCTTCGCGGGTCGTTTCCCCTTAATATATCAAAAGAACGGCTTGAAATTTTTTGCTTCCTTGGCTATTTTTTCTTCGTAGTCTCTTTTGGTCCCTTACTGCCTTATGGCGCCTGCTTTGATGTTGTTTGTGCTTTTTCCAGTTTTCGTCCATTTTTGACCTTTTCCATTCCTTAAACGAAGTCTTCTTGTCTCTGATCGCTTCCTTCACCGCTACAGTGAGCCACGTCGGTTCCTTGTTCTTTTTCTTCTTGAATTCCTTGTTGATACACGGTATATATAGATTTTGCGCCTAGGTGACTTTGTCCTTAAAAAGGGACCATGTTTGCTCTAGTGTTTTTACAGTGCTTATCCTCTTCTTAATCTTGTTCCCCACCACGAGACTCATCCCTTCGTAATTCCCTTTTCGGAAGTTCAGTGCCGTGGCCATCGTTCTGGATCGATGTTTTGCCCGTGTCCAGGTTGAAGTGGATCATATTGTAATCACTGCTTCCCAGCGTCCCTTCTACTTCTACACCTTACGCTGATCCTCGTAGTTCATTTAGAATTAAGTCCAGAATTGCATTTCCTCTCGAATTTTCCTTGACAAGTTGTTACAGGATGCAATCACCTACAGCATCCTGGAACTTGGTCTCCATACTGCAGCCAGAGGTGCTTAGTTTCCAGTCTATCCCCAGATAACTGAAGTCACCCATGATAACTGTGTTGCCTCCCTTGCAGTTGCGTTTAATCTCATCTGTCATTTTTCTATCAATTTCTTTGGACTGCCCTGAGGGTCGGTAGTAGATGCCAGTCTTCGTTTCCGTTCCATTTGTTCCCGGAATTTTGACCCATAGAGACTCTACCTTTATTTTCGTTTCCGGTGTGTTCTCTCCAGTAGACTCAATTCCTTCTTTGACGTATAGGGCAATACCACCAACTTTTTGACCTACTCTGTCTCTGTGGTATAGCTTGTATCCCGGTAGCACAGTGTCCCAGATGTTTTCCTCGTTCCACCATGTTTCTGTGATGCCAATGATGTCAAGGTTATCTTTTTGTGCCATAGCTTCCAATTCCCCCATCTTATTCCTTATGCTCCTTGTGTTCGTGTACATACACTTGAGTTTGCGGCCTCTTACTTTCTTGCATTTCCTTCCCTCTTGTGTCCCTTTCGATTCGTCAGGATTTCTGTCTTGCCTATAGTCCGGCGAGTCTTTCCAGCTATCTTCCTGCACGGTATCCTCTGGGTATACCGGTTCCCGAATCATCGACTCTTGGTCGACTGTCGGCTTTCCCCTTCTTCCTAGTTTAAAAACATCTCAATTTCTCTCTTGATGTTGCTTGCAAGTAGCCTCGTTCTGTCTCTGCTGAGGTGGAGTCCATCCTTCCTGAATAGCTTGCTCTTCCCCCAGAACGTCGTCCTGTTGCACACGAAGTGGAATCCTTCTTCCTCACACCAGCACCTCATCCATGTGTTGACTGCTAGCAGCTCTGTCTGCCTCTTCTCGTCAGCCCTGGGTACCGGCAGGATCTCTAAGAATGCTACCCTCGGCATTCTGGTCTTCAGCTTCCCTCCTAGCATCCAGATATGGTCCTTTAGTCCTTCCCTGCTGTAGTTCCTGTTGCTTACGTTGTTTGTCATGCTCAAGTGGCTCACCACTGCCGTATCTTCATCTTCCACTCTGTCGATGATCCTGTCGATGTGGCTCACTATATCTTCTTCCTTGGCTCCTGATAGGCAGGTCACCAGCCGATCCTGTCTTCCTCTCGTTATGGGGCTGTCGACTTGTCTGATGATGGAGTCATCCACGACGATTGCTGTCCTCTCTATATTCTCTTGCCTCTCTAGCTGCAGGTCGGTATCCCTGGTGTATGACCATCTCTCAGGCCATAGGTCCGTGTCTTCTGTGCACTTCCATCTTCCCTCATCCTGGTGTTGGCTTGCACCAGACTTGTCTTCTTTGTGGTTGTCCTCCAGGTGATCCTTACTCACTGTAGGTGTATCTTGGTAGCTCCGCTGTTGATGATTTTCCACGGCCTCCTTGTATGCCTGTTCAATGAACTTCTCTAACTCCCTGACTTCTTCCTCAACGGTTTCCTCTGTCATGAAGTTTTCTGACTCTCTGTCCTCCTCTTCCACTGCTCGAAGTGCTTCTAGTTCCAGTATTCTGCTCTCCAGGATTCTGACTTGCTTCTTCAGCTCTCCAGTTCCTCGCATCAAGTGCATACATAAGACAGCCTCCCAGAGGGGAGATAGTCATACATATGGCAAACGGTGCAGAAAACTGGGTGGCTCAACATCCTGCTTCTGTCTGCTGCATCCATTGCTGTCTGCTTGACCAGTCTGTCTTCTCCTTGTGTAGGAATCTGTATAGCGTCCTCGGTGTTACTGTGAAGTTCTTTTCTTGATTTTAAACCTGCTGCCCCTGTTGCTTGTGTGTCCTCTGTGTCTGCTGTGATTGCCCTCTGCTACTACTGTTTGTTTATCTACTGCTTGTCTGTCCTGATGCCCTTATGGTACTTGCCTGTGTAGGTGTCCTTCCTTAGTGTTTCTTCTTTGCTCGTCCCTTTTTAAGGCCCTTAAGGAGCTGTTGCTAAGGCGAGCACTTTTAACGCTCGTCTTCAACGTGCGCTGAACGGTTGAGTGCCGTTGGCCCCTCCCATTTTAAGGAGAAGCTCCGGTGGATGATGTCGGGGGTGGGCAGAGCTACCTTTTACCGATGCTCCTTGCTCTCTACTGCCTTCTCTTGCTCCTTCTTTCCCTCTCCTGTCACTCTGCTATTAGCTACTATAAAATGATCCAGTGTTTCAGAATGATTACATTGCTGGAGGCAATGCAAATTCAAAATTAAACAGCTAAAAGTGTTGAGTTAATCATTACTGTCCTTGCATACTTGATAATTTTCAGTTTTTCACTAGAAAACTAATTATGCATCTTATTTTTGGCTTGGTAGCAGAATCAATCAATACACCCCTCCAAAACCCAACTAAACACTACCCTAAGTCAGAAAATTAGATTCCATACTTGAAGAATTTGGTCTCCGGCTAAGAGTCTTCCATCTCGGGCAACAATTCCATCACGATATACTTCTTGAATGACAATATTGATCAGAGGAGTTTCATTGCCTCCTACTACACTAATTCCCAATTCAATATAAGGATTAGCTCGGTGAATGTCAATCACAGTGATCTCTCCTTCAGGTAAGGTAGATGGTTGCTGTGTGGCTGCCAAGCAAAAAAATATACAAGAAAAAGGGGACATAAATTCTTCCAAAAATTGGGACCACAAAGTTTAAATGTCCAAACAATAGATATATGTGAAGCTCCCCTATATTTGCATTATCACTGAAAATACGTATAATCTTGTTTTAAATCAATTCAACAAGAAAATGATATGCTCAGAGACCTGGAGACCATAGCAGAGGGATATTCCTCATCTACAGCCTCTCCATCCAATCATAACATATTTCTCTTAATATCTGACGTTCTTTAGTTGGTGAAATACCGTTAATATTTACATTAGTTCAAAAGAAAGTGGATCATTTATCTATTTGAAGGTTCTGAAGTGATGAATCACGTTTCACCTCTGCATCAGGGAATTTCACCGCTAAATGAAAATGGGTGTCACAAAGAATGGTAGCAGATCTTTCATAATTCTATGTGTCTGTTGTAACCCGCACTCTAAGGGCAATGTGTCCAGGACTGCGGGAACCAGGATTATGCCCTTGTGAGCCGCGGAAGGCTCCACAAGGAAGGAAAAAGCAAAGCAGTTTAGAATAAGGATTTTGCCCACAAGTCAGGTAAGTTTTCATGAAAACCAGGACTGGATTTATTTGAGTTGCCAAACAGTGAAACCAAAAACATAAATAATTTGTCAGGACTTTTCACCAAGCAATCCAGTCTTCAAAACCTCGAGCTTCAATATCACACACAATAAAGTTTCAAAGTTCTTTCAAAAAGAAAAACTAACAAAAAGAAAACAGTCTCTTCCCTTTGGTAGTAAACTTGGATTATGGTCAGTGACACAGCACTGCACTCCTTCAGCAATTGAAAATGCTAACCAGGTGGTGTGCTCCACGTGTTGTAATATTGCTACAAAATAGAGCCCTCTATCCCACCTCAAAACGTGGGGCTAAATCCCCCACCACACTGGCTGGATAAAGTGAAAACCAAAAGATTATCAAATGTCAGTTTTACAGTGTCACACTTCTGTGTTTCTCTGCTTCAGCTTTCAGCAGGGAAAAAACACCTCCTCAAAAGAAAAATAAACCAAAACAGTCCACTGTCCAAGGCAAAAGAAATTGAAATACTTTAGGCAGATCTTGTACTTGCCTTGGAGAGACACACTTCCATGGGTTGAACTGTTTGAACCTCTGGGCCTGGTTCTGATTCTAATTCCATGGCTTGTGGAACTTCAGAGAGGTCAGGAGTCATCTCAGTCCCAGCTTCAACAATCTCCATGCATTCTGGTGTTTGTTGGTCCTGCAGAGCTCTTAGTCCTGAGCTAGGTTGCCAGTACTTTCCTTGTGACTGTTCTCCTACTCTCCAGTTCTCCCTCTGCCTTTCCAACTGCTCAGACCTGAGATTAAGGAACTTGCAGCCCCGCCCAACCTTCCCAGGTGCATAGCATTTCCAGTCACAAGACCTGGGAAGTAGAGGGGGAGGGGAAGTCAGTAGCTCAACCCCTAAGCTCCCTCTGCTGGCTTTAGTAGGAATAGCAGGCAAAAAGGAAAACTGTTCTTTATCTTGAGCAGAATGGGCACTAACTGCTCCAGGCATAGGCCTTATACTAGGGCCAATCCTAGCAGGCCTACCTCGCATACCACACTGTCAAAAATGTGAAACCCCAGCTATGGTCTCCAGATCTCTGAGCATATCGTTTTCTTGTTGAATTGATTTAAAACAAGATTATATGTATTTTCAGTGACAATGCAAATACAAGGGAGTTTCACATATACTGTATCTATTGTTTGAAGTTAAAAAAATGTCAGTTTGTTTCCATTACAATGCCATTTCAACGTAGAAAACTAACAAGGATCAAATCTATACTACATGCAGTATTTAAGACAAAACCATTATAATAGAATATCTGATATCAGGAGTGCTTAACTAATGAAGTAAACATCTGGAGTTATTGAGCTTTCAGAGAGGAGAGGAGACAGGATATTTCTCTGTCTTCAAATGGCTTGTTGTTGCAGTCTCTTACAATCAAACATATATATATATATATATATATATATATATATATATATATATATATATATATATATATATATATATATATATATATGTATATATATATATATATATATATATATATATATATATATATATGATAGATAGATAGATAGATAGATATATAGAGAGAGATAGTCTAAGGTAAGTGTTTCTGACAGGAGAGGACATATTTCTCTCTGAGAGGAAAGCAGAGGACATATCTTAGACAAAATATTTCTCTGGATAAATATACATTATTTTGCTCTGAGCTTTGCTAATTTGGGGGATAAAAGCTAAATTGTAGGTTCCTTTATAAAGATAGTTTTAGATCTTAAAAGAGCAAGCTTTACTTAAGCTGGTTTCCATAGAGTTAAAAGCCTGCTATAGTTTTTAAACTTTCTGCTACAGAAAGTCTCTAGCAGGCAAGGTCTAGCTTAGTCTGCATTCCCTCACACCCCTAGCTCATTTCCTTTACTTACAATCTTAATTTAAACAGTCAATTATCCTATTTAGGACAACAAGTGATGGTGCAAAATACAATGGTCAAGTTGATTTTTGGGTTAAAGAAATATGACCATGTGACACCTTTTTATCGGGTGTTGCATTGGTTGCCAGTGGAGGCGCGTGTGAAATTTAAATTCAGTTGCTTTTGTTTTAAGGTTCTATTTGGTTTGATTCCCAAATATATAAATGAACTTTTCTCTTTTACAACTAATAGACATAAAAGAAGCTCACATTTGATTTTTGCTTTTCCGCTTGTTAAAGGATGCAAACTTAAAAAATATCATCAGAATCTTCTCTCATATCAAGCAGCAGCATGGTGCAAAGATTTAGATCAACTGCTCCTTTCTACTGAAATCTATGGGGAATTTAGAAAACATTTAAAAACACATTTATTTTTGAAGTACTTAGGTAGTTAATCTGTAAAATTTTATATTATGAAATTATTTGGTTTTTTTTAGGGTTTTAGCCATTGGTTCTTTACTCTCTAATCTTTTCTGCTTTTATTGTATTTTAAATGTATTTAAAATTATGTAAATTGCATAGAACTTCACAGTTTTGCGGTATATAAATAAACAAGTTATTATTATATTCTTATTAAATTTCATTACTTGCTAAGACTCAAACATACAAATTATCTTAAGGTTCTCTATACCAGTTTAACATACCCAGTACCTTAACAGAATTTAATTAAGAAGCTCAATAAGATGCAGGCAGTAGTCCAGCAAGAGGGGAGCTATCCAGTCTTTTGCATTGAGTGTCACATGTATGATTATCTCCCAGTTTCAAAGAGTTCCTGCAAGTCTGTTCCCTTGAGGCTAGAGTTGCAGACTTGGAGGAGCTGAGGGAAAAAGAGATACATAGAGGAGACCTACAGGGATGTTCTCCAGTCTGGCAGCCCCTGTGCTGCCTTGGAAGGAGGTCTCCTAAAAGGAGATCATCATCCTGGTGATGCAGGAAATGATCCTGTAGCCAGGACCTGCCCACCAAGAGATGCAGATGCAATATCCTCTGGCACCAAGGATCTATCTCCAGGGACTTCAGCCCAGAAGGGTGGAGTTAGGACAGTGGGAGATCCAATCATTAGGCACGTAAATAGCTGGGTGGCTGGTGGGTGAGGATTGCCTGGTCACTTGCTACCAGGTGCAAAGGTGGCAGACCTCACATGTCACTTAGATATTAGATAGTGCTGGGGAGGAGCCAGTTGTCTTGGTACATGTAGGTACTAATGACATAGGAAAATATGGGAGGAAGGTTATTGAAGCCAAATTTAGGCTCTTGGGTAGAAAGCTGAAATCCAGATCCTCCAGGGTAGCATTTTCAGAAATGTCCCGTTGCACACACAGGACCCAAGAGGCAGGCAAAGTCTCAATGCGTGGTTGAGACAATGGTGCAAGGTTGAGGGATTTAGGTTTGTTACAAACTGGGCTACCTTCTGGGAAAGGGGAGGCCTATTCCAAAAGGATGGACTCCACCTTAACCGGGATAGAACCAGGCTGCTGGCACTTAACGTTTAAAAAGGAAATAGAGCAGCTTTTAAACTAAGATTGGGGGGAACAGGGGATGTTGACAGTCACCCAGGAGCAGATGGTTTGGTGTGAAGCATCCTTGAAGGATACTGTTAAATCAGAATATTTAGAGAATACAAATAGAGAGGTTTCAAAAATTGTGAAAGAAAGCCAAGAATGCTTAAGAGGGAAACAGAGTAAAGATGTCAAGGTAACCCTGTCATCTTCTCAGCAGCCTGTAGATACAATTTGAAGTGTTTGTATACAAATGCTAGAAGCCTAGAAAATAAAGTAGGAGAGTTAGAGTATATACAACTGAATGATGAGGTAAGATATAATAGGAATCTCAGAGACCTGGTGAAAGGAGGACAATCAATGGGACACTATTACCCGAGTACAAATTATATTGCAATGATATAGCAGATCAAATAGGGGGGGGGGGGATTCTGCTACATGTTATACATGTTAAAGAGGGAATTGAATCAAATCAAATAAACATTCTGCATGACACAGATAGCAATGTGGAATCCATATGGATAGAAATTCCATGTGTGAAGGGAAGGAATATACGGGTAGGGTTATACTACTGTCCCCCAGGACAGAATGAGCAGACAAATGAAGAAATGTTTTCAGAGACTAGGAAAGCTGGCAAATTGGGCAACAGTATAATAATGGACGATTTCAACTACATATAGAACAAAAAAAATTATATGCTAGGCATGAAATTCAGGCAAGCTCAATTATGCAAAACCCTTATTGATCAAAATAGAGGAGCACCCATACAAAAATTGGAGAAAAAATGAACCTCAGTTAAAGGGCTTCCTGGGTCCTCAAAAAAACTCCAATATGGTGCTACAACTCCAAAATAGCTTTACTTTCAATCGTATATAGTCCAATATTAAATGTTTCAGTAAGGGTCAAATCCTAGCAGACTGAAATAGTTTACAAAAATGTGCTGACAATCCAAACACATCCAAGCACCATCACTGCTTACTGCAAAACAAAACAAACAAAAAAAAGAGGTACTTGGCTTCACACTCGGGCTCCAGCGATATTACTGCTTAGCTGTTGACCTCCTCCGATTACGAGTGGCCAGTCCCCTTCAAAATCCAACAGCGAATATGTACGACTACCTCCCCTTGGGAAGGCGGGAGTACATATGCAGTCGGTGTCAGGAACTGGAAAGCCTGAGGATGGAGGTCGGCAGATTGAGGGTCAGGGTCCAGGAACTGGAGGGACTGGAGGGACTGCGCAACACAGAGGAGACGAGCTGGTCAACCAAGGACACAGACGGAGCAGGCCCCATTGTGGACCAGGTGAGGGACCTCGAGAGATTCATCGAGGAGGCCTATAGGAGGAAGGTGGAGGAACAGGACCAGCAGCTGCACAGACAGATGTCGGCAGACGAGACCCAGGATCCACAAGGCGACACCGGGGAAGGACCTAGCGGAGGAACCACGCAAGAGGAGGAGACCATGACTCACCGGGACCCCGAGGGAGAGACACCGCACTACACCGAGGACACGGACCTGAGACAGAGGAGGTTGCTGAGGAAAGGGAAGTCTGCTATTGTGGTGGGAGACTCGATCTTGAGAGAGGTTGATAGTCACGTAGCTGAGGAAGGGAGGACCGGCTGGTGACTTGTCTCCCAGGGGCCAAGACACGAGACGTCACTGATAGGATCGAGAGGATCCTGGATGGAGCAGAGACAGAGGAGACTGCGGTGATAATCCACGTCGGAACAAATGATGTGAGCCGTAGGAACTTCAGCATGGCCACACTGACTGACCAGTTCAGGGTCCTGGGACGAAAGCTGAAGCGGAGTACCCGGAGGATAGCATTCTCAGAGATCCTGCCTGTACCGAGAGCAGATGCAAAGAGGCAGGCAGACCTCCAGGCTGTGAATGCTTGGTTGAGGAGATGGTGCCAGGAGGAGGGCTTCCACTTTGTGAGGAACTGGACGTCCTTCTGGGGAAAGAGAAAGCTCTACCGGCGGGACGGCCTGCACCTGAGCACAGCGGGAACTAGGCTACTGGCAGCCAATGTGAGGAAGGAGATCGAGAGGGCTTTAAACTGAGGAGAGGGGGAAAGCCGACAGCTGATCTGATGTTGACGCTTCGGACAACAGTATCCAGAACAGATGCTGAACGGGCTGACTGCAAGGAGGAAGTAGAGAGACCGGTGGATCTTATGATCAGACAGCGAGGGAAACATCAGATAAAGGGAGCTTGCTGGGAGGAGACTAAGGGGCATGGAGACACAAGGGGACTGGGTGGCACGAGGGCGAAAGCTGAGGGCAATATAGGGGTGCCACAAGGCGAGGGGGATCAAACGGAGGCTCAAGGGATGATAGCCCAGGAGGGGGCCGGTAGGGCTAGAAAACCCAGAGGAAAAGCGGGGAAGTGGGGTGGCGGGAATGTGGGGAAACCGAAAGCTACGAGGGTAAAGGCTGAGGGCAAAGCAGAAGCACAGGGAACAGGAGAACTGCCCGAAGTTCAAGGGGAGGCGGCCCAGGTAAATACAGAGGTGGAGGAAAAACAACGGGACCTGCGGTGCTTGTACGCAAATGCAAGAAGCCTCATGGCCAAGATGGGTGAACTAGAGGTCGTGGCCAAGGGGGAAGACCTGGATATAATTGGAATTACAGAAACATGGTGGATAGAGGAGAATCAATGGGATGTGGAGCTGCCGGGGTACAAGCTCTACAGGAGGGACAGGACCCACAAGAAGGGGGGAGGCATAGCACTATATATAAAGGACTCTATCTACTCGGTCGGGATGGATATGGCAAAGAAGGCAGAGGGGCTGGAATCGCTATGGGTCAAATTGCCGGGAAACAAGGGTGCAGGCATAAATCTGGGGCTGTACTATAGCCCACCTGGTACGCCGGAAGGAGTCGGACACGACTTGGAAGCTGAACTGAGACAAGAATGCAGGACTGGAAGTGTAACAGTGATGGGGGACTTCAACTACCCGAGGATTGACTGGAGCATGGGTCACTCCAACTGCACTAGGGAAACAGGATTTGTAGAAGCTGTGAGGGACTGCTTCATGGAGCAACTAGTCAGTGAACCGACGTGAGGGAGTGCTACTCGACCTCATCCTAAACGGATTAGGGGGGCCTGCAAGAGGGGTAGAAGTGGGAGGACCACTAGGCAACAGTGACCACAACGCGATCAGATTCACATTAGAAAGGGGGACACCCACAGTAAGGAGGACCGCAACAACTGCGCTCAACTTCAGGAAAGGGAACTATGTTGCTATGAGGGAAATGGTGGTGAGAAAGCTCAGAAACATCCTTAGGATGGAGACTGTAGGAAGCGCCTGGACCCTATTCAGGGACACCCTGCAGGAAGCACAAAGAATGTACGTCCCCAGTTTCAGGAAAGGCGGCAAGAACAAGCGGTCAAAGGACCCGGTTTGGATCTCAACAGAAGTAAAGAGGGCAATAAATGACAAAAAAGTATCGTTCTGGAGATGGAAAAAGGACCCAACGGAGGAAAATCACCAGGCGCACAGGAAATGCCAAAAGGAATGCCACCGAGAGGTTAGAAAAGCAAAAGGGAAATACGAAGAGGGGCTGGCCAGGGAGGCGAAAAACTTCAAGGCATTCTTCAGTTACGTAAAGGGGAAGCGACCAGCGAGAGAGGAGGTGGGGCCGTTGGACGATGGGGATAGGAAGGGAATGATTAAGGAGGATAAACAGGTAGCTGAGAGGTTGAACACGTTCTTCTCGTTGGTTTTCACGAGAGAAGACACATCTAATATACCGGACTCAGAGGAGCTCATGAGTGGGGAACAGGCTGAAAAATTGGAACACATAGAGATAAGTAAGGAGGATGTCCTCAAACAGATAGACAGGTTAAAATGCGGCAAATCGCTGGGCCCAGACGGGATCCACCCAAGGGTTCTAAAGGAACTAAGACAAGAAATAGCGGGCACAATCCAGCATGTTTGCAACCTATCCTTGAAAACTGGAGAGATACCAGAGGACTGGAAATTGGCGAATGTCACACCTATCTTCAAAAAGGGATCGAGGGGTGACCCCGGGAACTACAGGCCGGTGAGCCTGACTTCAATTATAGGGAAGATGGTGGAAGCTATGATCAAGGACAGTATTTGCGAGCACATCGAGAGAAATGGCCTACTGAGAACAAGCCAGCATGGATTCTGTAAGGGAAGGTCATGCTTAACGAACCTTCTGTACTTCTTCGAGGGAATAAGCAGTCGGGTGGACAATGGGGAACCTATAGACATCATTTACCTCGATTTTCAAAAGGCTTTCGACAAGGTGCCACATGAAAGGCTGCTTAGGAAGCTGTGGAACCACGGGGTGGGAGGGGATGTACACAGATGGATCGAGCACTGGTTGTCGGGTAGACTGCAGAGGGTCGGAGTGAAGGGCCAATATTCTGACTGGCGGGAAGTCACGAGCGGTGTGCCACAGGGTTCGGTGCTGGGGCCGTTACTCTTCAACATATTTATCAATGACCTGGAAAAGGAGGCAAAGTGCGAGGTTATAAAATTTGCAGATGATACCAAACTGTGCGGCAGAGTTAGGTCCAGGGAGGAGTGTGAGGATCTACAAAGGGACCTGGACAAACTGGAAGACTGGGCAAACAAATGGCAAATGCGCTTTAACGTGGAAAAATGCAAGGTCATGCATATAGGGAAAAATAACCCGTTGTTCAACTACAAATTGGGGGGGGGGGCATTGTTGGGAGACAGCAGTCTTGAGAGAGACTTGGGTGTGCTGGTGGATGCATCACTGAAGCCATCTGCACAGTGCGCAGCAGCCTCGAAAAAAGCCAACAGGATGCTGGGCATCATAAAGAGGGGCACAACAACCAGGACGCGGGAAGTCATCATGCCATTGTATATCGAGCGATGGTGCGTCCACATCTGGAATACTGCGTTCAATATTGGTCGCCGTACCTCAAGAAGGACATGGCAGTACTTGAGAGAGTCCAAAGGAGAGCAACGAAACTGGTAAGAGGGCTGGAACACTGCCCATACGCCGAGAGGTTGGATAGGCTGGGGCTCTTCTCTCTGGAAAAAAGGAGGCTCAGGGGAGATATGATAGAGACCTTCAAGATCATGAGGGGCATAGAGAGGGTGGATAGGGACAGATTCTTCAGGCTGAAGGGGACAACAGGTACGAGGGGGCATTCGGAGAAACTGAAGGGAGACAGGTTCAAAAAAAATGCAAGGAAGTTTTTTTTCACACAAAGTGTCGTGGACACTTGGAATGCGCTACCGGAGGAAGTGATCAGGCAGAGTACGGTACAGGGATTCAAACAGGGATTGGACGGATTTCTGAGGGATAAAGGGATCGTGGGATACTGAGAGAGGTGCTGGGATGTAACACAAGTATAGAAAGCTAACCAGGTAATAAGTATAGAAACCCAATCAGGTCGTGCATGTGCAAGACCGGAGGGTTAGGACTTCGATGGGAAGATAGGACTTCAATGAGAAACCAAGGTGGCAAGGGAGCCCCTTCTGGTGATTCAGACAGGTCGTGACCTGTTTGGGCCGCCACGGGAGCGGACTGCTGGGCAGGATGGACCTATGGTCTGACCCGGCGGAGGCATTGCTTATGTTCTTATGAATCCCCATTTCGCTATTAGAAAGCTGCGTCAGGGGTAAAAGGGAAAACTTTGACCAACGCTGCTGCGAGCTAACAGACCCGCACAAATTTCAAAGTAGTCAAAATGGCGCTTGAACTTCCAGACATTTGAATGAAAAGGAAAGCTCTCCCCTACACAGATGTCTTCCAAGGAGAGAGGCTATTCACACAGAAACTTCCGGCTCCTGGGGCACAGGTCACATAAATGTGGCAAAACTAAACTTTCTGAGGCTGCGCAGGGTCTGCAGCCTGATGAATGGAATTACCAACCATGCCGAGCCCCGAAAACCATGAAAGTCGCACAGCTGGGCTAGCTGAGCCCTCCCAACATGACACATGGTGCAAAAACACTCTAAAAGCGCCAAAATTGCACAATTGCTAAAAATCCAAGATGGCCACCGTCACAAAATTTGCACAAAATTGCGATATTTTTCACATTTTCCAAACTTTATAAATGGTAATTTTAGGATTTCTCAGGAGGGGGAACAATCAGAAACACTCAAAACTCTACTTTTCACATGTCCCCCATTGTCTCTCACAGGGTATCATCCTGTGTACTCACTGTGACCTGACAGGATCAGTTAGAAGTGCTGGAAGCCTGAATTCAGCTCTCACGTAGGAGCTGGAGGAGAATATTCACTGCCACAAAGCTGGGAATGTTCCTACAAAGCTGATCTTTGGGCTGCCATTCAGACTCCAATGTCTGACTATACCTCCACCCTCGCGGACCATCGGATACGCACTGGAACGGGTGGAGGTGCGTCGATGCAACTGGTACCCTGCAAGACACCGCTGAGCTTCCTAAGGGTGCCTAACAGCCTGCGCTAGACCCCTGATTAACAGAAGGTGAGACCACCTCAAGGATGGCCCTGAGCAGTCTGGCCAACAGGTACCCACAAAGGGATTGGCTTGTCAACTACAGACTAAAGTCTGTGAATTCTCAAGTAGGCAGAGCTTTAAAATTGTTCCAAGCACTAAATTATCTGAAAAGGTGAAGAAATTACATAGAATTAAAACAAAATTGAGAGAGCAGAAATACACAACAGCATCCATGCGTGCAGAAGGAAAAAACTGTAAAGGGCGCTAAACTGATCAGTGAAGTACTATAGAGGCAGAGTGAAAAATCCGAAGTGGATTCCTTCTGCAACCATGCGGCTAAAAGGAAATAGCCCTGTCTAGAATATCTCACCTATTGCACTGGAAATAGTGGTGTGCCGCAGGGATCTGTACGGGGACCAGTGCTATTTAACTTATTTATAAATGATTTGGAAATTGGAACTACAAGTGAGGTGATTAAATATGCAGATGACACTAAACTGTTCAAAGTTGTTAAAATGCATGCAGACTATGAAAAATTGCAGGAAGACCTTAGGAAATCGGAAGACTGGGCGTCAAGTGGCAGATGAAATTTAATGTGGACAAATGTAAAGTGATGCACATTGGGAAGAATAATCCAAATCATAGTTACCGGATGCTAGGGTCCACCTTGGGGGTCAGTTCTCAAGACAAAGATCTCGGTGTCATCGTAGACAATATGCTGAAACCTTCAGCTCAATATTCGGCGGCAGCCATGAAAGCAAAAAAGATGCTAGGAATTATAAGAAAAGGGATGGTAAACAAGACTAAGAATGTTATAATGCCTCTGTTTCGTTCTGTTCTTCTTATCTAAAAGGGTTCAAAGAAGAGTCACCAAGATAATAAAAGGTATGGAACTCCTCTCGTATGAGGAAAGACTAAAGAGATTAAGACTCTTCAGCTTGGAAAAGACAGCTGAAGGAGATATGATTGAACTCTACAAAATCCCGAGTGGTGTAGAATGGGAACAATGGATCGATCTTTTACTGCATCAAGTTTTACAAAGTCTAAGGGGACACTTGAAGTTACAGAGTAATACTTTTAAAATCAATAGGAGGAAATATTTTTTCACTCAGAGAACAGTTAGGCTCTGGAACACGTTGCCAGAGAATGTGGTAAGAGTTAATGTAGCTGGTTTTTTAAAACTTTGGTTAAGTTCCTGGATGAAAAGTCCATAGTCTACTGTTGAGACAGACATGTCTGCTGCAGTGAGGACGCCGTCGAAAGTTTCCTCTAACTATGCCGAAAAGACGGGGAAGGAACGTCGGAGGAGCCTCCCGGCAACCCTTAACTCCAGCGGTTACCATTGATGATTTTCTCCGACGCCTACAACGGGAGCAAGAAGAGTCGGGTGCCAGCTCGCTGGGGACGCCGGCGGAGAGTAGCGCGGTGGTGAGATCCCCTGGGCTCGATGTCACTCTCAGCCCCGACGTCAAAGTGTTCCCTCTAAGCTGAGCAGGTGTCCTCCAGCTGCATTGCTACCACTAGGGGGTGGAATATTTTCAGTCGCTAAGGACAGGTATGTTCCCTGGAGTCCTGCAGAACTTGCCTGTCCCTCACAATTGAAAAATGTGACAGTAAAACAGCACCCTCTATTGGTGAGACTGTGGGTGGAGGACTCCTGCTCAGCTTAGAGGGAACAGTGGCATGCCACCCCTTCAACCGACGCCGCAAGCAGCTAGCTCTCCACGGGACCAGAATGCACCCGAGGAGGTAGCTTCTTCTTCGTTCCCAGAGGCTAGCATGGAGGGCTTGCCGAATACAACAACTCAGAGTGACATGCTCTCTCTGCAAGGACTTGCGACCGGGACAACAGAGGCTGGGGGAATACAAAACGCCACTGAGGTAAAGCTAATTTCAGAACATTTAGATACTACAACATTACAACTTTTTTCACCTACAAAACCCCCTAAAGTCACACTTGATGCATTATGGGACTTGGTAGTGAATTTGGGGAATTCTTTAAATCCTCAAATAAAAAGTTTGGACAAAGAATTAAAAGAACAAAAAGAAGAAATAAATATCTTAAAGCAGGATATTTCTCAACTAAAAATAGAGTCACGAAATACAAGTAAGGAGCTAATGTTTTTGAAACAAAATCAAGATTTGTTGGTTAAAGATAATATAATACTCAGGAGGAAGTTGGAAGCTCAGGAGAATAATGGTCGAATTAATAATTTGAGATTTATAAATTTTCCAAAGATCTTGTCAACTTCTCCTAGAGAAATGGTGAAAAGGTATTTTATGGAAATATTGGAAATTCCTGAAAGCTCCTTACCTCCTCTTACAAGAGTGTATTACCTTCCTGCCAAACCCCAATCCAAAAAAGAAGGAAAAATTGAGGAACCCCGGGAGAGATCATTGGACATTTCCGCAATACTGGAACAATCGGATAGAGAATTGGCTGTTCCAGCCACTCTCTTGTTGTCTGTTGCTTTGGCTCCAGACAAGGATTGGATATTAAAACTTTTCTTTAAAAATAGGTCCAAAGACTTCCTGGGACATCATATTCAGATTTTCCCCGATGTCTCCAGAGAGACTCAAAAAAGAAGGAAAGAATTTCTACTTCTAAAACCTGGAGTGACTCAAATAGGGGGTATTTTCTTTCTGAGATATCCATGTAAATGTGTGGTTAGATATTTATCATTGAAGTATATTTTTACAGAACCGTCTCAACTGATTAGTTTTCTCTCAGCGAAACGTCTTGAAAAAGGAATAACAGCGCCCATGGAAGGTTAGCTCCCCGCACTGTAGTAAGACATGGATTTTCTTTTAATTAATTTGATTTATATTTGTCCTACTCTTTAAATCTTGGATCCAATATATGGAGGACTAGTGTGTGATCAGCTAGATCATTATTACTTTATTTATCTATTTTTATTTTCAACTGAATTATGATTGTGGTATATCTTAATTTTGGAAATTTAGTTCAGTATGTTGTTTGATCTCACTTTACTGTACAAGATGTATATGCTTGGTAATACTGTAAAATTCTATAAATAAATAAAATAAAATAAAAAATTTGGTTAAGTTCCTGGATGAAAAGTCCATAGTCTACTGTTGAGACAGACATGGGGGAAGCCACTGCTTGCCCTGGGTCAGTGGCATGGAATGCTGCTACTATTTGGGTTTTTGCCATATACTTGTGACTTGGATTCACCTCAGTGAAGACGGAATACTGGATAAATGAGCCATTAGTCTGAGCCAGTAAATTTACACAGAAATATTAGGCATTACTCTAATGCTGTGGCTTCAACTTCTTGGGAGTTACTCTTGTAAAATGATTATGTTCTGATTATTTCACCAAAATGTTTGTTTACCTCATGTAAAATGCAATGAAGAAATACCAGGCTGGAGACTTTTAGCCAGTCCTGTTTTTAATTAAACCCAAAATAATATGGGATCAGAATTCCTATTCCTGTCTACTGAAATTAGTGTTCCAAGCATTATAATGCACTAGGATGCAGAAATCCAGGACTGTCCTAAGATCTCCAGCCTGGTACTGAGTAACCTGGCATTTCTGTGTTTTTCTTTTTAAAGATGTGTAGCAAAGAAAAGCTATGGGAATGAGAATCCCACGGGGTTCCCCCTGGGGTCACAGGGATCCCGTAGGGATGCCCCCTTAAGTCACAGGGATCCTTTGAGGACCCCCTTCATGGTTGCGGGGATCCTATATGGACCCTCCTCGTGGTCATGGGGATCCCGCAAGGTTGGAGGTAGCTCAAGTGGCTTGAATACCTTGGTGCACCTCCTTTTCCTGCCCTCCATCTGCACTCGCTCCTCTATAAAGCAGCGTGCAGCACTCCCAGCACGTCACCCGTAGCCGACCTGGAAGCCTTCCCTCCATCAGAGCTGACGTCAGAGGAAAGGCTTCGGGTCAGCAATGTATAGCGTGCAGGGCCTGTGTCCCTGCAAAGAAGTACAGCTAAAAGGCAGGAAGGTGGCAATCAACCTGGACGGCTCCAATACAATCTTGCAGGAGGGGGACAGAAAAGGAGGTAGGTAGCAGTGGTGCATGTTGGACCAAGAAAGGGAGAGAGGGGGTATGAACTTAGAATAAAGGAGGAAGTGCCCAACCTAGGACACAAAATAGGAAAGGTGCTGCCTGCATCAACTCTCACTATAGCTGAACATACAGGTTTCTGTCTCTCACAAGTCTGAAGTTCTTCTGGGGCTTGTCTCTTCAGGCTGCCTTTTACACAGATCTCCTGGGCCTGGAACTCTCGACCTCAATAAGAGGGGGAGAAAGAGGAGAGGGGGAGAGTTGGACCTGGAGGTATATAGGTAGATAGGGAAGGGGAAAGAGTACACTGGACATGCAGGCAGGAGAAAGGAAGATATGGGTGGGGTGGGGCTCGGAGGCCTGGTCCCTCCTCCTTTGTACCCGGGCATCCTCCAAAGCTGTGGTACCTTTCAATGAACTGAGCATGCTTGGGGAGTGCAGGCATCGGAAGTTGGAAGCATCCCGTTGATCTCTGTGTTTTTCAGACAGTAGCTTTGGCAGTGATTTCTTCAACTGGTGGGGCTTCAGCATTCCCACCAGCAAAGGTATGATACCCAATGTGGGGAGGAGGGGGAGGAAATGCAAGCCCCATCCCATGAATTGCTAGCTAAGCCCCACCACTAATCGGGTGATTCAAATGTTTAACTATGTGATTAATCAAAATCAAAACTTTTAATTGAAATGTGGCCCTACTATGCTTACATTGGCAAATCAACATAACCACCGACTTGAATATAGTATTAGCTTTATATGTGTGTTCTACTCTTTTCAGGGTCACTACTATGCATGCATGTACAGTGGCGTACCCAGTTATGGAACTGCCCCAAAATGTGCTCTCTTACAGATGCTTAGAGATATATATACCAGAAACAGTATTTTAACTATTGTTTTTTAGTACTGACACTTTGTTGAGAAAGAGAACTTCTTAACATTAGATAATACAATAAATATGGAATAGAAAGGTAGAAAAATCTTACTGTTTCCAACTGTTGTCTCCTCCAGAGCTGTATTGATAAGACCATTCTCATCTGTCCACAAAGGAAAAAATGTGGAAGATAAATCGTGTTCTATTGCCACTATTCCAGGTCTACCTTGATTTGTGTCTGATGATAGAGTAGGGTGATCTATTACATTGGACACAGTTTCATTCTCACCCTCTGCATCTTTGCTAGACCTTCTGTGGTCTAGTACAACTCTATGATGAGATGCTCCAGAACACCTGGAAATATCAGATTCTATTATTGTAATATACAAAACAAGAGCTATAGCTTACCAATATCAGTTCTTAAACCAAAATAACATTTTTGTTTAGGCTCAACACAAAGGGAGAAATTTTATAAATGGGCACCTCCGTTTAGGCACCCTGAGGTTATATAATTGGAACCTATTCTATAGATGAACCTAGGCACCTCAGTTCTGTAGAATATAAGCATAACCTGGTATCAGAATACCCAATATGAAGGCACCTGCATTTGTGCTAGCCATAGCGTTGGAGTATAGGCATCTAAATGTGGAAAGGATATACATAAATACAGTTTTTTTACCGTAACAGGACAGCAGGCAGATATTCTCACATGTGGGTGATGTCATCCATGGAGCCTGGTACCATGTTAAAAGTGAACTGTCACTTTACGTTTTAAGAAACTTTGTGACTGCCTTAACCACGCCCTGATGTCAGCTCACAGTTCCTCAGTTCCATAAGCAAGCTAAGAAACCAACCAGGAAAGGTGGGAGGGATGTGAGAATATTTTATTTATTCATTTAAGCATTTGTAGCCGGCACATCAAATGTCTATGCGGATAACACCATTACATATATAATATCTGCCTGCTATCCCCAGATAACACCTGCTACAGTAAGTAACTGTGCTTTATCCTAGGACAAGCAAGCAGCATATTTTCACATCTGGGACTCTCTAACTTACTGAAATGGGATGGAGGGGGAGTGGGCCATTTAAGAAAATAAATTCTGTAATACTGCTTGGCCGAAACGGCTATCACATCTGGAATAGGATTCTGGATTCTAGAGGTGGGAATTGAGGACCAAGTAGCTTCTTTGCAAATTTCATCAATTGGAATGTAAGAAGCTATTGATGCTGCCATAGCTTGGACTTTGTGTGCTGTTACATGACCCTTGAGCTGCAGCCCAGCCTGAGCATAGCAGAAAGAAATATATGCCGCTAGCCATGTGGAAATAGTTCTATTGGTTACATCTTGCCCAATGTGTTAGAATAAAAGAGATGAACAGTTGAGGTGAAGACCTGTGTGGCTTAGTATGCTGTATGTAGTAAGTCAAGGCACGTTTACAGTCAAACATATGAAAAGCTGTTTCTCCAGGATGAGCATGAGGCTTTGAGAAGAAAACTGGTAGCACAATGGATTTGTTGAGATGGAAGAAATTTAGGATGAGTGTGGATAACCACCTTAACATGATGAAATACTGTGAATGGTGGGTCAGACACCAATGCTTGGAGTTCACTCTCTTGATGGGCAGAAGTGGGAGAGATCAAGACCACCGCTTTCCAAGTAAGAAACCTGAGGTGAGTAGAAGCCATTGGTTCAAATGGTGGTTTCATCAAAGTGGCTAGGACTATATAAGATCCCAGACAACTGGAGGCAGCTTGAGTGGAGGTTTGGAACTGAAAAGTCCCTTCATAAAACCTGGAACAAGAGGATGAGAGGCCAGATTTATTGTTAATAGGAACATGGAAAGCACTAATAGCATTGAGGTGAACTCTAACCGAAGTGGTTTTTAGTTCAAAATTGGAAAGGTGACGAAGGTAATCCAATTCTGAGGATAGAGAAGATGGAACGTGTTGGTGGTGGAAGAGTACACCATGTATTGAAATGTGTCCACTTCTGTTGATAACATTGCTGAGTGGAAGGTTTTATGGAAGTAGCTATAATGGCTTGTACTGCATCAGAGAGATTAGGATCTGTTGAAGTTAGGCTGAGAGGTACCAAGCTGTGAGGTATAGCGATTGCAGATTGGGATGTAAAAGAGACCCTTGACTTTGAGTGAGCAGAGATAGAAGTAGAAGGGAGTACCAAGGTTGTCTGGGCCACTGAAGAGCTATCAGGATCATGGTGGCTGACTCTTAAGTTTGGCCAAGGTCTTGAGAATGAGAGGGATTGGTGGAAATGTATAAAAGGAACATGTCTGTCCAATCCAGGAGAAAGGTATCTGCTTCCAGACAGTGAGGAGAATAATGCCTGGAACAGAATTGAGGCAATTTGTCATTGTGGGGACAGGCAAACAGATCTGAGGAGTTCCCCATAGTGAAAAAATGTTGTGTAATATTTTGGAGTCGAGTTCATTCGTGTGGTTGAAGGAATCTGCTGAGTTTGTCGGCTACAGTGTTCTGTGATCCTTGAACATATATGGCCTTGAGAAATATGTTTTCATCAATCACCCAGTTCCAAATGTACTGTTTCTTGACAGAGGGAGAGAGCCCGTTCCTTATTTGTTGATGTAATACATTGCTGCTTGATTATCCGTTCGAACCAGGAGGACCTGATTGGAAAGACTGCTCTGAAAGGTTTGTAAAATTGCTCTCAGCTCTAATAGGTTGATGGGTAATGTTTTCTTTTGAGCAGACCAGCGGTCTTGTGTGAGAAGAGCATATATGGACGCGTCGTGTGGTGAGCATTTTCTGATATGGAGGGATGTGAAATAGTAGAGCCCTGGAAAGATTGGTTGGATCCATTCACCACTGAAGAGATTGACAATGAGGTAAGGTGATTGCAATCTTTTGAGAGAAAGGATCAAAAGCCTGATACCACTGAGATGCTAGGGTCCACTAAGCTGTTCTGAGATGAAGCGTTGCAAAGGGAATAACATGTACTGTGGATGCCATGTGTCCCAAGAGCCGAATCATCTGTCTGGCTGAAATGGTTTGTAGAAGAGAAACTTGCTTGCAAAGCTGAAGCAAAGTGTCCTGTCTTTGTTGAGGTAGGAAAACCTGTAGATGAACAGTGTCATGAAGGGTTCCTATGAATTACAGTTTTTGGGATGATTGAAGTTGAGACTTTGGAAAGTTGACTTCAAACCCTAGTTGTTGAAGAAATGTTATTGTCAACTGTGTAGTGGAAAGTACATCTTGAGGCGAGGCAGTTTTTATCAGCCAATCGTCTAGATTTGGAAATTCTTGAAACCCGTGAGTACGCAGGGTTGCTGCCATGACCACTAGGCACTTGGTGAATACTCTTGGAGAAGAAGCCAGGCTGAATGGCAGAACTTTGTAGTGGAAGTGTTGGTGAGCTACGCGAAAACGCAGAAACCTCCTATAAGGAGGGTGTATGTATATATGTGTGTAAGCCTCTGAGGTCCAGAGAGCATAGCCATTCGTTTCATTCTAGATGAGGGTATAGAGACTCTAGAGATAGCTTGCAAAACTTTTCTTTAACTAGATATTTGTTTAAGTCTCAGAGGTCGACAATTGGTTGAAGACCTCCCATCTTCTTTGGAATTAGAAAATAACCGGACTAGAACCCATGATTTTTCTGAGAAGGAGGAACTATTTCTATGGCATTTAGCTGAAACAAAACTTCAATTTCCTGAAGAAGGGATGTCTGTTGTGAAAGATGATTCTCTTGGAGGGTGATTTGGAGGTATTGTTATGCAATGGAGTGAGTAACCCTTCTTCATGACCCAAGAGTCTGTCGTGATGAGAGCCCAACGTCTATGATATAACTGTAGTCTACCTCATAGAAACATAGAGTATGACGGCAGAAAAGGGCCGAAGGCTCAACAAGTCTGCACATTCAAGAACCCTCCCTCCCAAGAGAGTCCATCTATTAAGCATTCCTCTTGAGCGACCCCACCAGTCTGTCCCTTCATCCCTTGAAATCGAGCGTGTTACTGGCCTCGACTACCTGACGTGGAAGACCATTCCATCGATCAATTACCCTTTCAGTGAAGAAGTATTTCCTGGTGTCCCCATGAAACTTCCCCCCCCCCCCCTGAGTTTTAGTGGATGCCCTCTTGTCGCCGTGGGACCCGTAGGAAAAAAGATTTCCTCCTTCACCTCAATGTGGCCCGTGATATATTTGAATGTTTCTATCATGTCCCACCTTTCTCTGCACTCTTCGAGAGAATATAAGCGTAGTCTGCTCAGACGTTCTTCATATGGGAGATCTTTAAGTCCTGAGACCATCCTAGTGGCCATTCGCTGAATCAACTCCATCCTCTTCACGTCCTTTATATAATGTGGCCTCCAAAACTGAACACAGTACTCCAGGTGAGGTCTTACCATGGATCTGTATAATGGTAGTATAACTTCAGGCTTTCGGCTGATAAAGCTCCTTCTGATGCAACCCAGCATCTGTCTTGCCTTTGTTGAAGCTTTCTCCACCTGGTTGGTTGCTTTCATATCTTCCCGGATGATTACTCCCAAGTCCCGTTCTGCTACAGTTCTTGTTAGGTTTTCACCATTCAGGGTGTATGTTCTGCATGGATTTCTGCTACCAAGTGCATCACCTTACATTTTTTGGCATTGAAATTCAGTTGCCAAGTATTGGACCATTGTTCCAGTAAAAGCAGGTCCTGCTTCATAGTGTCTGGCATTGTTGCGCTATCAGGTTCTGCTGCGTTGCCCACAACGTTGCAGAGTTTAGCATCATCGGCAAATAATGTAATTTTGCCACAAAGTTCCTGAGGCAGATCCCTTAAAAAGATATTAAATAGTATCGGGCCCAAAACCGAGCCCTGCGGCACTCCGCTGGTCACTTCCAATGTTTTTGAGGGAATACCTTTTACCATCACCCTTTGAAGTCTGCCGCTAAGCTAGTCTTCTACCCATGCAGTCAGTGTTGCTCCTAGGCTCATTGCATTCATCTTGTTCAATAACCCACGGTGTGGGACACTATCAAAGGCCTTGCTGAAGTCCAAATACACGATGTCCAGGGACTATCCCCCATCCAGTTTTTTTGTTACCCAGTCAAAGAAGCTTATCAAATTGGATTGACAAGATCTTCCCTTCGTAAAGCCATGCTGGTGTGGATCCTTTAATTTTTCGTCATCTATAATTGCGTCCAATCTGTTTTTTTATCAATGTTTCAATGAGTTTAGGGTTCTTTGACTGGGTAACAAAAAAACTGGACGGGGGAGAGTCCCTTGACATCGTGTACTTGGACTTCAGTAAAGCTTTTGATAGTGTTCCACACCGCAGGTTATTGAACAAAATGAACGCGATGGGACTAGGAGAAACGCTGACTGCATGGGTAGAGGATTGGCTCAGCGGCAGACTTCAAAGGGTGATGGTAAACGGTACTCTCTCAGAAACGTCAAGAGTAACCAGTGGAGTACCGCAGGGCTCAGTCTTGGGAGCGATGCTATTTAACATCTTTGTAAAAGATCTGACTCAAGGACTTTGAGGCAAAATTGCGTTATTTGCCGACGATGCTAAACTGTGTAACATTGTTGGCCGGGCAACAGAATCCAACTGCGCAACCGCGCAAAACACTATGGAACAAGACCTACTTTTACTAGAACAATGGACCAGTACTTGGCAACTAAATTTCAATGCCAAAAAATGTAAAGTAATGCATCTTGGTAGCGGGAATCCTTGCACTACATACACCTTAAATGGAGAAAAATTAACAAGAACTGAAGCAGAAAGAGACTTGGGAGTAATCATCCGTGTAGACATGAAGGCTGCAAATCAGGTGGAGAAAGCCTCAGCAAAGGCTAGACAAATGCTTGGCTGCATCAGAAGAAACTTTATCAGCTGAAAGCCCGAAGTTATAATGCCATTATACAGATCCATGGTGAGACCGCACCTGGAGTACTGCGTCCAGTTTTGGAGGCCACACTACCAAAAGGATGTGAATAGAATTGAGTCGGTTCAGAGAACGGCCACAAGGATGGTCTCAGGACTCAAAAATCTTCCATATGAAGATCGTCTGAGCAGGCTGCGCTTATAATCGCTTGAGGAGCACAGAGAAAGGGGGGACATGATAGAAACCTTCAAATACATAACGGGCCGCATCGAGGAGGAGGAAATCTTTACTCTTACGGGTTCCACGGTGACAAGAGGACATCCACTAAAACTTAGGGGAGGAAGATTTCAGGGGGACACCAGGAAATACTTATTTACCGAGAGGGTTATTGATAGATGGAATGGTCTTCTACGTCAGGTAGTCGAGGCCAATAGCACGCTAGACTTCAAGAGACGATGGGACAAGCAGATGGGGTCGCTACAGAGGTATAATAGAGGATAGTTTCTCGAGGGTGGGAGGGATCTTGATTGGGCAGACTTGTTGGGCCGCCGGCCCTTTTCTGCCGTCATATTCTATGTTTCTATATAGATGTGAGACTCACCAGTCTGTAATTTTCAGCCTCTGACCTGCATCCCTTTTTGTGGAGCGGAATAACGTTGGCAGTTTTCCAGTCCAAGGGGACTTTTCCCTTGCGTAGGGAAAGACTGAAAAGCTCAGCTAACGGTTCTGCCAGGACATCTCTCAATTCCCGAAGTATTCTGGAGTGTAGATTGTCCGGGCCCATAGCTTTGTTTACTTTTACCTTTAATAGCTCGTGGTAGACATTGCTCGTGGTAAATTCAAGATCCCGGAATGGGTCCTCCAAGCACTCCTTTGTCTGTAGCTGAGGTCCGGATCCTGGCGCTTTGCAGGTGAAGACCAAGCAGAAGTAGTTATTGAGAAGTTCTGCTTTGTCTGCGTCCGAGTCAACGAAGTTACCGTCAGGTTTCTTTAGGCACACAATACCGCTTGTGTTTTTTTCCTGTCGCTAACGTACTTAAAAAAGGATTTAGCCCCTTTTTTAACCTGTTTTGCTATATTTTCTTCCATCCGGAGTTTGGCCTCCCTGACTGCCGTTTTAATATTTCTAGAATTCGCCAGATAGTTTTCTTTAGCTTCCGGACGTTGTGATTGTTTGTATGTTACGAATGATTTTTTCTTTTGCTTTACTAGTTCTGAGATCTACGCAGATAACCACTGTGGTCTATTTTTCCTGCACTGTTTGCTCACGGTCTTTATGTATATGTTGCTTGCTTTTTGAAGGGTTGGTTTCAGAGCCGACCATAGTACCTCCACACTGTCCATCGCGCTTTGGTTTTGCAGCTCTTTGTAGACAAAGTCCCACATGCACTGAAAGTTAGTTCCTTTAAAGTTTAAGACCTTAGTCGATGTATTTGACCTAGTGATTGCTTTCTTCAGGTGGAACCACACCGTGTTGTGGTCACTGGAGGGCAAAGTTTCTCTTATCGATACCTCTGTGACACTGTCTCCGTTGGTGAGTAGCACGTCCAGGATCGCCTGATCCCTGGTGGGTTCTAATACCATCTGTTTGAGGCATGCCCCTCGTATGGAAGTTAGTAGCCTCTTGCTGCTACTGGTCGTAGCGGAAAGTTTGTTCCAGTTCACATCAGGCATATTAAAGTCTCCCAACAGCACTGTGTCTCCTCGCAGTGTGATGGTCTCAATGTCCTCAATTAGTTCCTTGTCTGCATTGTCCTTTTGTCTTGGTGGTCTATACACAATGCCAAGATACAAGCTTTTGTTATTGCCCCTGGCAAGGTTCACCCAAAGAGATTCTGATGTCTGTGATTTTAGTAACTTTGATGTCCTCTCTAATGTATAGAGCTACTCCTCCTCCTGGTTTACTTTCTCTGTTGTGTCGGAGTAAGTTGTAACCTGGTATGACCATATCCCATGCGTGGGACTCGGAGAACTATGTTTCTGATATCGCCACCACATCAAGGTCAATGTTTCTCATTTCTGCTTCCAGTTCCAGAATTTTATTGCCCAAGCTTCGGGCATTAGCATACATGGCTGACCATTCTTTCTGTTTGCATGAAGTGTTCTCTGTCCGAGATAGTTTGTTCCCTTCTATCCTGCCTCTGTCCCCTTTCGTATACACATGATTAATTATCTTAGACTCTAGGGTGGAGTTTCCATCTCCCCCTGTGTCTTCTCCTTTATTGACATGGTTACTTACCTCAGATTCCAATATGGAATCTCTGTCCCTTGCACTTTCGCCCTCAGTGTTGACGCGAGATGTTTTGTTCCCCTCGATCATGCCTTTGTATCCCTTGGTGTAGCCTCTGTCCCCTCCAGTATTCACGTGATTACTTACCTCAGGCTCCAAGATAGAGTTACTTACCCTATTAATGTGAGAGTGGGTCCCCTCCCCCTGCTCACCTAGTTTAAAGCCTTCCAGAGCAGGTGAGCCAGGCGTCGTCCCGGAAGTTCTTCCCTCTTCTGGTTAAGTGAAGCCCGTCTGGTCCCTGCAGTCCCTAAAGTGCCTCTCCGTGGTCCAAGAAGCCAAAGTTCATTTCTCTGCACCATCGTCCTCTGGATCCGTTTTTCTCTAGCTCTTCCCTTGTCTCTTACTGGTAGGATGGAGGAGAAAACCACCTGCGCTTCCATCTCTGATAGGTTGGGAAGGGGCTGGGAGGGAGAATATGGTGGCCATGCTCCCTAGAAACACGTCAAAAAGACTGAGCTGGCTCCATCCCTGGCAATGTTCAAATATGGAGGCCCACTTTTTTGAAACTGCTTTCAACTCTTAACTCCCACTCACTGCTGTCAGATACCTATACTCACTATATCATTTCATCTACCATAATCTCCCCCAACCCTGTAATGTCCTGTCTAAATTAGATTGTAAGCTCTTCTGAACAGTGACTGTCTACTGTATGTTAAAATGTACAGTGCTGCGTATACCTTTCCAGCGCTATAGAAATAATAAATAGTAGTAGTAGTAGCAGCGGAAGTCTGGGTCTTTTGAGGTCGCTGGTGCTTTTATCTCTTCTGTAGTGGCGGTTTGGAAGAGGATGTTGTAGGGCAGGGGTGCCCACACTTTTTTGACTCACGAGCTACTTTTAAAATGATCAAGTCAAAATGATCTACCAACAATAAAATTAAAAAAAAACACAATGCACACTGTACGCATAGAATTGTTAATTATCATTCCTATTCTGGGGTTTTTTCAAAGAGGTCAAAGCAGATGACTCTATGCACTGTCACCTCAGTAACAACCATACAAAAATAGACAAATACCCACCCCCCTCCCTTTTTACTAAACCACAATAGCAGTTTTTAGTGCATGGAGCTGCGCTGAATGCCCAGCGCTGCTCTCAACGCTCATAGGCTCCCTGCGCTAAACAACACTATTGCGGTTTAGTAAAAGGGGACCATATTGTAAAATATAGACAGCAGATATAAATTCAGACACATTTTGATCACTAAATTTAAAATAAAATCATTTTTTCTACCTTGTCTGGTGATTTCATGAGTCTCTGGTTGCACTTTCTTCTTCTGACTGTGCATCCAATCTTTCTTTCAGCCTGTATGCTTCCTCTCCTTCACACCTCATTCCTTCCCCCAACTTTTTCTTCCTCTCTCCCTGACCTTTCTTTCTTTCTCTCTTCATGCCCCCTTTCTTTTTTTCTGTTTCTCTTCTTTCCTTCTGTCTCCCTGCCTGCCCCCTTTCTTTCTTTCTCCCTGCCCTTCCCCAAGCCACTGCCACTGTGCTGCCATCGGGGAACAGGACCCAAACCGCCACAAATGGATAACAGGCCCCAAAGCCGACGCAAGCTCTCCCTGCTTCGGGCCGACCAGCATTCCTCTCCTCGATGTCAATTCTGCCGTCGGAGAGGAAGTTCCGCCCAGCCAGGCAGCGATTGGCTGGCCCGAACTTCCTCTCCGACGGCAGAATTGATGTCGGGGAGAGGAAGACTGATCGGCCCGATAGATCACCAAGGCAAAGTGAGTACTGGGTGATCGACTCACTTTGCCTTGGCGAGCTACCCGTCGATCGCGATCGACCTATTGGGCACCCCTGTTGTAGGGTATCGTCTTTTATAAGATCAAGAAGCTAGTTTTGGAGCAAACTTAGATTGACTTTTAGTCTTTGATCTATTCAAAGAGATCCAATTTTGTTCATGCTGAGTCAGCTTTTAAGCAGCCTCTATTCTATCACCAAAATATTCTTCCCCAGGTTCCTCCCACCACTGGGCTTTCTACTACTGCACCAGCCCCCCTGTTAGGACTGGTCAGCCTGGTTACCCTACTCTGCTGCACTGGGGCCCCTGTTAGCATCGGTCAGCAGTGGCCTTCAGGGTTTTTTCAGCCTCCACATGCTGAGGAAAGTTAGATCCTATTTTCACCAAAAGCATTTCACCGTCCTTGTACAATCCATCATCCTATCCAAACTCGATTATTGTAACGCCATCTACTTAGGCCTAACGAAAAAAGTCTTCGCAGACTCCAGCTTATCCAGAACACTGCGGCTAAGCTGATTTTTGCTAAACGCAAATATGACCACTTCTCCCCTCTACTTACCAATCTTCACTGGCTCCCAGTACTTTCCAGAATTCATTTCAAATGCTCCTGCCTGGCTTTCAAGATCATTCACGGCATCCTTCCGCCCCTAATCCTTCTATCCTTCCTCGCCCCGACACCAACTACCACCAGATCTGCCCACAGACATAAACTATCCTTCCCCTCTCTACACGGCATCCTCCACGCAGGTAAACTGGGTAGATCCCTCCTCTCCAAAATCACCGGCCTCTGGAATGACCTCACTGTCCCGCTGCGGAACCTGGACTCCCTCCAACTATTCCGAAAACAACTGAAAACCTGGCTTTTCTCTAGCATATAATAATCTCTTATCCTGATTACATCCCCTCTTTTTATGCTTTGTAAACTCTTTCTCTTCTCTCTTCCCATATTTTTTAAACTCTGTAAACCATGTCGAGCTCCACTTCAGTGGAGAAGATGCGGTATATAAACCTAAGGCTTAGTTTAGTTTACCGGGAGTTAGGCCAGAGGCCAGCATTCCTCCTCCCAAGGGTTGCCCAGCTCCCAAAGAATCTTCTTGTCTTCTGAGCTCTTTGTACTGAGAGCTGTTTTTTTCAGTACCATAGTGAGTGGACAGCTCCCATCAGCATTTGCAGCTTATGCAAATTAGCTCTTCCCTCAGGCTCAATGAGCTCCACTGGCCAGTGACAGCTACTCCACCCTGTCTCAAGCACAAGAAAGTATATAGAGCAGTATTTTTCAACCTTTTTACACCCGTGGACCGGCAGAAATAAAAGAATTATTTTGTGGACTGGCAAACTACTAAGACTGAAATTTAAAATAAAACATTTCCGCCCCATCTCCGCAAGCTTGTTTTTAGTTTGAATTTAATCCGCCTTGAACTGCAAGATAATGGCGGAACAGAAATCACTAATGTAATGTAATGTACTGTAAGCTTGGTCCCCGCAAATCATCTGATCCCATCTGCACAAGCCTCAGTTATGATTTTATATTGAACATATTTTATTAAAGTATTAAAAGAAACAATATTCTGTACAATTGTCATTTTATAAATACAAATATACAGAGCAAGGGCCAACAAAACCCCTGTCTCCCCTTCCCTTCACATATCAGTGTTCCCTCTAAGCGGGCGGGTGTTGTGAGCAAACTTTTTTCACTGTGAGCTAAAAATATCGGGCACCAGCAAGTTATGAGCCAAATAAATATGTTGCTTTCTACCACAGAACTTCCTTACGTTTGTATGGAATCTATCCCCTTTCAACTTTAGAGAGTGCCCTCTCGTTCTCCCTGCCTTAGCTACTAAGTCTATTCCCTTCAGTACCTTGAATGTTTCTATCATGTCCCCTCTCAATCTCCTCTGCTCAAGGGAGAAGAGGCCCAGTTTCTCTAATCTTTCGCTGTACGGCAACTCCTCCAGCCCCTTAACCATTTTAGTTGCTCTTCTCTGGATCCTTTCGAGTAGTACCGTGTCCTTCTTAAAGTACCAGTGCTGGACGCAGTACTCCAGGTGAGGGCGTACCATGGCCCGGTACAGCAGCATGATAACCTTCTCTGTCTCTTCAGTCCAGCATCTGCCCCTTCCATTCACTGTCTGTCTTTCCCTGCCATCTCTCCTCCTGCCCCCCCCCACCCCCCAATTTGGTCTAGCATCCATCATCTTCCTTCTGTTCCCCTCATGGTCTGGCATCTCTATCCTTCCCTCCCCCCTGTGGTTTTTAGCATATCTCTCTTCTCATTTCCTCCACTCAGATCTGATCATTCTCTGCTCTCTCTTCCCTTTTCTTCTCTGGTCTTCCTTCTCTATTTTCTGCCTCCATCTAAATTAAATTCTTTCTTACTATTTAGTCCCGTTTCCCTCTTTTCACTGTGTCTACACACAGCTTGTCACCCCTTTCCCTCACCCCTCCATTATCTTACTATTTTCTTCCCCCTTTATTTATCTCCTCCTTCCATCCAGTATGTGTTCTTTCCCCACTTCCATTCAGCATCTGCTCTCCCTTCTCAACTGACATCCATCTGCCTTCTGCTCTCTCTCCCTTCTTCTCACTTCCATCATCTGTCCCCTTCTCTCTCTCTCTCATCTCCTCCATTCCATCATCTGCCCCTTCTCTCTCTCTCTCTCTCTCCCCCCCCCCCCAACTTCCATCATCTGCCCCCCTTCCCCTCACCTTTGTGGGTCACTTTCTTTCCCCTGAGGGTGGCTCATGTCACAGGGGAAGCTTTGGCCGAGCAGAACCGCTTGATTGACAGTGGAACTTACTTGATTGATGTCGATGCTGGGGCCCGTTGCCGTTTGAAGGAAAAAAAAAAAGGTGGAAAAAAGGAACCTGTAAAGGCGAGAGGAAGGGAAACCTCCAGGACAGCTGCTTTTTGCCCTCCTTCAGCGGCCCAAGAGTTCAGACCAGCAGCGGCAGCTCTGTATGCTTTTAACTTCGGCACAGAGCTGCCCCTAATCAATAGTTTAGCGCGGTTTCATGAGGCAGCCTCGGGGCCTTTGATAGCCGGCCCGCTTCGATGATGCGATGTGGGCCGGCCTAGCAAAGGCCCCGAGACTGCCTTATGAAACCGCGCTAAACTATTGATTAGGGGCAGCTCTGTGCCGAAGTTAAAAGCATACACAGCTGCCGCTGCTGGTCTGGAGGTGCGGAGACAAGGCAGGAGGCAAACGCGGTGGAAGGCAGGAGTCCCGGCGAAGGCAGGAGTCCCGGCACAGCGACTGCAACAGGAAGTTGCAAGTCAGCTGACGCCGGCCTTTCGTTGCGGCGGGGACCGAATCCTTCGCGGACCGGCAAGATTTTGTTTGCGGACCGGCGGTTGAAGAACTGTGCTCTACACTGTGTGCGCTGTGACGAGAAACTTGTGCGCTGCGAGGTAATATTTTGAGCGCCAGCGCACCCCAGCGCAGCTTAGCGGGAACAATCCCCTCTACTATCAAGAAAACTGAACAAGCCAAATTATTACAGAATGCTACACAGAAATATCATGCTAACAGAATACTGCAGTCACACATGACAGGAATAGTGTTAGGGGAGTTCCCCCTTGTCAGAGAGAGCCCTAAGCCAGCTGGAAGCTAAAGAAGCACTGCATGGACTTTGAAGTCCCCAGTTATGTTTCTAGCAGGATATATATTTCAAATCTGATATATTCTAATGACAAAATAGAAATAAAATTATTTTTTTTCTACCTTTTGTTGTCTCTGGTTTCTGCTTTTATCTTCTTTTCACTCTTTTCCTTCCAGCGTCTGCCGTCTCTTCAATCCAGCATCTGCCCGTTCCATTCACTGTCTGCCCCTTCCAGAAACTGTCTCCACCTGCCATCTCTCCTCTAGAACCCCCCCCCCCTTTTGGTCTGGCATCCATCATCTTCCCTCGGTTCCCTCATGGTCTGGCATCTTTCTCCTTTCACCTCTCTTTCCCTCCCCCTGTGGTTTTTAGCATCTCTCTCTTCTCATTTCCTCCACTCAGATCTGATATCTCTGTCTCCTTCCCTGTTCTTTGGCATCTCTCTCTCCTCTCTCTTTTCCCTTTCCTGCTCTGGTCTTCCTTCTTTATTTTCTGCCTCCATCTAAATTAAATTCTTTCTTACTATGCAGTCCTCAGTTCCCCTCTTTTCACTGTGTCTACCCACAGCATGCCATCCCTTTCCTTTACCCCTCCACTATCTCACTATCTTCTTCCCCATCCAGCATATGTCCCTTTTTCTTTATCCCTCCTTCCATCCATTATGTGTTCTTTCTCCACTTCCATTCAGCATTTGTTCTCCCTTCTCCCCACTTCCATCATCTGCCCCTTCTCTCTCTTTCCCCCCCCCACTTCCATCATCTGCCCCCTTCTCTCAATCTCTCCATCCACCACAGGCCCATCTCTCTCTCTTTTCTTTCTGATTTTGGCAACAAGATCGGCAAGCCCCCCCCCCCCCGATGACACTCTAAATCAGCAACGGGCCTCCTTCTCTTCACGGCATCAACAGCACTTCAAATCAGCAAAGCGGTGCATAGTCCAAAGCTTCCTTCTGACTCTAACTGCCTGTGCTGAAACAGGAAGCTGAGTCAGAGGGAAGCTTTGGGTTGAGCACCACGTTGACGATTTGAAGTGCTGTTGATGCCAGGGGGAAAAGGAGGCCCGTTGCCGAATTTGAGTGCCGTCGCGGGAGGGGGGGAGGCCTATTGCCAATCTTGAATTGCGTCGTGGGGGGGCCGCTGATGTCGCTCATCGCCATTGCAGCCCAGATGCAAGAACGGTGATATAGAGTATCTATTTGAGCTCGAGTGCGGGTGGCACCGGTTCTATAGCTTGAATATCCAGCAAGCATTGAACAGTGGCTTGAACCTTCAGTGCCTTGTCCAGCTGCCCCATGGGAAAGTCCACAAACCAGTCCATCAGAGGTTGGGCAAATTCCAGCTTGTAGCCTGACCGAATAATGTTCAAGACCCACTGGTGGAACAAAATGCAGACCCAGGCAGACAGGAACGCTGAGAGTCTGCCCCCTATCTGAAGGGGAGCATCCGTTGGCTTGTTATCATTGCACCTTTTTGGCATACAGGCAAAGGATGCAGAGGATGCAGGACAGGAGGCGGAATACTAGGGCCACCTGTAGCCTGGGCCAGGAGCCCTAGGAAAATTTCTGTGACGAGGCACTCGTATATGGTTAGGATTGGCAAAAGCTACAAAAATTAGAGTGACCAGAACCTCTAGAAGTCCAGGGTTTGCTGTCAGGCAGGGTCTTAGGGCGACGATCCGCCACAGAATTTGAGGTTGTTCAGGCCCTTGCCAAACAATAACTGCCCCTTAAAGGGAAGTCTAGTCAAAGTAGTCTTGGAAGTGAAATCACCAGTCCATTGTCCGATCCAGAAATAGAGCACACTGACACCTTTGCCAAACCCCACGTAAGGTCATACAATGCGTCAGCAACATAATCTGACCTAGCCAAAAGAAATTGAGGAGGAGGATCTACAACCTCATTCTCCAGCGTGTTTAGTCGAGACAGGCGCATGTGACGAAGGACGCCACTGAAGCAGCCTTTATGCCTAAAGCAGCTGATTCAAAAAGTCTCCAGAGGAACACATCTACACAACAGTCCTGCATATTTTTAAGCACCATACCACGTTCACTGGGTAGAGAGGTGCACTTAGTCACCTGCGCAACCAAAGAATCCATCCTAGGCTTACCCAGAAGCTGGTGGCACTCCTGTGCCAGAGGATACAAGTAAGCCATGGCCCTCACTATCTTAAGAGCACCTTCTGGAGAATCAAGTTGCTCTGAAATCAGAATGTTCATATCAGGGTGGCAGGGAAAGGTGAGACTGTGAGCGCACACCACAAAGCCAGGAAGAAGAAGTAGACGGAGACAGCTGAGTGACTAAATTCAACTCCTGCAAAGACTGTCACCACCTATGTTCTGGCCGAGCGGTTTTTGGTAGCTAGGCAGTGACCTGTAACTGACACTCCGGCGTGAGCCCCTTTGAAGTAGGGCCACCTTTCAAGCAGGATACCCCTAGGTTGTTGCCTGGGCTAAACGTGGTGTGTTCTTGCACAGAAAACTCCCCAGTCAGAATGGCTTCAGGGTTAAATCATAGCTTTTATTAGGCCACTGGCCTTGGCAACTTCAGGCAAGCCCGGTTTCACCAGTGACAAACTTTTTATACAAAACAGGCACTCCTTTAAATCAGACATCATATGGCATGCTCTGGACTTCATCAAAATAAATCCTAGAATTAACAGTCCTCTTCACCAGAGTATCCTAACTGAGAAGTGCATTTGCTATCAATCAAAAGTTCCTTCAGTTTAATGCAGTACAGCTAGTTCCCATCGGCTGTTACAATCGGGAACTGCATTCTCTCAACATTCATAAACCAGTCTTTAGCCAGCGTTTGGGTTCAGACTTTGAAGCTGGCAACTCTCGTAGCCTCTCCTTAGTTGCCATGGAGAGCAATGAGCACTCTGTAAGCCTGCACGGAGGCTTGTAACCTGACACCAGGCAAACACAGCCTGTCGTTCTGTACAGCGTTTCACTCAGCTATATGCAGGCTTGTATATCCCCAAAACATATAAGCTCTGGTGCCTTATTTGATCCTAACATCAGAAAAAGTGCTGACAGTTTTCATGAATATTACTTGGGTCATAACTTCTCCTTGTGAGCAGGGAATAGCAGAGAACCAGAAAGGAGCAGAAATCTTCCCCTCCTTAACCTCACAGCCCTAAGCAATCTCCATTGGCTCAGCATGAGTTACACACGGAGCATAGCCCTCATCAATTATCATAGGCTCAGGCACACAGTATGATAAAGGCAAGTTTCCAACCTGTTCCTCCTTCATGTCCCAGTCCCTTTCAGCAAGTAGCTCTGGCTGCTTCCAAGCTAGTTCAGCTTCATGCTGGGATTCTGGCTCCTGCTCTGCTCCTGTCCCGGGAAATCTGCTAGTTCCTTTCTGCCACTTCCTGCTGCCTCCCTAAGCTCATTACAGAGCCTCTGTTTAAGCTGTGGGAAGAAACCACTCCCCTTTAGCTGCAGAGGGGTAAGTTTTCTTCCCTCGGCTTGAATTGCTCTCAAGGCACCCTGCTGTGCTGCTTTCTGCTTCAAGTTTCAAGTTTAATAATAATTTGATTAATCGCTGAATCTAAATTCTAAGCGATGTACATGTTAAAAAAATTACAAAGTAAGGGGGATAATACAATAAAAAAAAAAAAAAAACTAAGACTAACAAGACTATTGACAAATTTGACAAAACTAGGAACATAAGGGAGGAGATGGGTAAGAATTACAATCTGTATAAAAGTTGAAGAAACAAATAAGGGGGATACATAAGGAAAGGGAAGATAAAAAAAATTACTTCAATAAAATTGTAGAAAGAAAGATAAAATTAGTTCAAAGACTAAATGATTAGTTTATAAAGGCATCTTTAAAGAGAAAACTCTTCAGTTTACCTTTAAATTTTTCTATATTGGGTTCTTCCCTTAAATGGATAGGGAGATAATTCTAAGTTTGGGGGGCCGTAACTGAAAAGATCAACTGTCGTCTAGTATTAATAATTTTAAGGGAAGGAATCGTTAGCGAATGCTGTTCAGCGGATCTTAATGTTCTATTGGAGGTGTAAGGAATTAATAACTTGTAGATAAAAGCCGGAGTTTTAGAAAGAAGAGATTTAAATGTAAGCAGACATATTTTATATGTTACCCGATGGGCAACTGGAAGCCAGTGGGCTTTCTTAAGAAGGGGTGTTACGTGATCGAACTTCTTAGCTTTGAAAATGAGCTTAATGGACGTATTTTGAATGATCTGTAGACGTTTGATTTCCTTTTGAGCTAATCCGTTGAACAGAGCATTACAATAGTCTATTTTGGAAATAACAAAGAGAGTGGATAAGAATATTAAGAGAATTAGCGCAAAGAAATTGAGAAACAGAACGAATTTGACGAAGCCTAAAAAAAGAGGATTTAACAATACTACTGATGTGGTCATGAAAAGAAAGTTTGTGATCAAAAATAATTTCTAGAATCTTGATGTTATATACTTGTTGCAACGGAAGACCCTTAATAGTAATCGGAAGGTTAAGTTTTAAATTATCCTTCCAGGGAAAAAGCATCACATTTGATTTATTGATATTCAGTGCTAGTCTATTATTATTCAGCCATTGATGTATTTTTTCAAGTTTCATATTAATTGATGGTATGTCCAAAGGGTTATTGGTGTCTAGTGGGTGTAAGAGTTGAATATCATCGGCATAGGCAAATACGTTAAAGCCGATGGATTGACACAGGGTCAGCAATGGGGCAAAAAAAATATTGAACAGAAGTGGAGACAGTATAGATCCTTGAGGAACACCATATGTTGTGGTGAAGCTATCAGAAATTTTGTTGTTGAATAACAGATGAAGTACAGTCGGAGAAATAAGATTGAAACCAAGATAAAACCTGGTCTGTGACGCCAATAGATTGGAGCCTGTTTAATAAAAGCTCATGATCGATCGTATCGAAGGCAGCCGAGAGATCTATAGAAATTAAAAGAACTGATTGGTGGTGATCTAAGCACCTGGAAAACAGCGAGGTAAAACTTTACTGCCTGGTTTCTGGACAGTCTCAGGGAAGTCACAGCTTTCCTGTTCTACTTCCATTTCTTCACTGTCCATAGGATAGTCAGCTGATCTACACCCCCGGGCTCTGACTTGGTCAGCCCTTCTGCATCGGGGCTTGTAATTCCTCCCATATTTCTCTGTGACAAGACTTTGGATGCAGGATTGTCACAAGACACTGCAATAAAATCTGGCAAAGCCGCAGACTTAAATAAATGCAGAGCTGTGGGATCATCCCCAGGTTCTAAAACCCCAGAGGGATCCGTAGATAAAGCATACTGTCCCTGATCACCAGTCCCGGGAAGCGCTGCACCTGAAAATAAGGTATCAGCAAGCTGGTCATCATCAGTAGGATCCCCCAGATTAGGATCAGGCAGCACAGGAAATGCGACAGACTGAGAGGACGACGTGTCCATAGAAGTTACATCACTAATAGATGCACAGGGGAAGAATGCCGGCTTTGAAACTCATTCCACAAGTTTCATAAATTCAGAGAAAGCTGCCAGCTCCTGGGACACAGAATCACCCTTTGATGACTTAACTTTGCGTGTCTTAGGATGCGGAGGGTCCACAGCCAGGCAGATGGAATTAGTAGCCATGCCAAGCCCTGAAAATAAAGACGACCGCCCCACAGGGCTAGTCGAATGTTTGGTCACCTGCTTCAACAGGGGAGAGGCTAAGCTAGATGCTGCCACCTATCCCAGGTGCACCGTGCATCACATGGTGCAAGAATTCTCTTGAGGCGCTAAATTTGCACAATCCTGGCAAGAATTCATATCAGGAGAGCCCAAGGACTCCTTTCCAATATGTTTTGAGGGAAAAATTGCAGTTTTGGAGAAGCAGGGAGCTTTTGAAAAAAAGATCGCTAAAAAATTCAAGATGGCCACCGTTATGAAATTTGCACCAAAATTGCAATATTTTTCTCACTTACCAAAGTTTAAAAATGGTGACTTTAGATTTTTTCAGGTGGAGAAACGCAGGGGGACATGCAGAAACCTTGAAACCCCCACTTTTCAGACCTCCCAGGCTGTGACAGCCTTTACTCACTGTGACCTGTTTGTGGAACTTTGCTGCAGCCTGCCTCAACTCTCTTACAGTAAGTAGCTGGATCAAACAATCACTGCCTCATGCTGGGAATGCCTCTGCAATGCTGATCTTTGGGCTGCCAGTCATACCCTATGCCTGATTGCACCTCCACCCCTGCGGACTGACAGATGTGCACTGAGATGGGCAGAGATGAGAAGACGCAGCCGGCACCCTGTGAGCCATTGCTGAGCCTCTTAAGGGCGCTTAACAGCTTGCACTCAACACCTACTTAACAGTAGGTGAGACAACTTCAGGAATAGCCTTGAGCACCAAAGAAATCTAAGCAGGCTGACTAGCCTGTCAGCTACAGACTGAAGTCTTTGTGTTCTCAATGCAGGCAAAGCAGAAGAAATGCTCCAAACACAAGAATCCTGAAGAAAAAAAAAAAAAAAAAAAGACTAAAAACACCAAAGAGAGAGCAGAATAAAAACACTCCTGCAAGCATGCATGCACAAGGAAAAAACGGTAGGTGGAATCATTGGGGTTAGGAGAGACACTAACTGCATGGGTCAATGATTGGCTGAGTGGCAGACTTCAGAGGGTGGTGGTTAATGGTACCCTCTCTAAAACATCGGAGGTGACCAGTGGAGTGCCGCAGGGCTCGGTCCTGAGTCCACTCCTTTTCAACATATTCATAGGGGATCTGACTCAAGGACTTCAAGGTAAAATAACACTATTCGCCGATGACGCCAAACTATGTAATATAGTAAGTGAATGCAGTTTACAGAATTATATGGCGCAGGACCTGCTTACATTGGAAAGTTGGTCCTCAACCTGGCAGCTAGGCTTCAATGCTAAGAAATGTAAGGTCATGCACCTCGGAAGCGGAAATCCATGCAGGACGTACTTCTTGAACGGAGAAACTTTAACTAGGACTTCAGCAGAACGAGATTTAGGAGTAATCATCAGTGCAGACATGAAAACTGCCAATCAAGTGGAGAATGCTTCATCTAAGGCAAGGCAGATATTGGGTTGTATCAATAGAAGTTTCGTCAGCCGAAAGCCTGAAGTCATAATGCCGTTGTACAGGGCCATGGTGAGACCTCATCTGGAGTACTGTGTGCAATTCTGGAGACCACATTACAGTAAAGATGTGCGCAGAATTGAATCGGTTCAACGGACGGCCACCAGGATGATCTCGGGGCTCAAGGGTCTTTCGTACGAAGAGAGACTGAACAAATTGCAGCTCTACACTCTCGAGGAACGTAGGGAGAGGGGAGACATGATCGAAACATTTAAGTACCTCACGGGACGTGTCAAAGTGGAAGATGATATTTTCTTTCTCAAGGGACCCTCGGCCACAAGAGGGCACCCGCTCAAACTCAGGGGCGGAAAATTTCATGGCGACACCAGAAAGTATTTCTTCACAGAGAGAGTGGTTGATCATTGGAACAAGCTTCCAGTGCAGGTGATCGAGGCAGACAGCGTGCCAGACTTTAAGAATAAATGGGATACCCATGTGGGATCCCTACGAGGGTCAAGATAAGGAAATTGGGTCATTAGGGCATAGACAGGGGGTGGGTAAGCAGAGTGGGCAGACTTGATGGGCTGTAGCCCTTTTCTGCCGTCATCTTCTATGTTTCTATGAACTAGAGAGCAGAGTGAAGTACAGCAGAGACACAGAGAAAAAATCCAGAGTGGATTCATGCTGCAGATGGCACGTGACCATGGGGACACTACCCATCTGTCTAGAATGTCTCACCTATTGCACTAGAATATCTATTATGAAAGTTGAGCAGCTATTTACAGATAGTATTTAGGCAGAATATCACCATTTATGCATGCATGTACGGGACTTGGATGTGATTGTATGTGATGGTGATGATCTTAAGGTGGTCAAACAGGTTTAAAAGGTGATGGCGAAAGCTAGAAGGATGCTAGGGTGCATAAGGAGAGGTATGGCCAGTAGGAAAAAGGAGGTATTGATGCCCCTGTATAAGACTTTGGTGAGATCTCATTTAGAACATTGTGTACAATTCTGGAGGTTGCATCTTCAAAAAGATATAAAAAGGTTGGAGTCAGTCTAGAGCAGTGGTCTCAAACTCAAACCCTTAGTGGGGCCACATTTTGGATTTGTAGGTACTTGGAGGGCCGCAGAACAAATCGTTAATGTCTTATTAAAGAAATGGCAACTTTGCATGAGGTAAAACTCTATATAGTTTATAAATCTTTCCTTTAACAGTTAAAGGAAAGATTTATAAACTATAAAGAGTTTTACCTTATGCAAAATTGTCATTAACTATTTTTTCTGCGGCCCTCCGAGTACCCAATTCTTTCTGCAGCCCTCACATTTAAAGTTTAATATCTTTCCTTTCTCAAAACTGACACATTTCAATCACTATATTGAAAATAAAATCATTTTCCTTACCTTTGTTGGCTTGTGACTTTATTTTTCTGTGCTTTTAACTATGTTTCCAGGGCCTTCTTGTCCTTTGACTGTTTTTCTCTCCGTCTTCACTTTCTGCCTTGCATCCATCTTTGGCATTAACTTAATATTCAATTTTTCTGCTTTCTTTTCAAAATCTACGTTTCCATGTCTTACTTTCCCTTCTATCTCTCTCTTCTTCCGTCCCTATTTCCATGGTCTGACATCTCTTTATTTCCTTTCTCTCCCTCCCTCCTTCCTTTCTTCCTTTCCCCTGGTCTGGCATCTGTCTCCTTCCCTCCCCCAACTTTTTATTTCTTTCACCCTGCTCCCTTCTTTCTTTCTCTCTCTCCATGCCCCCTTTCTTTCTCCATGCCCGCCCTTTCTTTCTTTCTCTCTCCATGCCCCTTTCTGAGTCCCATCTCCCTTCTTTCTTTCTATCTCCCTGTCCTCCCCTTTCTTTCTTTCTTTCTCCCTGCCCTCCCCCAAGCCACCACCATTGGGGAACAGGTCGCCACCGCCGCAATCGGGGAACAGGCCAGCGCTGAGGTCTTAGCTCTCCCTGCTTATCTTCCCCAGTGCAGGGCCGACCAATTCCCGCCACCCGACGTCAATTCTAACGTCAGAGAGGAAGTTCCGGGCCAGCCAGGCAGCGATTGGCTGGCCTGGAACTTCCTCCCCGACGTTAGAATTGACGTCGGGTGGCGAGAATTGGTCAGCTCCGAGCTGGGGAAGATAAGTAGGGAGAGCTAAGACCTCGGCGCTGGCCTGTTCCCCAATTATGGTGGCTTGGGGGAGGGCAGTGAGAAGGGAAGGGAAGCAATTGGGGACCTCTGCTTTAGGCGAGCAGCGAGCCATTTGCCGACATTCCCTCCAGAGAGACTTCTGCAAGTCCAATTATTTATTTATTTTTTATTTATTCAATTTTCTATACCGTTCTACCAGGGGAGCTCAGAACAGTTTACAAGCATTTATTCAGTTTTCCCTCTCTGTCCCGGTGAGCTCACAATCTGATTGTCCTCTCCACAATTGGAAAACTTGTGAAATGGAGAGGACAGATCACGGGCTGCAAAATAGTCCCTGGGGGGCTGCATGCGGCCTTACACGTGCCTAGAGGAAGGCTACTACAATGGTGTGTGGTCTTCACATTAAGGCCTAAAGATCTCAATCTGTATACTTTGGAGGAAAGGCGGGAGAAGGGAGATATGATACAGACGTTTAAATACCTATATGATATAAATGCGCATGAGTCGAGTCTCTTTCATTTGAAAGGAAGCTCTGGAATGAGAGGGCATAGGATGAAGATAAAAGGTGATAGGCTCAGGAGTAATCTAAGGAAATACTTTTTTTTACAGAGAGGGTGATGCGTGGAACAGTCTCCCAGAAGAGGTGGTAGAGACAGAGACTGTGTCTGAATTCAAGAAAGCCTGGGATAGGCACGAAGGATCTCTTAAGAGAAAGAGATAATGGTTACTGCAGATGGGCAGACTGGATGGGCCATTTGGCCTTTATCTGCTATCATGTTTCTATTACAAATGTAAGGCACGTGTAATTGGCTAATCTGGTCATTTCTATGCTACTTAACTTAACTAGGCTCTAGGCAGATCACAATCCATAAGAGTAGGACAGATCCCACTGAATTACAATAATTTGCAAGTAACAGATAATATAGATATGAGTGCATGATTTACATAACTGCCTACCTCCAATCCATGAAGGGTTGGTTGAAGGTCTGGATTCATAACTGCTTCTTAGGAGCAAAAGCAGTAGACTCCCGACGATTGCTGTCGCTGAGATCCACCGAACCGTGGTTTGGCATTCTGATAAGGTCTTTGGCCAGAGTAACCGCCCGAGGACTGGAAATAGTGCCCGAGGAATGAAAACTAGCAGCCCTGGTCTTCAGGGCTGGTAAAGACTTAGGTTTACAGTCCTGCACACTCATTAAGATCATCCAGACTCTTACTGAACAGCAATTGCCCTTTAAAGGGCAGCTTACTGAGGGCTGCCTTAGACAAGGAATCACTGGACCACTGTCTGATCCACAATATCCAAAGCGTCGATTTAGAGTAAGCTGACAGGCTTGCTCACCATTCTGAATAGTCACACAGGACACAGCCACATAGTCCATGCCAGAAACCAGAAAGCAATGATCTGTGAGCATCTTTGCAATGTCTGGATGGTCAGAAAAGGAGAAAGAATGCAGCCTAGTGCATGCCAGAAACCAGAAAGCAATGATCTGTGAGCATCTTTGCAATGTCTGGATGGTCAGAAAAGGAGAAAGAATGCAGCCTAGTGCATGCCAGAAACCAGAAAGCAATGATCTGTGAGCATCTTTGCAATGTCTGGATGGTCAGAAAAGGAGAAAGAATGCAGCCTAGTGCTAATCATAAGACAGCACTGTGCCGACAAGGGCAGGCTAGCCTCCAATTTCAACCACTGAAGGAAATCTGAAAGCATGTGGTTTAAACAGTCTGCACACCATGGGGACCTCTCCAAAATCCCGAGCACCTCCCAAATATGGATCCTGGAGATCCATAATTGCAGCCAAATCTCAGACTGTGGAGGTTCAAGTCTGAGCACTCAAAGGCACGGTCACATCATTACGATGATCCGAATTGTCTGTCTGCAGATCATCCCTCAGCTGCACTTGGCCCCTCTGCTGGGGACCCAGGTCCTGGAAAGGGGGAGACCCCCAACGCCAATAGCGATGCCATTTGAAACGGATTTGGCAAATTTTTCTTTGCCAAATAAGTTTGAAAGAGCATATTAATACATTATGAGGAAAATCCCAGATCCTGAGGGACGGGCACCTCCTTAAGAGTCTTTCTTGGAGCTCTTGAAGGATTTGCAGGCTTTAGGTTCGGAATTGCGACTGAGCTTCGCTGGGGATGCACTTGTGCTGTCCCCAGGCCCATTTTCGCCTTTTTGACTACCCACGGATGGCCTAAATAAGGGCCAGGGGAAGCCTAAAGCCAATGCCACTTCCCCCTCACCACAAGCCACATGGAACCCAGATCCTCACCCGTCAGCCATCCATCGCAAATGGAGCATGAATCGAAGTATCCTGCCCCAAGGAGTCCATCTGATGTTTTCTTGCAAAAACAAAGCTTGTAGTAAAAATAATAATAATAATGATAAAAAAATCTTTAAAATCAAATCTGGAAAATCCAAGATGGCTGCCACAGGAGCTTTTTTACTAATAAAACAGCCCGGGAAAACCACAACCACCCCTAAAATATAGTGATTTTAGGATTTTTGGTGTGGAGGACCTAGGGCTTACCTCCAAAACCCTTAAAACTTAAAAGCTGAGACCCTCCAAAATTGATCTCACAGACTGTCAACCTGATTGTGTGAGCTGCAAGATGGAAGCGACACACCGGGTAGAGGAACCCAGTTGGCCCCAATCCTGGATACACCTGCATGGAGCTATACAATCTGCACTCAAACCCATTAGTGGATGAATCTTGGGTGAGCAACACTCCCAAGGAAATGGTCCTTGAGTACTGATCTGTGAACGCAGGCTTTCCAGGCGGGTGCATTTCAACCCAGACAATCCCCTAGAAACAGACTTTTCCAGTAAAGTCTGCGATCTCTTGCAGCGAGAACTGACCCCATGGGAAAACCTCTGCAGCACGAGAACACAAAGCCGCAAAAATACTGAAGTTAGAGAAAAAATAAACACAAGCAGACAAGACTAGCTCCTACTATCTCACTTGTAAGAAGACAACTGGAAGTTAGAGGGTAGTCATGAGGTAAGAGGGAAGGTTCACAAACATGTAAATGAAGCTTCTTACAAGAGATTTCATGAGATGGGATACCTAATCCACATGTCCAGAAATGGAGTGGGATTGCACAAGGACCCACTGGATGTTCCTCAAATGGAGGTGAGCCATAGGAGTGATATGTACAGTGGGAACTATGTGGCCAAACCACATCTGCCGAGCTGTGATCTGCTGGTTGTTCTGAACTTGAATGCAATGACAATGTGGGCATCTGCCATGCCAGTGACTTAAGCTTGAATCATGTCTAGTAGGGTTTGTGGTAAACAGGCAACAGAAGAAGATGCCACCGCAGATCAATAAAAAGTCAAACCAGCAGAGAAGACGAAACAATCAAAACAGTCTATGGCGCAAACAGGTTTGTTGCAAAAGACTAGACACAATTTGTGTTTTGGTCGCTAGGCCTGCATCAGGAGTCTTATGAGTTGATAAATAAGCGAAGAAAGTACAGAATGTACAATACCTATGTCAGGCTGCTTATACTAATGTAAAAGCTGACTGATTGTTTCGTCTCCTCCGCTGTTTTGACTTAGTAGGGCTTTGTACTAGGAGTAGAACTTGGGTAATTGATAATGAATTTTAGCAGTTCCAATACATGAACAGTTCTCTCCACTGATCCTTGAGCACTTTTGACCAACCAATCCCCAAGTAGGGAAAGACACGCACCCCACAGTCCAAGTAGCAATGCTGCAACTATGGCAAGACACTTTGTAAGACCTCTAGGGGTGGACACAAGGCCAAATGGCAGAATCCAATACTGGATGTGATGCTTCCCTATTTGCAATCTGAGATACTTCTTGTGATTGTCTTTCTGAATCATGGGACGAAGGGTGCCCAGATAAATCTTGAATTTTTTTTTTTTAAATAAGAGCTTTTATTGAAAAGTGAAAAACAGAATCAAATGCAAACAAGGCTGATAAAGATTACAGCCAGGGAATAAAGAACACTACAACCAACAGCACACACAGTAAAACAGGCAAAAGAAAACAAAGTCCCACAGTGGCCATTCCATATCATTATCCCCCCTCCCAGGACAGATCCCATTACTCATACCCCATACAGGAAAATGGTCCATACCAACAAGAATAAAGGAATACCCCCCAACCACTCCCACAGACCAGCAACTCCCAAACACTGCACCCACCCCCAACCCTACTACTTAACCCTACAAAAAGCTCACACGGAAGTTCCGCCAAATATAAGCATACCCATGCTGTTTACCATGCTGAATAGCAATAAGTTGGTACAAAAGCTTCCAGTGTTGCAAACGCTGTTCCAACTGCCAAGTAAGGGGCACCAAACGGTTCCAGGTAGAGGCCAGCACCAACTGGGCTGCAGTGATAGCCAGCTTACAAAACAGGGATTCTCCCCATTCCAAATCCAGCTGATGCCAAAAGAGTAGGCACCAGTCAACAGGAACCGGCTTACCTAAAATCTGGGAGATGCGAATAAACACCCCAGTCCAAAAGCCCCGCACCCTCCCACAAGACCACCACATATGGAGATAGGTACCCACCTCCCCACAACCCCTCTAGCACAAACCCATCCCACCTCCTCGCCACTTAGCCAAGGCTTGAGGGGTGTAGTACTTTATAGCCATTTTCAACAATCAAGGCTGCTATAACCTCCCAAGCTTCCTGAGGAATAGCAGATTCCCAGTCCCCCTCCCAGGCTTTCATATAGGGCAACAAAGCAGCTCCTCGAACATTAAGGCACCTATAAAGTGCTGATAAGGTCCCCTTCTGGAGCACCGGCCCTAATAACAGTTCAAAATCTGGCACCAAGCATCTCCCCCAAGATCCCTGAAGTCTGTAAGTAATGAAGTACCTGCAATAGGGGAATAAATCCTGAGGAGAAAGACCATAGCGAGTCTGAAGTTCCCCAAAAGACCTTACCCGTTTCAAAACCAGATCACACAAGTGTCCCACACACACCAACTCCACAAATGCACAAACACCCCATCTCCCTGGCCGGGCACAAAATCCAGATTATGGTGCAGCGGGGTATACCACAAGTGACACCTCCCCAACAACAACACCTTCCGGACTGTTCTCCTTACCTTCAGAGAGGTTACCATGGACATCAGACCCCCCCCCATCCACCCTCACCCTCCCAGGCATCCATGGACGATGTAGCAATAGCACCCCCCCCCCCCCCCAAAATCCTGTTCGATCACCACCCACGGTTTCGGGTCCTGGGTCTGCCACTCCAGAAGAGCACATAGTTGATAAGCCTGATAGTATTTTAATATATTAGTGACCGCCAGACCCCCCTCCCGCCAACCCAAATAGAGAACCTTCCGGCCCACTCGCGGCCTATGTCCAGCCCAAATAAAGCGAAGAATACTCCGTTGCACCCCCTCCAAAACCCACTTACTAACCCACACCAGAAGCACTTGAAACAAAAACAAGAGACGAGAAGTACCATCATGTTCATATCTCCACCTGCCCAACCAGGAGAAATATTGCCCCCCCCCCCCCCGACCATCCAAATCTAGCCGAATGCGATGAAACAACGGGTGATAATTAAGATCGTAAACACTGACACCCGGCGGGCCAAAATATACCCCAGATATCTCAGGGGGTTCTTAACCCATCAAAAAGAGAAGCGCTGCCGAAAATACTCCACCCGATTGTTGGATAAATTCACATTAAGCAACTCAGATTTTCCTACATTAACCCAGAAATGATCCCAAATGACTCCAACTCCCTCAAGGAAGCCTCCGGATCCTCCACCGTAAATAGGAGATCATCAGCAAAGAGGGCCAGCTTGTATTACCCCCCCCCCTCCCCAGGCATAGCTATACACCGAATATCCCTATTTCCCTGCACCCATTGCACCAAGGGTTCCACCGTCAACGCGAAGAGAAGGGAAGAGAGAGGGCACCCCTGGCGTGTACCCCATGCCAAAGAAAAAGTTTCAGAGTAACCCCTGTTCACCTTGATAAAGCCCACGGGACAAGTATAGAGTATGCGGATCCACTCCCTCATGCACGGACCAAGACCAATAGACTCCAGAACTTGAAATAAAAAGGGCCAAGAAACCCTATCAAAGGCTTTTTCAGCACCAATTGATAAGAAAATCGCCTCCCTGGCCCTACCCCAAGCCCTCTCTAAAAGATTATAAACCCGGACATTATCCCCCACTTGCCAACCCACCGCCAACCCACCACAAACCCCGATTGGTCAGGATGAATCAAACGTGGAATCCAACTCATCAGACGGTCTACTAAAATACGCGTAATGATTTTAGTGTCTACCCCCAGTAAGGAAATCATACAATAGAAGGCACACTGCATAGGATCCCTTCCCCTCCTTCGCCAAGACACTAACCCCAGCTTACTATCCCCTTCCAGAGAATTAAGGAAGTGTAAAAGGGGTGGCAACAATAAATACTGGAAGCGCTTATAATAATGGACAGTGAAGCCGTCCAGACTGGGGGATTTACACAACTTCATGGACCGTAAGGCCCCCCTTGCCTCAAGTACAGTAAGTGGGTGGTCCAGCCGCCCCACATCACCTTCTGCAATCCACGGTAGCAAAGCCAAAGCCAGGTAACGGTCCCGATCCTGCCGAGTCCCTTCTACCTCTGGGGTATAGAGTTGGGAGCAATAGTCCACAAATTGGGCTCTAATAGCATCCTCCTTGCTCAAAACTGCCCTCGAGGCTGCCCGGATTGACAGTATATGGTTCCGCATTTGGCGCACCTTCAAACGATGTGCAACCAGCCGGCTAGCCTTATTGGAGAGCTCAAAATATTTTTGCTGTAAAAGCTGAAAATTAAAACTCAAGCGCTCCAACTCCAATGTTTGGAGATCGCTCTGGACCCGCTGTCGCTATTTGCCCACCTCCACATTCCAGGGTTGATGCTTATGCATCCCCTCCAATCTCCCGATCTTATGTAACAGTGTGCCTATTTCCTCCTGGCGACACTTCTGCCTGGAAGAGGCCAAAGCAATCAGGCGACCTCTCAGGGTGGCCTTCAACCCCTCCCATATGGCCTCCGGGGAAGCACCACACTCCAGATTCAAATCCAAATAATCACGAAGCCACTCCTCAAGTTGAGCCGCCACACCTGGATCATCCAAAAGACTATCGTTAAAGCGCCAATATTTCCATCCCGAACAACCTCCGTCACCCGCAATCAAATAGGCGCATGGTCAGACCAGGTAACTTGTTCAATTCCTGCCAAATCCACCCAACGAAGTAGGCCACGCTCCACAAAAATATAATCAATTCTAGAGTAAGAAGCAAATTCTAGCCTAAGAGGGGGAAAAACCAAACAAACGAAAACATACTCAAAAGTAATGACAGAATTATACTGTCAAGCAACAAAACCAGAGAAGACAAGGGGTCCAACTTCGTCTGCAGTGAAAAAGCAAACCAGAGCAAACAAACCAAAACTGCAGGCTTGTACACGATGCAGGCAAATTTTATTGTGACAAATAAATTGTATCTAAAAACCTTTTACCAAGCGAGGGACCCAACATGGTCCATGTTTCGGACAACCTTCATCAGGGGTCCATGGTGATAAAGGAGAAAAGAAAAAATTGTCACAAAATAAACTGGAAAGATAACGTTAGATGTCACGCCGAAAGTCGCCAATTACTGTAAATAAAATTTGCTTGCATCGTGTACAAGCCTACAGAATTATACTGTCATCCATTATATCCTCCAAGATGGCTTTATAGTACAATTAGTACTGTTCAGATTAGAAACATACGGTTCCTCTGTGCTTTTGGGGTTTGTTTGGTTTTTATTTAATAATAGGACCCAGGACATGGAACGCCTTTGAAAGTATGAGAAACTCATATTACAGGACAATTCAAAAAAGAACTGAAGACCTTTTTCAGCAGGCATATAGTATAAACCAAGATTAAAACTGATGGAGAGAAGGACAGAATGATATGATTTGAATTGGTCTGATTTTTTTATAGTATTATTGTTATAAGTTTTGGTTTGCTTATTTTTATTTTGTTTGTATTGGTTTTGGACGTACTCCATTTAGAATAGTGAGAACACAGCTTATAAATAAAATAGTAATTCCTATAATGTGGTCTTAATTTTTATTTAATGTTTTTCTTTGAATATTTTGTTTCAGATATTCTCTGTTTTCAAGAAAGAAAGTAAAAAAAAAAGAAGCAAATTTGGTCTATAAAACATGGATGAAACACCACAAGAGAGACACAAAAGGAAACGGTGAGCAGCATCGGGAGAGGAGAAGGAGAGTAGCGAGGAGTAGGAGGGCCTTAAGAAGGACTGGGTCGCTACATCCAGGCAACCCAAGAAAGGCAAGGGAGACAACAAGGTAAGAAGACAGCAAGAACGGAACAGAGAATATACACACAAGCAAGTAAGGCAAAGGGGCAGCAAGCACAGAAGATAAGAAACAAGTAGGCCCAGGAGGGACCACACCCACACACGAACAAAGGGAAGAGACAGGCAAGGAAGACGTAGAAGATAAGCGGCAAGGACAGAAGATAAGGAAGGAATAGGCCCAGGAGGTAGCACACGTGCACATAATAATAATAATAATAATAACTTTATTTTTCTATACCGCCATAGTCAGGCGACTTCTAGGCGGTTTACATTATAAGAAGGCTGGACATTCAGCGAATAGCAGAAATCTTAATACAATACGATATCATAGATCCACTTACAATACAATACTGTGAATCTAAATACAATAGTATATAATACAGTGAGTCTAAATACAATAACATATAAAAGTCTAAATATAATACCGTACAAGGAGTCTTAATGCAGTACGATAGTCTAAATGGGAAACTTACGTGTTAAATTGGAGAACTATGGGCGAAGAGTATCTGAGAGATTTAGGACATCCATAAGTTGGAGTTCTAAGGGTAGAGGAGATCAGAAAAAGAGGGGCTTATTGAGAGAGAGAAGGGCGTTTGTTGGGGAGGGGAGTCTTAGAGGGGGAGGGGACTGTTTTAGTCAATGAATTTTGCGAATAGGGCGGTTTTGATCGATTTGCGGAATAATCAACAAGGCAGCAGCAGGCAAAGAAGGACAAGAAAAGGCAGACTCAAGAAATACCACACACAAATACACAAGCAAATGGTAAAGGAAGGCATAGAAGGCAAGGAAGAGGCAGACGACACGCACGCACAAGCAAAGGGAAGCGGAAGACGAAGAGCCAGGCACAGGAATGAGCACACTAGCAAAGAGTACCAGGACTCCTAGAAGGCGGACAAGAATGGAAGCTGAAGGAACCCAGAGGATGAGCTTCCCAGTGTACTGTACAGACTGCCACATGTAAGACTACCTCCCCTCGGGGCTCAGTCATATGTGTGCGGACGATGTCAGGAACTGAAGAGCTTGAAGAGCAAAGTCAGTCGTCTGAAGCACAAGATCCAGGAGCTGGAGGGACTCTACATCTCAGAAGACCCATTCCAGACAGCCAAAGACCCTATGCGAGAGAGGAACATCGAGGAACAAGTCAGGGAATTCGAGAAGTTCATCGAGGATGCCTACAGGAGAGTGGAAGAACAGGAACATGAGCAGCACAGGAACGAAGAAGACGCACAGGACAGAGGACAAGAACCATCTGACACCACGGTAGAAGGTACCCATAGAGGAATCTCGCAGAAAGAAGAGGCAAGATTCTACCAGGGCCTAGAGGGAGAAGAAACGAAGCGCACCAAGGACATGGACCTGCGACCGCAACGGAGGCTGAAAAAGGGGAAATCTGCAATCCTGGTGGGAGACTCAATCCTAAGGCAAGTAGACAGTCACATAGCAGGAGGGAGAGAGGATCGGTTAGTGACCTGTCTCCCAGGAGCAAGAACAAAGGACATCGTCGACAAAATTGAAAGAATCCTGGAGGGAGCAGAGACGAAAGAGACAGCAGTGATAGTCCACGTTGGGATGAATTGTCACCAGGAGAGACTACAGCAAGAATGCACTTACTGAACAGTTCAAGATCTTAGGGAAGAAGCTGAAGATGAGGACCCAGAGGATAACCTTCTCAGAGATCCTGCCAGTACCGAGGGCAGAAGCAAAGAGTCAGACGGAACAACAATCAATAAATGCGTGGATGAGGAGATAGTGTGAGGAAGAGGGATTTCTCTTCATGAGGAACTGGACAACATTCTGGGGCAAGAACAAGCTCTTCAAAAGAGATGGACTACACCTGAGCTCAGCAGGAACTAGACAACTAGCAAATAACATCAGAAAAGCAATAGAGCAAGCTTTAAACTAAGTAGAAGGGGAAAGCTGACAGTCGACCTGATGTTGATGGTTCGGAAGACAGTATCCCGAGAAGATACTGAGTGGGAAAAATGCTGGGAAGACACAAATGGCATACAATAGGAGCTGGAAAAAAAACAAGGGAGCCAGACGAAGCGAGAGGAGGGTAGGAGGAGAATACTACAAGGGGAAGTCAAAGTGGAACAGGACAAAGGGAAGGAACAAGAGGAGGACAATAGGAACATACCACAAGGGGAAGACAAAAGAGACAAAAATCAGGAGTCAGCAGGTCAGGAAGGGGACAGAAAGAAAAATGAAACGCAAGGGAAAATAACAAGGATGAGAAAATACCAGGACTTGAACTGCTTGTACATTAATGCAAGGAGCCTAAAAAACAAAATGGGGGAATTAGAAGTCAAGGCTAAAAATGAGAGCCTAGACATCATAGGGATCAGGAAACTGGAACGAGGAAAATAAATGGGACATTGTACTGCCAGGGTACAAGCTCTACCGAAGAGACAGGACACATCGGAAAGGAGGAGGAATAGCACTATACATTAAGGACACCATTCACTCGACCAGTGTGGACGTAGCAGCGACCAAAGATCAACTGGAATCACTATGGGTTAAAATATCAGGAATAAACAGAATCGAGATAAAGATGGGACTGTACTACTGTCCACCTGGGCAAATTAAAGCAAATGATGCAGAAATGGAAGCCGAGTTGAGGCGGGAATGCAAGAACACTAACACCATAGTTATGGGAGATTTCAACTATCCCGGGATAGACTGGAGTCTTGGAACTTCAAAATGTACAAAGGAAACAGAGTTCCTGGAGGCTGTATGGGACTGCTTCATGGAACAACTTGTCAAGGAACCAACGAGAGGGTCAGCGATTCTGGATCTAATCCTCAACGGGCTGAAGGGACCTGCAAAGGGAGTGGAAGTAGTGGGACCATTAGGTAATAGTGACCACAACATGATCCAGTTCAAAGTGGAAGTAGGATTACCAAAGGGAAAAAGAACCAATGCAACAATACTTAACTTCAAGAAAGGGAACTATGATGCCATGAGATAAATGGTGAGAAAAAAAACTCAAAAACAGCTCCAAGAAAGCGCAGACTGTGGAGCAAGCCTGGTCCTTATTCAAAGACACGGTAAACGAGGCACAAAACCTGTAGATTTAGAAAAGGATGCAAAAAGAATCAAACGAAAGACCCGGCATGGATGACCAATGAAGTAAAAATAGTGATAGGAGACAAGAAAAGATCATTTCGTAAGTGGAAAAAGGACAAAACCAAAGAAAATTGGAAAGAGAACAGGAAGCAACAAAAAGAATGTCACCGAGTGGTCAGAAAAGCAAAGAAAGAATACGAAGAGAGACTAGCCAAGGAAGCACAAAACTTTAAACCATTCTTCACATTTATGTGAAAGGAAAGCAGTCGGCGAGGGAGGAAGTGGGACCTCTGGATGAGGGAAACAGGAAGGGAGTGGTGAAGGAGGAAAAAGAGGTGGCTGACAGACTAAACATGTTCTTCTCGTCGGTCTTTACAAGAGAAGACATATCCAACGTGCCGGAACCAGAAAAAATCTTCAAGGGGGATCAAGAGGGAAAATTATCATGCATGGAGGTAAGCCTCGAAGACGTACTCAAGCAGATAGATAGATTAAAAACTGACAAATCTCCGGGCCCAGACGGAATCCACCCGAGAATACTGAAAGAGCTCAGAGACGAACAGCGGAGTTACTACGGCAGATCTGTAACCTATCCCTGAGAACAGGGGTAATCCCGGACGACAGGAGGATAGCGAATGTTACACCTATCTTCAAAAAAGGAACGAGAGGCAACCCAGGGAACTACAGACCGGTGAGCTTAACCTCAGTTCCGGGGAAGATGGCTGAATCATTGATCAAGGAAAGTATCAATGAGCATTTAGAAAAAAATAATCTGATGAGAACAAGCCAGCATGGTTTCCGTAAAGGAAGATCATGCCAAACGAACCTACTTCATTTCTTTGAGGGGATAAGCGAACAATTGGACAAGGATGTTCCCATAGACATCGTATATCTAGATTTCCAAAAAACCTTTGACAAGGTACCTCATGAGCACCTACTAAGAAAACTGTGGAGCCACGGGGTGGTAGGGGACGTGCACAGATGGATCAGGAATTGGCTGGCGGACAGGAAACAGAGGGTAGGAGTAAAGGGACTAGAAAGGGGTCACAAGTGGTGTCCCACAGGGGTCAGTGTTGGGACCGCTGCTGTTCAATAAATTCATAAATGACCTGGAAACAGGGACGAAGTACGAAGTTATAAAATTTGCGGACGACACAAAACTCTCCAGTAGGGTCAGAACTGTTGAGGAATACAAAGAGACCTGAACAAACTGAATGAGTGGGTAGAAAGATGGCAGATGAGCTTCAATGTAGAGAAATGTAAAGTCTTGCACATAGGGAAAGGGAACCCGATGTACAGCTATACGATGGGAGAGAGGGTACTGGGGGAAGGCAACCTAGAAAAATACTTGGGGGTATTGGTGGATAAAACAATGAAGCCGGTGGCGCAATGTGCAGCGGCCTCAAAGAAAGCGAACAGAATGTTGGGCATTATCAAAAAGGGTATCACTACCAGAATGAAGGAAGTTATCCTATCACTGTATCGAGCGATGGTGCGCCCGCATCTGGAGTACTGCGTCCAATACTGGTCGCCGTACCTTAAGAAGGATATGGTGATACTCGAGAGGGTCCAGAGAAGAGTGACTAGGATGATAAAGGGCATGGAAAACCTTTTGTAAGCTGAAAGGCTGGAGAAGCTGGGGCTCTTTACCCTGGAAAAGCGGAGACTTAGAGGGGACATGATAGAGACTTATAAAATCATGAAAGGCATAGAGAAGGTGGAGAGGGACAGATTCTTCAGACTAGCAGGGACAACAAAAACAAGAGGGCATTCAGAAAAATAGAAAGGAGACAGTTTCAAAACGAATGCTAGGAAGTTCTTCTTCACTCAGAGGGTGGTGGACACCTGGAATGCGCTCCCAGAAGAGGCGATAGGACAGCGAACAATTTTGGGTTTCAAAAAGGGATTGGATGACTTCCTGAAGGTGAAGGGGATTGAAGGATACAGACAGAGGGTAACTATACAGGACACTAAATGAATAAGGGAATACATGATTTAGGTAAAGGATCACTTACAGGTCATGGACCTGGGGGGCCGCCGCGGGAGCGGACTGCTGGGCACGATGGACCCCTAGTCTGACCCGGCAAAGGCAGTGCTTATGTTCTTATGACAGTTAACAACTCATCCATGGGCTCGTCCTCCATGCCAAACTGAAATAGAATGGGAGCTGCCATTTCCTTGAGAAAGCCAAAATAGAAGAGCTCTGCTGGAGGGGACTTTCTTTTCTCCTGTGGGAATATGACTTTGTTCTGCACCTCATGTACAAGCATTGGAAAAGGCTTGTAATGTGCCAGTATGAAGGAGCCTGAGAATCTGCTGGTGCTGAATTGGATAAAATATAATACACAACACGCTTTCATGAAAAAAAAATATATATAGTATTGAAGTCAAAAAGTTAATCAAATTTATATTCATATAATTTATCTAATAAGAAGGTTGTGCTCAGAGACATGGAGGAAAATGGGGAACGAGTTCCCCAAAAAACCTCACTACCCAATCATTGCTGTACCTTCAGATAAACAATAAGTTACTACTGTGCAAGGCATCAAAAAATAAACATCACTTATCTGTTAGATAATGTTTCTTGGTGCTGAATTGGAAGCAGGATCTGGGCAATGGGGAACTTGGCAAGTTGACATCACAATCACAGAGGGGAGTGCTCCAACCAGTGCTGATGCTTCTTGGGTGCCAATGATACCAATAACCCAGAGCAACCTGCATCATGCTTCAAGGAGGACCGATGCCAATGTTTCTTGGCTTTTACACAAAGCATGGAATTGTAGTCCCTCAGTGCCAACGAGAATGTCATCACATTTATGTGGGTCCTCATTACTGGGTCCATTGCAGACAAGTCATGGGGCCTTCAACTAGTACCTGAAATCGAGGTAGTGCATCTCCCTGATGTCGATGCACTCCCATTGCTCCAATGCAACTTCAGTGGCCACTGGGACCAATGTTACAGATGCTGAAGTCAATGGACCGAACTGGGAGAGTCTAAAAAGTTTCTCATGTTTAATCTGCCTCACCTTTGTCATTTTCTGCAATTTCAAACACAGAAAACAGTCAAATGCATCATAATCGGTGCCTAGGCACCCCAAACATCAATTGTGAGAGTCTATGCTAGAAATGACTCTGTTACCCTTGAAAAGCCACTGGGAGTATTCTGGGCATCTGGAAAAAAATAAATCAGGGCAAAAATCAAATGGCACAATAGTGAGGGAAAAAATGTTGCCTCACAAAAAACTCCCAGCCAATACTTAGACCTAAGCGAGTTGTGAAAATAAAGGAAACTTAGTTATAAGTACTACAGGTGACAAAAAATTGCACCGAAGAACATAGTACATGTACTGAGAAAACTGCAAATTATTGGCAGCAAGACTAACAGAGAATGACACGTGAATGTGGGAATATTTGCATATACAGTACTTGAAAGAATTTATAAGTCTAAAAAGGCATCTTTGGCTTTATTTGTCCATGGTCTGTGCTTGGAAAACTAACTGTGTTTGCTGTTCAAAGTGTCTTTCTTACCTTTTGCTATTAACAACATTTATTTATATCATTAGCTACCAGATTTCAAATTTGTTAAATGAACAATTATGGAAAAATTAAAATATAAGAAAGAGGCCATTATAAACAAATAAACTGATTATATTCCTCAGCAATCTAGTTTTTTTGTTTCTACTAAATAATTTAAGTGCTTTAAAACCTAGCACTGATTATTAGGTTATTATCTGCAACAACAAAAAATGAGATCTATGGAACGCTTAAAGGCTCTTCTGAACCATTAATTCAAGAAAACCACGAGTAAACAATTAAGGTAATGGAGTGGTGAGTGTTCATAAAATAATCATGTTGTCTCATCTTTCTCTACCCTATTAGATCAGTAAAATCTTTCAATCTTTGATACTAGCAAGAAGCTAAGATGTGTTTTCATGTTTTAAAGTGTGTCATCTAGGTTACTTAATAGTAATACAGGCAACAATAAGGTAATGTTTCATTGAAATGCTGAGCTAAGCACAATGTTCCTGCAGTATGTGCAATAGTAATGCGATTTTAAGCAAGTATCATGCTAAAATGTATTTGTGTTGTATGATAGACTGGTGAAAGTAAGCAATCTTTTTTTCTTGAATTCCCAGTAACCTGTAACTAAGTAATATGTATTTAGTCATACTTTTCATATGTAGAACTAAGAAAAAAAAAAAAAAGAAAAAAATACTTCTAACTTGATTATGAATGGAGAAAGCATGCAACACAGAGCTCATGGAATGCTTCCCAACCTATGTGTGTATGTCTCTGCACTTTTCCCATAGATATGTACCATATGGGCCATAATTTTGGGAGCTTATTTATGTAGAATGCCAGAGTTAATCTTACCCAGTCTTAAACTCAACTCTGGTCGATATTCAGCCAGTGGAGGTCAGTGGTATTTTAAAACACTGAACGCCACAGAATTAGCCCAATATTCAATGCAGGTCATATCTGAGCACTGGCATTGGATATCTGGAGCTAATTAAAGTTGAGCTGGCCACTGGATCATATGAAGTTGCATTGCTAAATATCCGCTTGGACTCATAAGAGATGCAGACTAATCCTCTCTGCTCCTCTAATTCCCCATCCCTCTCATTCTTAGCATGGAAAAGGGCCAACTGAGCCCCCCACCCCCATGTCTACCTTATACATACCTGGTGATCCAATAGGATCCAAACAGCAAGAACAATGCACACTCATTCCTGTCCATGTGGCTGCTGTTACAAAATGGCTGCCATAACTTCTAGCTAGTAAATCTTCTCCTTATAGAGCTACAGCCATTTAGCTATTTTTTTAAAAGGAAGCAAAGGAAAGGGAGAGGGACTTAACATCACCAAGTATACCCCTGAAAAAGTCCAAGAGTGAAGCCTTAACCCTAGCTCAACTGAATCCAAAAAACCTAAACCAGGAGCAAGCACCACTACAAAAGTCCAGAATTTGCACAGAGAACAAATTTACCACCTACTGGAGATAGAGAAATACCGATATGGAGCAGCTGAAACGTGTCCTATCCCAGTGTTTCTCAACATCTTCAAGCCAAGTACCCCCCTAAGTCTAACAAATATCAACCGAGTACCCCCACCCAAGCTCCGCCCCAGACCCCACCCCCATAATAATAGTACCAATTGTAATGAAATTTCTTCCATTCATTTTTCATATACACACAATATAAACTTAATACATAATGGTAACCACAAAATAAAAAAACCAACCCACAAAGCACACTATATGCAGAGAAAATGTTAATTATCATTTATATTTGTTTTTTTCAAAGAGGTCAAAGCGGATAACTTTAAAATATGCAATGTCACCTCAATAACAACTCTAGAAAATAGACAATTGTAGTGCAAAACAGACAGCAGATAGAATTTTTCAAAACTGACACATTTTGATTACTAAATTGAAAATAAAATCATTTTTCCTACCTTTGTTGTCTGGTGATTTCATGAGTCTCTGATTGCACTTCCTTCTGACTGTGCATCCAATATTTCTTTTTTCCTGCCTCCTGCATATTTCTCTCCTCCGGACCTCATTCCCTTCCCCAACCAACATCTCTCTCTGTTCCTCCGTGAGTCCAACTTTTCTTCCTCTCTCCTCCACCCCTATTCGCAACATTTCTCCCTATCTCATCCCCCGGATCATGTGCAGCATTTTTCACCACTGCCCACCAACCCCATTTCTCCTTCTATCACCCCTCTCGAGCACCATGCCACATCTCTCCCTCCATCAGTATGTCCAAAATTCCTCCCCCTTGCATCCCCTTCAATCTGTCCTCTCTCCACCACCATATCCAACATTTCTCTCTCTCATCCTTCTATTCCCCATGAATCTCTACCTCTCTCTATACCCAATTTTACTTCCTTCCTTTCCCCTTGTGCACAATCTCTTTCCCTCTCACTCATACCCAACAATTCTCCCTTTCTAATCCCTCCCTATGTCCCAAGTTAGTGCCCCCTTCCTCCCCCTCTTGTGTCCTAAGTTCATGCCCCCTCCCTTCTGTGTCCTGAGTTCGTGCCCCCCTCCCTGCCTTTGTCCCAAAATCGTACCCCTCTCATGTCCCAATACACTCCACCCCCCCTTTCTCCCAGATCATGTCTCCCCTCTGCCTACTTGCTTGCTCCAGGGCCGCACTTGCTTACTTCAGGGCCATCCAACTGGGCTGCTCCTTCCTACCTTCAGCGGCACTTGTTGAAGGGACGTGGACAGCTACTGCACGTGGCTGACCCACAAGCCTTCTCTCCAACATCAGCTCTGCTGTGGATACTAAGAACGATGGGGTTCATGAGGAGGTATATTCATACACGTTACAAATGGTTGCGACAGATCTAGTATCCTCAAAATGAATCATACTGGTTGTTTTCAATTGTTTCTCCCGTTGAAACAAATTGGTGCCTTGGGCAATTTTACTAGAGAGACAGGCTCTTGCCCGAGTCTTATCTAGGAAAGTCCAGATAACTCCAAATGAGATGATCAATGAGAGATGCAATCTGGATAAATTTATTTCATATCCTTTTAACTGGAACATCTAGATATCTGCACAGGTTATTTTTCTACCCTGAACTGTACATTAACTTTTGATCAATTTTCTAAAGGAAGAAACAGATTTGCAATCATAACTCTTCATCTGACATACCACAATGGCTGTTAAGTACTTGGCATGCAATACAGGTGAAAGGATTCATTTGTGTGTATTTGCGCAGCTGCCTCTCAATAGAGTAGATAAATTTTTTATTGGATTTGTACAAAGCCAGCTATGTGATATGACAAAGCAATATAAATTAAAATTACATTACTTACCTATGTTTAAGATGTGCTTCCAAGTCACATCGTTGCATTATTTCCTGACACAAGGTGGAAAAAGGGCACAAAACAAATAGCTTATCTAAGAGTTTATTAACAAGAATGCTAGATTTTTTGCAGAGTTTAAATTGAAGTCTTTTTCTATCCAAAGGACAGAAATCTTTTTCTTGTAAGAAGTTCTTTAGGCATTTGTAGCAAAATGTGTGTCCACATGGAGTGTCCAATGGTTGCAACAAGGGCTGAAGGCAAATATGGCAGACCAGATCATCATCCACTTCATTCTGATAATTGTACAAGTGATTTTCCTTAGTCCAGTGTTGCTGGCCACATTCAAAGCATAGAGGATTTAATGAAGAGTCCTGTTCTACTGGAACTATTTCTTCATCTGTGCTACCCATAGCAAAGCATAAGGTGCAGTATTAGTAGTTAGACTTGATTTAATGCTGCATTCATTTGTTTCACTTTTGAAAGATATGATAATCCTCTTTTAGGCAAGTGCTCTGCAGAGGAAAAAACGGTAGTTTTAAGCATTATTCATAGCAAGAAATCCAATTAACAATTACAGTGTCAGAAAGCACATTTACTTACCGTAACAGGTGTTATCCAGGGACAGCAGGCAGATATTCTTGACTGATGGGTGACGGCACCGACGGAGCCCCGGTACGGACATTTTTAGAGTGATTGCACTCTAAGAACTTGGAAAGTTCTAGATGCCGCACCGCGCATGCGCGAGTGCCTTCCCGCCCGACCCAGGCGCGCGGTCCCCAGTTAATATAAGCCAGCTAAGAAGCCAACCCGGGGAGGTGGGTGGGATGCAAGAATATCTGCCTGCTGTCCCTGGATAACACCTGTTACGGTAAGTAACTGTGCTTTATCTCAGGACAAGCAGGCAGCATATTCTTGACTGATGGGTGACCTCCAAGCTAACAAAAAGAGGGATGGAGGGAAGGTTGGCCATTAGGAAAACAAATTTTGTAAAACAGATTGGCCGAAGTGACCATCCCGTCTGGAGAATGCATCCAGACAATAATGTGATGTAAAAGTATGAACTGAGGACCAAGTAGCAGCTTTGCAGATTTCCTCAATAGGCGTAGAACGGAGGAAAGCTACCGATGCTGCCATAGCTCTAACCCTATGAGCTGTGACCGAACCTTCCAGTGTCAGTCCAGACTGAGCAGAGCAGAAAGAAATGCACGCTGCTAACCAATTCGACAGCGTACGCTTAGAGACAGGACGCCCCAATCTATTTGGATCAAAGGACAAAAAAAGTTGGGGCGATGATCTGTGGGGCTTAGTACGGTCTAAATAGTAAGCTAAAGCCCGTTTACAGTCCAAAGTATGAAGAGCCTGTTCTCCAGAATGAGAGTGAGGTTTCGGAAAGAAAACAGGTAGTACAATAGATTGGTTGAGATGGAACTCAGAGACAACCTTAGGGAGAAACTTTGGATGTGTGCGGAGAACCACCTTATCATGATGAAAGACAGTGAAAGGTGGGTCAGCAATTAGTGCATGGAGCTCACTGACTCTCCTGGCAGAGGTGAGAGCAATAAGGAATAGTACCTTCCAAGTGAGAAACTTGAAAGTGGCGTTAGCTAAGGGTTCAAATGGAGGCTTCATTAAAGCGGAGAGAACCACATTAAGATCCCAGACCACAGGAGGCGCTTTAAGAGGTGGTTTCACGTTGAAAAGACCTCGCATGAATCTGGAGACCAGGGGATGAGCTGAAAGGAGTTTTCCATGGACCGGCTCATGAAAAGCAGCAATAGCACTGAGATGGACTCTGATGGAAGTAGATTTGAGGCCAGAGTCAGAGAGAGAAAGCAGATAATCCAACAGGGTCTCTACTGCAAGGGATGTAGGATCATGGTGATGACGAAGACACCAAGAGGAAAACCGAGTCCACTTCTGATGGTAACATTGCAGAGTGGCAGGTTTCCTGGAAGCATCCAGGATAGAACGAACGGGCTGGGACAGAAGAGAATCATGTGAAGTCAGCCCGAGAGATACCAAGCTGTCAGGTGCAGGGACTGGAGGTTGGGATGCAGAAGGGTCTCCTGATGCTGCGTAAGCAGAGAAGGAAATATTGGAAGCAGAAAAGGTTCCCTGGAGCTGAGTTGAAGTAGAAGGGAGAACCAATGCTGCCTGGGCCACCGTGGAGCAATTAGAATCATGGTGGCGTGTTCCCTTTTGAGTTTGAACAAGGTTCGTAGCATGAGCGGGAGAGGAGGGAAAGCATACAGGAACAGATTGGACCAGTCCAGAAGAAAAGCATCCGCTGCCAGACGGTGAGGAGAGTAGAGTCTGGAGCAGAATTGGGGCAGTTGATGATTGTGAGGAGATGCAAAGAGGTCCACCTGAGGAGTGCCCCACAAAGCGAAGATGGACTGCAGGGTTGAGGGATCGAGAGTCCATTCGTGAGGTTGGAGAATTCTGCTGAGCTTGTCCGCTAGTGAATTCTGCTCTCCTTGAATGTAGATCGCTTTCAGGAATAATTGACGAGCTGTGGCCCAAGTCCAGATCTTCTGGGCTTCCTGGCACAAGAGACGAGAGCCTGTCCCACCCTGTTTGTTGATGTAATACATCGCAACCTGATTGTCTGTGCACAGCAGGAGGACCTGAGGAAAGAGAAGGTGTCGAAAGGCCTTGAGGGCATAAAACATCGCTCTGAGTTCTAGGAAATTGATATGATGCTTCATTTCCTGAGCTGTCCAAAGACCTTGAGTTTGGAACTCGTTCAAATGAGCCCCCCAGGCATAAGGGGAGGCGTCGGTGGTGATGACAAGTTGATGAGGAGGTAGATGGAACAGAAGACCTCTGGAGAGATTTGAGGATATCAGCCACCATTGTAGAGACTGACGAAGAGATGATGTTACAGATATGTGACGTGAGCAAGGATCCATCGCTTGGGACCACTGGGTAGCTAGGGTCCATTGAAGAGTGCGCAGGTGCAGACGAGCAAGTGGTGTGACATGAACTGTGGAGGCCATGTGACCCAAGAGTATCATCATTTGCTTGGCCGAGATGGAACATTGTGGAAGCACCTGTTGACATAGAGATTGAAGCGTTTGAAGACGGTTGGACGGCAGGAACGCTCTCATGAGGACTGTGTCCAAGACTGCTCCAATGAATTGAAGTCTCTGCGTGGGGATGAGATGAGATTTGGGTAGATTGATCTCGAACCCCAGCAAACGTAGAAATAGGATGGTCTGGTTGGTGGCCTGAAGTACTGTTTGAGATGAATTGGCCTTTATCAACCAATCGTCTAGGTAAGGAAACACCTGAAGGTGGTGGGAACGCAGAAAAGCAGCCACCACAATCAGACATTTGGTGAACACTCTTGGAGAGGAGGCCAGACCGAAGGGTAGTACCTTGTACTGGTAATGACAATGATTGATCATGAAGCGTAGGTACTGTCTGGAGGCCAGATTGATCGGTATGTGAGTGTATGCTTCTTTGAGATCGAGGGAACATAGCCAGTCGCCTTGATTGAGAAGAGGGTAAAGAGTGGCTAAAGAGAGCATTCTGAATTTCTCTTTGACTAAGCATTTGTTGAGATCGCGAAGATCTAGGATAGGTCTGAGATCTCCTGTTTTTTTGGGGACTAGGAAATAACGGGAGTAGAATCCCTGCCCCTTTTGCTCCGGAGGAACTTCCTCTATGGCGTTCAGAAGGAGGAGGGATTGAACTTCCTGAAGAAGGAGGGAAGACTGGGGAGTGTGCAAAGCAGACTCTTTTGGTAGACTTTGGCCCGGGAGGGTTTGAAAGTTGAGAGAGTAGCCGTGGTGGATGATGTTGAGGACCCATTGGTCCGAAGTGATAACTTCCCACCGGCTGAGGAATAAAGAAAGACGACCTCCTATGGGTTGAGGCAGGAGTGGTGAAGGTTGAATGCTGGCTATGCCCTGGAGAATCAAGTCAAAAGGGCTGAGTCGGTTTTTGTTGAGGAGGCTGCTTGACAGGTTGCTGCTGCTGCGGTCTAGGTGTTTGCCTCTGCTGCTGACGCTGACGCCTAGGTTGTTGAGGGGCAGACTGTAAGGGACGAGCCACATAACGGCGTTGGTAAGCCGATTGCTGTCTGAAAGGACGTGCTGGTGGAGGCTTCTTCTTGGTCTTAAGGAGAGTATCCCAGCGTGTTTCATGAGCGGAGAGCTTTTGGGTAGTTGAGTCCATGGATTCTCCAAACAGCTCATCCCCTAAGCATGGTGCATTAGCCAACCGGTCTTGATGGTTAACATCAAGTTCGGATACCCTCAACCAGGCTAAGCGGCGCATGGCCACAGACATAGCCGTTGCTCTAGAGGTAAGTTCAAAGGTATCGTATATAGATCTTACCATAAATTTTCTGAGCTGAAAAAGAGAAGAAGAGCATTGGTGAAAGGCCAAACGTTTCCTCTCAGGAAGGTACTGCTCAAAGGAAGCCATGGTGGTAAGGAGATGCTTTAAATAAAAAGAGAAATGAAAAGCATAGTTGCCAGATCGATTAGCGAGCATCGCATTCTGGTAGAGAATTTGTCCATGGCTTTGCCTTCTCTGCCAGGAGGGACAGAAGCATATACACTAGCTCCTGAGGACTTTTTAAGTGTGGATTCCACAAGGAGAGACTCATGTGGGAGCTGGGGTTTATCGAACCCTGGGATGGGGATAACCTTATATAGGGAATCCAATTTGCGGGGAGCTCCCGGGACAGTGAGAGGAGTCTCTAAATTTTTGTAAAAGGTTTCCCTCAAGATGTCATGAAGAGGGAGTTTCAGAAATTCCTTTGGAGGCTGGTCAAAATCAAGAGCATCTAGAAAGGCTTTAGACTTCTTAGACTCAGCCTCCAAAGGAATGGACAGAGATTCACACATGTCTTTTAAAAAGGAAGAAAAAGACGCGGAATCATGTTTGGAGGAAGGGTCAGGAATAACAGGTTCATCCTCCCCCGAAGAACACTCACCCTCTGAAAGAAAAGGCTCTTCGGAATCACCCCACAGATCAGGGTCTCGAATGTGGGAACTACGGTCCCGAGACTCGGGGGTGGATGGTTCCAGGTGTCGGGACTTGCGTACCGACTTACCCGACCTCATCGATGCGGTACCGGGAGATGTTACTGGTTGCACCGGAGCCGAGGTCTGTACCGACTGGTGTTGAGTTGTCGGCTCCGGTGCAAGGACTGGCATCGATACCGATGAGGCCGAGTGTAGCGGTACCGAAAGAGTGGAAGCAGACAATATAGGCCGTTCCACTCTCGGTACCGGCGGCTCAGTGGGGACCGGCACCGGAAGCCAGGATAGCTGGAAGGAGTTGTTGAAGCTGCTCCTTAAGCTGTACTTGTAAGATGGCCGCAATGCGATCATCAAGGGAGGGCACCGGTACCGCCTTTTTCTTTTGCGGTACCTGTGGTGCCGCTCTACACCCCGGAGATGAGGAGCCCGATGTCGAGGGACTCACCTCAATAGGGGCGGAGCGCTTCCGCTGGCGCCTCACGGTCGGCAGGACTGGACTCGCTGCAATGGAGGGCGTTCCAGCGGGGAAGGCTTCTTAGCCGGCTTACCTGAGTGCTGCGACGCCGGCGCGGTGTCGATGAGGTGGGTGCCGACTGGGTAGCAGCCGATGCCGGTGCCGATGTCGCGGGGTCGGACATCTTGGTACCAAAAAGTAAGCGCTGTTGTATTTGGCGATTTTTCAATGTTCTTTTTTTCAGCGTGGCACAGCGGGTGCAGGTGGAAGCCTGATGCTTCGGACCCAGGCACTGTAAGCACCAGTTGTGCGGGTCCGTAAGGGAGATAGGCCGTGCACACCGCTGGCACTTCTTGAACCCTGGCTGGGGGGGCATGAAAGGAAAGACGGCTTCTGCCAAATCGAAGGCCGAGGCCTCGATGGTGGCAGTAGGCCCCACCGGGGCAGAACCGAAAAACAAAAATAACTCGATGAAGAGTAAGTTTTTTTTTTAAAAAAAAAACAAAAAAAGAATAAAGGGCAAAAAGACCCTAAAAAGGATTCGCGAGCGGGAAGGCGTAAGGAAAAAAATTTTCAACAGCCGTTGAAACTGCGACTTCTTAGCTCCGCGGAAACTAAGAAACTGGGGACCGCGCGCCTGGGTCGGGCGGGAAGGCACTCGCGCATGCGCGGTGCGGCATCTAGAACTTTCCAAGTTCTTAGAGTGCAATCACTCTAAAAATGTCCGTACCGGGGCTCCATCGGTGCCGTCACCCATCAGTCAAGAATATGCTGCCTGCTTGTCCTGGGATAAGCATATTTATCAAAACACATGAGTTTAATGCAGGTTTTAAACATGAGTTAAGTGGTTAATGCTAGTTGAAAAATAACACGTAGCAAATACCATACCATAAATGCCCACTATACTGTTAAATATCTAAAAAACAATTCTAAAATCTAGGCGCCTTAGCTACATGCTCTTTGTATCAACATCTAGAACACTTAGCATGCACTTATATGGGTATGTATGCACTCATCTGCATTAAGGGCCTGATTCTGTATGTATAGGACGCCCGGTCTCAGAAGCAACCTAAGTGGCTTTTGAGAATCGCACACAGGCATCCTATACAGAATCACAAGTCCTAATGGATAGATGCCTAACCACTCCAATTCTCTAACTGGTGTCCATGTCATAGGCGGTTAGAGAATCATGCTGCCGCTGAGCTGATCGCGGCAAGGGAATCTCCCTGCTGCGATCAGCTGAGCAGCAAGGAACCCCAGAACCCCACCACAAGTTGGCCATCAAGAGGGATGCCCACACCCTCCTGCCAGCACCCCTCCTAAACACATGACCCCCCCCCCCCCCACCTCTCGAAACCTCGACCGCCGACTTGGTACCTTTATAAGCAAGACTGGCTGAAGGGATGCCTACTCCCTCTGGCCGGCAGGAATGGTGGTCCTTCCTTTTCCTGATGCATCCTTGGATGTACTGGGGATGGGCCTAAGGCTCTGATTGGCCCAGGATGGGGGGGGGGAGAACATGGATCTTAAGAAATCCCATATATTATTCCTCCTCAGCCAAGAGCCCTGAACATTGAGAGAAGGAATCATGAGACAAATCAGTCATATTCCTTGATTTCTATGTTGGAGATGGGGAGCATCTAGATGTTCGATGAGGTGAGCATTGAGTTTGACGTCAAGAAGAAGTGTGTCAACTATGATGTGGAGTAGAGCATTGAGAGACACTCCTTGATTTTCTATGATGTTGATTCGATGTAGAACGGGAAGAAGAGGTTTGATGCCTCGATAAAGATGATCTTGATTAATGTCATCAAAGAGTTCGAAACCTGGCTCTCAATCTCTTAGAGTGCTGCTCGGACTGGGCTGATAATGATTGTGTCATGGAAGGGGCTTAAAGCGCCTTAGTCTGCAATATGACAGCCAACTCCTTTTGAATAAGTTCTCTAATTTGGTCCTGTATAGAAGGTACCAGGACCATGGTAGACATCGGTACAGATGGTGCAGCTGGGGTTAAAGGTGTTGATGACCTCGATGAGGCACGCCTTTGAGACACCACCTATAGAGATGGTGACCTTGTCTCGATGCGTCAACGCTTAGAATGCGTCAATGGAGTGGACACTAGAGATGATGCCAATGTGCATTGGTATGCTGATGCATGCCTAAATGGAGGACACATACTGCTTATATATTCCTTAGCCAGCCTGCCAAAAGGCTGCAGGGGAAGGCAGAACCAGTACCTTAGGAGACACCAACCTTCCGTCCTGCTTTTCCCTGTGGAATATGTCTTGCTAAGGAATGTATGACTAATGGTGTCTCCTAAGCTACTGGTTCTGCTTCCTTTGCAGCTCACTGGCTAACTAAGGAATGTCTGACTAATGGGCTACAGGGGGAGGCGGGAGAATTAGTTACATACATTACCTTCCTTTCGGCTTCCCCTTGCTGCTCTTCCCCTTGCTGCTGGGAAGATTTTAGCTCTGATGACTGGGCAGTATGGAAAGAATATTGAGGGTGCTCTAGCACTCACAGATCTGGCACCTTAGGCAAGATTCCTGCTTCCCCACCATGACTCAGATCTCTAAGTCTGAGCCAAGCGGAGCCATAAGTTTGGACTGGTCTCATGGTTTCAAATCTCATGAGACTTGATACCAGGCACCTCAGATTTCCAGAGATCCGGGTCACAGGAAGCAGGAAGCCAATTGTTTGTTCTGCAACTGAAGTCAGGTATGGGGAAAGAGACAGGGTAAAGCCTGGGGGGAGTATGTAGACTGGATGAAGACGCCTTTGAAAATTAGCCATTTAGTCTTCCAACCAATTTTACTTTTTCTCTCTAATTTTATTGAAGTAATTTTTAACTTCCCTTTCCTTCTGTATCTCCCTTATATGTCTCTTTAACTTTTAAATAATTTGTAGTTCTTATCCCTCTCTTCCCTTATGTTCTTAGTTTTGTTACGTTTGTCAATAGTCTTGTCAGACCTGATTTTTGTTATTTATTGTATTGTTCCCCACATTTTGTAATTTTATTATTATGTACATCGCTTAGAATTATGATTAAGCGATTAATCAAATCTCCATTAAACTTGAAACTTGAACAGAGAGGAAGACTGGCTGGGAGGGGACAATATACTGTTGTATTCTGCCACTATTTGATGAAGCATATGGCAAAATACAGCAGTGCATGTTTTGGCCCTCTGAATGCTACAGAATATAAGATGTGGCCCCAGATAGAAAAAGGTTGGACAAGCTTGCTTTAATGATTTTGACGAATGTGTGTCATCTGCTGATCTGATCACTTTACATGTTGCTCTTTTCTCTCTCTCTAGATCAGGGATCTCAAAGTCCCTCCTTGAGGGCTGCAATCCAGTCGGCTTTTCAGGATTTCCCCAATGAATATGCACTGAAAGCAGTGCATGCACATATATCTCATACATATTCACTGGAGAAATCCTGAAAACCCGACTGGATTGCGGCCCTCAAGAAGGGACTTTGGGACCCCTGATCTAGATCATTTATGAATACATTAAACAGCACAGTCAAATTACAGACCCTTGGGGCATTCTAAACAAGTTTCTTCTATTTAGATCTACTCTCCGTTTCATGTCTTTTAGCCAGTTTCCAATACACAATAAAGTATCACCTCCAATTCTATTACATTTTGATTTATTGAGAAGTTTTGGTGAGAGATTTTGTCAAATGTCTTCTGAAAACTTAAATACACTATGGTGGTGGTAGGGGAATTCATCAAGGGGCACTAATTGATTTAGCGCATACTAAATCAGTTAGCACCCCTTGATGAATCCCCCCCCCTATATTAGTTAACCTTTCTACTCATGTTTCTTTATTTATACTTAAAAAAACAACACATAATAAACTGATAAGGTGAAACTTGCATTTGCTAAGCCAATGCTGAATCAATCCCATTATGCAATGTTTATCCATGTTTGCATTAATTTTTTTCTTAAGAATAACATCTACCATTCTTCCTGATAGAGAGGCCATGTTCACTAATTTATACTTACCCCAATCCCCACCCTGAGTTTCTATTTAAAATTCACTGTTGTATTGGCACCCTCTAGTCCAGAGGTGGGTAACCTCAAAGCACAGTTACTTACTGTAACAGATATTATCCGTGAATTTGGGATGAGTGCGGAGAACTACCTTGTCATGGTGAAACACTGTATATTGGTGGTCTCAAACTTGCGGCCTGTCAGGTACTATTTTGAAGCCCTCAGTATGTTACAATTGTTCTGGAACATTGCCCACCTCACTGCTGTAACCTCACACAAGCGCTTTCCTAAGTCTGTACACGATTGTGAGGTGGAGTGGAGAGGACAATCGCATACAGACTCAAGAAAGTGCTTGCGTGAGGTTATAGCAGTGATGCTAGCAACGTTCCAGAGGTAGTACAGCTTGTGCGTGTGTACGTAATCTCATGAACTTTCGCAAAATTCAGCACCTCTCCTAGCAGTGACTGCTTGATGTAAGATGGCAGTTGTGTCCAGTGCTGGAGGTGAGAACTGAAGGCAGTTGCAGACGCAACCGCCAGACACTTAAGGCACAAGTTTTCCAGGCACAAGTTGGATATTGAATCTCCTCTCTACAAAAAGCCTAGAGGACTACACCAAAATCTTGTCTCTTGCAGTTGATACTTCAGAATCTAAATCACAATTTTGCATGAGGTAAAACTCTTTATAGTTTATAAATCTTTCCTTAATTGCTTCTGATAATTTCAGCTATACACAGCTGAAAACAGTGCAACATGCAGAAAGTGAAAAACTACCTAAAATATCTAAGCTTGAGCCTGTATAGGTATATGCGACTCACAACTGGAAGATTAGAGTAGATGACATTGATGGATACATTTTAAACAGTGAATGGCCCGGCGTGTTCCCCTTTGGGGGAGGGGTGTATCTTTTACACAGGGGAGGGGGATTGAAGAAGGAGATAATGAATCTCATCAAAATCAATAATAATAATTTTTTTTTAATCCTGAATTCCTCTTTGCCCGCAGCACTTGAAAAAGTGTCGTGTGAGGCTCGAGGAGCGAGAGGCTCCCAGAAATGACAGTATCATACAATTCCTCGCGCACAATGGGTGCCCCCTCCAGTCGCCCCCCTGTCAAATTTAGGAACCCATTGTAGCCCACGAGTCAAAATGTTTGCCCACCCCTGGGCTAGAGGGAAGCACAGCTATTAGCATTGCAGCCAAAGTTTTGCCTCAGTCTCCACCTGCTGGTCATTGTGAGCTATTACCCATCAGAGAACTGTACCGGTCTGGAGAGATGCTAAAGAACAGTATTTTAATTCAAGGCTACAAGCCCCTTAGACCTTTATTTAGTAAGGCTGGAAATGCATGCCTCTATGGGCAGTAATACCCAGCTGTTACTGTCACTAGTAATATCCACATATTCTTATCATGAGAAGCATCCCTACTGTAGCATTTGCTAAATTGTACTACTCAGTTCAGTGAATACTGCATTGGATAACTCACATTAACAATGATGTTAAATGAGTGGTTTTAATGAAAGATTAGGTTACTTACCTCTGCTAATCTTCTCCTCACCAGCGGGTTTGTGTATCCTCTCTAGCTCTGAACTGCAGGCACTCCAAAACAAACCTTTAGCCCCTCCCTAGGTATATACAGTACTCCCCCGATATTAGCAGGGGTTCCGTTTCAGGAACCCCCGCAAATCTTGAAAAACCGCGAATATAGTTTTTCGTGGGGGAGACTGGAGAGGGCAGTGGGAGAGGCAGGAGAGAGCAGCCGGAGCGCCGGCAAGTGAAGGAAATCACTCACTGTATGCTCCGACCGCCTCTTCCTGCACTAAATCAGGAAGCTGCGTGTCAAAGCAGCTCCTGATTGGTAAGGCCTGACTTTAGTATAGGAAGAAGTAGTCGGAGCATACCACAAGTGATTTCCTTCACTTGCCGGCGCTCCAGCTGCTCTCTCCTGTGGGAGATAGAAATAACATTATCAACCAGCATACTCTACAAACAACAATATGAGGCCTACCGAAAAGGGAGAAGTGACAGAAGCAGCATCTTCACGGAACTGCACAGCACTCCCAATGCAATGCAATCCATCGCTAAAAGAAATCTACAACAACGGTTGAATGACCAAGCAGAGGTAATGGAAAATGATCTCCTGCCTCTCCGGCTGCCCTTTCCTGCCCAGTCATTCGCGGTCGGAAAATACTGCGAATGACTGGGACTGCGAATGACCGGGGGAGTACTGTACATTCTGTCATGTGCCTTAGAATTCCAGTCTGTACACAAGTCAGGGAGACCTAAGAAGAACAGGAAACAGGAGAGGGCAAAAAAATATACTCTTAAAAGTTAAAAAATAAAAAAAATAAAAAAATCCAAGATGGCTGCAGTGGGTGCCGATTTTGCCTTAAAACGGTCCAGGAAAATCACAGGAAACCAGCAAAAATGGCAATTTTTAGATTTTACAGGTTGGTGGGGTGACTAGGGCATGCAGGGAAACCACCCCAAAACACCTTTTTAGGACCCCCGCCCCCCCAAAAAAAAATTGCCAAACTTGTGAGCACACAGGCACACATAGAGACATATGCTGCAATAGAAATGAATGGCAACCAGCAAACCCAGAGCAAGCAAAGAGATCATACCTCAGGAGCTGATAAAAACTGGATTTTAAATCTTCTGACCGCCTCACCTTCCCAATCACCCCAGACAGGGACTCTCCGGACCTCACAACAAAATTAGGGAAGACACATGGTCCAGTTCCAGTCCCGGCGTACCTCCATGGAACCGCAGCAGCTTGCGCTCTACCCTGCTACAGATGAACCAAGGGTGAAGTGGCTCCCGATCCCGGAGACTCGATCTGACCTGCAGGCTGTCTCAGGGGTTTACTGCAGGTCTGCTAACAGTGCCCCCTCAGAAGCAGACAAAGTAAATGCTAAAGTCTGCAATCTCTTGCCAAATGATGTCCCCAAAGGATGAATCCACAGGACAAGGGCAACCCGCGCCAAATGACGAAATAAAAGAACTAGAAATGTAAAATGAAGCACGAGCAGAAAAGATAAACCAGCAGTCACAGCTGCAGGAATAGACTGGAATTCTAAGGCACATGACAGGATGTAGGTTCATTTTGGAGTACCTGCAGTTCAGAGCTAGAGAGGATACACAAACCTGCTGGTGAAGATTCCAGAGTTTATTGTACAAGAACATGGTTTAGTAAAGACACCCTTAAAACTAATAGATTTTTTTTGATTAACTGAAATATAAGTTATCAAATTTGAATGACTTCAGACAAGGCTTATATATTTAAAAACTACACAATTTTTTGTTTAATGCTATGCTGAGTGAGAAATCAAATAGGCTTTGACCATATACTTGGAATAAAAATTACAATTGGGCATTAAGCAAACACTGAAGCAGTCTATTATAACAGCCATCAAGAAAGCTTATACAGTAGATAGTAGTATAACTACAGTATGTAACCTAGGTGACAGAAGACAATAGATCAGCCACTAGAAGGTACTGTACTTCCTTAACATTCCCCCAATGGAACTCATACATGTCTATAAATATAACCAGCTGCCTGAATAAAAGAAATAAAATATATTAATGCAGTTGATCACAATGCTAACTGGTGGTTTTTTTATTTCCAAGAGATGTATACCTCAAAGGCACTCTTAGGGCAAGAAAAAGGTGCATGGTGCTAGCAATAGCATAGTGATTTTTTTTCACTTGAATAAAATATAAGCATTGTGAAAAGAAATCCTGCAGTTTATATATCTGGTATACATATAAGCATTGTGAAAAGAAATCCTGCAGTTTATATATCTGGTATACATATTTAAATGAAGCACTTCAAGGGAAAGGGAAATGAGATGGTAACTTAGGAAACCAATACTTTGTCAGGATTTTGAAAGCTCTTTACAAGCTTAAGTACTCCAGGAAAAATCTGGAAAAAATTAATTTGCTCTCTCTTTGTTTTTCCAGAGATTAAAAGAGTTCTTCTCGGTGATAAATTTCACCCATGCAGCACCTACAGTACAGAAGGGCCTGGGAAGGCAGGTACCCCACTTACAAACTGCTCCCGTCTCTTCTGTGTGGACTCACTGTGGATCCTTCAATAATTCCATGCAAAGCTAGTCATACATTAGGAAATGAAAAATGAACTCCTGATTAGGCTAGCCTGAGTTTTAAGTGACCCGACCTTTCATTTATAGCTTGCAGGTATTTCACACCTTCATTAATGCTAGTTATCAATTCTATTTTTATTTTAATTAGCTTCATTGTAAATGAATAATATTACATTTTACTACTACAGTAATAAGGGAACAATATCAGTCTCTGATATTCAGAGGCACCAGAAGGATTTTAACCTATGACAAAATGAACAATTATTTTGCATATCTAGTGGGGATACTACAGATTTGAAAAATGCAAATACATACAGCCATCTAGTTTGATCGAAATATCTTTTCCTACAAAGCTGGGAAAATAATCAATTTTCAAAATTTAAATCCTATTTATCACAGAGATTTAAAATAATTATGCAACATCAACTTTGCATAAAATGTTCACCCAAAAAATATATTTCTTTGTCTGTGCAGTTTTTAAAATTTGGTATAGATAGCCCAAACATCAAAATTCTTTTACAGACCAAATAGGTACATACAAAAAAGTGTCTGCACAATGATTTCATGTTTTGTCTGCACAAAACAGTTAATAAAGCAACTTTCTAATTCTTATAGAATACCAATTCTTATAGAATTCAGATAAAAAGACAGCTTTATTGTTTGTTCAGTGGATCTTTAGAATCTCATATTTTCAAGTCCTTTGGAATAAGTATATTGAAGTTGGGAGATAATCTATAACAAGTCAATAACTTGTGCCCTTTAGAGAAATGTAAGCTGATGCAATACAATGAAGCCCTTATGAACAAATATGTCTTCCACATAAAATGACAGTTTATCTCAAGAAGCCTAAAATGTATTAACAAAAGACTATATAAAGAAAATACCTTACCTGTATCAACTGAAAACTTGTTTGTAAATGATCTTCTACAGACTTATAATATGCAGCACTAGTCTCTTCTAAAGCAAGCTCCCCTACCTTTCAAGCTCTTTGTTGTCTCTTTCTTCTGTTTCCACATTTCAGTTTAATTTCAGATAGCGCCTTATAGATCTAAACAATCTAAGCAAAAAAGAAGATAAAATTGATGTTACCAGAAGGAAACTCGCACATCACAAAAAACAGCTCACTCAAAAAGGAAAGGAAAACAGCCGTCACCGTGCTTTTATAAGTGAAGATACCCTCGGGTGATTACTGTAAATGAGAACTATCACACAGCTCCCTTCTTTTTCTCAAACACTACAGGAGGTGGCAAGAATCAATTTGTTCATTCTAGTAAATTAGCAGATCTAGTAGTTGCTTCTGTGAATAGAATTTAAAATTACAGAGTTACAATTAAACAACCTATGCAGCATGCCAACGGTAGAAATATCTTAATCATTTACCAATGAAAAGTGTAATACGAGGGAATGGCATCTTATTTTGATATAAGGAGCTCTTAGGAGATTGTTCTTTTTTATTATCATGCATTCTTTACTAAAGATATTCATACAGTACTTAATATGCTTGATTTATTTGTGAATTTTTCAACTGTGTACATGCAAAGAACTACAAGTTTTCAGCAAAAGATTATACAGAGTTAAAAAAGGCACAAAGACAATAAAACAAAGAGTCAGGGCAGAAATACAGTGATTGGTGAGAGTGCCTATCACCCCTCCATAACATGACTGGTGGAAACATCCCTGGCCCCTCATCCGCAAGCCAAACACGAGGCATTAGATGCAGCATGATTGTTTACAGCCAAACAACTCCCCTACCTACATGAGAGACTGAAATTCCCTACCTAGACCACACTGTGTCCCAGTGCAACCCTGGTAGGCAAAGACAGCCAATGTCTAGCATGAGATGGCAGCCATATCATGAGCCCTTATTAACCTGAGATTATATAGAGCACACTCCAAGGAAGAGGGGTATATAGAGGAGGAGAAGAGAGAAGTAAAGAAAGTGGTAGAGAAAGAGGGACATTAATTAGGATATGTAGAGGGCAAGGAGAGTGATAAGTGGAAAAAGGAGAAGAGAACTGCACTCATGTTGTGATGGGTGAAGCAATCACAAGGGAAGATCTAGACCAGAGGTAGGCAATTCCGGTCCTCGAGAGCCGGAGCCAGGTCAGGTTTTCAGGATATCCACAATAAATATGCATGAGATAGATTTTCATCTCAAGACAGCAGTACATGCAAATCCGTCTCATACATATTAATTGGGGATATCCTGAAAACCTGACCTGGCTCCAGCTCTCGAGGACCGGAATTGTCTACTCCTGATCTAGACAGAGGTGAAAAAAAAAATTGGTTTAACTTCCTAACACTCCCTGATGTAACATTTATATTGTCAGAGTGTGGGTAGTTGAAATCACAAACTCAAACACACACATGACCTATATTCAACCACAGGATATCCCTTCTACACTGCAAGGCTCCCATAATAGTTAAACCCAAAACAAACTTTGAATAATGTTTGAAATGTGGAGGAAAAACAAAACAAAACAAAAAAACTTAGTTCGGCTTTATTGGTTAACCCCCCCCCCCAAAAAAAAAACACAAAAAAAACCCAACAATCCTCCACTTTTCAAAATTAATGTCTCAATCAAGATTTCTTGTGATTTTTAAAGAATTCAGTGATGAAATACATAAAGAAAATCACAGGGCACATTAGCAGTCAGAGAGGAAAGCCTCCTGATTTCAAAAACTGTTCATTGCACAAGCACGCCAAAACTCAGTATGCACAAAACTTCCAGATTTTATACTGCTCAGTCCAACTGCTATAAGCAAGTAATAAACTGTCCACTTAGCAGCTGTACTTGAAACTCAACTGGAGTCACACACAGTGCCACTGCTTTAGTTGGTACTCCTGAGGTCGTGCAGGTTGGAACACCCTGGCTAGTTTGGTAGTTGAAATCACCCATTATTATACTGTTGCCCAATTTGCCAGCTTTCCTAATCTCTGAAAACATTTCTTCATCTATCTGCTCATTCTGTCCCTAGGGTAGGGTTATACAATAGTAAACCCTACCTTTATATTTCTTCCCTTCACACAAGGAATTTCTATCCATATAGATTCCACATTGCTATCTGCGTCATGCAGAATGTTTATTTTGTTTGAGTCAATTCAATTGTACATGTATTAATTCATTGTTAAAAAAATTTAGTGTGAGCAAAAAAAGAGATTAGGTTCTTGCCTTGCTAATATTATTTATTTATTTATTTTGTTTTCTATTCCATCCTCCCCAAAGAGCTCCATCTTTTCTAATAGATAGATGTGCCATTCTGGATTGAGCGGGTTTTATCCTAGTGCTCCACTTCAGATTTTGAATCCCTCCTACTTCACAGAGGGCTCTGCTGCCCCCTACAGTTAGTTCCAAAGCAGGCAATAGCCCCTTCTAGAAACAGCTGTGAAAGAGAGGTATGGGAAAACTGCCCAAAGAACAAGTCTGTACATATTAAACATTGAACAACCAGAACAGCAAAAACAATCATGCCAAACAGAAACATTAATTGAGCTCAAATACCACCCCAAAGTTTTCAAGTAATAGACTACTCTTCATACTCTTAAGGTCTGACTGGCATCCAACTTGCAGGTTTGGATAAGAACTTCTGAGCGAGACAGTAGGCAGGCGCAGGAAATAAATGACAGGGCGGGGGTCCAGAATAGCATACCTATGTACTAGAAAATATACTAGCAAGGTTAGGTACCTAATCTCTTTTTAGTGCAATAGGCGTGTCATTCTGGATGAGCGGGACGTACAAAGCAGTCCCAGAAATCTAGGGTGGGACCCCTGTGCCGGCTTATAACACTGAGGACCCAAAGGCAGAATCCTCCTTTGCCACCACATTCGTTCTGTAAAACCTGGCAAATGTATGTAAAGTGGACCAAGTTGCTGCCCTTCCAACCTCCTTGGGGACCACCCAAGCTTCTGCCCTCGACGAAGTTACACTTCTATTCAAATGCACCTTTCCACAAACTATATATGTTGATGAAATGGCCCTATGGATCCATCTGACAATCATGGCCTTGGAAGCCAGTGCATCACACCTAGTTGGAATTGTCAGCATAAAGAGAGGGTCAGATAGTCTTAACTCACTGGTGACCTGAGATATCAGAGAAATATCCTCTAAACATTCAACTTCTTCAGAGTCCAGTCCTTTTCTTGGAACCTGTACACTGGCGGGCCAGCAATCTGACTTCCTGATTGACATGGAATGCCAAAACCACCTTCGGCAGAAAGGAACAATGCTCAAAGAGACTCCAGCTTCAGTAATTTAAGGAAAGGCTCTCTGCAAGAAAGAGCCTCTAATTCCGAGACCCTTCTCATTGAGGTAATGGCCACTAGAAAACATGGTTTGAGTGCCAGATCCTTCAAGGATGCTTCCTTAGAGGCTCATACAGAGCTTGGCCTAGTTCCTGTAAAACCATGCTAAGATCCCAAGAAAGGATTGGAATTTTTACTGGGGGGCCCGATATGCAGTGATCCCTTTAGGAATCTGGCTATGTCCGGATGAGACGCCAGCATAGATTTGCAGTCTCAAGCCTTAAAACAAGAAAGTCCCGCAACTTAAATTCTAAGGGATGCCATTGAGAGTCCCTTGTCAAGGCCGGCCTGGAGGAAAGCTAACACCACAGAAACCAGAACAGAAAAAGCACAGTTACTTACCGTAACAGGTGTTATCCAGGGACAGCAGGCAGATATTCTTGACTGATGGGTGACGGCACCGACGGAGCCCCGGTACGGACAATTTTAGAGTGATTGCACTCTAAGAACTTGGAAAGTTCTAGTAGGCCGCACCGCGCACGCGCGAGTGCCTTCCCGCCCGACGGAGGTGCGCGGTCCCCAGTTAGGATAAGCCAGCTAAGAAGCCAACCCGGGGAGGTGGGTGGGACGCAAGAATATCTGCCTGCTGTCCCTGGATAACACCTGTTACGGTAAGTAACTGTGCTTTATCCCAGGACAAGCAGGCAGCATATTCTTGACTGATGGGTGACCTCCAAGCTAACAAAAAGAGGGATGGAGGGAAAGTTGGCCATTAGGAAAACAAATTTTGCAAAACAGATTGGCCGAAGTGTCCATCCCATCTGGAAAAAGCATCCAGACAATAATGAGATGTAAAAGTATGAACTGAGGACCAAGTAGCAGCCTTGCAGATTTCCTCAATAGGAGTTGAACGGAGGAAAGCTACAGATGCTGCCATAGCTCGAACTCTATGGGCCGTGACAGAACCTTCCAGTGTCAGTCCGGACTGAGCATAACAGAATGAAATGCACGCTGCAAGCCAATTGGACAACGTACATTTAGAAACGGGGCGTCCCAATTTATTCGGATCAAAGGACAGAAAGAGTTGAGGAGTTGATCTGTGGGGCTTAGTACGGTCTAAATAGAAAGCTAAAGCCTGTTTACAGTCCAAAGTATGTAAAGCCTGTTCTCCAGAGTGAGAATGAGGTTTCGGAAAGAATACAGGCAGAAAGAACTGCGATCCCGAAACTCCGGTGTGGAGGGTTCAAGGTGTCGGGTTTTACGCACCAACTTACCCGACCTCAAAGAAGCGGTACCGGGAGAAGTTAAAGGCTGTATCGGTGCCGAAGTTTGAACAGCTTGGTGCAGCGCTCTCGGTTCCGGTGCCAAAACCGACATGGAGACCGAGGAAGCTGAATGGATCGGTACCGATAGAGTGGAAGCGGACAATAGAGGCTGCCCTACTATCGGTTCCGGTGGCTCAGACCGGACCGGGACTGGAAGGTTCGGTGTCAATAGAGCAGGAAGGAGCTGCTGCAACTGCTCTTTAAGTTGCACCTGAAGGACGGCTGCAATTCGCTCGTCCAGTGAAGGCACCGGTACCGCTTTCTTTTTCTGCGGTACCTGTGGTGCTGCTCGACGCCCAGAGGATGAGGAACCCGAGGACGAGGGACTCACCTCTATGGGGGCGGAACGTTTTCGCGGGCGCCTCGTGGTCGGCAGGCCTGGACTTGCTGCCACAGAGACCGGAGGGCGCTCCAGCGGGGAAGGCTTCTTAGCCAGCTTACCTGACTGGAGCGATGCCGGCACGGTGTTGCGCGGCGTTGAAGAAGTGGGTGCCGATTGCGAAGGAGCCGATGCCGGTGTCGATGCCGCAGAGTCAGCCATCTCGGCACCGAACAGTAATTTCTGTTGAATTTGACGGTTTTTCAACATTCTCTTTTTCAATGTGGCACAACGGGTGCAGGTGGAAGCCCTATGATCCGGACCCAGGCACTGTAAACACCAGTTGTGTGGGTCGGTCAGAGAAATGGGCCGTGCACACCGTTGGCACTTCTTGAACCCTGGCTGAGGGGGCATGAAAGTAAAAATGGCTTCTGCCAAATCGAAGGCAGAGGCCTCAATGATGGCAAAAGGCCCCGCCGGGGCGAACCCGAATAAAAAAATAAAGGGGGTTTTTTTTGAAAAAGAAAACAATGAAATAAAATATAAAAGAAGGAAGATTTACTTCCTCACAAGATTTTCGCGAGCGGGAAGGCGAAAAAAGGGCTTTTCGACGGCCGTTGAAAAGAACACGTCTTCTTAGCTCCGCGGAAACTAAGAAACTGGGGACCGCGCGCCTCCGTCAGGCGGGAAGGCACTCGCGCGTGCGCGGTGCGGTCTACTAGAACTTTCCAAGTTCTTAGAGTGCAATCACTCTAAAATTGTCCGTACCGGGGCTCTGTCGGTGCCGTCACCCGTCAGTCAAGAATATGCTGCCTGCTTGTCCTGGGATAACAGCTCATTTTCCTGGACAAACCAGTGCTAGAAACTTTTCTCAAGTCTTAGCAAAGGCAGAGATCATTGTCAGCTTTTTTAAAGTAGAAATGGCTACCTCCGAGTACCCCTTGTGCACTAATACCTCATGTTCGAGAGCCATGTCGTAAGAGCAAAGCGATTCGGATCTTCTATGACCACTGGGTCCTGAGAAAGAATGTCTTAGCCTGAGACCGGGACCTGTTTGAAGACGCACTAGATCTACATACCACGAGCTGCGTGGCCAAGTCTGGAGCTATTGATATTTATATGAAAGGTGGTACAAAAAGTAAATCTCATTCCGCATAGGGTCATAATGATATTCTCAGTGTTTAGCAACTAAGACACACTAGGCTGAAAATTAGTTCTAGTCATGGTACTAACTTTGAAGAGGCAGCAATTTTACCTTCAGGACACCCCAGGGAATTATGCAATTAGGTGCTTGCATATTTATGAGCATTCATAATTTAAATCCAGCCCATCTTGATGCTTGTGGCTGTTCTATTTGAGCTGAACGACTGCTTTTTTAAAAAAAATTTATTTGCTTTTTCCAGGTTAACCAAAGATCTAAACTAAACTAAATCTTAATTTTATAGACCAGATCATCAACCAAAAGGAGCTCGACTCAGTCAACAGTAATGTAATACATAAACTTGGCAAAGAAAGATTAGTTAGTTTCCAAAGTGTTTAGCAAACAAGGTTTTCAGAGCTTTCCAGAATAAAGCAAAGGGACATAAACTTCTTAATGTAAGCGGTAAAGCATTCCAGAATTCAGTTAATTTAAACGCAAAAGAATGCCAATCTCCTGAAGGTTCTGTTTTTACCACTAAGAGAGGGAAATGTAAGTTTTAATTTTTGAAAACTTCTAGCAAGATGAGACCTATGCACATTCCAGTCTAAAGGGATCAAAGTGGTGAAAATGTCAAATAAGATCTTAAATGCAATACAAATGCACTTGAATTGAATTCTGAGATACACTGCCTAACAAAATGGATAGGCCTGTTTAAGTTCTGAGAAAGAGTCAGCCACAAGAAAAACATTAAGTAGCTCGGACTTAGCAAAATTAATTTTAAACCCCGCCACCTTGCTATACTGCTCCAAGACCTGAAGCACTGCCTCCAAAGACTCCAGCGGCTGAGCAAGGGTGAAGAGGATATCATCTGCATGAAACAATATCTTATGCTCCTGGATCAGCAGCAGAGGCACATATTGCCACCGCTAAAGGCTCCATCACCAAAGCAAAAATACCCCTGTTGAGTCCCATGCCGCAACGAAAAAGGGGCTGTATATCGGCCGTTAACTCGCAGACAAGCCTCCAGGTCAGCATATAACAGAGATACCCAATGTAAAAAATTTCCCGAAATCCCCATGTATTGAAAAATGGCATGCATAAACAGCCAGTAAACCCTCTCAAAGGCTTTCTCGGCGTCGACTGAGAGCAAAGCCAAGGGAATGGAAAAATGCCGAACCGTCCAAATAAGATCTAACACTTTCCGAATATTATCACCAGGGTGTCATCCAGAAATGAACCCACATTGATCACCATGAATTAAATCTAGCATAAAACGTTGCAAGTGGATTGCCAAAATATGAGCAAAAGGTTTGTAATCCACCCCTAACAGAGCGAGTGGTCGATAGGAACTGCAAGTCAGGGAATCCTATCAGGAACTACAAGTCAGGAGAAGCAACACCGCCGCCTGACAAAAAGAATAGGGTAAACTGTCCTCCTCCAGAAAGGAATTAAACAGATGGGTGGTCAAGGCTGATTTCTGAAAGCAGGTAATGCAGAATATTATGATTAACTACATCAAAAGCTGCAGACAGATCGAACTGAAGATAACATGCTTCTTATTGGACTATAACTGTTGGATCTTAGAAAGGAGAGAAACCAGAAGAGTTTCTGTACTGAAGTTTGGGCGAAACTCATGCTGAAAAGGCAAGAGAAAAATTTTTCCAGATAACTTGAGAGTTGGCTAGCAGCGATTGATTCCATAAGTTTAGTTAAAAGAGGTATGTTAGCAATCGATCTATAGTGGGAAGTGACAGTTGGATCGAAATCTGATTTTTTTCAGAAGGGAAGTAAGACTTATACCCATATCATGTGAGAAAAATCCTGTTTCCAAAGTGTAATTTAATAATGTATTCAACCAATTGATCGCCTGAGGAGGAATGTTAGCATAAAGATAAGAGGGAAAAGGATCAAGAATGCATTTGCATCTCATCAATTTTGAACAAAGTTTTGAGACTTGAGACTCAGATACTTACTGAGTCAAATGAATACCAAACGCAATCAGCTGGCATCGACATTAGACTATTCTTAGAATCCCTTAAAAAAAGGTTCACTGCAGAAAAAGAATCCCTAATAGTAACAATTTTATCTTTGAAGAAAGAAGCAAGAGTATGCTGTGGGCAGTGAAGCCTGAGAAGATGTATGGTCATAATTGGTTAATGTACACCAGAGTCTAAATAAGGTACTACTTTGATGATTAGAATTAGCAATTTTACCTCCATAGTAGTTTTTTCTTGTTTTCCTCAACTCAGGGTTATATTTTCTAACATTAAGGGCTCCTTTTACAAAGCCGCACTAGGTCCTTAACGCGCGGAATAGCACGCGCTAAATTGCCACACTTGCTAGCCGCTACCGCCTCCTTTTGAGCAGGCAGTAGATTTCCGGCTAGCATGCACTAATCCGGTGCGTGCGATAAAACCGCTAGCGCGGCTTTGTAAAAGAACCTCTAAGCCTCCAATTAAGTTTATCTAAGTCTGAAGTAGATTTCTTCCATTTTTGTTCAAGTTTCCTACCTGTTTGCTTAAGTTCGCTATGTTAAGATATAAACAAAGGAGAATTTCTAGAATGAGAGATGGATTTAGTAACAAGTGGGGAAAGAGTTAAATATATACTCTTGGAAACTGTTCTCCAATTAGCCCAACTACCATCTACAGTGCCTTCTCTAGGAGAGCAAGATAACAACTTAAAAGTTTGAGTCCAGAATAAATCTGGACTATTTTTCTTTCTAAAAGTTACAGTGCTTTTCTGCTGAACCCTTTCTGATATATGAGACATAAAGATAGGCAATGTGAATTCATCAAGATAACGGTCAGACCAAGGAACCCATTGTCAATAACAGAGCTCTGAGGGATAAGATCCATAAAGGTGACAACGTCAAGAGAATGACCTCTCTCATGAGTAGGTGTCACTGGAGGCAAGAGCTCGAGAGAGTGAAGCAAGGAGATGAAAGAGTATCCTTGTTATTACTATCCTCAAGATGTAAATCCTCACCTATATGAGTAATCTCTGAAATTTTACTGAAGAATTAGCAATAATTCTAGTAACAAGAGGGTTAGATTTGTTCCATGGAACTGGAGGGTGATATAGAAGGAGAATACCCAAAGGATGAGACAATTCATCCTTAAAAGATACCAAGAGATATTCCAGTTCTGGGAGGCTGGCCTTGTCCACTAATTGCACATTGCCTTTCCCTTCTCATTGGGGATCCTTTGCATATTTATCTCATAATTTTTTGAATTCTGTTTTTGTCTCTTCCAGCATTGCATGCCAGGTATCCAACATCCTTTTCATAAAGAAATGTTTTGGAGCAAAGGATGGAGAAAATTTAATGTATGAAACAAAAAGTGCCATATGATCAGTAGAGTTCTAAGTCCCACAACAACCAGCCTGGGAAAACCTTGTGAGCTCTCATGGTGGCAGATCAAATGCCCTCCAAATGAATTTAATTTTTATAAAAACCATCACAACTTGTTTTGGAAGAAAAACCTGCACAGACTTGTTTAAATAAATTTCATGTTTCCTGAATAAATTAATTAAAAGGCTTCAAATGTTAAAAGGTAGTATTGCTGCTATAGAATAAAAATAAACTCACTCTGTATCACTCTCTAAAATCTGTGCTAGTTTAGTCTTCACTTTGATGCTGTGAGGTGTTCAGTTGCTGTCTTTCCTGCATGCAGAAACCTAAAATGCACTCAGCTATCAGTATCAATTTGTGTTAGCATGGCAGAGGATATATCTCAATTTATAAGATGTCCGTGTCTCTCATGCTCACTATTTAATAGCCTCCTACAGAATACTATTTCTACCTGCCAAGGGACATAAATAATTTAAGAACAAATTGAATGAAACTATCAGGCTAGAACTAGTCAAAAAGAATTACTGGCTGCCTGTTAAGGATGTCAAGTGAGGTCTCTCCATGCAATAGCAATACTGTACAAAGGCATTTGCTGCTAACTGCAAAGGTGTTCTGTGGACCCTAGTCTCCCATCTATCCTGAGCTGTCAAGCTGCACTGGGTGAGAAAGCTAATTTTAGTTATGCAACGATTGGATATATCCTTATGTAGGGTAGGTGTTTCCTAATAAAAGGATCCAGGAGAAGATACTATGAACTGAAATACCATTCATAGATCTGTTTTCAATCATTTTTGTCACAAAGAGAATGTTCAATTAGGGGATAACTGAAGGAAGCCAGAGAAGGGAGGAGTCTTAGATTTGCAGGTCATTTTCCCAAGTGTCAGTTAATGTACTGAAGAACCTTTATTAAAGCTGTTGCTGGGCTTTAGTCTGATTTATCCTAACTGGTTGAGGCTTAGATAGCAGAGGCATTTATCACACAGGAAAGAAACAATCTTAGCCATCAAGCATCACAACCTATGTATGTGTATCCTGTTCTGAAAGAGCCAGATCTGTGCCCCTGGCCAAAGGCTGGTGTTTCAATGAATGAATCATAAGAACTTAAGAATTGCCGCTGCTGGGTCAGACCAGTGGTCCACCGTGCCCAGCAGTATGCTCACGCAGCGGCCCTTAGGTCAAAGACCAGTGAGACTAGCCTTAACTGAGACTAGCTTTACCTGCGTATGTTCTGGTTCAGCAGAAACTTGTCTAACTTTGTCTGGAATCTCTGGAGAGTGTTTCCCTCTATAACAGCCTTCGGAAGAGCGGTCCAGTTTTCTACCACTCTCTGGGTGAAGAAGAACTTCCTTACGTTTGTATTGAATCTATCCCCTTTTAGAGAGTGCCCTCTCGTTCTCTCTACCTTGGAGAGCGTGAACAACCTGTCTTTATCTACTAAGTCTATTCCCTTCATTATTTTGGATGTTTCGATCATGTCCCCTCTCAGTCTCCTCTTTTCAAGGGAGAAGAGGCCCAGTTTCTCTAATCTCTTACTGTACGGCAACTCCTCCAGCCCCATAACCATTTTAGTCGCTCTTCTCTGGCCCTTTCGAGTAGTACTGCGTCCTTCATGTACAGCGACCAGTGCTGGATGCAGTATTCCAGGTGAGGGCGTACCATGGCCCGGTACAGTGGCATGATAACCTTCTCCGATCTGTTCGTGATCCTCTTCTTAATCATTCCTAGCATTCTGTTCACCCTTTTCGCTACCGCCGCACATTGCACAGACTGCTTCATTGACTTGTCGACCAGGACTCCCAAGTCTCTTTCCGGGAGGGGGGTCTCTCCAAGTACTGAACCGGACATCTTGTATTCATTCGTGTATAAGATTTTTGGTACCGACATGCATCACAATACACTTATCCATGTTAAACCTCATTTGCCATGTGGCAGCCCACTTCTCAAGCGTGTTTATGTCCGATTGCAGGTCTTCACAATCCTCCTGCGTCTTCACTATTCTGAATAACTTCGTATCATCTGAAAATTTAAATCACCTCACTCGTCGTACCAATTTCCAGGTCGTTTATAAATATGTTGAAGAGCACGGGTCCAAGCACCAAACCCTGTGGCGCTTTTCAAGTCCGAGTATTGTCCATTTACCCCCATTCTCTGTTTCCTATCTGCAAGCCAGTTTTTAATCCACGTGATTATTTCACCCTCAATTCTATGGCTCATAATTTTTTTGAAGTAGTCATTCATGCGGAATCTTGTCGAACACCTTCTGAAAATCCAGATATACGATGTCGACCAGGTCACCCCTGTCTATCTGCCTGTTTACTCCCTCGAAGAAGTGCAGCACGTTCGACATGCAACATCTTCCTTTGCTGAAGCCGTGCTGGCTGGTCCTCATCATATTGTATCCGTCAAGGTGATCAATGATGCTGTTCTATATCAGCGCCTCTACCATCTTTCCCAGTACCGAGGTCAGACTCACTGGTTTGTAGTTTCCTGGATTTCCCCTCGAAACTTTCTTGAAGATCGGCGTAACATTTGCCACTTTCCAGTCTTTCAGAATCCTTCCCGATTTGATCGACAGATTGGCTATTAGTTGAAGCAGTTCAGCTATAGCCCATTTCAGTTCCTTGATTACCCTCGGATGGATGCCATCCGGTCCCGGGGATTTATCATTTTAAGCTTATCAATCTGCCTGTATACCTCTTCTAGACTGACCGTCAACCCTGTCAGTTTCCCGTGTTCATTTCCTGTGTATAGCTCGTCGGCTTCCGGTATGTTGTGTATATCCTCTTCGGTAAATACAGATGTAAAAAAAATGTGTTCAATTTGTCGGCAATTGCTTTGTCCTCCTTTAGCACTCCCTTTATTCCATGGTCATCCAATGGCCCCACTGCTTCCTTCGCGGGTCGTTTCCCCTTAATATATCGAAAGAACGGCTTGAAGTTTTTTGCCTCCTTGGCTATTTTTTCCTCGTAGTCTCTTTTGGCCCCTCTTACTGCCTTATGGCACCTGCTTTGATGTTGTTTGTGCTTTTTCCAGTTTTCGTCCATTTTTGAACTTTTTCATTCCTTAAACGAAGTCTTCTTGTCTCTGATCGCTTCCTTCACCGCTACAGTGAGCCACGCCGGTTCCTTGTTTTTTTTCCTCTTGGATCCCTTGTTGATATGCAGTATATATACATTTTGTGCCTCGGTGACTATGTCCTTAAAAAGGGAACATGCTTGCTCTAGCATTTTTACAGTGCTTATGCTCTTAATCTTCTTCCCCACCATGAATCTCATCCCTTCGTAATTCCCTTTTCAGAAGTTCAATGCCGTGGCCGTCATTCTGGATCAATGTTTTGCCTCCAGGTTGAAGTGGATCATATTGTGATTACTGCTTTCCAGCGTCCCTTCTACTTCTATACCGAGCGCCAGTCCTCGTAGTCAATTTAGAATTAAGTCCAGAATTGCATTTCCTCTCGTATTTTCCTTGACAAGTTGTTCCAGGAAGCAAACGCCTACAGCATCCACGAACTTGGTCTCCCTACCACAGCCGTAGGCGCCTAGGTTCCAGTCTATCGCCGGATAATTGAAGTCACCCATGATAACTGCGCTGCCTCCCTTGCAATTGCGTTTAATCTCGTCCGTCATTTCTCCATCAATTTCTTCGGACTGCCCTGGAAGTCAGTAGTAGATGCCGATCTTCATTTCCGTTCCATTTGTTCCCGGAATTTGGACCCATATAGACTCTACCTTATTTTTAGTTTCCGGCGAGTTCTCTCCGGGAGACTCAATTCCCTCTTTGACGTAAATTCAAGGGGTAGGGTTGTTGGAGTGGGCAGACTTGATGGGCTGTGGCCCTTTTCTGCCGTCATCTTCTATGTTTCATCTTCTATAGAGCAATATCCCCACCTTTTTGACCTACTCTGTCTCTGTGGTATAGCTTGTATCCCGGTAGCACAGTGTCCCATATGTTTTCCTTGTTCCACCATGTTTCCTTGATGCCGATGATGTCAAGGTTATCTTTTTGTGCCATAGCTTCCAATTCTCCCATCTTATTCCTTAGGCTCCTTGCATTTGTGTACATACACTTGAGTTTGCGGCATGTTACTTTCTTGCATTTCCTTCCCTCGTGTCCCTTTCGATCCGTCAGGATTTCTGTCTTGCCTATGATCTGGTGAGTCTTCCCCGCTATCTTCCTGCACGGTATCCTCTGGGTATACCAGTTCCCGAACCATCGACTCTTGGTCGACTGTCAGCTTTCCCCTTCTTCCTAGTTTAAAAACTTCTCAATTTCTCTCTTGATGTTGCTTGCAAGTATCCTCATTCCGTCTCCGCTGAGGTGGAGTCCATCCTTCCTGAATAGCTTGCTCTTCCCCCAGAACGTCGTCCAGTTGCGCTCGAAGTGGAATTCTTCTTCCTCACACCAGTGCCTCATCCATGTGTTGACTGCTTGCAGCTCCGTCTGCCTCTTCTCTCAGCCGTCTGCCTTCTCTCATCAGCCCTGGGAACCGGCAGGATCTCCGAGAATGCTACCCTCTACGTTCTGGTCTTCAGCTTCCCTCCTAGCATCCAGAACTGGTCCTTCAGTCCTTCCCTGCTGTAATTCCTGTTGCTCACGTTGTTTGTCACCACATGGATCATCACCGCCGTATCTTCCTCTTCCACACTATCGATGATCCTTTCAATGTGGCTCACTGTATCTTCTACCTTGGCTCCCGGTAGGCAGGTCACCAGCCAATCCTGTCTTCCTCCCGCTATGTGGCTGTCGACTTGTCTGATGATGGAGTCCCCCATGACGATTGCTGTCCTCTCTATCTTCTCTTGCCTATCCAGCCGCAGGTCCGTGTCCCTGGTGTATGACCATCTCTCCAGCCATAGGACCGTGTCCTCTGTGCACTTCCATCTTCCCTCATTCTGGCATTGGCTTGCACCGGAATCGTCTTCCTTGTGGTTGTCCTCCAGGTGGTTCTCGCTCACTGTAGGTGTATCTTGATAGCTCCACTGTTGTTGGTGATTTTCCACAGCCTCCATGTATGTCTGTTCGATGAACTTCTCTAACTCCCCGACTTCTTCCTCAACGGTTTCCTTTGTCATGAAGTTTTCTGCCTCTCTGTCCTCCTCTTCCACTGCTCAAAGTGCTTCTAATTCCAGTATTCTGCCCTCCAGGAGTCTGACTTGCTTCTTCAGGCCCTCCAGTTCCTCGAATTGAGTGCATACATAATACCGCCTCCCAGAGGGAAGGTAGCAAACGGTGCAGAAAACTGGGTAGCTCAACATCTTGCTTCTGTCTGCTGCATTCATTGCTGTCTGCTTGCCGTCTGAAGTGGCTTCTCCTTGTGTAGGAATCTGTGTAGCATCCTCGGTGTTACTGTGAAGTCCTTTTCTTGATTTTAAACCTGCTACCCCTGTTGCTTGTGTGTCCTCTGTGTCTGCTGTGATTGCCCTCTGCTATTACTGTGTTTATCTACTGCTTGTCTGTCCTATTGCCCTTGTGGTACTTGCCTGTGTAGGTGTCCTTCCTTAGTGTTTCTTCTTTGCTTATCCCTTCTTAAGGCCCTTCGCACAGGTACTCTTGCTAAGGAGATTGACTTTAACGCTCGCCTTCAACGCCCAAACGGCTGAGCTTCGTTGGTCCCTCCCCTTTTAAGGATGAGCTCCGGTGGATGACATCAGGGGTGGGTGGAGCTACGTCTCACCAATGCTCCTTGCTCTCTCCTGCCTTCTCTTGCTCCTTCTTCCCCTCTCCTGTTCTCTTCTCTGCTTTTCTCTCCTTTTCCTTTCCTGCCTCCTGCTTGTCTGCCCAAGCCTGTTTAACTGAGCTCCGTTAGCCCCTCCCCTTTTGAGGAGCTCTGGTGGATGTCGGGGTGGCTGGGCGGAGTTACCTCTCACCGATGCCCCTTGCTCTCTCCTGCCTTCTTGTTCCTTATTCCCCTCTCCTGTTCTCTTCTCTGCTTTTCTCTCTTCCTTTCCTGCCTCCTGCCCAAGCCTGTTTAACTGAGCGCCATTGGTCCCTCCCCTTTTAAGGAGGAGCTCCGGTGGATAACATCAGGGAGGTGGGCGGAGCTACCTCTTGCCGATGCCCCTTGCTCTCTTCTGCCTTCTCCTGCTCCTTCTTCCCCTCTCCTGTTCTCTTCTCTGTTCTCTCCCTCTCCTTTCCTGCATCCTGAAGGTTATTTTAAAAAAGGCAACAAGCCAGTCTTTATATGTTCTTATCCAAATAAGCTTTGTCTTCCTACTGATGGTAAATTTTTACTTTAAGTAGAAAGTAATAAAAGCAATATAACTAAGCTATACAGTATTTTAAAATATCAAGAAAAAAAACCTGATCTCTTTGATCCATAATACTTTCAAATTTTATCTGCAATGTTCTGCAAAACAAGTACTATGTTAAGACTGGTGGTGGTTTCCATCTTCCACACCAACTATGGTGGGGAGGGGATTAGCAAGTTCAAAAAAGTTTTCAGGTTAACAACCTGGTGGAAAATCACCATTGTGTAAACAAATTTGATTTAATTTTTCCTAAATTTTCCCCGTTTAACTCTTAAAACTTTTTTTTTGGGTGTATATTGGTCGTCTGTCTCACTCCAAGGAGAATGAAACATGAACATCTGTACAAATGATCACAAAGAATTGGAAAATGACTAGTCTAAGATAGCAGCTTAGGGGAAAGTTACACATCCCATAAAACACCCCATATTTTTTTTCTCAGTGGTGCAGCAGCAAGAGCTTTGAATTGGAATCTAACCTGTAGCTTCTGTGACTCAGTCTGTTTCCAGTTGATGGGCTCTCTTGCAATGCTACTATGATTTATGTCCAGAAATTGATGATGTGAAGTATTACTATTTCTCTCAGATCAAAGTGTAGAGTTTACTTCCTCCCTCTGATTCTGCTACAGTGTATAAAGTGACCAATTCTGAGGAAGTGTCACTGTGTGATGACATCAAAAGAGCTACTGAAAGTGCAGAAAAAGCACTCAGCAAGAGTACTGTTGAGGATCACAGGGGATATATCGCCTAGGATGGATAGAAAGCCCACCGCATTTACTTAAATTGGATTTTTTTTTTAATAAAATGATTTTTTGGGATAAAAATCTCTAAAGATAAGTTTTCTATTTAAGATATACAGTAAAACCTTGGTTCGTGAGCATAATACGTTCCGAAACCATGCTTGTAATCCAAAACACTTGTATATCACAGCAAATTTCCCTATAAGAAATAATGGAAACTCAGACGATGCGTTCCAAACACAAAAACTTTAATACAAAATACTGTATGTACTCGTATTGCAAGACCTCGCTCATTGAGAACAGTCACTACACTCCCGCAGTGTCAGAGAGAGAAGAACTATCGGCTCAATTGTGATGTGTGCATACTGTATGTACTCATATTGCAAGACCTCACTTGTTTATCAAGTTAAACTTTAATAAAATGTTTTGCTTGTCTTGCAAAACACTTGCAAACCAAGTTACTTGCAATCCAAGGTTTTACTGTATAGTTCAAACCTTTTTCTTCATGCATAAGTATTAATTTTTAATTATGTAGTTGTATATTGTGACAGGGAAGTCCCTGTCCCAGCCAAGAGAACTACGAAACCCAGCATGCACCCAGCCCAGGTCCCTGGAAAACCTGGTCTGGAGCCCGAGCAGCCGGCCCAGCTAGGAAGGGAAAAGAAAAGGCAGGTCATAGCCCAGCCCAAGAGCCAGAGGGGTAGGGCACTAGAACCTAATTCTTCCCCCTATTACTCCTTTCCTCCAGCTCTGAAACCTAGAACCCACCCAGGAGTGGGTGGAGTTAGCACTCGGGGTGTGCAGGTCAGACAGCCTCAAATACGAAATAGGGAGAGTCAGCAGGGGAGCTCAGCTGGTGCTAATCACAATCAGCCAGCCACCAGCAGGGAGTGCAGCTTCCAAGGAGTTCCTGTTCCCCAGCCCCGTATGCTATCCAGGAGACAGCCCGGCAGGCGGGAGATTGAAATCCCTGGACGCTATCTTGCCTTGCCAGACAAACCCTGGGAGGGTGACAGGTTAGCAAGGAGCTAACACGCAGGCAAGGAGGGGGTTGGGAAGAACCACCTGGGGTCACAGGGTGGAGAAGCAGCCGTGGCTATGAGTCTAATGACTGGGAGATGAACAGCCTTCCTGGGGAGAGTGAGCCCGGGGAAGACATGGATATAGGGGAGAGTGAGATATGAGAGGTCTTGCTAGTCCTACCCGAAATCCAGTCCAGGTTAATTGAAACCCTGAACACAAGCAGTGCTTGGAGCAGAGCCGGGGCAGGCCTGTCCAATTGAGAAAAGTCATTATCAGAGGTTTGAGTTGCCTTACCTCTGACAAACTTGTGTAAGAAACCCCTGGAAGTTAGCCCAGGTGATGACGGGCTACGTCCAGCAACTAAGGACACATTCAGTGTATGGAGATTTGGGATCCAAACCTTTTTGGTTTTTGTTTTGGGCTTGTGCATTAACTTGCTATGTTTAGTAACTTGGAAGCTCCAGGCGGGGCACAAGGATTAGAGCACATGTTATGCTTTGGAGAAAATGTGCAGAACTAATTATATGTTCCAACGTTTTTTTTTTGAACTTCAATAAACCTGAATCCAGTTCCTAGAGAATCCGTCTTCCGGGTTTTCATTCATCCAGCCATATAAAAGGCGCTACAATAAATCTGCCTGTGGTCTGAGCCTGGCTTCCCACCTACTCAGGAACCGGCCTGGTCACAATATTCATGCAATGTTTAAATTCTTTGGTAAATTAATTCCATTAATCTATTCACATATAAGGGGAAAGGCCCTGCAGGGGCTGGCTGCGAGCATCCTGATTTGAGCACTGCCTCCTGCTGATCGGCTGCCACTTTGGATAAGGAAGGAAAGAAGAGAGGGAGGGAGGGGGTTTGCGGTTCAGGGCCGCTGCCTGCTTCTGCTGCTTCAGGGCAGGAGGGAGAAGAGGAAATTGAAATCTAGGTTAGACAAGGTGTCTAATACAGCACTTTCAAGCAACCAGAAAAAGAGTTATCTGACATCCACCAATTCCCATGGGTACCGGATAACTGAGATTCTACTGTATTTCTTATAGACTGCCTTGAGGAATTGTCATATTTGAGCAAAAATACATTTATTACTACACCATGTTACTATCATTTTGATACAATTGTTATAAAGAAATAAAGAGTTGACACAAGAAAATAAAGAGATTATGTACTGACCCTGGTAAGCTCTTTTCCAGTAGATAGGTGAAACACTCTAGACCAGGGGTGTCAAAGTCCCTCCTCGAGGGCCACAATCCAGTCGGATTTTCAGGATTTCCCCTATGAATATGCATGAGATCTATTAGCATACAATGAAAGTAGTGCATGCATATAGATCTCATGCATATTCATTGGGGAAATCCTGAAAACCCGACCGGATTGCTGCCCTTGAGGAGGGATTTTGACACCCCTGCTCTAGACATATGGGTAGTATCCCCATGGCTGCATGCCATCTGCAGAAGGAATCCACTCCAGATTTTTTTTCTTTGGCCTCTTCTGTACTTCACTGGGCTCCTTAGCTCCACCTACAGTAAGTACCCAAGTACCAAGAGCCACTAAATAAACGTGAAGTAGAAACATAGATGGCAATCAAGTTCAGCAACAACCATTCTGTTCAAGAAGTAATATTAGAACATCAACTGCAAACAGTCAACAAAGGCCTCAAAGGAGCTTAGAAACTATTCTCACAGAAAAAAGTTAACATATATACAGCATTCTTCTTAGCCCCCAAGGGACGACAGGCATCCAAGAAACAATTTGGAGAAGCATAAACATACAAATAATATGCAGGTGCAGAAAGGACAGAGCAGGAGTCTAGAATGTCTCATCTATCTACTGGGAAAGAGTTTACCAGGGTAAGTACATAATTTCTTATTCCAGTGCAATAGGCGAGAGATTCTAGACAGATGGGACATACAAAAGCAGTCCCCAAAAAGCTAGGGCAGGCTTGATGCGTCGGCGTATAAGACTGAGGACCCAACGGCAGAGTCCTATCTCGCCACCACATCCACTCTGTAAAATTTGGCAAATGTGTGTAAAGAGGATCACATTGCAGACTTGCAGATCTCCTCAGGGGAGACACCTCTAACTTCAGCCCACGAAGAAGCCACATTTCTGGTGGAATGCACTCTGACGCAAACAGTAGACTGTTTCCCAGAAAGAATATAGGCTGATGAAATGGCCCCATGGATCCATCTGGAAATCATGGCCTTGGAAGTGGAAGCACCTCACTTAACAGAATGAGTCACACAAACAGATGGTCAGAGACACAAAATTAGTTAGTGACCTCAAGGTAATGAGAACTCTGCGCATATCAAAAGGCGATCTTGTGTCCTGGAACCAGTAGGCTGAAAAGCAGGCAAATGCACGTACCGATACATGGAAAGCCAAAACTGCCTTCGGCAGGAAGGAAGGAACCATACGCAGGGAAATAAATCCCAGTCTCTGAGATGCAGATGAACAATTCCCTACAAGAAAGAGCCTGGAGTTCCGAGACTCGTTGCACTGAGGTAATTGCGACCAGAAACACAGTCTTGAGCACGGTCAAGAGAGAAATATCCCGAAAGGGCTCAAAATGAGCCTTGGTGAGGCTAGACAGCATCAGGTTGAGGTCCCAAGAAAGGAACGATTGCTTAACCGGCAGTCTGATACAAAGAGCCCCCTTCATAAATCTAGCAACAGGATGTGACACCAAAGAGGAACAATGATCCCTGGCTCTAAAACCAGAGAGCCCAGCTACCTGGACCTGAAGAGATGCTACAGCGAGTCCATTATCAAGTCCAGCTTGCAGAAAGGCAAGATTCACTGAGATCAGAGCCAAAAAAAAGGGCTCACCTGGTCCTGAGCACACCAATATTGGAAAAACTTCCATGACTTAGTGTAAGTAGAAACTGTGAACGACTTCTTAGACTTGAGAAGAAAGTCAATAACCACATCATCTCACAAACCAGAGATATGAAACATGGTGGGGGGGTCTAATTTTTATCTTCAAAAACTGCTACAAGTTCTATATACAGTGGTATCTTGGATTACGAGTATAATCCGTTCCAGGAGCATGCTCGTAATCCAAAATGCTCGTTTATCAAAGCGAGTTTCCCCATAGGAAATAATAGGTTCCCGCCCCCACGAGAACCGGCATTGCTCCCCCTGAAGCCCCCCCTGCGATCCAGCACGCTCCCCACCGTGATCCAGCCCCCCCCCCCGCGATTGCCCCCCCCACGCGATTGGGCCCCCCCGCTGCGATTGGGCACCCCCAGCCACTTCTTACCATCACCTGGGCACCGGCACCGGCATGTCCTGAACGTGAACTTGCAGGTCTTGAGCATGCACAGAAGAGGAGGCCGATCTTCGGGCACCAGCACCAAGCACAGGACATGCCAGTGCCAGTGCCCAGGTGACGATAAGAAGCGGCGGGGAGGTGCCCAATCACGGCGGGAGGGTGCCCAATTGTGGCAGAAGAGTGCCAGATCGCGGCGGGGGGGTGCCAGATCACGGCGGGGGTGTGCCAGATCGCAGGGGGGAGGGTGCCAGATCACGGGGGGCGCTCGTAAATCGAGCCACGCTCGGTTTTCGAGGCGCCGATTTTGCAAATGTTTTGCTCGTCTTGCAAAACACTCGTAAACCGGTGCACTCATAAACCGAGGTACCACTATATATGGCTTGAAGAAAAATGACCATATTAGTCCTTACTATAGATTGCTGCATTGGCTACTGGTAGAGGCGCGAGTACTATTCAAATTTTCTTGTATCTGTTTTAAGTTGATTTGGGGATTGGCCCCAACTTATCTTTTATCTCATTTTGTGTTGTACAGCCCAACGAGGAAAACTAGAAATTTACATTATTTGCATATCCAAAAATTACTGGTTGCAGATACAGCACAGTTACTTACCGTAACAGGTGTTATCCAGGGATAGCAGACATATATTCTCACATGTGGGTGACGTCATCTACGGAGCCCCAGCGCGGACAGCTTTTCAAGCAAACTTGATTGAAGTTTCAAGTTTGCTACACTGCACCACGCATGTGCATGCCTTCTTGCCCACTAGAGGGCGCATCCCCACCTCGTGGTCCTCAGTTCCATAACCAGCAAAGAAGCCATTCCCGGGGAGGAGGGCGGGTTGTGAGAATATATGCCTGCTGTCCCTGGATAACACCTGTTACGGTAAGTAACTGTGCTTTATCCCAGGACAAGCAGGCATGATATTCTCACATGTGGGTGACCTCCAAGCCAACCAAAAAAGGGCAGGTGGGAGGATGGCAATTTAGGAAAACAGGTTACGTAATACCAACTGGCCAAACCGGCCGTCGCTTCTGGACAAAGTGTCCAGACAGTAGTGGGAGGTGAACGTATGAACCGAAGACCAAGTGGCAGCTTTACATATGTCCTCCACAGGAGTAGACCGGAGGAAAGCAACAGAAGCTGCCATAGCCCGGACCTTATGCCCCGTGACTCGACCATGGAGCGTGAGACCAGCCTGAGCGTAGCAAAAAGAAATACAAGCAGCCAACCAGTTGGACAAGGTGCGCTTGGAAACAGGATGTCCCAACCGATTAGGATCAAAGGACAAAAACAATTGAGGAACCTTCCGATGAGACTTGGTACGTTGGAGATAAAAGGCCAACGCCCTCTTACAGTCAAGCGTGTGAAGCGCCGCCTCACCAGGATGAGAGTGGGGCTTCGGGAAGAACACCGGAAGAACAATGGACTGATTGAGGTGGAAATCAGACACAACCTTAGGCAAAAATTTAGGATGGGTGCGAAGAACCACCTTGTCATGATGAAACACAGTAAAAGGTGGATCCGCAACCAAAGACTGCAGCTCACTAATCCGACGAGCGGACGTGAGCGCAAGCAAAAAGACCACCTTCCAAGTGAGAAACTTAAGAAGAGATTTGTCGATAGGCTCAAAGGGAGGCTTCATCAGTTGAGCTAAGACCACATTAAGATCCCAAACTACAGGAGGAGGTTTCAGAGGAGGGTGAACATTCACGAGACCCCTCATGAAACGAGTTACCAGAGGATGAAGAGAAAGAGACCGACCCTCGAGATGCCGATGGAACACCGCAATGGCACTGAGATGCACCCGAATGGAAGTCGTCTTCAGCCCAGACTTAGACAGATGCAACAAATATTCCAGCACCAAAGACACTGGAACTGAACTCGGGTCCAGATGGTTCGAGGAACACCAGGATGAAAATCTGGTCCACTTCTGGGAATAACAAAGCCTAGTCGAGACCTTGCGCGAGTCTTCCAAAATCTCCCTCACCGACTGAGAAACAGGAACCGAAGTCAAGGGGAAAGGAACCAAGCGGTCAGATGTAAAGACTGAAGATTGGGATGTAACAGCGAACCCCGATTCTGAGACAGCAGAGAGGGAAAAACAGGCAGAAGCAGAGGTTCCCTGACACTGAGTTGAAGTAGCAGGGAGAACCAGTGCTGTCTGGGCCAACGAGGCACAATGAGAATCATAGTGGCTCTGGTCGATTTGAGACGTACCAATGTTCTCAAGATCAGAGGAAAAGGAGGGAACGCATAAAGGAACCTTCCCCCCCAGTCGAGAAGGAAGGCATCGGCCTCGAGACGGTCCCAGGAGTACATCCGAGAACAATAGAGGGGCAGTTTGTGAGTCTCCGGGGAGGCAAACAGATCCACCTGAGGAGTCCCCCAGCGGTCGAAGACCTCGCGTAGAACCCGGGAGTTCAGCGACCACTCGTGCGGCTGGAGAAGACGACTGAGTTTGTCTGCCAGACAGTTCCTCTCTCCCTGAATGTAAACCGCACGTAGGAAGATGTTCTGGGAGACCGCCCATTCCCAAAGGCGCAGGGCTTCCCGGCACAGGGACCAAGAGCCCGTTCCGCCCTGTTTGTTCACAAAATACATTGCCACCTGGTTGTCCGTCCGCACGAGGACTACCTGGTCGTGTAGCAAGTGGCAGAACGCTCGAGCCGCCAGAAAAATGGCCCGAAGCTCCAACACATTGATGTGGCAAAGACGGTCCTCTGCCGACCATAGACCCTGAGTCCGCAGACCGTCGAGATGAGCCCCCCACGCGTACTCCGAAGAGTCCGTGGTCAGGACCTTGCGATGTGGAGGAACGAGAAAGAGCAAACCCCCGGAAAGATTGGAAGAGTTGGTCCACCAACGGAGCGAGCATCTCAAAGAAGGAGTCACCGTTATTGGACAAGAGACTGGGTCGCGATCCTGACGCCACTGCGAGGCCAAGGTCCACTGGGGAAGCCTCAGATGCAAGCGGGCGAACGGAGTAACGTGGACCGTCGATGCCATGTGGTCCAGAAGAACCATCACGCGCTGAGCCGATACTACAGGCATCAGCGAAACCTGGCGACTCAATCGAAGCAGGGCCTCCAACCGAGGGGGGGGGGAGGAACGAACGGAGGCGAACCGTGTCCAGCACGGCTCCGATAAACTGAAGGGATTGAGTCGGGCACAATTGAGACTTGGGAAAGTTCACTTCGAACCCCAGACGTTGAAGGAAGATGATAGTTTGTTGGGTCGCTGAGATAACCCCCTCCCTGGTCGACGCCTTGATCAGCCAATCGTCCAGGTAGGGAAAGACCTGTAGCCCCCGAGATCTCAGGGCTGCAGCGACCACCACCATACACTTCGTGAAGACTCGAGGGGACGAAGCCAGTCCGAAGGGGAGGACCCGATATTGAAGGTGCAACTCCCCCACCTGAAACCGTAAGAATTTGCGGAAGGCAGGATGCACCGGAACATGAGTATATGCTTCCTTTAAGTCTAGAGAGCACATCCAATCCCCTTCCTCCAAAAGAGGATACAACACCGGAAGCGACAACATACGGAACTTCTCCCGGATCAGGAACTTGTTGAGCTTCCGGAGGTCCAAAATGGGGCGTAAGTCCCCGGTCTTCTTTGGGACCAAAAAGTAACGGGAGTAAAACCCCCGCCCCCGTTGGTCGGGGGGTACAGGTTCCACTGCCCGAAGGCTCAACAAGGCCCTCGCTTCGGCGAGAAGAAGGGGAAGTTGGGCTTGACTGAATGGGTAAGCACCCGGCGGATGTTCCGGCGGCGTGGCTAAGAAATTGAGCGAGTAGCCCTCGGAGATAATCCGGAGCACCCAAGCATCTGATGTGATCCCGGTCCAGGCCGCATAAAAGGCTCGAAGTCGACCCCCTATAGGAAGGGGGTTCGGCGAGAGTGCGGAGGGGGCCCGCCCCCATCCGCACATCCCGTCAAAAAGACGGCGCCGGCTGGGACGTCACCTGCGCCTGAGGTTTTTGTTGGCCTCCCCTACCCTGTTGCGGCGGGCGCCGGGGCGGAGGTCTAGAGAAGGCCGGCGTGGACTTCTGGGGGTATCGCCTTGTGGGAGGCCGAAACGGCTTCTGCGGCGGGGCCCGAGGTTTAGGACGGACCAAGGAGGCAAGGGAGCGCTCCTGTTCCGACAGACGTTTGGTCGCCGCCTCCAGGGACTCATCAAATAATTCAGAGCCAACACAGGGTAGATTGGCCAGACGTTCCTGCAAATTCGAGTCCATGTCCAGGGTACGCAGCCATGCCAGCCGGCGCATGGCCACTGCAAAGGCGGATACCCTGGAGGCCAGTTCAAATGCGTCGTAGACAGCGTGAAAGAGGTACAGACACAGCTGAGATAAGTTGGACATAAAAGTGGCAAACCCCTCCTTGTGGGAATCCGGCAGGACCCCTTGATAACGAGGCAAGTCCTTGACCATGGCTCGAAGATAAGATGAGAATGTAAAGGCATAATTAAGGACCCTGGTAGCCATCAATGAGTTGGAATAGAGGCGACGGCCAAACTTGTCCAGGGTCCGTCCCTCCCGTCCGGGCGGGACCGCTGCCGAAACCTTAGCGGGCTGCGACTTTTTCAGCGCCGACTCCACCAGCAACGACTGGTGAGACAGTTGTGCTTTCTCGAAGCCCTTACATGGGATGGTCCGGTACTTGGACTCCATCTTAGAAGGCACCGCTGTGACTGTAAGAGGGGAGTCCAAATTTCTCAGGAAGGTCTGGTGGAGGACCTTATTGAGAGGCAGACGAGGAGTTTCTCTGGGGGGAGTGGGCAGGTCTTGTTCCTCCAAAAACTCCTTCGTATACTGAGACCCAGCAAGCAAGTCCAGGTCCAAGGCCCGTGCCATATCCTGCACAAATTTTGAGAAGGAAGAGGGCCTAGCAGGCGGGGAAGGAGTACGCGAGGTCCGAGCCGCCAAGAAAGAGGGAGAGGCCTCGTGGGAATACCGAGGCTCCCTACACGACCCCCATCCCCAGGAGGCCGTACCGAGCGACCTCGAAGGGGTCGGGGACCGCCTATGCCCCGAGGAGCCCTTGGGGTAGTCCCCGGGGTATGAGGAACCGAGGTCCTTCCCATCCGTCTCGGCGAGGAGTCTCGCAAACCCCTTCCCCCGGGAGTCCGGAAGTGCCTTGGATTATCGAGGCGGAGCTCCGAGACACGTAAGGTCTCACCCCCGGTCGGCGAGGAGCGACCGCGTCTCCGAGGGGAAGCACGAGAACGCTTGGGTTTCCTCGGCCGACGCCTTGGCCGAGGCCGACCCGAGGGCGAGGAGCCCCAGGAGGACCTCGAGGAAGAGGACGTGGAAGAGATCCTTCTAACCCGACGCACCTTGTCCCGAGGCCTGACACTCCTCTCAGGCTGGTCAACCGAGGTCGAGGTCGAGGGCAAGGTCGGGGTCGAGGTCGGCCGACCCCCGGGGGCCGAAGCCGAAGGCACCGAGGCCGAGGCCGCCGACGCCGGGGCAGTCGAGGCCGGAGCAGTCGAGGCCGAAGCCTGCTGCAGGTGCGTGAGGGCCCCGGACAGCTCCGAGGCAATGAGCGCTCGGAGCAAGTCCTGGAAGACCGGAACCCCCATCATGGCTGGCAGGTCCGGGGCCGAGGAGTGCTCCCTGGAGGGCAACCTCGGTCTCGAGTATTCCCTCGGGGCACTAGGCTTTGCTACTCGGGGCGGGGCAGAGGACGACCCACCCGCAGTCGAGGAGCCCGAGGATGGCTTCTTTGCCGACCCTGGAGTCGAGGATGGAAGGGAGGACTTACCCGAAGCAGGCTTGGTCGAGGCAGCAGGCTTGGAGGAAGTCGAGGGTCGAGGCGAGGTCGAGGGACCGGAGGCCGAGGTCGAGGCCGGGGCCGAAGCCGAGGCCGACGTCGAGGCCTTCCTCGGCGCGGGGTCCGCAGAGAAGAGCTCCGCCATCTGGGCACGGCGTCGGCTTAGAGCTCTAGTCTGAAAAGTTGAGCACCTATCACAGGATTCCGTAGGATGCTCAGGACCCAAACAAACCAAGCACCACCGGTGAGGATCGGTAATTGAAAGCAACCGATCGCACCGGGTGCACTTTTTAAAGCCCGTCAAGGGACGGGACATGGACACAAAAACCGGCCGGGAACGAACGAGGTCCCGCGGCCGCGGCTACCGGGAGCCCCCGGAGCCGAACAAGTTTTTTTTGTTTTTTTTTCGACGAAAACTGAAACAAAAGAAAGAAAAAAAGCAAATTAAGCACAGCGACCGTGAAATAAACACACAGCCGCGGTGTCAGAAGGCTAATTTCGAAGAGCACAAATTCCACAGGGCTTCTGGCTCCGCGGAAAAAACTGAACTGAGGACCACGAGGTGGGGATGCGCCCTCTAGTGGGCAAGAAGGCATGCACATGCGTGGTGCAGTGTAGCAAACTTGAAACTTCAATCAAGTTTGCTTGAAAAGCTGTCCGCGCTGGGGCTCCGTAGATGACGTCGCCCACATGTGAGAATATCATGCCTGCTTGTCCTGGGATAAAAGACTTTTTTGGATAAGACTCTTGCATTTCAAGCGGGTAAGCAGCAGTCCTGATTGGGCAAATGCATTGGTGGAGCTATGTTGTCTTATGGTGCATTTCAAAAAGGAATTAAGCCAGCGCTGTTTGACAAATTTATTTCCTAAATGTGGGTACTACTGTTAGCATTTGTATTTCGCTGATTGTCCAGCACTCTTCTGTGTAAACAGCCTAGAAATCGTTTGGTTATGGCGGTATAGAAGAATAAAGTTATGTTATGTTATGTTATAAAAGACAAGCAATGAATGTCCATCCTACAGAATATCTATTAATATCTTCGGATAGTCTCCACAGAACATTTCTCCATCGAGTACCAATAGTTCATCCATTAATCTCCTACAAGAGCTAATTATCCAATCCACAGCTAATTTTTCAAACCTAGTGGCTTCCACAGCTAATTTTTCAAACCTAGCGACTTCAACCTCTAGCAACTCAGGCTCAAGCAATTCTCAAAACCTATTTCTTGTAACAATGAAAGATCTTGGTTTCAGCCAACTTGTTTCAATTCCAACACACATATTGGGTAACTCTAGACATGATATTCGTATCAAAATCTCTCTCATATACATGGAAGTTCAAGGAAGTCGCCCCTGTCAGTTGGTCTGATCACTTTTTCATTCACTGTGAATCAACTCAAGCCAAAAATAAGACAGAATCCAATTGATCCACCACCATAATGTCCACACAATCAAAGAGAATACAACCGACTCATCAATTACAAATATCATCCATGCTCTCATTTCCTCGTATATCTGTTTAGATCTTCCATCCAGCATCGCCATCTGGCTAAATTTTCTCTCTGAGCTTGCAAATGCCATCCTTGAAACTAAATGGTTCATAATTAGTGACAACAAGAACAGCTGGTTTCATCCAGGCTTATTTCTGCTAAAAAGACAACTGAAGGACCTGGAATGCAAATGGAGGAAAAACCCAACATAAAACTTACGTTGGAAATGCAGATTACTTAGCAAATTATATTTTGGTGAAATCTTGAAGAGTAAAAGCAAATATCATTACGAAACTTGAAGTAGCAAATATAAACCCACACCACCTATTCAAAATTGTCTACAATATGATCAAGGTCCCAAGCCATAATTTATCCGATAAGAATGAATCCTTGACCTCTGCAGGCTTCGCTATCCACTTCAATAACATGGGGATTAATCTGTTCCATGTATCCCCAAAAACTGCAGCAGACTTCAACCCAATAGAATTAAGACCCGACCTTGATCATGAACATAGCCTGAAATGCAATAACAAATGGGATCGCTTTCAATTAGTCACTACCACAATAGTGGAGAAAATAATAAACTCCCTAAACTTCTCAATTCATTCATTCAATTTTCTGTACCGTTCGCCCAAGGGAGCTCAGAACGTTTTACATTAATTTATTCAGGTACTCAAGCATTTTTCCCTGTCTGTCCCGGCAGACTCACAATCTACATAATGTACCTGGTGGGGGGATTAAGTGACTTGCCCAGGGTCACAAGGAGCAGCGTGGGTTTGAACCCATAACTCCAGGGTGCTGAGGCTGTAGCTTTAACCACTGCACCACACACTCCTCATCTTGACAAAGTTCCATTTAAAATTCTCTCCTCCCATAGGAAAGAAATTGCTCCCATCATTAACCTATCTCTAACTACCAGAATAGTCCTGAAATGCACCAAGGAAGCTATTACTCCTATCATTAAAAAAGATAATTCCAGTAATGGAGGCTATGCCCATTTCCAACCAATCTCAAATCTACATCTACTAGCTAAGACTCTAGAGAAAGTGGTCCTCAGGCAGCTTACAGAATACCTGGAAGATAACAATATACCGTACTCCACCTCCAGCAATCCGGACTCAGAAGTCATCATAGTACAGAATCACCGTCACGGATGAAATCTTATGCAAAGCTGAATGAATACTTTATGGATCCAGCTAGATTTAACCGCAGCTTTTGATATAATCTCTCATCTCAAACTTCTCCAGAGACTTGGGGCTCCTTTTATCAAGCCGCGCTAGCAGTTTAACGCGCGTAATAGCGTGTGTTAAACCGTCAGCCGCGCTAGCCGCTAACGCCTGCCTTGAGTAGGCAGTAGTTTTTTGGCCAGCGCGGGGATTAGTGCGTGATTAAAAGTCACGCGCACTAACTCCGCTAGTGTGGCTTGATAAAAGGAGCCCTTAAAGAGAAATCGGTTTGAATTCCATAGTTCTGCAATAGTTTACTTCTTACTTTTCTAATCAATCCTGTTTGGTTTATTGGAACAATGAATGGTCTGCCAGCAAATCTGTTGTGTTGTCCTAATACTGACCACTTTCTCTCCACCATCAAAATATGTTACTAAAAATTATTATTAGTCTCCACCAATAAAATATCTCACTCTCATAGAGAGGAATATATTTTATAAAGAAATATTAATTTGGGGGGAAGTTAGCTTGCTTGATTAACACTGAACTCTGTATTAACAAATATATATGAATACTAGTGTTTTAGCCCATTACATTAACGGGTGCTAGAGTAGATGTCTATTTTTTTTTTTTGGGGGGGGGTTTCTTTGTCTCTTTCTCCTTGGACACTGTTGTCTATCTTTCTTCATGTCTCTGTCTCCCTGGCCCCCTGTATTTCTCTGTTGCGCCATGCCTGCCTGTCTCTCAGTGGCCCCCTTCCTATGTCCATAGTGTCCCATCCTATGTCCTTAGTGCTCTCAGTGCTTCCTTCCTATGTCCTTAGTGCCCTTTCCTATGTCCTTAGTACCCCAGTGCTTCCTTCCCATGTCCTTAGTACCCCTTCCTACGTCCTTAGTGGCCCCAGTGCATCCGTCCTGTGTACTGAGTGCCCCCGGTGCCTCCTTCCCGTGTCCTTAGTGCCCCCAGTGCCTCTGTCCTGTGTCCTTAGTGCTCTCATGCCCCTTCCTATATCCTTAGTGCCCCCCAGTGCCTCCTTCCCATGTCCCCCTCACTGCATTCCAGACTTTGACCCAACCCCACCCCCGAAGTCAGCCTGCCTGCCTGCCTCCCTCCCATCCCCCTCTACCCCCCATTCCCTCCTGTACAGTAGAACCCGGCATTTTTTATTTCCCTCCCTCCCATCCCCCCTGTGCAGTAGAACCGGTGATCAGCCTGTTTCCATCTTCCCCCCCATCCACCATGCAGCCGACCCCATTGACCCTCTCATCCACCCCTCCTACTGCGAGACAACCTACAAACCATCCGGAACCAGCAGCGTCCCCAGCACTTTAAAGATGCTGCTTCGCGACCTTCTAATGCCGATTTCCTCTGCCGCGTCTGTCTCTGATGATATCATCAGGGATGCGGCAGAGGAAATCGGCATTAGAAGGTCGCGAAGCAGCGTCTTCAAAGTGCTGGGGATGCTGCTGGTTCCAGAAGGTTTTTTGTTGTTTCGGGGTGGATGGGAGGCTCAATGGAGGTTAGGGTGCAGCGAGGGGGGGGTGGGGTGGGGGCCAAGACGACGAACTGCTTACTTATAGTGAGTCGAGGGAGGGAGTAGAAGCGCACATGCGCACTCTTGCCGGCGGGGACCTATAGGTTCACGGAAAATGGAACATGCAGGTAAGAGTGCGCATGCGCGTTTAGGGTTTTATTATATTAGACTTATTCAAGAACTAAAACTCAGAACATTTATAAGCAAGCTGAAAATTTAATCAAGCAGGTAGGCAATTGTTACAGATAGGACCTTTTGAGCAAAGACAATAAGATTGCACAAAACAAATTTCGCTAAAGCAGAGGGAACAATTTATCTGGATTCAAAAACTTACTCACAATGTGAATAGTCCTTAAAATGGAGCAGAGGCTGCATGGTGATCCAGGGAGGAGAAGAATTGTAGCTTGATCCAGGCTGGTTCCAGAGGGAGAGTGAGCATATTCTCTCCTAAGAAAGGATTTTGCTAAGGATTTTGCTTCATATTAATAAGGCTGAGACCTATTCTATAAATAGAATCCTAGGTCTGTTCTAAAAACAGAATCCTAGGTCTTTGGACCAATGATGCATAGAAGTCCAGCCTTTTTCTCTGTTCCTAGATGGTGTGATGATTGAATCAAAATGGCTTAAAAGGATGTCCCAATACAGAGTATTGTCACTTGTCCTTGCTGAATGTGGTGTGAATCTGTGTCCGAGTGGTTTAAAATGGTGTGGTGAGCTTCTCTTGTTCTTGCTGATTGGAGCAGTCCAGAGATGACTTTGGTGTGGAGGCTTCTATTGATCTTGCAGACCAGAGATGAATTTAAAGTTCTGTTTAGCCCTGGTATCTGAATAGGTGTACTTAACACTTTCTGAAGGTAGTTGGCTCAGTCCTTCCTTTTGTGTTCTATTGAATGGGGCATTTAACACCTTTCTGAACAGATAGCTGTACTGGCTCAAAGACCACATCAGAAATTCCCTTTTAAATCCATCAAATTAATAATTATAAAACCATCTTAACTCCAAGCAGAATTATAAAACTATATCATTTTTACTAAAAGTCCCTCAAAATAAATGATCTATTGCAGTGGTTCCCAACCATGTCCTGGAGGACCACCAGGCCAATTGGGTTTTCAGGATAGCCCTAATGAATATGAATGGAGCAGATTTGAATGCCTGTCACTTCCATTATATGCAAATCTCTCTCATACATATTCACTGGGGCTAGCCTGAAAACCCGATTGGCCTGGTGGTCCTCCAGGACAGAGTTGGGAACCACTGATCTATTGGGTCAGGCAATAATTCAAATTCAAAATTCATAACCCCAGCAACATTTACTATATCAGGCTACATATTTTAAGATCATATCAGAATTATAAAATCATTTCATGCTACAGTGTCAGGTGTTCCGCAAGGATCTTTATTATCACCAATTCTTTTAAACTTGTATCTAGTTCCTTTAGCAAATTTACTAGTCGTGGAACATCAAATTTCACATCTTTGCGGATGATATTCAACTGCTTATATTTGTTGGTAACAACCAAGAAGAAATGCTCTCTGACCTTAATAGCAAACTGATTGATCTTAACATCTGGCTAGCAGACAACAGCCTAATTGTTAATGCACAAAAATCATCTGCTATGTGGCTATCATGCAGCCATTCTGTACTTCGTAAACTTCCTGAACTAGCTGGCAAACCCATCCAACTCAAGCACGAATTCTTAACTCTAAGAATGCGTTGTAACTCTGAATTAGCTTCACACCACAAATAAGCCATGTTGTAAAAATGTGCTTCTACCAACTAAGGCTACTGTTAAAACCTGTGCTCTCTGTAAATAATCTGACAAAACTAACTCATGTTTTCATTACTAGTCACTTAGATTACTATAACACATTATTTCTAGAGTCAAGCATAGCCAATCACGCCTACAGCTAATTGAAAACACTGCAGCTAGACTCCTAACAGGTGCACACAATTATGACCATATTACCCCGATTCTGTTCAAGCTGCACTGGCTGCCTATAACTAAGCGGATTGAATTCAAGCCACATGCTGGTTTTCAAAGCCTTGCATCTTCTACATCCTGATTATCTACATAAAAAAACAAATCAAATATCAACCCAGTAGAACTCTAAGATCATCATTCCATGGCTCACTGATTCCTCCACCAGCCTCCCTTGTGGACCTCCATGAGGGCAAAACTCCTCTGGTCCACTCTTGCCGGCAGAAATGCCAGTTCCTGGTTGCAGAGAACTGCACATTGAACGGAGCTCAAAGACACCCTGCTTACATTGCTGCCTGAAACTTCCATTGCGGGCTCAACCAGAGAGAGGGATTCTGTCCTGCTGCAGTTCAGAAGCCATCGAGCATTGCCTGTCTCATCATAGGAGAAGACAATGGAGGAGGTTTCCGCACCTTCGCCCTCCTTTTCACCATCCTTCAAAGGGTAGGTTATCAATTCCACCAGCTCCCAATCAGAACTCAGAAACTAGCAGCTTGTGCGTCTATCTGCCTCCAGCAGGTAAATAGTAGAACAGATTTTATGCTGCTTATCCTAGAAATAAGCAGTGGATTTCCCCAAACCATCTCAATAATGGCCTATGGACTGCTCTTTTAGGAAATTATCCAAGCCTTTCTTAATACCTGCCAAGCTAACTGATTTCACCACATTCTCCGGCAACGAATTCCAGAGTTTAAATTACACATTGTGCGAAAAAATATTTACTCCAGTTTGTTTTAAATCAGGGTCACTCCATGTCAATTGTACTGATCCATACCTTACCATCTTTAATTTTAATGAAACTTGTCATGCAGGTACCATAACTTATGGCAGTAAGCCATGCAAAGTTTCAAACCCTAAAACCTGAAATTCATGTAGTAAGAGGCCTTAAAATTTTTGTGCATGTTGTACAAAACAAATGGCCAACTTCAAGGGCCTCCTGTACACAGAGCTTGACTTCGATTCCGGGCAAGATGATGGAAGCATTAATAAAGGATAGCATCTGTGAACACATAGAAAGAAATGGACAGCTGAAACTGAGCCAACATGGCTTCTGCAAGGGAAGATCGTGCCAAACAAACCTACTGCATTTCTTTGAAGGGATAAACAGCCAGATGGACAAAGGGGAATCCACAGATATCATTTATCTCGACTTCCAAAAGGCCTTTGATAAGGTCCCCCATGAACGGCTACTTAAGAAATTGTCGAACCACGGGGTGGGAGAGGATGTACACAGATGGATCAGGCACTGGTTGGCCGACAGAAAACAAAGGGTTGGAGTGAAGGGCCAATACTCCGACTGGCAGAGGGTCACAAGCGGTGTACCGCAGGGGTCGGTGCTGGGACCACCGCTGTTCAATATATTTATCAATGACTTGGAAACGGGGACGAGGTGTGAAGTTATAAAATTTGCTGATGACACCAAACTCTGCAGCAGAGTTAGGAACACAAAGGAATGCGAAGACCTGCAAAGGGACCTAAGCAAACTGGAAGAGTGGGCAAACAAATGGCAAATGTGCTTTAACATAGAAAAATGTAAGGTCATGCATATAGGGAAAAGGAACCCGAGGTACAGCTACAAAATGGGGGGAACATTGCTGGGGGAGAGTAATCTTGAAAAAGACTTGGGTGTGCTAGTGGATACAACCATGAAATCATCAGCGTAATGTGTAGCGGCCTCGAAGAAATCAAACAGAATGCTGGGCATCATTAAGAAGGGAATTACAACCAGGACGAAGGAAGTCATCATGCCACTGTATCGTGCAATGGTGCGCCCGCATCTAGAATACTGCGTCCAATATTGGTCGCCGTACCTCAAGAAAGACATGGCGATACTTGAGAAGGTCCAGAGAAGAGCTATGAAAATGATAAATGGTATGGAGGACTGTTCATACGCTGACAGGCTGGACAAGCTGGGGCTCTTCTCCCTGGAAAAGAGGAGGCTTAGGGGGGACATGATAGAAACTTTCAAGATCATGAAGGGCACCACAGGCACAAGAGGGCACTCAGAGAAACTGGAAGGGGAGAAGTTTAGAACAAATGCCAGGAGGTTCTTCTTCACACAGAGGGTTGTGGACACATGGAACGCACTCCCGGAGGAAGTGGTCGGGCAGAGTACGCTACGGGGATTCAAAGAGGGATTGGATGGATTCCTGAAGGATAGGGGGATTGAGGGATACAGATAAGGGTAGATAAGAGTATGGAAAGAGTATAGATAAAAACAAGGGGGCTATAGGGCTAAATCAAGATAGCATAACAGGTCATGGACCTGATGGGCCACCGCGGGTGCGGACTGCTGGGCGCGATGGACCTCTGGTCTGACCCAGCGGAGGCAAATTCTTATATTCTTATTGCTAACATCAGCCTGAAATTTAGGGGTTCTTTTACTAAGGCACGCTAGCCATTTTAGCGCATGCTAAATGCTAACGTGTCCATTATAGTCTATGGTTAGCGTTTAGCACATGCTAAAACGGATAATGCGCCTTAGTAAAAGGACCACTTAGTCTTCTGGTGCAACTTTTGGCACTTAATAAGCTTTTAGAGTTTTAAAAGTCTAGCTAATTTTTGGCTTCATCTCTGGGGTGCCATAGATTTCTAACAAATTTAAATGGTTTCTTCTTGCTTGGCACTCCTGCTAAACTACTGATTATTACCCATCTGTGAAAATTTCAAGGCTCTTTTTTAATTTATTTGCAAAGATATTGCAAGTCAAACAGAGCAGCAACAATACTATTAACAAATTTTACCCATCTTTGAAGCCTTGTATTTCAAATTTGACACCAGCAATCACTTTGGTTCAAAAAGCATTGGATAGAGCAACTTTTTCTCTATCTGATGTCAAATTTTCAGGAGGGCGTTTTTTTGTAGAGAAGAAATTTGCAATTGAATTCTGTTAGTCAAAGCAGCGTAATTTGAACTATTTGAAAGTATTAATGGTATTTGTCCTTGGAGAATCCTATATAATAAAACCCTAGAGCGCGCATGCGCTCTTGAAACTTCATGATCCCTGCCGCTGTGATTTCTGATCCGTGGCCACGTTCCATTTTAGAACGCGGAGGCAGGGATCACTCTAGCCACTCCCCTCCTCCTGCCCTCACTCACCAATCACTGGAGGAAGCGCAGGCAAGCTCTCTCCCTGCCCGCGTCCTCGCCGCCCCGATAGGTGCTGGCAGCGGCTGCCGGGAGGAGGGCTTCGTGGAGCGCCACCACACGGCAACACCTTCACAGTCTCCCGAGCGTCCTCGCCACCCCGATTGCCGCTTCCGCGACGCAGGCGGGGATAGGAAAGGGTAAGGGAGCCGAGTCAGCAGGGGTTGGGCTGGGAGGGAAGAGAAGCAGTCTGCCTCGGGTTTTTCAAGGCCTGGCTTCTTCGGGCAGCAGCAGCGTTTACAATTCGCTGCTGTTGCCGGCTTGAGGCCTTCCTCTCTGGCGGGTCCTGCCTACTTTCTGTTTCAGGAAGATGACCTGACAGAGAGGAAGACCTGAAGCCGGCAACAGCAATGAATTGTGAATGCTGCTGCTGCTGCCCGATGAAGTTCAAGGAGGAAAGGGAGCAGAGGGGGAGAGAGAATGGCTTGGAGGGAAGAAGAGATGGCAGGGCATGGAGGGAAGAAGGAATGTATGCCAGACCAAGGGAAAAGGAAAGGGGAAAGGAAGGAGGAGATGCCATATGGAACAGAGAGAGAGAGAGGGCGGACACTGGATGGAAAGAGAAGAGAGGGCAGTGAATGGAAGGGGCAAGACAGAGGGTGAACAGTAGATAGAATGGGTAGAGAGAGGGAGACAGACACTGAATGGAAGTGTGGGGGAGAGGAGGGACAGCTACTGAATGGAAGTCTGAGGGACAGGGGGAGCAGACGATGGAAGGAAGTGGGGAGGAGAAAGAAAAAAGGGCACATGCAGGATTGAGGGAAGAGGATAGAGTTAGAAATAAAGATAGACAGACAGGGGGCCAGGGAGAGACAGACAGAAAGAATGACAGACAGACAGACAGCATCCAAGGAGAGAGAGACAAATTAAAAAAAAAAACCAGACAGACATGTACTCTAGCACCCGTTAATGTAACAGGCTTAAATACTAGTTCTTCCTATATTCAGGCTGAACTGTGGAAGAATACCTCATATATAATTTGCTGCTTATTATTTGTTTTAAAGCTTAATTGTGATAACATTGTGATGCCAATGCATAATTATTACAGTACTGAATCAAATCTGTAGAATAATTTATGAATAAAAGCAGTTGATTGTTTGCTCCAAAAAAAAAAAAAAAAGTGATAAATATAAGTGCCTTCACTTCTTCCTCTACACTGATCGTGTTTCACAAATCCTGCTTCATCCGGAGGAAGTCTAATAAATTTGTTATAATGAAATCAGAAAAGATTCCATAAATGTGAAATCGGATTTTATCACAGGATTTGCACTTATATTTATCACCTTTTTTTTTGGAGCACACAAGGAGTATGAGCACATGATAATTGGAAATCAACTAGCAGTACTGATATGATCAAGACTCTTTAATCTTCTCGCACCCCAGACTGGAAGTTGACCACAGAACATTTCCATCAAGTTAAGTGTTATTTTTACACAATATTCAATCGACAATTCTGGTCAACAGATTTATAATAACATAATGAACTGTGAGGCAGGCAGGTGGGTGCGATGATGTCTGGATATAACATCATTAGAAAACACTAATGCTGTGTATAGATGGCATTTAATTCAGGTATATACACCTATAGCATGGTGTTAAGGATAATTCATTTTTGAGTTCTGATGGATTTTTACTGTTTTTGTGAATTCAATTTATATACAGTTTTTTCTCCTAAGATATTTTTGTTTTTGACCCTAAAGATGAAGCCAAAAATTAGCGAATTGAGTTTTTGACCAACTTTGACATTGAGGCATTAGAAAAGCACTTAGCCTAGACCAGGGGTGTCAAACAATCACATAAGGGGCTGAAATCTGAAAAAAAAGGCTAAGCCGTGGGCCGAATTTTTAATTAAGATAATTAGGGGCTCTTTAATTAAGGTACGCTAACCAATTTAGCGTGCACTAAATGCGCACCTTAATAAAAGAACCCCTAAGTGACTAAGGCTTAGTCTTAGTAGAAGTATAGGGTTACAACGTCTCCAATCCCACACCAGCTCTGTGGTGTAAACAAAATAAATATTGTAATCACAAAACAGAAAATAAAATTATTTTTTCTACCTTTTGTTGGTCTCAGGCTCTGGTTGTCTTCTGATAACTCACTTGCCAGGGTCTCCTGCCCATTTGTCATTTTCTTCTTTCTCCGTGCTAACTATCCATCTTCTATCTCTATCCTCCCCTTCCATTTCTCTTCCCTCCCCCGGAGGTCGGGCATCATTACTTTTTTCATGTCCATATCCGCAGCTGCAGCGATGGACCCCACCATCCCCAGATCCACCATCTGTCCTTTTCTCAACTACCCTTTCATCCAACATCTCTCCCTCCTTCCCCACCACCTCAGGGTCCACCATTTCTCCGTTTCTCTTCCCAACTACCCTCCTATCCAGTATCTCTATACCCCATCCATACCATCCCTTGTGTCCAACTTCTCTCTCTTTCTGTTCCTTCCCTCTCTCCCTCTCCTCTGTTTTATTTCTTCCCCACCCTCCACTCAGTCCGTCATATGCACATATGGACCCCTTCTTCTCTCCCACAGGGTACTTCTACACTAGGGCCAACCCCTGTCCCAAAGGACTGCATGTTTTTCCCCTCTTCTTCTTCCCGGTCTCACCTTCAGATTTGGCCCGCCGTTCCTACCCTCCCTCCATCCCAGCTTCCTGGTCTCCTCTGGCCTGCCGGCACGAACCGCTGCTGCTCTTCACTCGCGTCTGCCTTCACCTGGCCTCCTTTTTAAAGCAGCCTGCCGAGGATCGCCGGCCGACTGTAGCGAACCTTGCAGGCCATCGGCGGGCCAGATTTACTATAAAATAAAATGTCTGGCAGGCCAATTTTTAACACTCCGCGGGCCAGAGTTTGACATGTCTGGCCTAGACTTTTGAAACTCTAAAAGCTTATTAAGTACAAAAAGTTGTGCATGTAGATTAAATTTCAGGCTAATGTTAGCAATACTCTTTGTACAGGAAGTCCTTGAATTTGCTCATTTGTTTCGTACGACTTGCACAAAAAGCTTAGGGCCTCTACTTAGGCACCAGAGGCTGTTATAGGGGAAAGAACTCTTCAGGGATTCAAGACAAGGCTGGATAAGTTCCTACTGGAACAGAACATACGTAAGTAAGGCTAGACTCAAATAGGGCACTGGTCTTTGACCTAAGGGCCACTGCGTGAGCGGACTGCTGGGCACGATGGACCACTGGTCTGACCCAGCAGCGGCAATTATGTTCTTACCACTTACTACATGAATTTCATGTTTTCGAGGCTGAAACTTTGCAGGGCTTAGTTTTTCAAGCCAGAGCATCTATGTGCCATGTTTCTTTGAAATTGGAGATGGTAAGGTGGGGATCATTCTGAAAATTTGTACAGTTGGTGTGGAATGACCTATGTCCGAGATTCTCAGCCATGCAAGACGTCTCATAGCAATAGAGATTGCTGATGTTCTGGATGTTACATCAAATGCCGATCTTGCCATAAACTTTCACGTTTGAAGTAGAACATGAGTAGTCTCCTGAAACTCTGGCAGGTGGACAGATGGAATATACTGCTTTAAATCAGTCAACTTCTTTATGAGCTATTTGAGATAAAAGGACATAGAAAAGTTGTAATTGAGAACTCTGTTGGCTAACAATAGAGTTCTGGTAAGACGGCATCCAAACTTATCCATAGTATGGCCCTCGCATCCTGGTGGTGCGATGGCATAGACCCTTGAGCTGGAGGATTTTTTAAGAGTTGATTTAACGAGCAACAATTGATGTGATAATTGTGGTTTATCAAATCTAGGCATCTTTATGCTTGAACAGTCTTGTAGCCATGCAACTGTTATATTACTCCTGAGGAAGCATCTTTTTTGTGAAACTCAATTAGAGGGAATGCAATGGTTAGAGAGACGCACAAGTGGTAACATAAAATTTGTTGGAACTGGTGAAGCAGAGTGTTGCATATAAAGGAACACTCATTCCAGTATACAGCTAAGTGAAATTGTTTTTAACTTCATTGCCATTATTAAGAACAGTAAGAGCAGTCAGGGACTGATAAAAAGCTATGATGGTACCTTGTACAACCTCTGCTTAATATCACTATTAGAGCACTTAGGTTGTGGGTATGAGCACTTATCACTATAATTTATGTATTTTTAATTGTTTATGTGAGGAAGGTGGCTATGAGATCAAGTACTGAATAAGTGTATCCTGTGCTGGTTGAGCACTTATGCATTATCACAGGAAAGTTTATCAGTTGTGCACCAAGATTTATTAAGAAGTTATCAAATCCAGGACAAGACTGTATTTGGAAGAGAGTCAATCTTTCTAGGAGCTATGGTAATAGAGCAAGGTACCTCCCAGTTCTTAAAGAGAGTGTCCATAAGCAGATTGTGAAAAGGAAAGAAGCTCCTTAGGAGGTTCATCAAAATCTAAAGCCTCAAGGAGCTCTGCTCTGGGCTCAGTTTCTGACTCCAATTTCATAGACAGCTTTTCCCATCTGCCAGATATATTTGGTAAATGAAAGTCCCCCTGGAGGAGATCTTCGTCTGGGAGGAGGAGATGGATCTGAAGGGATGCCATTCGACTCTGGAGCAAATAATTTGGTTCAGTGTCAGTATCAGTATTGTATGCAACTTAAAAAGGTCACCGAGCTCTCTTCGGAAGAACTCCTTCAGTTGTTCTTGAAAGAATTGCACCGGTACCCTTGACTCAATAGTCGGTACTATTGGTGTTGCAGAGTGTCGGAGGGTGTGTGACCTCAATGAGGATGCAAACCCTAGAGGAGTCACAGCCTGCACAGGAGATTGATGGCGTCAACACTTGGCCTGCATTGAGGGACTTGATGCTGTGACACTTGCTGGGAAGATGGCTTCTTAGCTGATTTTCTGATGGAAGAACACCATCCGAAGTCAATGAAGGCATTGATGCTGCTACCAATGGCTCGGATTTATTGCCGGAGTCCATGGTTGATCCCAAGAGCTTTTCTTGCTGGATATGATAAGCCATTAAAGAGCACTTTTGTATTGTAGAACAACAAGCATAAGTGTCTACTCAATGCTCAGGCCCCAAACACTGTATACACCAGCTGTGTGGGTTAATGATGAAAATAGGGTGCTGGCACCGACAGCACTTCTCAAAGCCGCTAGAAGGCTTCGACATGGAAGGAAAAATCTCAGAGGCAAAGTCAAAAGCAGGGCTGTGGAGTCGGAGACATTTTGGGTACCTGGAGTCAGAGTCATGGGTACCAGAAACTGAGGAGTTGGAGGATTTATCTACCGACTCCACAGCCCTGGTCAAAAGACTCAATGGCTGACACAGAGTATGGAATACAGCGAAGGGGAAAAAGGGGCCTGAAGGCCCAACTGAGGGTACAAAATGGAAAAGAAATATTTATTTATTTTTACAGACCAAAGAACGTTATTAATAAAACAAGACATTAACAAAGCCAAAAAGCAAAAAGAAATATTGACGGGAAGGCAATGCAATTTGGACAGAATCCAAAAAAAACCCAACTTCTTCGCTCCGCGGAAAATGAAGAACTCAGGAACGGCAAGCTGGCGTCAAGCGGGAAGGCACTCGCACCTGCACGGGCAGTCTCAAAGCTTCACAAAGCTTAAAGTGATGGTGCACTTTTCACTGTCATACTGGGCTTTGTGGATGACATCATTCACATGTGAGAATATGCTGCCTGCTTGTCCTAGGATAACAGGTATTGCAAAAGTCACCTTGGACAAGCTCAGCAGCTGAGTCCTATCACAAAACATATACAATAGAATGAATGAAATAATTCTCAGTGGCTACTGAGATGTGTTTACTTGAAGGACTTTCAGATCTACCATGGATTCCAACACTTGAAATGAAAGAATGAGACTAAAGAAAGCAAGAAGACAGTTCCACCAAGGAATTTGGAGCTGAAGTCTCAAGCCCTGTCATCTGAATTAATAAATCTAAAAGATCATAAGTAAAATATGCAGGCTGCATTTAATAGGGAAAACGAACCTTATGCATTTTTCTGGGGGGGAGGAAAAAGTTACTGTACTTCAGTTACATTGTTGTGATTATATAAGTTTTTTTCAAATGATTGAGAATGGTAAACCCAACAGAAGTTAACCCTCTGTGGACACAAATAATTTGCTCAATATTGGATGAGCTCAAGCATTCACAGAGCTGGCACCTATGACTGGGATCAAATCTACAAGAGAGCTTAAAGGCAGGGCTCCTTCTGCATAGGCTGGTGGAGGGAGAGGCGCAGACATTTGTCACTATCTAGGACAAATGTTAAAGCGTACCATGTAAATTTACAGACTCTATTGCGTATCCTTGCTAGACACTAGCTTTGACTAATTGTTCTTGCCCCTAGACTAAGGACCTAAGTGCCCAGACACCAGGAAAAGGAAAGTAGCAGAACAGCAGCAGCAAACTAATCATTCATCTATCTACTTCCAGTTACTTCCCTCAGAAACACATTTTCCTCTGTTTACATCCCCCTCCCCTTTGAAAGCTAGCATCCTTTGCTATCAGTGAACCCTAACAACCTGTGGTACACATGCAGCCACCTACCGTATACGGCACTGACAGGAAGAGACACACAAGAGAAAGTTACGCTTTAGAGATAAACAAGTCTCCCACCTTTTTTAAGATTCTCTCGACTCTACCCCATATCCTCTTCAGCGTGGAAGTACGAAAGACGCCCCTCCCCTTCCAAAGAAAAACTCCCGCGCCTTTTTTTTTCTAAACTACAGCAACAATGATCGCGCGCACAATAACTGCAACTGCGGAACCCAGGAGTGGCGGTTGCTTTTTACAGGCTGCGACGTTTCCGTTTTGATGCGCATGCGCGAACCTCAGAGGATGCGTTTGCTCAGCTTGATATTTTTTTTCACGGTAGTAGTGGGAATTAAATATAGAAATAAGGGACGAGAGAAGCAGCGAACTTGTCTATGACTCACTGGCAACGGTAACGATGTAAAGAAAGAAGTTTAATTTAAAGGAAAACCGGATCAACTAGTAATGTTGAGTTGATGTATTCTCACATTGATTTTGGGAAGCCTAATCTCGCAAGATCAGCGTAGAGTGTAGGTGCCTGTGCTGTGCTCCGTCTATTTTATGTACTTTTTCGGATTGTCGCAAGGAGCAATCAGGATCCGAGTGATTTATTTGCTTCATACACTTATACAACCTGTGTTTCAGTGGAAGACGAAATTAATGATGGATATTAGGAACCTGCTACTATTTTGAGCTGGGTCAAGAAATCTGGCGGAGCCGTGGACGACTTCAAGCCGAAACAGGAAGTGTAGTGGGGTCCTACACAATACAGCGATCGGCTGTACCTATTAGTCCGATTTGAGTGAATCTGCTGTCGGTCTTTTCCATAACATTTGAGTAATGGAAGATGACGAGGCACTGGAAAAGTAAGTGTAGGTTTCTAAGGGAGGTGGTTTCTTTCGGGTTTAAAAAAAATGATTTGACCTTGCGGCATGAGGTGAATCTTTTCAGTTCAATTATGCCTCCCCTCGTCCCGTCTTGGATTCATATTATCGACTTTTATGCTATAGCAATTATATCCTATGGTAGTGCATCGATAGCGATAGTTAGAGAATATATGGATAGATCTACTAAAAAGATTGTTAAAAGTATGCTAAATGGTCAATTTACCAGTAACACGCATTAACAAGTTTTAGTGGGTGGTAATATGATGGTATACCTTCATTGCCTCAAGTGGCTAGCAGGACTAATGTCATTAATTGATGTAGATGGTGGATCAAGCTACATGCACGTTCAAGAACCTTATAGTTATCATGATGTGGTATTATTTATTCCCACCTATTATATTGATGATTTTTTTTTTATTCCGATATTTGCTTAATAATTTAGTCTCTGTGTATAGCTATTGATTTAGTCACTAAAAGACCCTTTAGTAAACTGTGCTAGGAAATGGGCCTTTCCTATTTACTAAGCTATTTCTGAGGTGGTTGTCAAAGAGGCTTTTTCGGTATTTTTGTGCAGCTAGTAAAAAAATAAATTAATAAATAAATTACTGTGAGAGCACATACTGTCTCCTATTTAGGAGGTGCTAAGAACTCCCATGTTATGGACACACTAACCAGTTAATGCAGCAGTAATGTCGATGTACTTGCTGATAGAGGTATTCACACTCATTCTCCACCCCTGATATACCCCTCTCCAAAAAGAAAGAATATTGCATGCTTAAGACATGCAAATGGCAAAACTAATGCAGTATGCTTTAGTATGTCCCAGGTTCAACCATCTTTTTGTCGTGTTAGGCATATATTAGTAGTTTAGTAAAAAGAGCCTCTAATTTGGTTACATTAATGCTTTGTTTTGGGGTATGTTTGTTGGTTGGTTGTTTTTTTTTTTTTTGGGGGGGGGGTTATTTATGCAACTGATTAATTTTTGTTGGTTATATACTATGTAAGATTGTAAGGATGGACCATATGGTTTTATCCTTTGGCATTTTTGATGGGCAGACTGGATGGGCCATTTGGCCTTTATTTGACATCATGTTTCTATAATAGCTTGGTAAGTCGCAGCCTGGTCCTTTAAGACAGTGTTTCTCAACTCGTGATACGCGTACCCTTGGGGGGTATGCGATCTGGTCGCCGCCGCCAGGGATCCCTCTTACCGGGAAACCATGCCTGCCCCCCACCCCCGCTGAAGCCGCCGCCGATGATCCTTCCCTGCCTCCCTGTCTGCCAGCCTGCTGCACCACCCACGAAGTGAACCCTGTCACCAAGCCGGAGCCGACACGCTCCATCGCCCCACCCAGCAGCAACTCCGTGCAGTGACGGGCCATGGCACATGCAGCGATTCACACGCTGCACACCGCCGGCCCACAAGCCTTCCTCCAATGTCAATTCTGACGTTGGAGAGAAGGTTCCGGGCCAGCCAATCACTGCCTGGCTGGCCCGGAACCTTCTCTCCGACATCAGAATTAATGTTGGAGGAAGGCTTGTGAGCCAGCAGCATGTGAGATGCTGCATACGCCATCATGGCCCGTCCCTGCGTGGAGTTGCTGCTGATTTGTAACTGAAGCATTGTGATAGTCTCATTTTTATTCTGTGTTCTTTTCTGAATAATTCCTAATGTTCTAGGAGGGTAGAGTTTGAGACTTTTAGAGAGAAATTCTAAAACCGGTGCCTAAACTTAGGCGTCGGTAGGCACCTTGCCGGTACTTAAGTTAATTGAAAAACTCTGTAATAAACAGCAAGATTTAAGCTCCTACTGATGCCTAAATAAAAGGTGCCAGAATCGTAACTAGGTAGCCACTTTAGGCCGCGGAACACTAAAATAGGTGTGGTCAATGCCAGAAGTGATGTTAGGCAGGCTAAAGCGGCTACTTAGTCACAATTCATATCAAGATAGGCAGCTGAAATGTAGGCCTGGAAAACTATTGCCTACATTTCCGCCACGGGATCCTAAAGCCATCCTGCAGCTACCATGAGCTGATCGCGACAAGGGAATTTATCCCTGATCAGCTGAGTCGGCAGGACTCCCTGAAGCTGCAGCTTCGGAGAGTCCTGCCAGTTCAGCTGATGAACGAGGGGAGGGAGAGTTCCCTTGCTGCAATCAGCTGAGCCAGCTATGGTGACAGAGGATCCACCTACCCAATCAGCAGATGTCCACTCCCTCCTGCCCGACACCCCCAACACCCCCCCCCCTCAAAATTAGCAGGAGGGATGCCCACTCCCACCTACCTGAGAACACACACAGGGAAAGTATTTTTTGTTTATTTTGTTTACACCAGAGTGGGGTCAACTGGAGAGGGCAAAGGGGGGTAAGGTGGGTGGAAAGACTACAAAATAAACCCACCAGGACGTTTGAAAAGAAAATGTCTGATAGGGCAGGAAAAGTGAATCAAATGAAAAAATTGATTCAATAGGTCGAATTGAATTTTTTTTAAAATTTCCCTGAATTGGGCAGCACTAGTCCACGCTACATCTGGAATTTTACCTTATTAAAGGATCCCCAGTTAGGCCTTCAAGAGAAAGAAATGGAACTAGAGGCTTCTGGATTGTTGACTTGAGCTGAAGGTCTCCAACCAATTTAGAAATAAGAAGGTATTGGGAAAGTACTATAATTGAGTGTAGTCCACACTGGTAGAGGTGACATGGAAAACCAGTTTGTTCAAGTGATTAACTCATACTTGACTATGAACAAACCTATAAAGAGTTCTGATTGTACTCAAGACCTCAAATACCCTAGACACTACTAAACTTAAATCTTTAAGTTAAGTGCTTTCTTATTAAGAATTATTCCACCACAATAGCATACAAAAAATAATTTGTTTGTTAATAATGAATCCTTTACAAGACCAATGATGAATATTTCACCCCCAGTAAGGCACGAAAAATAAGTAGTGTCTTGGGTATTTGAGGTCTTGAGTTCAATCAGAACTCTTTATAGGTTTGTTCATAGCCAAGTACGGGTATAGGTCTGGTATTTGAAGAACACCAGAAGGGGTCCTTGTCATTGGAAAAATCCAGATAGAAAACATTTCGATTTGAAAGTATATGAAAATGTTCCACAAAACGTTCTTGCTGGTGAATTAGAGGTGGGAAGCCCAAGGTGGCAACTACATGCTGCTCAACTTTCATGCTCTCAGAGCCAGGGAGTCTAGGTTGTCTTTTTCCATCCCAACTTCATTTTGCATTATTCAATTTGGAGAAGTCTTGAGACTGCATGGAGGGAGAAATGAAAGCCTTTTAAAAAGAGGAAACCAGTTCTGGTGAGACCAAAATATATAAGCACAGAGAGTGTTTTATTCACTCTATGGCTATAGCATCCTGCATCAGACAAGTGCGATATGGACGTATGGAATGACTTAGTCTCATTGCTGATGAAAAAATCTACTTAAAGAATGGCAGAGCTGTGAAGAAGACTTTGTAGTTTTTAAGGCTGAAGTACTCTGACAAATCTGTCCACCAGCTGGTTTTAGTACAATAAAACATTGCCACTTGTCTGTCTAGATCAGAACTGACTGACACCAGAGAGGAGATGGGCGATATTTTAAATGATTAGATTAGAATATAATTCCTAATATCATTGATCTGGAGGAATTACTTGGCTTTTGAACAGAAATCTGTATGAGTTGAGTGCCAAAGTTTCCTAGCCTATGTTGGAAGCATCTGTGGTAACCAAAGAATGATATTTTCAAAGTGAAAACAGAAGTCTCTTGAGTTGATTAGTCTCTGTGGTCCAATGTTGCCAAATGGTTTGAAGTGAAAAGATGAACATATCTTAAATAAAGACTCTTGATTGCACTGAAATGAGGTCTCAATGTGATCTTCACATTTTGAGGCTTGCAAGAGGACTACATGCACTGTAGGTATGCATAACCATACATAACTACATGTAAGTAGATTCTGTATTTTTACCTACATGAGAAGAATATTCAGGTCTGCAATATACCAAGTGGCAAGTTGTGTGGACATATATTACATCCCCCCATTTTCCATATGGGAAAAACATTTATCATGAATGTACCTTACTTCAGATGTGTGTTATTCAGTGCAGAAATTGTAAGGAAGGGTGTTATATTGGGGAGACAAGACAGATGCTAAAAGACAAGCATCAACTTATACAGGCACCACATCAAACACCACAAAGCATAGGTGACACCTTTGTGGGTGAGCATTTTTCAGAACCTGGGCACTGCATCATTTACCTTACAGTCAGATTACTAAGAGATAGCTTTAAAACAATTCAGGAAAGTAAGATCTTTTAAGTAAAGACGATGAAATCATATTTTGACACCCACTTGACAAGACTTAACAAGGGTCTGTATTTATTATAAACCATAGATTATGTTGCTTTGTCATCTTCTGATTACTCATCCACCCTTCTCTGTTTCTCACTCCTCCTCTATCCTCCACCCTTGAGATTCATTGGAATGCTTTTCATGTTTCTCTTACATTTATTCTATCATCATTTTTTTTTGCTCATACTTGACCTAAAGAAGAAGATTCTGCTTTTTGAAAGCTTATCAAAAATTATATTGTTGGTCCAATTAAAAAGGTATCATTTTATTTTCCTTTGTTTTATTTCATTTCTATTTATTACTTATTTGTTAATCTTTAGATGAGAAGTCAAAAAAAACAGTGAGTTTCATATTCTTTGCTCATGCTCAAACTAACCTTAATGGTATTTTTATCTGAAGCAGGTGAGTTTGGATGAGATTTCTAGCATTTTTGCAGTAGTGCATATATTTTATCAAGTATAGTTGATTAAAAACAATCCTTACAGCACAGCTTGACAAATGCCAGGTGGAAAGTCACCATAGTGACTATAAATTCTCATCTAGCACCTGGGATCTTCCTGCCCTGTTTTCACACTACTAGAAATTCAGCCACTAGAGCAGGATCATCCTCCTCTGTCTACTGGAAATTCTCAAGCATCCATGGTCCCAACAGCTGGCACATACTCATACAGCCACTAGAGTTTTCCATATAAAAACTTTGCTGTTCATGAAGTAACTGATAGATTGGAATGGCCACTATGGCCTTTGAAGTCTCTTTAACAAGCCAAAGGAGTCAGCTCTAGGCTGCTCCTCTTGCTTGAAATCAATTATAAAATCAGGGAAAGAGATTGTAAGGAGACTAATTCCTGGCGAGAGAGGGTGGGGGACAGAGAGAGACAGATTGGAAAAACGTTTCACGGGAGTCTCTTCCACCACAGAAAATGGATCACCTTGAATGTACTACATCTACAGTATATAATCTTCTAGAACAGTCTGTTCTGACCAGGAGGTAAGGAGATGTCCTTCTATAACTAAGAATCTGAGGAGGAAAGTAGAGATTGTTACTCTTTCTAGTCAGAGGTCGACTCCTCTAGAGTGAGAAACTTGTAGTGTGGTATGATCCTGACTCTACCTCGTGGAATATTTATTTATTTAAAAAATTTATATTCTGCTCTATCAACATTTTTTAGGCAGATTCCAACAACCATACATAATTTAAATAAATACTTTTAAACAGCAATTAATTAGGCCCCCTTTTAACAAGCTGTATTAGAGGGTTTTTTTATTGCCTTAATAAACTTCAAAACACTTGATTTAAAGAAAAAAAAAAACCTAGCAAAATCCTCATTTGATTTTCCTCCTCTCTTTCCTTTGGGGCAGACACGAACGACCAGGAAGAGCAGGTAAAGGGTGCTGCTGGACAGGGGGGGGAAGTAAAAGGCAGGGAGGCCTACTGCTGGACAGGAGGAGCAGGGAATAGGTGCTGCTGGACAGGGTAGGGGGAAAGTAACAGGCACAGAGGTCTACTGCTGGACAGGGGGAGCAGAGAAGAGGTGCTATTAGACAGGGGGGAAGGGAGAAGGGCTGCTGCTGGACAGGGGGAGCAAGGAAGGGGTGCTGCTGGACAAGGGGGAGATAAAAGAAGGGGAGAAGGGTACTGCTGAACAGGGGGAGCAGGAAAGGGGGGGTGGTGGACAGCCAAGGAAAGAGAGAGACAGAAAGCGGCCAAGCAGAGAGAAAGAGAAAGAAATACAGACACACACATCTATTCTAGCACCCGTTAATGTAATGGGCATAAATACTAGTGTAATATAACAGAACAAAGGCAGTTTTGTCATTTGAGCTTTATATTTTTATACACCGAGATCCTATTTTGAAGCCCCAGTATTCAGATCTCTGGTTCAGTCTTTAATTCTGAGTCAACTCGATTACTGCAATATAGTATATCTTGCAGGAACCAAGAAAACCATCCTAAGAATGCAAATTATTCAGGAACACGGCAATTAAACATATATAATCAATGAAGTATGACCATGTTACTCCTCTGTATCAAGAGCTACATTGGCTCCCAGTGGAGGCGCATATTGTATTTAAGCTGGGATGTTTCTGTTATAAAGTTGCTACAGTACTGGTCAAGCTCCACAATATTTGACCGATTCATTTGTCTTTTTCAACTCAGAAAAATCCAAGAAAAACTCACGCTTTATTTGTTTTTCCTTCAGTTAGTGGATGCAAGTACAAAAAATTCCCATGAGCAACGACTTTTCATGTTGCATTGCGATGATAGTGATTTTAATAATCTGTTCCTAGTATCTACTCTTATCTTCAATTTAGAAAGCAGTTGAAAACTCATCTTTTCAAAAATCATAGCCAACTAATTCTTAACTATTTCATCCTGTATGTATTACTAATCTTTTGTAAACCACTATTGAACTACCAGGTTATGCAGTCTAGAAATTGATTTATTGTATTGTAATAAATCCAACCATATCTAAGAAACTAGAGCTGATTCAGTTTGATCAGCACCCCAAATAACCCCAGGAACAGGTAAAAAAAAAGCAAGGCACCAAAAAATTGTTTTTTTTGTTGTTGGCCTGTGTTATCATTAGTAGTGTTTCTAGTGTAATTTAAAAGAAAAACTGAGTTTCATACTAAATGTTGCAACATTTTCTTTTTGTGTCAAGGAAAGCAGTGGAAGAGCTTCTTAAGGAGGCTAAACGTGGAAAAATCAGAGCTGAGACTATGGGACCAATGGGCTGGTAAGTTAAGTTTCTTTGGGACAAATACATTTAGGATTCTCTTAGTGCATCCATTTAGCAAAGATGTCACACTTAGGGTCAGATGCACTAAAGTTACCGAATAGATTGTTGTTGGCCGATTCTCCAGCAGCAATCGATGTGCTATCAAGTTTGCGTGCAAATTATTTGCATGCAAACTTGACCATCAATCACTTGTGACCAATTTGGCACATGCGCAGAGCCTTAACAGCAGTGACGGGAAGCAGCTTCTTTCACTGCTGTTAGGGCTTCCCTTTTTTTTTTTAATGGCACAGATGTGTAAGTATAACACACACGCACAATCTGTCCCATTTAGAAAAAAGCCCCTCCCCTGTCTCCATTCCATGGCCCTCACTTGCGCCAGGCACCCTGAGCCACGGGCCCCCCTCCCCTCACAAAATGGCAGGAGGGATACCCACACTGAAACACTCCCGCACAGATGCCCCCCCCCCCGGCATCCTGAGCCACCGCCCCCTCAACCCTCAAAAAATGGCAGGAGGGATGCCCAATCCCTCCTGCAACGCAGAACACCCCTGCGCCATGGCACCCATGAACCACTGCCCCCCCGGACCCTCCAAAACGGCAGGAGGGATGCCCACTCCTTCCTGCCAACGGACGTCCCCCACCCTAAACCTTCCCGTACCTTTTAGAAAAGTTGGAATTAGGAAACCTGCTCTGAGGCTCCTGCTTCAGGCCGCCAGTCCTAAATGATGGGCCTTCCCCTCCCCAGTGCATCATGTGATGCACAGGGAAGGGCCAAAGGCCCTGATTGGTTCAGTCGCCTAAGGCCCATCCTAAGGATACTGAGGGAGGAACCTAAAGCCTGATTAACTCAGACGCCTAAGGCAGTGGGGGACAGATGTTTTGCATGTGTAACACATGCAAAATATCTGTGCCATTGATAAAAAATGAAAACAAAAAACAAAAACAGGCAGACCTGTCTGTTTTTCCGATCGTTAAAACCCCTTTTTTGGGGGGTGGGGGGAATAGCCTAAGCATTGTTAATGCATCAATCACTTGGCTACTTTGCATGGGGTTTTAGCTAATTTGCATGGCTGGATCAGAAAAATGGGCGATAAAGGGGAAAAGCACATGGGGGGACGTTTTAGTTGCATCGGGTTGGTAAAAAAAGATAGTCGCTAAAGCTATGAAAACAGTTTTAAGGCGACAATCGCTGACTTTAGTGCATCTAGCATTTAATTATTGAGGAACTTATCTTTCTTATTTTTACATGTATTCTGTTCAAAATAAACTGAGGCTATCATTGGATTTAACACATACGGGAAGTAGTACAAACATGACCTCTGTAGTAGGATGGAATTTTCTTGTTATCTTTTCAGCACACCTCATCTAGCTGTTGGTGCCATTTCTTCCTTTCCTGTGTGATCACTAATTTGTTTAACTCATGTGGTGCTTTTATACAAATGGAGTCTTGTATCTTTCAGAACAAGGATCAGTGAAGAACAGAGGAAAGAGAGAGTGGCACTAGCAGCCTGTTCAAGCGGCAGGGAAGTGGGATGGAACGACATGAGTACCAGGGCTTTCTGTGAGGGATCCATCAGAAGCACTTGTGGGCCATGGTTTGGAGATCCCCAGAATTGAGAATGGCTTTGAGTCATCAAGGCAGCCTGAATAGGTCTTGGTTTGCCTTTTGTACATGTGGACTTGCAGAAATCCTTTTCAAAGGGAAATAACAACTGCAAGTTCATAATTGTGATTCTGAGTAGTTCAAGTATGGAAAGATAAATAGAACCTATTTAAAAATGCAGCCTGTTTATTTGTTTCTATTGCAGATTTGTATCTTAGTAATATATTAAGCAAAATAAATAATACAAAGCATCAAAATGGAGAAATCATTTTTGAGATCTTTGTCAATTACTTAAAAATAGGGCCCCTCAGTGATGTGGAATGGTGGGCTATGCCATCTTCTACCTACCTAAGGTGACACTCGAGTTCTCTTCATACTGTGACACTTGAGTTCTCTATACAGGATAGAGGGTGTAACATATCTGAAAATTATTAGAGTAATCAGGGTAAATGCTTGTTTCCATTTTTTGGTAAGAATGGGAATTTTGGGAAAATCTGAAATGCATACAGTGGTTATTTTTATATATTGTTTAAACTTGATTTAAGAAGGATTAGGTTCTACCTTGATAATCTTCTTTCTTGTAGATGTGTCTAGTGGTCCTGAGCGCTAGGGTTTTGCATCTGATCCCGCAAGTTGCTTGCAGAATGCTGTCATCATCTTATGAACTCCCGCATCCTGCCCCCTCAGTTTGTACAAAAGCAGTCATGTAGCACTGTAACGACAGACATAACTGGAAGAAGGGAAATGGGGAATAATCCCCGACACTGCAATTCAGTTCTGCTCTGTAACAAACATATCCATTAACATTTGACATTCAATGTAACCGATCAAAACAGGTACAAAAACTGTATGCAGCCAGCACTAATCTTATATAGAGCTCGTAGCAACTTGCATGTCCTGCTATCAAGCAGAGACTTAAACTAGACTTTACTTTCTTGAGTCTTTTCCTTTTTATATATATATTATTCTCAGTTCATCTGAAAGAGATTCTCCACAAATTCGGACTCTTAAGGCAGAAGGCATGCGAAGACCACTGACAGGGCGGGACTTCAGGACCACTAGACCACTTCTACAAGAAAGAAGATTTTCAAGGTAAGAATCTAATCTTTCTTTCTGTTACGACCCTTGTGGATTCCCATATGCTAAGTGTTCAATCCCAACCAGCAGTCCAGGAGTTTGCAGAAATCCAATACTTTTCTGACCACATGCCTCGTCCCCCCTTAGACTGAGAGCTAGAAATATATCCAGTTTCAATTTCTGGAAGCAATCCATGCAGAAGTCTTTTGCAGTTGCTCTGCTTTTTTTTTTTTTTTCCACTTAAGCGCCGCCGTAAGTCTCTCCCTGTGAACAAGTTTTGCCTTGGAAGAGAGCGTAGTGCCTTTTGTTCCTCCCGCAGGTGTCCAGGATCCCCAGGGCTATGAGCCTGTTGCAACAGATCTGATTTCCAGGTGGCCTCAGGTTCCCATGTAGTGGCTGCACCTAAAAATCCCGATGACGCCAGGGGTCTCGGGGCTCATTTCAGAGTTCGACTTCTCAGTTTTATCAGGAGTGGTTTCGACATTCATCGGATTAATGGGTGCTGGCCGTCATTTGGGAGGGGCACAAGTTAGACCTCTTTTGCCTATGTCCAGATTTGTTTTTGGACTCTGGTCGGCCGGAATAGGAGTCCAGGGTCCTCGATACTCTGCAACATTTCTTAGACATCGGAGCGATGGAACACGTTCCAGAACACGAATTGGGCTTAGGTGGATACTCCTTATACTTCATCGTGGATACTCCTTATATTTCACAGAATGGCTCGGAGGATTGGTAACCCATTCTGGATCTAAAGGTCATTCAAACGCTTCTTGCTGATTAATCATTTCTGCATAGAAACAGAGCGCACAGTGATAGCTGCGGTCTCTCCAGGAGAGTTTCTGGCATCCTTGGATCACACAAAGGCTTACCTCCATATTCCGATCTCCTCGTGTATCGCAGGTTTCTGCGTTTTCCATGTTCTCCAATAGCATTTCCAGTTAGCAGTTCTGCCCTTTGGCGTTGTGATGGCGCCCCACACTTTCACCAAGGTGATGGTAGTTGTGGCTGCTTTTTTCCGCTGGCAGGGGAGTCCAGTCCTTCCTTTCTTGGACGCAGGTTGATCTAGGCTCCATCTCATCAGGAATGCAACAAAGCGGGGAAGATAGTGGTGTCTCTGCTGCAGGCATTGGCAACTTCAGGAAGAGCCACTTGACGCCATTCTCAGTCCCTCGAGTATCTGGGCCTTTTCTTTGACACCAGACAGGGTCCTATGTTTCTCCTGAGACACACAGGCAGAAACTTCAATAACAGATCAGAGAATCTCCTAGACCGTCCAGCTCCCATGGCCTGCCATTATATGCAAGTTTTTAGGGTCAATGGCAGCCTTGGAGGCAGTCCCCTAAGCACACATGTGCCCTTTATAGGAGTCCCTCCTCTCTCGGTGGTCTCCACAGCGTCATCCCTTCAGATGCTGCTCCCCTTGGCGGTGCAGCTTGCAGCAGCTTGAACTGGTGGCTTCAGGGGGAGGCTTTCTGCCAGCACTGGCTTCTTTGGATTTCTGAGTGGATGACTCTTATGGAAGGATGTTGGCCTGTTGGATTGGGGTGCTCACTGCAGGGGCCATTCCAGTCAGGGGCAGTGGACTCCTTGTCAGAAACGTTGGTCAATCAATCTTCTGGCGCTTCAGGCAATTTGGCTTGCATTTCGCACTCTCCAGTTCTTCTGGAATGAAAAGCGATACGAGTATTCTCTGACAACACTAGAGCGATGGCATATGTAACTCATCACAGGGGCACAAGAAGCACTTCCTTGAGCTAGGAGGCTCGCATGCTGTTCCGCTGGGCAGAAGCACATCTTCTATCTCTCGGCAGCCCATGTGGCCAGAGTCATCAATGTTCAGACAGAACTTCCTCAGCCAACAGGTCCTAAACCTGGGAGAATGATCCCTCTTACGAAAGGTGTTTCATCTGATCATACAGCACTGGGGTAAGCCCCAGATGGCTTGGTGGCTTCAGCAGAGAACTTGAAGACCAGGTGCTCTTTCAGTCAGTGACCACAGTTAGGAAGCCTAGGGCTGGACGCGTTGGTTCAGCCCTGGCCGGTTGTACATGTTCCTTCTATGGTCTTTGGTCATTCGGGTCATCCGCTAGATATTGACACATCTCAGTCTTTGCAATTCTAATCACTCCGGATTGGCCTCATCGCCCTCGGTAGGCAGATCTTGATGGTCTTCAGTGAGACAAGACACTTCAGCTCCTCTTCATCACTAACTTTTCAGGTTTACTATGGCTTCTTATGCCAAAGCCTGGAAGACTTTCCAGCAGCGGTGGCTAAAAACCAGGTGGAGCCTGAGGGGGGCTCCCATTTCAGTGGCCCTAGCTATTCTTCAGGCGGGCCTGGAGAAGGGTTTAGTGGTGGCCTTCCTTAAAGTTCCAAGTGCAGGCTTTTCGTGCCTAGAACGGTATTTTTCAACCCTTTAACACCTATGGATCGGTGGAAATAAAAGAATTATTTTGTAGACCAACAAACTACCAAAACTGTAAATTTTAAAAAAAACCCTTCTCTGTCCCGTCCTCATGAGCTCGGTCCCCACAAAACCATCTGATTCCATCCGTCCAGCCCAGGCACGAGGCGGGAGATTTTCCTTCAGTCGTACAACCAGCAGATGGGGTAAGGACCTTGTTTGGGAGGAAGGGCGGGCGGGATGATTCAGCATGAGGGTGCGATGCGGTTCTCGCGTGGGGGGGGGGGGTGATGCCGGTTCAGGAGGTGTGTTGCCAGTTAGAGCGGGGGAGGGGGGTGATTAAGCTGCGCCGGTAGCCTGGGGGGGGGCGGAGGAGGTAGAATGAATCAAAGCGAGTTTCCATTCATTTCTATGGGAAACTCGCTTTGATATGCGAGTAACTTGATTTTTGAGCATTGCTTCTGGATACGAATTATGCTCGTAAACCAAGGTTCCACTGTACAAATAATACATGAGCAAGGATCAAAAAACCCCTGTCTCCCCTCCCTTCACATATATCCCCTCTACTATCAAGAAAAACTGAATAAGCCCAAATTACAGAATGCTACACAGAAATATCATGCTAACAGAATACAGCAGTCACACATGACAGGGAATAGTATTAGGGAGTGCAACTAGGGCATTGCCCCCTGGTCAGAGATAGCCATAAGTCAGCTGCAAGCTAAAGAAGCACTGCCTGGGCTTTGCAGTCCCCCAGTTATGTCTAAAACCAGCTCTAGCAGGATACATATTTCAAATCTGATATCTTCTAATCACAAAATAGAAATAAAATTATTTTTTTTCTACCTTTTGTTGTCTCTGGTTTCTGCTTTCATCTTCTTTTCACTCTCTTCCTTTCAGCATCTGCCCTCTCTATCTCTTCAATCCAGAAACTGCCCTTCCATCCACTGTCTGCCCTCTCCCCCTTCCATATTGGTACCTGCCTTCTTTCTACGTCCCTCTCCCCTTTCCATCCAGCCTACGCCCTCCTCTCTCCTTATTTCTCTGCTGACCCCCTTCCCAGCATCAATCTCATCTCTACTTTCTCATCCCTCTGTCTCTCCCTTTCCCTCATCTGATCTCTCCATTCCACCCTGACCCCCTTCCCCTCCTCTAATCTTCCTGCCAGCTGTCTCCTTCCTTTTTGCCCTCCTCCCCTGTCCAGCAGTAACTCTCCCCTTCCCTTTTCCTCATCCCCTCTCAGCAGCATCTCTCCTCCCTCCCTCCAGGTCCATTAGCAGCTCTCCCTTTATCCAGCAGCTTCCCAGCCTCCAACAGTGGCTTACTCCCCTTCCCTCACTACCCTCAGTACTTGCCTGCAGCAGCACCAGTAGCATCAGCACAACAATTCAGTTAGGCAGCCTTGGGCTTTTGCTGTGTCGCAGCCCGCCTCTGATGATGCAACATCCTCTTTCCCGGAGGCGGCGCAACCCATCAAAGGACCCAAGGCTGCTTAAGCAAATCGCTTTACTGACACTATTGATGCTGTTACAGGCAAGTATTGAGAGCTGGGAAACAAAACTTTGGAGCTCTCCTGTTCTCACTGGCCCTGCGCAGACCGGCAGAAAATTTCTGCGGACCGGAGGTTGAAGAACACTGTCTTAGAATATGCGGAGGCACTAGTTTGCTTACTGCTCATTAGCTGTGACCATGTTTATGAGAGAGGCAATTCGTTTGTGCCCTCCCTTGCGTCTTCTTTTCCCTTCGTAGAATCTTAATATCGTTTTTCAGGGCCTTGGAAAAGCCCCATTCGAGCCACTGAAGGGTGCTTCTCTTTCTGGTCGTCATTACCTTGGAATGGCGTATGTGCAGGGAGCCCTTTCTCTGTATTATGGACATAGGAGTTATTCTCTGCAATGTATCTTCCTTTCTACTGAAGGTTGTTCTTCCATGTCAACCAGGAGGTTTCATTCTACAGGCTTGGAAAAGAAGGATCGGATCTTGCGCAAGTTGGATGTCAAGGAGAGTCTTGCTAATGATTTCAGGTTGTCTGATCACCTTTTTTGTCCTGACTGTTGTGCCTCACCGTGGTCGACCAGCATTCAAGTCCTCAATCGTTCAATGGATTTGAATGTTTGTTTCCGTGACTTACATTACACACTGCAAGCAGCCACCGGTTTCTCTTAAAGCCCATTCGACTAGAAGTGTTGCTGCATCTTGGGCAGAATCTCGTGCAAGTCATCCCAGTGAAAATTTTCAGGATGGCTACTTGGTCCCCTCTTCATACCTTTACCCAGTTTTTGAGTGGATGTGGCAGCATGGTCTGATGCCGCTTGTAGGCAGGTTCTTCTATACCTCCCTAGATGCTACCATTGCTTTGGTTTGTCACCTAGCGTATGGAATCCGGAAGGGACATAGCAGAAAGGAAGATTATGTTGTTACCTCGAATAATCTTCTGTTAGTCCTGCAGGATTCCATACGACCCACCCTCTCGTTTATGCTCAGTGGTTTGGAATAGCCTGCTTCTTTCTGCCTCAGTTATTCTCCTTTCAAGCTTGAAGATTTTCCAGCCGGTTGCCAGATCTGTGGGGAATTTTCCACTTCTGTGTAGAAGGCTGTATACTCTGTGTGCTTGTTGCACACAGCATGTTAGTTCTACATTGTTCTCCTAGGATAGCACATAGGATCTCTCAGAGAGAGAAAGAGATGGTTACTGTGGATGGGCCATTTAGCCTTTATCTGCTGTCATGTTTCTATGTTTGCTGGATTGCATTTGTGCCTGTTTATTACTGTTTCATGTTTTGCAGAGCAGGTCAGAAATTGATTATGATGCTGAGGAATCTTCCCCTGTACCCCCCTTGTCATGGATTTATTCAGGTATGTTGCTTGGCTTTGGGACTCAACAGTTTAAGGGAGAGGAGGACGTGTTCAGAAGAGTGTTTGATTCTGCAACTCCCAGTATTGCAGGTTGGGTTGAACACCTATCGTATGGAATCCTACAGGGACTAACAGAAAGAAGATTATCAGAGGTAAAAACCTAATCTTCCATTCTAGTGCAATATGTCCAGTGGCCCTGAACACTAGGGAGATACATCTTCACAGATTAACTGAGATTACTTTCAGTTCCTCACCTTTAAAAACCATTTCCAGTTCAGGTAGATCTCTTACATCTTCTTCCATAATGACTAAAGCAAAGAATTCATTCAGTCTCTTCGATTTTGGCCTTATCCTCCCTGAGCGCCCTCCTTTGATCATCCCATGGATTCCCTCACAGGTTTTCTGATTCTGATGTACCTAAAAAAATTGTTTGAGTTTTTGCCTCATTAGCAAGTTTCTCTTCATATCTTTCTTGGCTTTCTTTATCAATGCTTTTTATCTAACTTGCCAGTGCTTATATCTCTTCTATTTTCTTAATTTGGATCTTTTTCCATTCTTTTAAAGGAAGTTTTCTTGGCTGTAATAGCCTCTTTCACGTCACATTTTAACCAAGCCAGCTCTCATTTTCTCTTCTTTCACCTTTTTAATACGTGGAATACATCTAGTCTGGAATTCCACAGTGGTATTTTTAAATAACATCTATGCCTGGTTTACTGTTCCAACCTTTGCAACTGACCTTTAGCTTCTTTATAACCATTTTCTTCATTTTCTCATAGTCACCCTTTCCCCTCATCTAAAATTAAATGCCTGTACAGTAGATTTCTTTTGCGATCGTCACTCCAGGTATTGGCTCAAATTTCATCACGTTATGATCACTGTTTCCCAGCAGATCCAACACAGTTAACTCCTGTACTATGCCTTGCATTCTACTAAGGACCAAATTAAAATAAATAGCTCCCTCTGTTGTCTGTTCCTGGACCAGTTGTTCCAAGAAGTAGTCATTTATGGCATCTAGGAATTTTACCTCCCTAGCACTCCCTGATGTAACATTTAATCAGTCAATGTTGGGAATAATTGAAACCACCACCTAAACTCAGCATACTCCACTAAGCAAAAAAACAGAGCCCTAGCCCCCAGCACTGGTTGCCATACATGAAGAAGGACACGATACTACTCGAAAGGGTCAGAGAAGAGTGACTAAAATGGTTAAGGGGATTGGAGGAGTTGCTGTACAGTGAGAGATTGGAGAAACTGGGCCTCTTCTCCCTTGAAAAGAGGAGACTGAGAGGGGACATGATCGAAACATTCAAAATACTCTCCAAGGTAGGGAGAGCGAGAGGACACTCTCTAAAGTTGAAAGGGGATAGATTCTGTACAAACGTAAGGAAGTTCTTCTTCACCCAGAGAGTGGTAGAAAACTGGTACGCTCTTCCGGAGTCCTGTATAGGGGAAAACACCCTCCAGGGAATTCAAGACAAAGTTGGACAAGTTCCTGCTAAACTGCAGGTGAGGCTGGACATCATTTAGAGCACCAGTCCTGACCTGGGGGGCCACCGCATGAGTGGACCTGCTGAGCACGATGGAACACTGGTCTGAACCCAGCAGCGGCAATTCTTATGTCTTAACCACTACCTTCAACATCCACATACAACAGGTGAAGAAGTGGGGAAAAAACCTCAGTTCTGCTTCATTGGTGAAAAGAAAAACCCACTTGATGAAATTCATCAAATCCGTTGTTTCATACACTTCATAGCATGGAAACTATTCAAGCTAAGTTTCTTTGTTCTTTCACCCACACAGAAGATTGGATTTGCACTTTTAAAGTGTACTTTTCGTGGTGTTTGGAAGGGGGGGCCCCTCCTGCAAATGGAACTTCACCACTGAGACTGTAGTTTCCATTCTATGAAGTGTATGACAATGGATATTGCTGAATTCATCAGGGTTTGTTGGTTAGTTTTTGTTTGTTTGTTTTTTTACCAATGAAGCAGAACTGAGGTTTTTTTCCCCCACTTTTCACCTGTTGTGTGTGGATGTGGATATTGAAGGTAGTGGTTGTGTGAATAGGAGGGCTTTTCTATTTTTTACTTAGTGGAGATATGTTAAGTTTGGGTGGTGATTGAAAGTACTTTCTTCCTTTTAGTATGGTAATTGAAATCAATCCATTATTATATTGTTGCCCAATTCTCCAGGTTTCCTAATCTCTGAAAACATTTCTTCATCTGTCTGCTCATTCTGTCCTGGGGGAGAGTAATATAAACCCTGCCTCTATATCCCTTCCCTTCACACATGGAATTTCTATCCATATGGATTTCACACTATCTATGTCATGCAGAATGTTTATTTGATTTGATTTAGTTCTCTCTTTAATATATAGCGTAACCCTCCCCCTCCCTGCCGCTCCAATTTGATTTACTCTATCCTTACAATATAATTGTACCCAGGTAATACAGTGTACTTATTGATTATCCTCCTTCCACCAGGTCCTCTTAAGGTGGCCTATTAGTATCTACCTCATAAATTCAGTGCTATAATACTCTTAACACTCCTGCTTTAATTTTTAGGCTTCTAGTATTGTATACAGACAATTTAAATTGTGTTTTTCCTTGAAACTACAGGCTGCTGAAAAGATGGGGACAATTTTGAGTCTTTATTCTGCCGCCTTCTTAACACTCCTGGCTTCTTTCACCTCATTGAAACCTCTACTGGACTCATTAAATATTCTGTTCCAATAGTATCCTTCAAAGATACCTCGCACCGAACCATCCACTCCTGGGCGACTATCGACTTTCCCCTGCATCTCATTTAACAGCTGCTCTATCTCCTTTTTAAACATTAGCACCAGCAACCCTGGTTCCATCCCAGTTAAGGTGGAGTCCATCCTTTTGGAACAAGCTCCCCCTTCCCAGAAGGTTGCCCAGTTCCTAACATATCTAAATCCAAAAGATAGATAATACTAGATCTAATAGATGTTGGCATTGTAAAATAGAAGTAGGGACATTGGATCATTTAATTTTTTTTTGTCCCCTGTATAAAAGCTTTTTGGAATTTAATTTGGCCCCAAATAAATATATTACTAGAAAATCACGTAGGACTCTCATATGATACCATATTATTCGGTAACTGCAATGAGAACTACAGAGTCCAATATCAGCAAATAATATTAAAATTACTTTTAATATTGACAGGAGTTGCCATGCAGCAAATCACACAAAATTGGAAAGATTTTACCAAACTAAATTATACATTCTGGTGGAACTCGGTATGTCACATTTACAAAATGGAGAAAATTTTGGCTTTACAACAAGGAAATATTAAAAATTTTAAGAAAATATGGGATCCATTGACTAATTATTCTAGAGATCAGATATCTTAACACATTGATAATAGTAATATAGTGTTAGGTGGGAAATATAGATATTAATATAAAAGAAAAATGGAAAAACAATTAATAGGGAAAAAGGGATGAATATTTATGATATGAATTTGTACATACATATATATTTTTATTATACATATTATAATATGTAATTCATGTATTGAAAGAATGAATATTCTATAAATAATAAATTTAAAAAAAAAAAACAACATATCTAAATCCCTCATCCCTGCACCATCTTCTCAACCACACATTGAGACTTTGGAGCTCTGCCTGCCTCTTGGGTCTTGCGTGTGGAACTGGAGAATTTCTGAAAATGCTTCCCTGGAGGATCTGGATTTCAGCTTTCTACCTAAGAGTTTAAATTTGGCTTCCAGAACCTCCCTCTCACATTTTCCTACACCACCTTCGCACCAGGCAGGCAAGTGACCCAGGCGATCCTCATGCCCACCAGCTACCCAGCTATCTACACGCCTAATGATTGAATCACCTACTACAACATCTGTCTTAACTCTTCTCTCCTGGCAAGACAGAAACTGACTTTCTGTTTGTTTTAAACAGAAAGTTTGAGCACTGCTCCTAACTTTAAATCATTTAACTGTTTCAATTTAGGTTCTACCTCTGGTTAAAAAAAATACTGTTATTAACTAGTTCTAAAATGTATTTTTATTTTTTAATGCCTGCCAGAAGCTATTTCTAGCAGAAGGTTCAAGCTTACAAAACTAGACTAATAAAAGGCTATTATCCGATGGAGACGCTAGCTAAGTATAGTTTGCTTTTGTAAGATCTAAACTGTCTATAGAAAGGAACCTACAATTGAGCTTTTCTCCCCAAACCTATCAAAGCGCAGCAAAATAATGTATACTTAACCCAAAGATACTTGCATATGGTGATTTTACAGGGATAGAAAATATGTATTTATATGTTTCCCTTTTTTTCTTCATGGAAGCTTCATTGGTTCCTATTAAGTTACAGTAATATCTGTCTTTATAACAGTATGAAAGAATGATTTAATAATCCACAAGTTTGGGTGTTTTTGCTATAAAACCCTATTTGATGTTTAACCCTAGTTACCTCACGAATTGATTCTCATTTGCCACTAGTAAACATACTAGACGTTCACATGTCACTTTCATTTTTCTATCTGTAAAAGAATGTAAATTTAAAAAATTCCACCAACGTCTCTTATCCTATCAGGCAGCATCCTGGGACAAAGACTTAAATTTCTTAATCATGACTTCCAACACTGGTTTAGATTTCAGGAGACATTTGAAAACATATTTATTCACCAAGTATACATTATAGGAAACTAAGTTACTCTATTCAATTTAACAACTTTCTCTTTTGTAAACTGCATAGAGCTTCATGGTCATGTGTTAATATAAGCAGAATGTTATGTTATGCTTTATATACCTTCTATAAATGTGCTTATAAGCAATAAGAGAATAAGGGCTCCTTTTATGAAGGTGCGTTAGGACCTTAACGCACGCTAAAATGCTGCTCGTGCTAGCCGCTACTGTCTCCTGTTGAGCAGGTGGTAGTTTTTCGGCTAGCGCACACTAATCTGGTGCGTGCGCTAAAAACGCTAGCGCACCTTCATAAAAGGAGCCCTAAGTCTTTAATATGGTAGAAAAAATTTGATGTCTTTTCTGAACTGTAAACACTAGGTGCATGCAAGGAAAGCTGAAGTCAGCATATCTTAAATTGTGTCTTTTGATATTTTCTGTGGCACTTACAGGTGTTGCATTTATATCTTGCTGTGCTTTCTTTTGTTTTTCATGCAGGATCAAGTGCCCGCTGGCTGGTACCAATAAGAGATTTCTTATGAATACTATAAAGAACACATTGCCTTTACAAAAAGAACAAGAGCAAAGGCATAAGAAGGATCGGAAAGAATCTGAGCCAAGCCAGAGCAAAAAAGACGACCACCACAAGAGGCACAGACCTCATCCTTATAAACACAGCTCTCAGTCTGAGAGTAGAGTCCACCATTCCTCTTCTAGCAGTAAGAAGTCCAGGGATAAGCATGACAAGAACTATAGGAAGCGATGAGGAATGAAAATATCTAAGTCTTTCTACCTACGTTTTGTACAGAATGTATTGCCAGAAATAGGCCTTTTAGCTTGAAGAGACCTTTTTATTAAGCAATTAAAAGTTTATTTCCTTTTTCCTTCCTAGTTAGACCAAAGGACTTTTGTGACAGCAAGCTGTACAATACAAATGAAATATGCATGCTGCAGTAATGTCTCCTGGTTTTCAGGTTGGCTTATTAATAAAGTGAATACAGACCTAAATGATTCTGATGAGCAATGTAAATCACATAAAGGGTACAAGTAAAGAATTACAACCCTTGCGAAACACAAGACAACTCAATCCCAAATATGTGTGGGTTGCCATTTGCAAGTGCAGGAGTGCCAGGAGATAGGGGCAGGGCCATAGCATGTACCGACTGGCAGTCTTTGAGCTGGAGAGCAGGGCCTTGGTACATGCCTTTGCAGCTGGGGACTAATGGGACAATAGCAGCTTTAGTCTTGGTTCATAAAGACTGAAGAAATGCCTATTTGTGTTTTGGGTAAATGATTTGAATTAGCTTTCTTGAAAAAGCAAGTTGGTCCTTTTAAGTTTTGGGTCAGATAATACTTAAAAAATAAAAGAAATTCGAAGGGCAGAGGCTTCTGAAAAGCTGGCTAGTTCATAAAATATAACTGTCATCCAGACAGCTTCATATGTAAGTAAACTAACATGCAGCTTAGTGTTTATATATTAGGACTATACTGAATATTCATGTTCATTTTGATTTGGCCCTGAATACATTATTCGTATTTAACCAAATAGTGATTTAACTTTAAATACAAATAATCTGGGGCTCTACTGTGCTAAATCCTACTGAAATAAACATTTGATCCCTAATTTCACATTGTTGTATTAAAGCTTGTTGCCCATTATTCGGTATTTGGCTGAACAGCAAAATATGCTATTTGGTATAGCTCTAAATACATAAAATAAACTGATGTAAAAACAGAACTGCACTTTAAAATCTTTTTGTTCCTTAATCACGTGAGTGGCTGCTTTTCTATGGAAATTTGATTAGTAGAACACTTCTGACACACAGTACATTTTTTAGTGCTCAGTGTCCTAATGGTGAGTAAACTGTATCTGTCACCATGTATAATATATAAATTAATGTAGAACCATTTCCAACCTGAGAACATTGGTTTCAGCAAACAGGAGAAATTACTGTGAATCAGGAAATAATGACTTAATTGCCATCCACAAAACTACTGTGCTTCACTTACTGTCTTTTAGCCTTTGGTTGATATTTAATATTTCCGGGCAAATGGAGACAGATGCTGTTTTAGTAGGTATTCATTTGGTGAAATTAGCATAGGTGTACTTAAAGCATGCATGCTTATTTAACAAAGAATGTGATAATTGTTCTAGTTGAGGGCATAACATCTAATCCTGTAATTTGTTTTCCAGTCGAATGTACAAGTCTTTATCTTCATGGTTCCCTCAACTAGTGGAAGTATTGATCTCAATGCAGCAGAACTGTGAGAGTATCTGAAGATGATGCCAGAGCACAGTCTGTTGGCACTATCAAATCCCAAAGCATGTCTTTATTTGGTTTCAAATATAGCTAAACCCTCACCGATGCTCTTGGCAATTTGTCCAAATAATAATAATTATCAATAAGGATATAAAACCTTTTTTTGTGTGATCTTACAGAAATCTCAGACAACTCTAATTTAACTTAGGGCTCCTTTTATTAAGGGGCGGTAGGCAGTTAATGCGAGGAATACCGTACGTTCAATCGCCTGCCATGCTAGTCGCTAACGCCTCCATTGACGAGGCGTTAGTTTTTAGGCTTGCCCTGGGGGTTAGCGCGTGATGAAATGTCCAACGCGCTAACCCCCGTAGTTCACCTTGATAAAAGGAACCCTAAGAATTGTTGGGAAAGATGCACCCCGGCAGGGTACTTGAGACATGCTTTAATTTACCCTGGTTTTTTAAAATTTAGTTTCCATTAATCACACCTATCTGCCAACCCAAAGTGATTTTACACAAGCAAATAAACATCCTTATTACTCATCCCTCTCCCTTAAGCTTTCACTTCTAAAATATGATTCTAAAGCTACGAGCCCTAGTATACCCAATACTACCCCCAACAATCAATTCATCACACCCCACCAACAAAACAAAGTTACTGTCTGGCTCCTACTCATATTTTCAGTTAATGTTAATTTGCAGTTACTGTCTAGTTGATGCATTTCTAAATTAGCAAATATTGTGTAAAAAAAAATTTTCTATTTGATATGTGAATATATTTATTAAAATTTTGTAGTTTAAAATTGTGGTTTTATTTAGCCTCTGTATATACTTTACACATAATATGAGTTTCAGATTTATTTAGTTCTTATAAAATTAAAATGGAATAAAACTGTTAAGGGAATGTTATTTCTTTGTAAACTTTTGCTTGCATTTTGCATATAAGGAAACCTTGGATTAAAATATGGGAACATGTAAACATTTTATAGCTAGCACATTGTATTAACTCCTCCCCCTTTTACAAAGCTGTGCTGGTGGCTGCTACACAGCAAAAGCCCTGAAGGCCCCTTTAAATCCCTATGGGCTTCAGAGTAGTTACTCAGTGGGCCCGCACTATTGGGCTTTGTAAAAGAGGGGATAGATGTGTTTTTAAATTTATAGTGTAACCCAGTTTCTTCTTGTTCCCCAGTTGGAATAGTGAGTGAGCTGCTTCTTTGAAAGATCCTCAATTCCGCTAATAGCTTGGTGGTCTTGAAGGAGTGGAGAATGTGCTAGGAAGCTAGCATGACTTCATTCATTCCTACAGTAATTTTTCTTTTTTTGTGGAACCTCACATTAGAAAGTCATGTGGTCAGTGGCTCTAACATGTGGTTTCTGTATTGGGACTTATGTTAATGGTATAATTGCATAATTGTGGATATCTTGAAATGAGACATACATGATATGTCTCAATGACTGGACATACCTGAAAATAAGGCAGAATGATGCCCACTTACTCTTACTTCTGGCACTGTCATTTTGGGAAACGACGGTGCTTGACCCCCACATGATGCATCCTGGGATGCACCAAGTGTGGTCAGTCTGCCAAGTAAAGGATTTTTCCTCCCCTTAGTTTCCATCCAAACTACTAAACAAGGGAACCATTTCCTTATATGGCACACTGATCATATCTGATGCAGGTCACATGTTGCCTTTTTCCAAGATGGTAGGGCCAGAGATGAGTGAGTAGGCATTACTCTGCCTCTTTTGAAGTATGACCTGAGGCAGGAGACTCAAGAGGTTGAGGTTGTGGAGAAAAGGGGAATGATTTTATTGGGGGGTGGGTTGCTACTAAAATACCAGGGACTGGAGGTTCAGTTCAGAAAAGGAGAAATACCCCCTAACGCAGCCCTGATTTAAAGCTTTAAATCAGGGCTGTCTTAGGGGTGTCAGTTCTCCTTGTCACAGGGGGGGCCCTAAGCCTGCCTCAGTCTGAAGGGAGGTATAGCCTAAAGGTGGACTTTTGGACTCCCTCCCCTGTTTTTGCCCTGGGCCACTGCCTCTCTTATGACATATTTTAGCATAAAGTTCCAAAGCAAAGGAACTAAAATATAAAAAGTGGAATTGTGTATTATTTCAAACTGTGTATCCTTTGGAGGTAGAATAAATAAAAGGTTATCATCCAGAGATGTGGTACATGGGACAGAGTATACAAATAAGAGCATTAAAACAGAGCTGCTGGCTGGCCAGTCTTTATTTCTTTAAAGACATGCACCAATAGTGTGAATTTTATCCTACAGGGCTACTGGCAACCAGTGATTCTGCTTAAGAAAAGAAAAATACATGGGGGAAATTGTATATATGTTGCCCAAAAAGTTGGTATGGGAAAAAATGTCTGCATAGCGCTATTCTATCAACTGTTCCTAAATTAGGCACAGTTTATAGAATAGCGCCAGGACCTATGATTAAATTTAGGCACGATCATTTAAAGTTTAAAACCAACTAAAACCTGGTATTGATTACAGAAAAAAAATCTACATCCAGAAAGCAGATAATGTAATAAAAGAGAAATACCATACCATACAGTTCTTATATCCTGTAATTCTCTTTTTTTTTCTTTTTATTAGATTTCCAAACTTACATCACTAATCCCCCACTTTTACAAAACTGCCAAAGTGGTTTTTAGCGCAGACCAGCACGCTGAATACTCTGCACTGCTTCTGACACTCATAGGAACTATATGAGTTAGGCCAGATCTGGGATGGGGAATTTTATTCTTTGTATGTGGTATTTCGCTTGCATTCTGTTCTGAGTTGTTATAGGTTTATTAAAATTTAATAAAATTTTTTTTTTTTTTTAAAGGAACTATATGAGTCAGGAATCAGCGCAGAGCATTCAGCATGCCAGCTGGTGCTAAAAATCCGCTTTCGTGATTTTGTAAAAAAAACAAAAATGGGGGGAAATTGGAGACAAATGAGAAATTCCAAAGACATCTCAGTGGCCATGAATTTGGTCTTGGAGAATGAGATGTACAGTGTCAGCATCTATGAGACAAACTTGGTTCTTTTTATTGCATAGAGCGTTTTGGACCCCTGTTCGTTTACAAAAAGTAGATAGCTCTAAGTCTAATAGATGCTGGCATTGTAAACTGGAAGCAGGGACATTGGACCATTTACTTTATTATTGTCCCTTTATTAAAATTTTTGGAATTCAATATGGACTCAAGTAAATTGTCTTTTAGAAAACCATGTAGCACTATCCTATGATATCTGTTTGGCATGTCTATGAGGAAAAAAAAGTCAAATTTCATCCCATAATAACAAACTTTTATAACAATGACAGGGGTTGCAATCCAGCATATTACTAGTAATTGGAAAAATTATTCTAATCTTAGTTTTCGTTTTGGTGGAATTCACTTTGTCATATTTATAAAATGGAAAGAGCAATTGCTTTGCAGAAAGGTAACTATGATAATTTTAAGAAGATCTGGGGGCTATTAGAAAATTATTGTAATGAGTGAACATCATTTTCCTTTGTTAGCTTTATATAATTTTATTGGGGGGAGGGTTGGGGAGAAAAATTTGATCGTTTTTAATAGGTTATGTTTCTACTTGAATTATGTTTATTTGTAGTAATTGAAGGTGAATGGGTGGGAGGGGGGATGATTTTTATACTTTATGATTATATGTGTAAGATTTTCAAGTGTTACATGCTTGTTCTGTACTGGTATAATTTGGTAGACTTGATGATGGATTTAAAATGAATAAAGAATTTGAAAAAAAAAAAAAAAAAGAGAAATTCCAAAGATAAAAAATGAGTAACTAAATTACAAAGAAACAATCATATTTTGCCCACAATATTAAGGCAATAGAGATCCCAAAAATAGGGGAAAAAAAATCCCACTAAATACAACATAATAATTATGAAAAAACACCCCGAGACCCATCCCATGGCAGTCAAGCAGCGAACATATGAGATTACACTATGGCATTACACTTCTCCCTCCATATTCGCTGTGATATACAGAAAAACATGAATACAGAAAAAACGCAAATAACTTTCATATGATATTTGCTGTTTTCGGTTAAAAACCATCGTGAATATAGTGAAACCGTGAAAAAATGTGGCGGGAGACCTGGCCTGTTCCTGAAGGAGAGGCAAAACACGGTGGAGAAAGGGCTGGGAATCAGCAATTTCTCTATGCAAGCTGATGTAACTTGGGGAGAGAAGCCAGCAAGCTAAAAAACTGCGAATAATCGAAACCACGATTGCTGAAAGCGTGAATACGGAGGGAGAAGTGTAATTTCTTCCCTAGCTCTTAAGCATTCTTCAAGCTGTTAGGGTCAAAAAAACTGAAATTGTTTACCTTCATACATATTAAAAACAATTACAAGAAAATCTAACACAAAATTAGCAGATAAAAGCCTGTACTCTAGCCCTGATAGCCAGAAAAGCTTTCCGTCCGATCTGTGCATCCTTAGGCCAAATCAGGAAATACCCTAAAAACTGAAAGTCCAAATGTCTTAAGGAAAGTTTCAGAACAGTATTGCGGTCTAGTTCAAAAGCAAAGGAGACCAGTAACAATTTCTAAAGAGGACTCCAAAAAAGAACATAAGAATAGCCTTACTGGGACAGACCAATGGTCCATCAAGCCCAGTAGCCCATTCTCACAGTGGCCAATCCAGGTCACTAATACCGGGCAAAAAGCCAACGAATAGCAACATTCCATTCTACCGATCCAGGGCAAGCAGTGGCTTGCCTCATGTCTTTCTCAATAACAGAATGGACTTTTCCTCCAGTAAATTGTCCAAACCTTTCTTAAAACTAGCTAGCTATCCACTTTTACCACAACCTCTAACAACACGTTCCAGAGCGTAACTATTTTAAAAAAAAAAATATTTCCTCTATTGGTTTTAAAAGTATTTCCCTGTAACTTCATCGAGTGTCCCCTAATCTTTGTAATTTTTGATGGAATGAAAAATCGATCCACTTGTACCCAAAGCCTCTTCTCTATCACCTATACTCTCAGCATCAATAGATCTTCTCAGACCCTGAAGGTAATCGGGCTCTTGTAATAGAAGGGAGTGCCTCCAAAGGCATCCCTATAACTTCCATCAAATATTTTGTAAACATATCCACAGCTGAGATAAGTGGAGATATAGTAATGTTCAGAAGTCTCAAATTATTTTTCCTAGATTGATTTTCCAAATACTCTAAACATTTTGCAATATAATTTCTATCTTTAACTGCTTAAGATTTGAAAGTTTCCACAGCCTGAACTCTATTTTTTAAGGAATCCATTTCTTGACCATATTGGCTGGAGACCTGTGTTTGAACGAGCACTGAATCCGAAATAGTTTTCAAATCTGTTGTATTTTGTCTAATTTCTTTCAGTAGAGAAAAATGCATGCCATTGATGACGTCCCAAAGTGACTCAAGTGTCACGATGACTGTTTTTTTAACATCTCTCGCCTTTCTGATACCAAAGATACCTGGGTCTTAGCTCTTGTCAAATTACTCACTATCTTCTGGCCCAAGGTTTTGGAACCAGCTTGTAAAAGTTGTTCTTTTGGAAATACATCCAGACTTGTAGCAGTTCAAACCCCTTTGGTCGCAGGGGACTATCTCCCTGTAAGTTTTCCCCTGCATAACGCCTGGCTGCAGCTGAACTTTCACACCCGGTTGTGGAGGAGCCGTCCGTTCTACGGGGCTCAAAGATGCCTCATTTAAACTGCTGCCAGAAAACTAAAGTTCTGGGCCCGACTGAAGGGGACAAGGTCAGCGGTCCCACTGGCGCTCGGCAACAAGAGTAGGCTTTTATTCCTGGAGTGGAAGGCGCCACAGGAGGTAGCTCTCGCACCTTTCCTCTCTTCCCCATCTCACAAGAGATAGGAAGAAAGGTATGCCAGCCTAAAACTCGAGAAAAACCTGTCAAGCCCTGCATGTGTGTCTTTTCACCAGAATGTCATTTTGGATCTCTATGATTCTGATAGCCTGTAATTTTCAACTAGAATTCGATATGGTTTACACAAATACTTCATACAATAAACTAATAATAGAAAAAGAAAAAATACAATACTATAAACCCAAGTCCACTTACAGTATATTCAAGGAGAGAGGTGAGAGAAACTAAGAGGAAGGAAAAATGTTGATAATATAGTTCTTTCTAATTATCCACGTTGACCAACAGCAGTACTGTATATTCTAATGGCAGATTTTCCAAATACCTCTCCAACACATACCTTTACACTGGATCAAGACAACTTTCAGGATTGTCAAGCATTTAAATACCTAAAAATAAAAGGGGATCCAAGATGGCACTGTAGAGGAAGGTCACACCTGCAGCACCTCTAGAGCTCCAAATGAAGCAAGCCAAGCTTCACTCTAACCTGTCTCAAGATGGAGAAAGGCTTGGGAGGTTATCCCCATCTTCAGCCTCTACTGGCACATGACCTTGGAGGTCCAGAGAAAGTAGATGATGGCAGTTAGACTTGTACAGTCTATCCAGTCTGCCTAGCAAGATAAACTTATAGCATAAGGTATGATGAATCCTATCGAGGACAGCGTATCAAGGAGTAGGCGGAGATCAACTGTATCAAAGGTGGCAGAAAGATCAAGAAGGATAAGGATAGAGTAAAGGCCTTTGAATCTGGCCAGGAACGGTCATTGGAAACTAGTAGGGGCAGTTTCCATGGAATGCAATGGGCAAAAGCCTGACTGAAGCGGATCAAGAATAAGATATATCATGCTATCTCCAACACTTCTTGCCAAAGTTCTTTAGTAATTTATATGATTCAGTGCCCGTGTCAACTTTTATACATAGGTAGGACTAGTCGAAAGATTTATGTTCGTCTTAACAGAGCATAAATCTCGAATCAATACTGGGAATATGGAAGCCCCTCTTGTACAACACTGGAGGGAGAAGAAACATAAAATTACAGACCTTAAATGGCGTGTCATAGATCAAGTTCATGTAGGGTGGGAGGGCGGCGACTTCAAAGAAAAATTAAATTTTAAGGAGCAAAAATGGATTTTTCAGTAAAATTCTGTAACTCCTATGGGTCTAAATGCCGAAATTGAGTGGATGACATTAATATGAGACCGGTAGAACTACGGGAGTATGTATTTACGTTAAGAGTGAGGTCATCACGTTTTGCCCCGGGTGAAAGGGGTTGGGCTGTTTAAATGTCAGAACGCCGCGGCCATGTTTCCTGAATCAATCTTATAGCGCGGGGAGCATGAGCTGTTTGAATTGAGGTAACCATTAATCTAATACTAATGTTTTTCTTTAATTGCTGTTTAAATATAGTTTCTAAAGTTAGACTTAATATTTAATGTTTTATATCTTACATTGCAGGGGGATTTCCTTGACACAGCCCCCACCCACGTAGTATAGATAAATATATTACTTTAATACAAATTTTTAAAACTAGAATAAAATGACTATAAGAGACCAATGATGATTAGGGATACCGATATTCTGTATGATCTAAAAGTTTAGTGGCATACAGATGGTATCACTGAGGTCTGTGAGTTATAAAGTATTAAGATAAACCTATTTAAGATTCTCCTATTGTTATTTATGCTGGCTGGCTTTAGTGGAGATCTAAAATAGAGTCAGTTGCTAAGATAGGAAGGATGACAGTGGGCGAGATAGCACCGAGTAGATGAGTGGGAATTGGATTGTAGGAGCAGGTAGTGGGTTTATAGGATGAGATCAGATGTGCGGTCTCCTCGATGGTTTTGGAGAAGGAGGGAGAGGGTGGCAGGTGTTGAGAGGTTAGCAGAAGGGACAGGTGGAGTGAAGGGAGGGGGAGGCAGCCGGGTTGAGAGCTCAAGGTGAATCTTCTGGATCTTATTGTAGAACTCTGCCATAGTTTGGAGAGAAGTTGAAGGGAGAATAGGAGGTAAAGTTGCTTTGAGTAGGGAGTTTAGTGTGGTAAAGAAACAGTAAAGGTTGGAGCTAAGAGAGGTGGTTAATTGGATATAGTATTCTTGTTTTTCCAACAGGAGAGCAGAATGGAATGATGTCAGCATGAATTTGAAATATATGAAGTCAGCATGCACACAGGATTTAAGCCAGAGACGTTCAGCGGAATGGGCACAGGAGCGCAGGTAGCAGATGTGGGGGGCCAGCCAGATTGGGGTTTGGCACACCCAACAGGGCATGAAATTGGAGGAGCAAGGGTATCTAGAGCAGAGGAGAGAATGGTATTATAGGAAAGGATGGTTTCATTGTCAGGCTTGTGTGATATAGAAGTTGAAGAGAGGGATGAGACAGTGGTGGAGAGGGCTCCAGAGTCAATATCCTGAAAGTTCCTGAAAGTATTGGTAGTGATTGGCTGGGACTGGGAGGGGGAATCAATTGTTAACATTAACAGGTGATGGTCAGAGAGGGGAAGGGTGGTACTACAGAATTTGGTGGTTAAGAAATTAGAGGAAAAGATTAGGTCCAGCCAGCGTCCTTTCTGGTGTTTAGGGCTGGTGGAGTACAGCTGGAGATTGAATGAGGATGTTAGGGAAAGTAACCTGGAAGTGAAGGAGTTGGAAGGGTCGACATGGATGTTGAAGTCACTGAAAATGAGGGAAGGTGATGACGGCTTGAGGAAGAAGGAGAGCCAGGAATCAAAGTCAATGAGGAAGGAAGAGTGGGACATATTGGGAGAGGGAGGTTTAGCAGATGACTGCTACTTGGAGAGGTAGAGGAGCGAATAGATGGATGGAATGTACTTCAAAGGAGGGAGAGCATTGATATTGTGGTGGGAGAAGGGGTTGAAATCTGCAAGAGGGTGAGAGTAGCAACCCAACTCTTCCTCCCTGACTAACTGGGTGAGGTATGTGGGAGAAAAGGTAGCCTCCAAGTCACAGGACAACAGCTGAAGTAGAGTCATCAGGGCAGATCCAGGTCTCTGTTAGTGCGAGCAGGTGGAGAGATCGAGAGATGAAGAGGTCATAGATGTAGGCAAGCTTGTTGGGAATGGAGTGGGCATTCTATAGGGCACAATAGAAGGGTAGGGAGGATGGGGGGGAAGGAGAGAAATAAGGTTGGTGATATTGCAAGCTGGTCTGCAGGAGTAAGGTGGACCATTAGAGTAGGGTGAGAAGAGAGAGATGCTAGATGAAGGAGAAGGGATGGAGAGGAGAGAAATGCCAGGGAACGGGGGGAGGGGGGGAGATGGACAGGAAGAAGAGGGAAAGAAAGAGATGTCAGACCATGAAGTAGGGTGGGGTGGGAGGAAGAGATGGAGAGGAAGGAGACTGAAATACCAGATCTGGGGGTAGTAAAGGAGAGGAGAGAGATGCCAGGCCATGGAATGGGGGGGGAGGAAAGGAAGAAATGGAGAGGAGAAGAAAAACAAGTCAGAGCATGGGAGGAGGGTGACAGAAAGGAGAGATAAAAATGAAGATAGGGGTGAAGCTGTAATGAATCGTAAAAAGAAGAGAGGGGAATAGACTGGATGGAAGGGAGAAAGGGTAGATAGTTTAGTAAGGGGCTTAAAAAGAGGGCAGATGCCATATGGAAGGGGGGAGAGGGCAGACAGTGGATGGAAGGAGCAGAATATAAGAACTGCCGCTGCTGGGTTAGACGAGTGGTCCATCGTGCCCAGCAGTCCGCTCCTGCGGTGGCTCCTAGGTCAAGGACCTGAGCCCTAACTGAGTCTAGCCTTACCTGCGTGCATTCTGATCTAGCAGGAACTTGTCTAACTTTGTCTTGAATCCCCGGAGGGTGTTTTCCCTTACGACAGCCTCCAGAAGAGCGTTCCAGTTTTCCACCACTAGGTGAAAAAGAATTTCCTTACATTTGTACGGAATCTATCCCCTTTTAACTTTGTACGGAATCTATCCCCTTTTAACACCCTCTCATTCTCCCTATCTTGGAGAGGGTGAACAACTTGTCTTTATCTACTAAGTCTATTCCCTTCATTATCTTGAACGTTTCAATCATGTCCCCTCTCAGTCTCCTCCTTTCAAGGGAGAAGAGGCCCAGTTTCTCTAATCTCTTGCTATACTACAATTCCTCCAGTCCCTTATCCATTTTAGTCGCTCTTCTCTGGACCCTTTCAAGTAGTACCGTGTCCTTCAAGTACGGCGGCCAGTGCTGGACGCAGTATTCCAGGTGGGGTCACACCATGGCCCGGTACAGAAGCATGATAACCTTCTCCGATCTGTTTGTGATCCCCTTCTTAATTATTTCAAGCATTCTGTTTGTCCTTTTTGCTGCTGCCGTACATTGCGCTGACGGCTTCATCGACTTGTCTACCAGTACTAGTCCCAAGTCTCTTTCCTGGGGGGTCTCTCCGGGTACTGCACCAGACAGCCTATATTCGTGTACAAGATTTTTGTTACCGACATGCATCACCTTACACTTATCCATGTTAAACTTCATTTGCCATGTCACGGCCCATTTTTCGAGCGTCCCTTCTACTTCTACATCTTGCGCTGTTCCTCATAGTGCATTTAGAATTAAGTCCAGAATTGCATTTCCTCTCGTGTATTCCTTGACAAGTTGTTCCAGGAAGCAATTGCCCACTGCATCCAGGAACTTGGTTTCCCTACTGCAACCGGAGGTCCCTAGGTTCCAGTCTATCCCTGGGTAATTGAAGTCATCCATGATAACTGCTCCTCCCTTGCAGTTGTGTTTAATCTCAGCCGTCATTTCTTCATTAATTTCTTCCTACTACCTTGGGGGTCGGTAGTAGATGCCGATCTTCATTTCCGTTCCATTTGTTTTCGGAATTTTGACCCATAGAGATTCTAACTTATTTTTTGTTTCCGGCGTGTTCTCTCCGGCAGACTCTATTCCCTCTTTGATGTACAGGGCGATGCCCCCACCTTTTTGGCCCACTCTGACTATGCTTCATGGAAGAGAGAACGAGGGAAGACGCTGGATGGAAGGAAGAGAGGGAAAAGAAGATTAGGAAAGCAGAAACCAGAGATGACAAAGGTAAAAAAATATATTAAAAAAAAAATATATATATATATATATATTTTTTTTTTTTTTCTTTAGGATAAAGTAGTATTGTTTTGATAAACATTTATATAGGGGAGGGGGGTGTTAAAAATGGTTAGCCCCCAAGTGGTAAATATATTAGGTATGCCACTGTAGTCACCTAGTATGTGCATATGGCTCAGGTTTTTTTTTGGGGGGGGGATGGGGTGATGGGGTTGGGGCAGGGTGGGGCAGGGCATGGTCATGTATCCTCTTATTTGCCTTCACAAATATGGTTACCCTAGCTTCACTCAACACAGTTGGTTCAGTCTTAACATTTGTTACATACAGGAATTGATTTCCCAACTGTAAAAAAACAAACAAAACAAGACTACAAGGTTCATGGATGTCATGGAGTAAAACCAGGACTGGATCAACCTGCTTGATGAATCTGGAGGCAGTCTGTAATACTAAACATCATCCCCCCTAATTCTACTTATTGAGCTCAAAATTGCATGGACAAATTTGGGAGTGCGCCCAAATTAGGTGCACACTTAATTGCTTTATGAGACAATTAGCACTGATAATTGGGCTCTAACAATAAATTATTGGGGCTAATTGGCAATAATTGGAATTTACGCATGCGTCTCAACAGAAGTAAAGAGGGCAATAAACGACAATAAAGTGTCCTTCCGGAGATGGAAAAAGGACCCAACGGAGGAAAATCACCAGGCGCACAGGAAATGCCAAAAGGAATGCCACCGAGAGGTAAGAAAAGCAAAAGGGAAATATGAAGAGGGGCTGGCCAGGGAGGCGAAAAACTTCAAGGCATTCTTCAGTTACGTAAAGGGGAAGCGACCAGCGAGAGAGGAGGTGGGGCCGTTGGACGATGGGGATAGGAAGGGAGTGATCAAGGAGGATAAAGAGGTAGCTGAGAGGTTGAACAATTTCTTCTCGTCGGTTTTCACGAGAGAAGACACATCTAATATACCGGACTCAGAGGAGCTCATGAGTGGGGAACAGGCTGAAAAATTAGAACACATAGAGGTAAGTAAGGAGGATGTCCTCAAGCAGATAGACAGGTTAAAATGCGGCAAATCGCCGGGCCCGGACGGGATCCACCCAAGGGTTCTGAAAGAACTAAGACAAGAAATAGCGGGCACAATCCAGCATGTTTGCAACCTATCCTTGAAAACTGGAGGGGGTACCAGAGGACTGGAAATTGGCGAATGTCACACCTATCTTCAAGAAGGGATCGAGGGGTGACCCCGGAAACTACAGGCCGGTGAGCCTGACTTCAATTATAGGGAAGATGGTGGAAGCTATGATCAAGGATGGTATTTGCGAGCATATCGAGAGATATGGCCTACTGAGAACAAGCCAGCATGGATTCTGTAAGGGAAGGTCATGCTTAACGAACCTTCTGTACTTCTTTGAGGGAATAAGCAGTCGGGTGGACAATGGGGAACCTATAGACATCATTTACCTTGATTTTCAAAAGGCTTTCGACAAGGTGCCACATGAAAGGCTGCTTAGGAAACTGTGGAACCACGGGGTGGGAGGGGATGTGCACAGATGGATCAAGCACTGGTTGTCGGGTAGACTGCAGAGGGTCGGAGTAAAGGGACAATACTCTGACTGGCGGGGAGTCACAAGCGGTGTGCCACAGGGATCGGTGCTGGGGCCGTTACTCTTCAACATATTTATCAATGACCTGGAAAAAGAGGCAAAGTGCGAGGTTATAAAATTTGCAGACGATACCAAACTGTGCGGCAGAGTTAGGTCTAGGGAGGAGTGTGAGGACCTGCAAAGGGACCTGGACAAGCTGGAAGACTGGGCAAACAAATGGCAAATGCGCTTTAACGTGGAAAAATGCAAGGTCATGCATATAGGGAAAAAGAACCCGTTGTTCAAATACAAATTGGGGGGGGGCATTATTGGGAGACAGCAGTCTTGAGAGAGACTTGGGTGTGCTGGTGGATGCATCACTGAAGCCATCTGCACAGTGCGCAGCAGCCTCGAAAAAAGCCAACAGGATGCTGGGCATCATAAAGAGGGGCATAACAACCAGGACGCAGGAAGTCATCATGCCATTGTATCGAAGCTATGGTGCGTCCACATCTGGAATACTGCGTTCAATATTGGTCGCCGTACCTCAAGAAGGACATGGCAGTGCTTGAGAGAGTCCAAAGGAGAGCAACGAAACTGGTAAGAGGGCTGGAACACTGCCCATACGCCGAGAGGTTGGATAGGCTGGGGCTCTTCTCTCTGGAAAAAAGGAGGCTCAGGGGAGATATGATAGAGACCTTCAAGATCATGAGGGGCATAGAGAGGGTGGATAGGGACAGATTCTTCAGGCTGAAGGGGTCAACAGGCACGAGGGGGCATTCGGAGAAACTGAAGGGAGATAGGTTCAGAACAAATGCAAGGAAGTTTTTCTTCACCCAAAGGGTCGTGGACACTTGGAATGCGCTACCGGAGGAAGTGATCAGGCAGAGTACGGTACAGGGATTCAAACAGGGATTGGACGGATTCCTGAGGGATAGGGGGATCGTGGGATACTGAGAGAGGTGCTGGGATGTAACACAGGTATAGAAAGCAAACCAAGTAATAAGTATAGAAATCCAACCAGGTCGTGCATGTGCAAGACCGGAGGGTTAGGACTTCGATGGGAAGATAAGACTCAATGGGAAACCAAGGTGGCAAGGGGGCCCCTTCTGGTGACTCAGACAGGCCGTGACCTGTTCGGGCCGCCGCGGGAGCGGACTGCTGGGCAAGATGGACCTGTGGTCTGACCCAGCGGAGGCACTGCTTATGTTCTTATGTTCTTATGTCTTTATTGTCGCTTTTCTCTAACAATGTATGTGTAAACTTTTCCATGTAAATCTGAAAAGAAGGTGTGACCATGTGAGTCAAATGGCGGGTCGGGGGTGTTTCTATGATTTCAACCAGTATTATTGAATTCAGGGGACCAGTGCCTAATTTGGTTGTGGCGATTATACCAGTGTTTGGTTGGTGTAAACCCTCATACCTAAAATTGGGTGTGGATCCCAGCTCTAAGCACTATAACAGCGGAAGCTGGAGCGGCCCGATTCCCTGATGCATACCCTTCCTAAACTTCAAATTCCTATCCAACCCCTCAAAAAGACACGTAGACCTGAGTGGAGAAACCTGGCCGCAGCCCTGTTTATTGTAAAATAAACATATTTAAATAACATTTACATATAGTAACAACATATACAAACAGCATTAAATAACAGTTTATCTAATTAAACCAACACAATGGTAACACCATTGTGACCCTGATCCCGAGCTACCGACTTAGATGAAAATGGCCCCCGACCCTGCCGTCTAAGCAAGGGTCTGAGGGATGGCATGTCCCTACATGCCCCATTGTCCAGAGTCAGCCGACCCACCAGGCACGGCTCCCAGCCAGCCCACCACTCATCCCATGATGAGACCAGCTGCCAGTAGTTCGGGATACCGCCGACCGAAAATCCAACACTTTACCCCGCAAAACTAGTGGGTGGGAGGGCGGGAAAGCTGCCTCGGAGGACCGGAAACTGTTACGGTCCTCCGAGAGCCCTGCTTTTATATCCCCTACCCACCCTACCCTGCGGCCCCGACTCAGCCCTATCGGTGGTCCCTCCCACAGCGGGAAAGACCTCCTGCCTTCAATTTTCAATTCCCTGCCTGCCTAACCACCCCCCCTAACTCTACCCGACGGGCGGCTCCGCGGGCCTCCCAGCTCCGCGTTAGAGCCGCCCATCGAGACAAGCTCTCAGGCTTTTTATTCTATGGATGACACTCAAGTTGGTCATCATTTATAGAATAGTGCTTAGCATGCATTTTTTTTTTGGTGCACCCAAGTATTGAATTCCATGAGTGTACATAATGCCATGTAATATTATTCACACAGTTACTCTATGCCTGCTCAAGGAGAGCTTACAACCTGAACATAAAAGTAGTCTTACTGGGTCAGACCAATGGTCCATCTAGCCCAGTATCCCGTCTTCACGATAGCCAATCCAGGCCACTAGTACCTGACAAAAACCCAAATGCTACAGATCCAAGGCAAGAAGTGGCTTCCTCCATGTCTGTCTCAATAACAGACTATAGACTTTACCCAGGAACTTGTCTAAACCTTTTTTAAAACCAGCTACATTAACCACTCTTACCACTGGTAATGTGTTCCAGAATTTAACTGTTCTCTGATTGAAAAAATATTTTGTTCTATTGATTTTAAAAAGTATCTCCCTGTAACTTCATCGAGTGTCCCCTAGTCTTTGCAATTTTTGACGGAGTGAAAAAATTGATCCAATTGTACCCGTTCTACTCCACTCAGGATTTTGTAGACTTCAATTATATCTCCCCTCAGCTGTCTCATTTCCAAGCTGAAGAGTCCTAACCTCTTTTGCCTTTTCTCATATGAGAGGAGATCCATCCCTTTATCATCTTGGTCACTCTTCTTTGAACATTTTCTAGTTCTGCTATATCTTTTTTGATATAAGGCGACCAGTGCACAATTGCATACCAATGCAAACAGCAAGGCAGATGAACCACACTCTTGCCTTTCGGCTCCGATCCAATTGCTACACTCCTGTTGCAAAATAAGATGAATCCTACATTTAATAATATTACATTTATTGCAAACATGTAGAAACTCATCAAACTTTGTCATTTAACCTGTGTTTTTATCTTTGCAATGTTAACTTCGGTATTCCGAAAAGGCATTTTACTTGTGTGTGTAGAGGGGTGGAAAGGGAGAGACTAGGATGACTAAAGAAACAAGAATAAAATTACATTTTTAAAATAGATCTCATTCTCACTGTTCACTTTGTGAAAACAAAATCTTCAGGCAGATGCTTGAATTCACACACTCTTTAGAAGGAATTTTGTAATCCCAGAAATCTATTGGCTAAGAAACAAAAAAATATAAGTTACTTGTGGAAGAAAGTTAACCATTTAAATCTTCTGAAGAAGAAGTGCACCTGGCAAAGCAAGAAGGTAAATGAGTCTTAGACTAAACTGTTTGTCTGCGGCAGAATTCTGTGCCCTGATAAAAAGGAGAGATTGAACTATAGCGCCATCCCACTATTCCTTAGTAATACACCATTTTAGGGCTGACTGGGTGGTCTTAAGTCCATTCCCAGTGACTACATCATCGATACCAATCAAGGCCCCACAGCTGAGACCCTGAGTGACCTGTTTCAGTAGCTTGCTTTTTTTTTTTTTTTTTCAAACTGTGATTCACTCATTTGTGTGGTGTGCTTTTCTGTTACTTTATTTATAGGATTACATAAATGAGCCATTAAAAATGTAAATCTTCAGAACTGTTGAATAATACAGATTTAAACAAGCAGCTCAGGGCGGTACAGTACAGAAAACTGCACTAAACCAGCAGTATTGCACCCTCGTGGCTATGGCAACAATAGCGTTTAGTTGTTAAGGGGGGAAAAAAATAAAACATCCCCAGCATTGTAGCAGCCATTGGCACCAGAGGAAGATTAGATTTTTTTTTTTTAGAGTATTAGAACAATAATGAAGATGTACCATTATAATTCACAAAGAGGCCATGCCATCCCTCACATAGTGCAGGTGTCAAAACAATCAGCTGTCCACAGAAATGAATTTAAGTAAAGTTTATTTCATCCAAACACAAAGCATTAACCTTTTATGATCCTTAGTGAGTTAAAGGATCAGCATACAGGATAACACGGAGAATTGATTGGGTCCTCTTTTTCATTTTCCTCTTCCTCTGCTTGTACATCAAACTAAACTTAAACTTATTTGAGATATAAGCTTGTCAAACAGAATACCATATGTTTCTTTTGAAGCAGCATTTAAGTACGACCAAACAGTCATGTTTTACCAATGATCAGAAGGCCATGTAGATACCTATATTGAGGTTGTTTTATAAAGCCTAGGAAAAGAGACGGCTGAGGGGAGATATGATTGAAGTCTACAAAACCCTGAGTGGAGTAGAAAGGGTACAAGTGGATCGATTTTTCACTCCATCAAAAATTACAAAACTAGGGGGCACTCGATGAAGTTACAGGGAAGTGCTCTTAAAACCAATAGGAGAGAAATTAATTTTCACTCGGAGAACAGTTAAGCTCTGGAACACATTGCCAGAGGATGTGGTAAGAGCGGATTACGTAGCTGGTTTTTAGAAAGGTTTGGACAAGTTCCTGGAGGAAAAGTCCATAGTCTGTTATTGAGAAAGACATGGGGAAGCCACTGCTTGCCCTGTATTGGTAGCATGGAATATTGCTACTCCTTGGGTTTGGGCCAGGTACTAGTTACCTGGATTGGCCACTGTGAGAACGGGCTACTGGGTTTGATGGACCATTGGTCTGACCCAGTAAGGTTATTCTTATGTTCTTATGACCCACCCATGCCCCATCCGTGTTCTGCTCACATATATGCCCCAGGCATTTACACACTAATGGCCATATTTTATGGGAAGGAGCAGGCCCGCCATTCCAAGGATAAGCAGACCAGTTTTTGGAAGGAGGCTTTTGATTATTCCTGATACTTGAACTTGTAGCTCAGTAAATTGATATATGTGGGTCCTGTTTCTTCCTCTTCCTGACCTATTGACACTTTACATTGTGCTCTATTCACTCTTTTCTCTTTCAGACTGTTTTGTTTGTCAACATTTACTTCTCTCTTTGCACTATTTTTCTTTTATGGTCTGTTGTCACATAATGCATTCACTTTAGCTATCACATCTGGAAAAGAGTACTGTGTAGTTTCAAAAAGTCATGTATTTCACATCTTTTTTTTGGGGGGGGAGGGGGGGAAGTGGCAGTAAAAAGATGTAGTCTATTAAGATTCCAATTTACCCAGGACCTTTATAGCTACTACAACTGCATTGACTAAATTTACTTTGAAGTTCATTCGTGCACCTGTTCAATTTGAATAATAGATGGAAAAAAGCATGAAAATTTAGATAGGAAATCTCTTCTTTAATGTTAAAGAAACCAAACTTCTATGCCTTAAAAAATACAAAAAAATAAGAACTATAATTATAAAGTCAAATATATCCAAGCAAACAAACAAAATCATCTAGGGATCTTTTAATTAAAGTGCATTCGATTTTGCAATAAATTAACATGCAGTATATATAAGAGTAAATAATCGTATTCACATTAGCACCTACTGGTAGGGAGAGACTTGCAATACTATATTATGGTGGCACTCTGGATGTTATATAATATTCAGGCCTACTAGTAAGCGATCTAACTCCTTTATATTTCCAAACTGAGAACGTGACTAATAAAAATAATAAAGATTTTATTTTGCAAGAATAAGTGCAGTATGATCAAAATATGAATGCTTTGACTATCAAAGGTTTTTTTATATACTAGAAAGATCATCTAAATGAGGAATGGATCAAACATGCATGTCCCTAGACACAAATTAAATAAGTGTAACTTGTTAGCCCTAAGTGATTAAAGACCTTGGCTGACAACCAGGACTGGAATAGCAAGACGGTCCCGGGAAATGCTGAGTAGTCAACAGCTGATGCAATGAGTTGGGGTGAATCTTCTGATCTGTGAATCGGCTGTAAGGATCAGAAAAAATGGTTGGAACTCTACTTCTTCTTTCTTCGTTCTTCCTCTTTTGATGAGTTGAGTTGATGGCTTTATACCATTCATTAATTAGCAATGTTCCAGATAGCTTTATAAGATTGTGACTGGTGATTGGCCGGTCCACTATGTTATTATTTCAGTGACTACAGGGATGTCTTGCAACATTATTATGGATGATTTCTTGGAATCCAGGCTATAAAAAGTCTTGTGTCATCCTGATCAATGATCTTGTATCAGCTGGCCATTGTCTTGCAGGGACACGAGCAGGCAAACAGTTTTTTTTAAATTTAGAACAGGCATAACTTATCAACGTTTTAATTGTAGAAAAGGTGTCTGCATTGTAGAGCATTACTCACTGCAAGTCTGATGACAAATATCAATACCGAACAAATCATGGCGATCAAAAACTGGCAAAATGGAATTGATGATCGGGCAAATCCCAGGTTTATTGGCAACAAATTAAAATTAAAAAAATATACACAGTTGTAAATATCACTAGTCCAATAAAAGCTGCAAATATTTCTCACAATTGTAACTGTCAAATATTGTTCACAATTATAATTGGCACTGGTTCAAGAAAGGCAGCAGATAGTCCCAGATATGTGATGGTTGAAGATGATAACTCCAATTGCAGTAAATCCACTGACAAATGGTGTGATAGTGTGATGGACTTCAATTGATGAATATGAGCAAAGGACCCTATACAGTCTGTGTTTTGGCATATAGGTTTGTCTTCATCAGGGGGGGTCCATGGCTGAAACCAACCATCTGAATCAAATGTGGACAAATTTGAAAAACACTGAAGAAAAGATGACTTGGAATGGCAATGCTGAGCAACAAGTGTTGGCATTGCAAGTTGTCTTTTCTCCGGCATTTTTCAAATTTGCCCACATTTGATTCAGATGGTTGGTTTCAGTCATGGACCCCAGATGAAGGCAAATATATATGCTGAAGAACACAAACCTTGTAGGGTCCTTGGCTCATATTCATCAATTGAAATCCATCACACTGTCACACCATTTGTCAGTGGATTTGCTGCAATTGGAGTTATCATCTTCAACCATCACATATCTGGGACTATCTGCTGCCTTTATTGAACCAGTGCCAGTTATAATTGTGAGCAAAATTTGCCAGTTACAATTGTGAACAATATTTGGCACTTTTATTGGACTAGTGACATTTACAACTGTGTGTATTGTTTTCAAATTTTTATTTTTGTTTGTTGTCAGTAAACCCGGGACTTGCCAGTTCATCAACTCCACTTTGCCGAATATTATCACCGGGATTTGATTGTTGTTTCTCCTTTTGTCCAGTGGAGTTTCGAGGTTCTTTGTTTGTCATGACATATATCAATACCACAGGTATACATTGTTCATCCCTTTCCCCAACCGTTCTATTTTTATTGTAATCCCTGATTCCCTCTTTCCCCATGTCCTCAATTGTTTTTCTTTACATTTTGTCTTCCTGTTGTTCTTTCTCTATTTAATTTGTTTGGTTTTTAAATTTTAACATTTTATTGTAAACCGCTTAGATTTGCCTTCTGGTTTTATAGTTGCGGTATATTAAATAAAGTGAACTTGAAGTACTGAGGAGGGCGTGGCCTGGTAGCCTCAGCACCATGAGGTTGTGGGTACATGCCCCCTGCTGTTCCTTGTGACCCTGCACAATTCACTTAATCCTCAATTGCCCCAGGTATGTTCGATAGATTGTGAGCCCACTGGGACAGATAGAGAAAAATGCTTGAGTACCTGAATGTAAACCACTTAGACAACCTCCATCGATAGGTGGTATATACATAACTAATAAATTAAATAAATAAACCCTGTAATGCATCAGTTATTTGTAGCAGGAGCTTATGTCTCTACAGGTAATTGTAAATGTAATGTAGCAACTATTGGAATGTGTCCCAAGCATGTGATTTGAGGTCCTTCATAAAAATGTCCATTAATGCATGACATCCTGTTTACACTTAGGCCCTCTTTTACTAAGGTGCGCTAACTGATTAGCGCGCGCTAAACGCTAACGTGTGCATTATGGACGCGTTAGTGTTTAGCACACGCTAATTCAATTAGCGTGAGCTAATCGGTTAACGCACCTTAGTAACGAGGGGGGTAGTATAGATGCACTTAGCATTTCCTATTTAGGAGGTGCTAAATTAACTTGCATTAACTTCATGCTTGTCAGTTAGTAATATGGCATATGCTAGTTGTAATGTACTTGACATGTCCATTCTCCAACTGAGCTCTGTCTAGTTGTCATCCATAAAAACAAAATGCCCTTAATATGTGAATTAGCACATACTAGAAAGTGGATGGGATATTTGCTTAGACTGTCTCTGATGAAAGTCATTTACCGTACTGACACAACCCACCTAGTGTTGTCTCAGTGATTCACTTCTTTATCCTGTCAGAAATTAGCAACTTCACATATGCTGGTGAGAGTTTATTCCAACACTCTTTTTGGAAGTAATTATATAAATTTTTTTGTATGCTTAAAATGCTGTTTTACATGTATAAAAGAGCATTTATAAAATGTTCTCACACATAAAAATCTTGAGGTGCAGTTAGGCACATACTTGAATGCAACTTTAGAGTAGGGAAAAAGTATGGGTAGAATGCAGTGACATTGGAAGTATTTTATGAAATATACAAGGCCAATTAGTGAATCTTGCATATCCTCTATAATAAAACCCTAAGCATGCATGCTCACTTAGAAGACCGTGATAACTGACAGCGTGCTGTGTCCTTCCGTGGCGGTATTCTATTTGCGGCACGTGGAGGCTTGAGGCACATGCGCCGGCTTGCGATGTCATGTGGTGCGTGCAGCGATTTGAGCAGCGGTTGTGGTTTCACTCCTGCGCTGCCACTGCCGGGATGCCTCTTCTCACCCCCGGACCAGCAAACGCACCATCCGCGGGGCTTTCACTTCAGAAAAGAGAAGGGGTACTACTGGACAGGGGGATCAGGTAAGGGATGCTGCTGGATGGGGGGGGGAGGTAAAAGGAAGGGAGAAGGCCTACTGCTGGACAAGGGGAGCAGGGAAGAGGTGCTGCTGGACAGGAGGGAGGTAAAATGAAAGGAGAAGGGCTGCTGCTGGACAGAGGGAGCAGGGAAGGGCTACTGCTGAACAGGGGGAGCAGGCAAGGGGTGGTGGTATTGGACAGCTGAGGAAAGAGAGAGACAGAAAGAAAGAAAAAAAGACAGACAGAAAGCAGTCAAGGAGAGAGAGAGAAAGAAAGACAGACAGACACACACATCTATTCTAGCACCCGTTAATGTAACGGGCTTAAAGACTAGTTTCATATAATACTCACATACTAGTATTTACACCTGCTCCCAAGACAAAGAAGGAAGGCTATGTTGGATTGGGAGGAGGGTCAGAAAGAAGGAAGGGAAGGGAGATGGACTGCAGGGGGCAGAAAGGAGGAAGGGAAAGAGAAATGTTATACTGGTGGGGGGGGGGGGGATGGAAGAAGGGAAGGAGAGAGATGTCAGACCATAGAAATAGGAAGGGAAGGGAAGACATGGAAAAGCAGATTTTGAGAAGAAAGCAGAAAAATTGAATGTTAAGTTAATGCCAAAGATGGATGCAAATTTATTTCCTATAGAGAGCTCAGGGATCTAAATACAAAAATAAGGTCAGAAAAAAGTTTGAATACACAAAAGTGAACTGACCTCAAAAGATAATAATATCCTGTCTATGAAGGGTGATCAAAAATCTATATAGAATGCTCAGAGACATGAAACTCTGAAGGGAAGGCTGAAAAACCTCCCTGTAATAAGAGTTCACCTTCTAGTCACTGCAACTTCATAAAACATTGATCACACTCCAAGACTTAGGTGGATGCCTTAAATTGATTTTGAAATCTTCTAATAGTACAAAAAAAGTGATATCTTCTCTTCTTGTATCAACATGCAATCATCACTGTATTTCAAAAGTAGTATACTTCCACTTAGCTTTTAAATAGGATAAGTGGGGTCCCAACGTGGCCCCGTTTCAATTCCTGCTTCAGGAGACACAATCTCATGCATAGTCATTGGGGAAATTCTGGAAACCCAACTGGATTGCGGCCCTTGTTGCCCACCCCTGGTTAGAGGAAACAGTGACACTCCCATTTTAAAACATGATCACATAAGCATCTACTGCCACTGATTTAGGACATGGTCATGTAGATGAGACAACTGTGTAGCACAGGAACACCCACTCTTTGCCTTTGACAAAGCCCCTAAAAAAAATTAGGAAGAAATATTTAATGTGCGGTTAGTGCTCGCATATGCCTAAACTAACCTGGAACACTTTAGTGCAGGGCTGCTCAAGTCCAGTCCTCGAGATCTACTGGAAGGCCAGGTTTTCAGGATATCTGCAATGAATATGCATGAGAGAGATTTGCCTGCACTTCCTTCTTGGTATGCAAATCTCTCTCATGCATGTTCATTGTGGATATCCTGAAAACCTGGCCTGTCAGTAGATCTCGAGGACTGGACTTGGGCAGCCCTGCTTTAGTGCATCCTGCATTAAGCTGTTTATTGGTTTGTTAAGTGTATGGTAGCACCCAACACATCTTAATTTAAGAATAACATACTTCGTAGGTTCTTTTATATGTATTTGGACAGAAAAGCCTGCCAGGTCCGGTGTTAAACAGCATTAAATGCAGAAAGTATGAGCTGTTACAGAAAGGAATCACTGTGACTTTTTTTCCCCCATGGACAAGGGAAAGTGTCTGTATCTGATGAAAATAAAGGTACATAAGGGCTCTCTGTGTGTGGATTCAGCAGCCCCTCTTATTCCTTCACTGACCTTTGACCTTTATACTTTGACTCCTGGGTGAGATGCTTACACTGGAGACACTTACACTGTTCTCTAGCCTGTCTTCACCATGATCCTGATAGCTCCCTGGAGGATGATCCTTCTTAGTCCTTGTCTTCCCTTCACAAAATCTAGCAATCACAGACAGTCATGACCTTTTGTAAACCGTTTGCCCCTAGCTTACTTCTGTTCGAAACAAGCAGTGTTAAATAACAGGCTAGACATCTGTTTTCAAGTGACGAGACATTCAGAATTTTTCCTTATCTATATTGACTTCCATACGAAGTCAATTTTGCATGAGCAAAATTTATTTTTGGACAGCATTATTTGGATTCATTTTAATAAAAAAGAATTTGAAAACAGTAGGACAACTCATTTTGGATTGTATTATACGAATATTGCCATGTTTACACAGATCATATTGACACTTGCAGTCTTCTGCTGGAGAAATTTATTAACTACCAGAAATAGATAAAAGAGGTGCATTTTCAAAGCACTAAGGGCTCCTTTTACGAAGCCGCGTTAGCGGTTTAACGCGCATAATAGCGCACGCTAATTTGCCAGCCGCACTAACCGCTACCGCCTCCTCTTGAGCAGGCGGTAGTTTTTCGGCTAGCGCGGGGGTTAGTACTAAAAATGTGCTAAAGCCGGCTTCGTAAAAGGAGCCCTAAGACTTACAAAGTTACATAGAGCGGCATTTTTAATGACGTCTAAATTCGAGTTTAGATGTTTTGTGGAACATGCACAGAAATCTAGTAGCAAACATGATCATCCATCTTGTTGTTTAGAAAATGGCCATTTCTAAGATGTGTTTGTTCTTAATGCATCTATCTTTTTGAACCATTAAAAAAAAACAAAAAAACCACCACACATCCAAAAGAAAATTGCACAAAACAAGCCATTGGGATGTAGGAGGGGTCAGCATTTTTAGTAGACTGCCCACACGGACAACCCGGCAGAGTAGTGGGGCATCCTGGGAGGCACTGCTGTGAACTTCAAGTAAAAAGGCCCAGATGCACATATTGCAATAACCCTCTTATAGTAAGCCCTCCGAAACCTACCCAAAATCTACTGAACCTAAATGTAGGGCTACCAGATATCCGGATTTCTCCAGACATGTCTTCCTTTTAAGGACATGTCTGGGGTTCTGGATGGCTTTTCAAAACCCGGCATTGGGTAGATTGTGGAAGGCTCACATATAGTAACATAGTAAATGACAGCAGATAAAGACCCGAATGGTCCATCCAGTCTGCCCAACCATACATGCTCCATATTCCACCATAGTTGTAGTAGTTAGAGTGAGGTATGGGCCTAAGTTCCTCTTTGGTTGACTGCACCACCCACTAGGCCACTCCAGGAACCTACTAGGACTGGCCATAACATTTGAAACTATCATACAGGCAGGTATGTACTGTTTCATTCACAACTTTAGGGGGATGGGAGGGGGGGGGTCATGCCTTCATTGCTCCAGGTGTCATCTGGTCAGTTTGTGCAACCTTTTGGCACTTATTTGTTGTTAAAATAGGTCTAGCCCCAAATAACAACATTGTGCCCTGGTCGTATTCTAAAATGTTTGATTATTGCAGAAAAACATCCAAATCATAAGCCTGTCCTAGTCTCGCCCAAACCTTGCCTCTAGCACACTCCTTTGAGATTTAGATACACTGCAGAAAACCACCTTAGAAATCCAACTAAAGCATTGGTATCAAAACTAGTGAATTGGGTTTGGTGAGAAAAACATCCATTTACTCCTTTATGCCACACTTTGGACATTTTTTGTTTTTGAAAATGAGGTTCATGGTCTTATTCACAACTAGGTAAGCCATGCAGGTCATGATGTGTAGCCAGCTATACCTTTCCATTGCAAATGCAAGCAGTGTCTCACTTCTGGTTCACCACACAATTGTTTCCGACGTACTCACCTTTATAGGACCCCCAGGGACCCCTGAAGAAGACTTTTTGTCGAAACGCGGACCGTGTTGGGTCCTGTATCCCTAGCGGACTAGGTCCTTTAAGGCTCTTATGTGGATGATTTACTTTTATGTGGATGGAATTATTTTATGTGGATGATTTTAGTGTACCTTTGGAACTTTGATACTTTCAAATAAAGTCCATTTGGGAACATCGTCACTCCACAGAGTTTTTTTGGTTTTCTCTGGATTTTCTTCTTTGTGGATATTTTGGGGTCAATTCCTTATGTTTTTAGCCAGCTATGTGTGCAGTACATGAATATATGTTTTCAGTTATGGTCTGCAATGCATCCATTTCTCAATCTCTAGCTACAGAGGAATGTGATAGTACAGGAGCATTCATTGGTCTCCAAAATAACATTTGTGCAGTTTATAGAAAACTTTATATAACAAGCTTAGGACACAAACTTTAAAAAGTCAGCAAATGAGGAAAACTGAAAATAAAGCTGACATTATATCCTATACAAAACTAAGACAAAGGAGAAGAATAATGGAAAAAAGCACAAATAACAGAATGTCTAAAGAAAAGCACATTGTAAGCCGTCTTTTATTGATCATGACAGGAATAGCCATCCATATGATCACAAGGAACTGGAAATCTTATGACAGACGTAACTACACATTCTGGTGGGCAAGTGTGTGTAATACATATAAATATGAAAGAATGAATGCGGAATGCTTGGGTCTTAGCAATACATTTAATAAAGTATGGAGCCCGTTGACTGCATTTGTTAACATACAATAATAGAGATATATCTTTTATTTCTTAGATTTCCTTACACATCCAGGGTGGGGGGAGGGGAAGGGAAAGTATTTGGAAGAGTTTAAAAATATTTAATTATAATATTGTAATAAATAATATTATTTAATATATTAATAATTGGGAGGAGGGGGAAAATGGATGTTTTCTTTAATATTGTGTGTAATATTGTGTATTTTATGCAATCTGTTAAAGTCATATTAATTGTAATACACTGTCAAAGTTTGAAAATTAATAAAGAATTTAAAAAAATTAAAAAGAAATTCAATTGCATATGTGCTAATACTAGTGGGTTACTTTTTAATATAGGGCAGACTGCGGAGATAACATACAAATTTAAATGTTTATTATTTCAAAGTGGGCAGTATACATGTAGAAACTTTTAAAAAAAATCCACTGCACCTATGTTTGCTGAATGGATTAAGAGGAGCCTATCAATTTCCCATTCATGATTAAGGGATCATTGCATAAAGTGTATTAAATTTCAATTTGCTTGATTTCAAGTTTACATGTTATATTGTATTTATGTTTATAATATATTTGATCATTTTACTATTGTTATGCTGTTAACAAAATTGTAAGTTTTATAGTAAACTGTACTTGCTGTACATTGTCTTAGGTGAATCTCTTCATAAAGGCGAATAATAAAGCCCAATTAATCAATCAAACAATTCGAAAGTTCACTGTAATGTCGCTGTCTTCTATAGATAACCACCTTAAATAAGCTTTTTATTAGACCTCAGCGGTGTAACTGTGTGCATAGCAAACTCCACACACAGGTTAGCAACACCAACTTCTTCATCGTTCCAATATTCTTTAAAGTGCTAGTGCTTAATAATGCATTTAAAGTTTTAAAATTATTTAGTTTTCAATAAATAAATACTCATCTCATAAACACAGCTAGGGGTACATATTCTGACATAGGACTATGCTTCATCACAGGCTGTTTCAAGGAAATCCCCCCTCTAAATTGCCGGTTCCATGTCACCCAGATAGAATGTTAACCTTTCAGTGTGCTGCAAGGGCCGAAGGGTAGCACTCTGTATTGGAAATGCAGATTTCCCACCTGAAATCTGAGGAACTGTAGAGAGGCTAGATGAATGGAAATGTGAGTGCAAGCCTCTTTGAGATCTAGAGAACATAACCAATTGTTCTGATCTAGAGGGGGATATAAGGATGCCAGAGACAACATGCAGAGTTTTTCTTTGACTAAAAATTTGTTGAGTGCTCTGAGATCCAAGATAGGGCGCAGATCGCCCATCTTCTTCGGAACTAGGAAGTAATGGGAGTAAAACCCCCCTGCTCTGCTGTTCCAAGGGAACTTCCTCGATGGCACGGAGACGAAGCAGAGCTTGAGCTTCCTGAAGAAGAACGGTAGTCTGCGATGAATTGGAAGGATACTCTCTTGGAGGAAGATCTGGTGGAATCTAGAGGAAACGAAGAGAGTATCCTTCTGTGCGTGCCTTTGAGCTGCTGATATAAAACCCATTGGGGAATTTTTTTCCCCATAAACTTGTATTCCTTTGGTACAAAGGGGAATACACATATAGATTTTTGCTCTGCCCAAGACATACCCAAACCATGCCTCACCACACCCCTTTGAAGTCTACTCATGGTATGAATTTTCACGCATGATAGCAGCTTTATGAAATCACCATTTGAAAGTGCATACAATCTGCACATTAAAATGCCTCTGTTTACATGTAAACATGCTTCTGAAATAACCCTCCTATTCTCACTGTTAAAATTCTTTGGTTGTTCTCGTGGAGGGGCATAATCAAAAGAAACATCTAAGTCCGTTTTGGGCCTAAGTCGCAAGTCACCCAAAGTCGGACACGGGAAAAGGTCCATTTTTGAAAAATACGTCCAACATATTTTTTATTTTTTTTAAATCATCCAACTGTACGTCCAGCCGTCTTATCGTCTAGACCGCTATGTTGTTCATCTTTATACCCCATTTTCGTCCAAAAATTTGTCCAAGTCACAAACGCCTAAAAAAAGACCCTCTGGGCGCGGGAGGGGCCAGAGAACTTCACAAAAAGGGTCCCACATAAACATCTCACTACAGCTCCCTTATAGGTCATGGTGAGCCCACCAAAATACCCCCAGAATCTACTAGGCCCACCTATCTACCACTCCAATAGCCCTTATGGCTGCAGGAGCCACTTATATGGCAGTACAAAAGGGTTAGGGTTTTTTTTAGGGGGTGCACATTTTTCACCATGAATGCAGTGATTAGAATGGCTTATGGACCTAGGTCCTCCTCTCCATGGTTCACTAACCCACCCCTAAGACCACTTAAGCCACCTCTGTGCAGCTCTACTAGGCTTTCCTATGCCAGGCTGCCAGGTGCTGATGTTCTGGAGGCAGATATGTAAAGTTGGTATTACAATTTCTATGGGGGTTGGGGGGTGTCAGTGGTGACTGGGGCAGTGTGTGGGGGTCTGTACTTTGTATCTGCAGTGCTTAAGTCACTTTGGATACCTTCTTGTGACTTAGACCTGGTTTTAGATGGCCTGAGTCACAACGTCCAGGTTCCGTCTAGGCAATGTTGTACAACTTTCAGTAGGTAAGAACAGGTTGTTCACCCTCTCCAAAGTAGGGAGAACGAGAGGGCACTCTCTAAAACTGAAAGGTGATAGATTTCGTACGAATATAAGGAAGTTCTTCTTCACCCAGAGAATGGTAGAAAACTGGAACGCTCTTCCGGAGTCTGTCATAGGGCAGAACACCCTCCAGGGATTCAAGACAAAGTTAGACAAGTTCCTGCTGAACTAGCAGGTAGGGATAGTCTCAGTTAGGGCACTGGTCTTTGACCAGAGGGCCCCCGCGTGAGCGGACTGCTAAGCACGATGGACCACTGGTCTGACCCAACAGCGGCAATTCTTATGTTCTTATATTCTTATACATGCAATACGACTAAGTCTAGGATGGCCCATGTCCCGCCCAAATCCTGCCCTCGACATCCCTCCTGACACGCCCCTTTTAACTCTGGTCATTCAGCAGTACTGTGAAAGCCTAGGTCATTTTTAAATACGTCTATAACCCGGTTTGATTATCGGCACTTGGACGACCTGTCTCACTGATCATCTAAGTGCCGACTTAGGCCGGTTTTTAGACGTATTTCCATTTTGATTACGAGCCCCTTAGGCTTCTGGGGCTGGCATCATGACTGTTGCTGTTTTCCGGGTCTCAGATGTGGCAAGACCCGGAAAACAGCAACAATCAAAATTCTTTGGTTGCTGTTCCTTTCCTAGTGAAACATTGTAGGTAACAAAACAAACAATAAAGCTGAGACCCATTGCACATCTGCAAAATGGAAAAAATTTTTCCTTTCAAGTTCAAGTTCAATTTTATTTGATGAATCGCCTATAACACTTTCTAAGCGATGTACAATTAATATATCATATATGATAACAAATAGTATTAAAAACAAAACTTCTTAACAAATTTTTGAAAAGCAAAAATTTATGACATACAATGTTAGAACTAAAGGGGTTACATCACACACTAGGTACATTAGGGAAAAAGGGGAAAAAAATTACAATTTTCTTGGTCTAAGATGGAAGAAACATTAAAGGTAAACACATAAGGAAGGGGCTTTCAACTTGGGACCAGTATTTACAATCACTGTCTCTAGCTGCAAGATTAAGAATTAATAATTTTTGATTTCAATGATCAATCATATGATGGGTGGGGGCAGTGTCAGTATACTGGGAGGTGGGGTGGCAGGTATTAAAGTAGGTAGTGGGTTGGTTAAGAGTGCAAAGGGTATATGGATCTACACAAGAAGATATGGATATTCTCTCAGGGTTTCCGCAGCTGGCATTGTGCTTGTTGCAGGTAGAAACTGATTTTCCACAATAAAATCCAAATTTCTGACCAACTGACTTTTCTGCCAAAATTCAGATTGGTGGACTGCCCTGTTCCCAATCAGGTCAGTGAATTCACTATTTCCAAAGTCACACTGCAGACTTCAGAGCATACCCTGAAAAACACTACAACATGGTGGCTGCAACATCGGTTTCTAACTGACAAGACACAGCGAGACCTGGAAGCCTGCAACAAGCACAATGCCAGCTTCAGAAACCTTGACAGAACATCTAACCCAGCTCCACAGGGAGAACATCTTTAAACCTACTAGAGACTTTTCCATTCTATGGACTTTCACAATAAAATTCAACTGACTTTCTCGCCAAAATTCAAATTGGTGGACTGCCCTGTTCCCAATCAGGTCAGTGAAATCACTATTTCCAAAGTCACACTGCCAACTTCAGAGCAGACCCTGAAGAAAGCCATGGCATGGTGGCTGCAACATCGGTTTCTAACTGACAAGACACAGCGAGACCTGGAAGCCTGCAACAAGTAAGATACAGTATATATTAGCAATGTTAGTGTTTCAGAGTTTATTTGGGTTAAACAATCTCAGTTTGACATAAGGGAGGGTTTGGAGATCCAAGTTCAAGCACAGGATGTCGTAATTATTCAGATAGTTTATGGGGGAAATGGACTTGATACTGAGGCAGAATTGGATCTGATATATATTTGTGCCTTTGTAAGTCAACAGAAAATTGTTGTTCTTGTGTTGTATAGGGTCCAGTTAAAAATTAATGAAATTGTTCAATCCTACTAAAGCAGATTTAGGCTAGAGAGTGAAAAATGGTGTCCTGTTCCCTCAGTGCTGCATTGAACAATGACAGCAAAAATAATAATGTAATGAAAAAGATGAAACCATTGCCCGTGTGCTTATTGGATGTAACACAATTGCCCAAACTAACCAGAAACAGCATTATGACAGGGTTAGCCACAGAGATTCACAAGAGATACAACTTTAGAACCAACAAAGACTAGTAAAACTACAATGTAGAAAAAGCCATAGAAAATGAAAGAGTGACTTTTGAATTCAAACGGACCTACATTTAGAAACATAAAACAGCTGATATCACGCTAATCAAAAACAACGCTGTGATTTTCATCGGCATTGCGAAGAATTAAAATCAAATAACTGGCATAATTAACAAAGTATCAAGACCTGACAGCAGAAGTGGCAGGACTCAAGTAAGCCAAAAAATAAGGAAATTTCAAGATTGCCCAATATGTCAATTCAAAATACAAAATAATTGAGAACAAAACTGATATCATGTGGAATTGTAAGCTAGACCTCAAACACCCAACGTCTTTTTTTGTGCCCTTACTGGGGTGGTGTTCTCATCATTGGTCTTAGCAAAAGTGGCTTGTGCAAAAGAACTTTTCCATTAATTATTTGTAAACAGGCTTTATATAGTTGTATAAAGTGCTGTAAAGGAAAGGCACTTATCTTTAATGCCTGACGGCTGCCCAACCATTTCACTCTTGGTTTCGTCAGGGGCTATGCCTCCTTGAATACAGATACCAATTTCTGTGGATCTTCCCTGGTCAGTGAGCAACCTCCAGCATTTCTCAGGCTTCCCAACTCTTCATCAAAGCAGTTAATAAATTCATTCTCAGGGCTAGGGAAAAGCCTGTCTGCAGGCTGGACACTCCCTTCCTCCTAACTGATTTCCTTAGGTCACCATTATTGCAGGAGATTTAGGCGGTGTTACACCAAGGCCGGATAAATTTCTACAAAATCTTGAAATTTCAGATTTGACAACAGTGGACTTATAGGAGACAGTTTTGCTCATTTCAGGCTACATTTTTTTGAAGATACCTGAATAATTCTTAAGCTTCTGGCTGAAGCTCAAATGCTCAAATGCTCTGGAGACACTAGATAAAATCATTGCGCCATGCATGATGATAATGATGATAATAATAATAATAATGCAACTGTTTTGCTTTACAATGGCCAGATAGAAAATTGGCAGTCACTGTCAATCTTGTGAGTTTTTGCATTCCATTGTCAACCTACATTAATAAATTCAGAAAAGCAATTTCCCTTTTTTCCTACCTAAAACAAACTGAAAAGATTATTTGATGTCCTTGCCAAGATTGGGTTTTTTTTTTTGTTAGTTTCAACTTATGCTTACAATTATACAACAAATAAGGAATATCACACACACGCTAACTGAAATCAGACTGCGAAAATAGTGGGCTATGAATGGAGTCTGCCTCATTCATAAATGTCATATGAAGCTTTGGTTAAAGAGACAAGCCTGTCATCCACAGGACAGCAGCTGTTGTTATGTTGAACAAAATGGATACAAATGGGTATTATTTTAAAGTGAAATGCTTAATTTCAGGCCTCACAAGCACACTGTCCTCTCTGTAACCCTGTGTCATACAAACCGGGATCTCCAGTAGAGGGCTTGATTGCACAGGAAACCCAAATCGCAGGCTGTGGCCTACCAAACGGACAAACACATTGGCGATGTTTGAGTTACTATGGCAATCACAAAATAGGAAGGTCTTTTCTTCTTTCCCCATCTCTGCATGCAGCCTCAGGCTGCTCCTGAATAGCCCGCATCTGCAAAAAAAAAAAAAAAAGAAGAAAAAGTTTTAACACGGTACTCAGATAAAGAAAGGGATCCGAAAAATGAGCACTGACCCGTCTCAATAAAATGTTGCAAATTTTACATGCAAGAATTGGGGAGCTGTGCCACTTTGCCCAGGTTATGTCATAATGTGAACAAAAAAGGATAAAAGCGGATGGAGGCTTTTGCTGTCAAATATTGAGAAGAGGGGAAAAAGCAGCAGCAAATGACAGCTTTAATGCAGATGTAAGCAGAAAAGTCAAAGATGGGTGACAGAGAACTACTGGTCAATGAATAAGGGGAAAATTTTCAGCACCAAAAAACCCCCCTACACAATAGATCAAAAATGCAATAAAATCAATAGAATTAGGAAGAAAAAAATGAAAGCATATTTATCAAAATCTTATAACTATCAAGCCACAGGAAGCCAACAAGCAGCTCTTTTGCAATGTCAGTTACACATTAATACACTTGTCTGTGAAAATATTCTACAGAAAAAGATGAGCGTCTGTCTTTAATGTCTTCTGGAAACACTATAAGAATACCAAAACAGTCCTTCTTTTCCCATAGGGCCTCTTATAGTGTGGTAAAATTAGGTGCTTAATGCATTCTAATGTGGGGCTTTCCTGTGTACTAAGGCCAGATTTTATGAGGCACTTTTTAGGGCTTTTTATTATTTGTTTTTGTTTTCAGGTCATGTGATAATGTTGCCATGAGCATGTGAGAACTGAAAAAAATTACCGCTGGACCACGTATTGCTTTCTGTTTAGGAGGTGCTATCCCCTGAATTTTGTAAATGGCACTTTGAGTTGCACAAGCAAATTTGGGTATGTGCACTGATAATTGGCTTCTTAACAAGTAATTATTAGTGTTAATTGGTTATAATTAATTATTGGCCTCTTTTACAAAGCCGTGTGGCAACAGTCCCGAAGCCCAAATCTCTATGGGCTTCAAGGCCATTAGCGCAACGCAGCCGCTAGCGCGGCTTTGTAAAAGAGGCCGTATGTGTGTACATTTAGGTATGGGATCTGCACCTAAAATTTACATGCAACACCAAAATGGGGGGGGGGGGCATGGAAATGTGAGGGTCATGGGTGGATCAGGGGCATTCCTCACAGTTACATATGTAATTATAGAATAAGGGGCATCTGAGCCTAACTTTAGGCATGAGGTTTTCCACCATGTTTCCATTGATACAAATGCTCATGCCTATGTAAAATTAAGCTTGACTCCCAGGGGTAAGCGCTATTCTATAAACCATGACTAACTTTAGGCACCATTTATAGAATAGTGCTCAGGTGTGGGGGGTTTTTTCTCAACGCTGATTTTTAGGCTCAATATATAAAGTTCAGTCCTACGTGCTCTTGAATTGTCTGTGCTATTCGGTTAATGTGTGCTAATCAGAACAAATTAGCCAAAGAATGCAGAAACACCAATTCTCTCTGCCCATGATATTCCTCCTCTACTAAAATATATATATTTTTTTAAATAGTTAATGTGTGTTTAGCAAATAAAAACAGGCAAAATATCACAAAATGCCTTAGTCACTGAGATTCTCTTCTTGGGAATATCATTCCACTGTGCAGTAATTGTTCCAAATATCAAAGGGATGAATTTCGCATTTCAGAGCATTTCTAGCAGATAGCAGACTTTAAATAGGGGTGTGGTTTTTTTATTTTGGTTTTTTTTTCAAAAAATTGTTCAGTCATGGCAAGTTTGAGAGTCGAACTTGATCGACCTGCACCGTTTTTCAACCAAACGGAATAATAAACTCCTTTATATCAATGAAAAAGTGGTAATAATACATCTTTGATTTTGACTTTAAGACCATTTTAAAGAAATCTCTATAATATTCACTACAGCTTGCATAGTTGTATACTGTATTTTTATATTGGGCTCTGTTTACTAAAGTGCAGTGTGATTTTGCATTTCTTGTGGATTAATGGCCAAAAAACTGTTGGGAGTATTTCCAACATTTTGCTATTTAGCTAATGGAGAAAAAAAAAAAATCTTTACAAATGGCAGATAATGTGATACAGTTAGGGCTCCTTTTACGAAACGCACGTAATAGTGCGCGCTAAACTGCCAGCCACGCTAGCTGCTACCGCCTCTTCTTGAGCAGGCGGTAGTTTTACGGTTAGCGCAGGGGTTAGCGCGTGATAAAACATCGCGGTGCGATAAAGCCACTAACGCGGCTTCGTAAAAGGAGCCCTTAGTTTTCAGGTGTGTGAACTGCTCTCTGTTATATGTTACATTTACAGTGGTCACTGGCAGTGTGTCCTCTGTAATCAAACTAGAATATCACCCTTCCCTCACCATTCATTGACCCATGCGATAATAACCACATGGACCAGCTCAAGTTGGCAAAATATTTTCCCACAGCTTTATTAGGTGTGAAACAAAGTGATTTTCACCCTCTGCATGAGTTAATGGATAACAGAGAAATAAAAACAGTTAGTGTACTGAACAGATCATCCACCCACCATATTACTAGCTAGGCAGCCTGATAAACACACTTGCCCTTTCTGTATAGAGCCCCTGACCCGCAACCGTAGTTCCTGCCATATCACTAACTGAAGACTACAACTACAGGGCTTCACATTCTGCCAAGCCCCAGAAAGTACATGTGGGAATAACCCATATGCTGTATTACCCCAATGGTTACTTTTAGGAACAGCAATAACATCTTGGCTGTGGCAACCCTCTGCAACATGCAATCCAGAACCCCTAAAGCACTCCATCATCAGAGCAGGAAAGTAGCACAAAGAACCTCTGCAACCAAGAAACAACAGCTGGCTGTTATCAAAACCACCATTTTAATCAATAAGACAGATACATTTAAGTCATACCAACCTCCCCAACTGTCATTGCCTTGTCTGACCACAACATTCTGGCATCCTTCCTTCCATGGCACCTTTAGCCACCTCACCAGTATCCTTAGGAGTGAAGACAAAATGACACGGATGACTGACTAAGGGGACTTCCTTGATACAGCGACAGCAAAAAGTATTTTATCGGGCTCATTTTCCAAAAAAAGAAAAATGGCCAAAAGATGGCATAAAATGGCACTTGGATGTTTTAATCACCAAAATGCCCAACTGCCAATTTTCGAAACTGCCTTTTTAGGCATCTTATAGGTCATGTTCCCTCCAGTACGTCTAAATCTTAAGGGGGCGTGTTAGAGGCGTGTTTTGGGCAGCAGTAGGGCGACCTTAGGACCTGGATGTGCACGGATAATCAAACCTTTTTGAAGATGTCTAGGGCATCATTTAGATGTTCGGACCTGTTTTAAAAGCAAATAGGGGCCAAAAAGGTCCCCAAACCACTAGTTGCATGAAGGCATGACAGTGCCCCGCACTCCCCCAGTGGTCACTGACCCCCCTCCCACTCCCCAATGATATGAAAGAAACAGTACATACCAGCTCTATGACATAGAGAGGGGATCCAGGCCCATATCCCACCCTACCCACTACATTTATGATGGAAAGTGTGAGCCCATCAAAACCCACCCAAAACCCACTGTACTGCCATATAGGTGACACTTGAAGCCATAAGGACTATTGGGGTGGTAGACAGGTAGATATAGTAGGTTTGGGGGGGAAGTTTAGAAGGGCTCACCATATTCTATAAGGGGGTTACGGTGAAATGTGTATCTGGCACCCCTTATGTGAAATTCACAGCAGTACTGCCTAAGGTGCCCTACTGCTGTTGCATGTCTTTGTGGCCAGTCCATTAAAATGCTGGCCCCTCTAATGTCCAAATGGGCTTGTTTTGCATTTGGGCATTTTGATTTTTGAAAATAGTCAAAAAAAGATAGATATCCTAAGGGTCAGAACCTCTAGATGAGTCATTAAAAAAAAATAAAAAGAAAAAGAAGTTAGACGTCTTGCGGTTTCGAAAGTGGTAATTTTCTCAACCTGACTTTTGGACATCCTTGCAGAAACGTCCAAAGTCAGACGTAGACATCCTATCGAAAAAGCCCCTCCATGTCAGAATGTAATTCCCTAGTCGATTCATTTACAAGACTCTAAAGATGAGTATTTGATAAGTTACATTATGAATAAAAAGAATATTTTTAAATAGATGTAGAAATTTATAATTAAATTTAGTGGGATCAATGATGATTGCGGTGTTAGAGACTGTGAGATAGAAGAGTGATAGCGAAGCAGCAACACTGCTGAGGTCCATTTGGAGCACCTAATCAGGGGTGATTTCAAAACATTGTATGCAGTTTGAAACAGCTACAGAACATGCATACAAATGATGGTGTATGTTGTTGTTGTTAGGTGCCATTGTCTCATGTTTGAGTCCTAGCGACTTGATAAATTGCGGATCTAAAAAGAAATCAGTTTTGTGCTAGTTCAGAAAGGTTCTCCAGCGTCATCCCCATGGTTGTTTTCAATGTGTCCAGCAATCTGATTGCAGGTCGCCCTCTTCGCCTGGTTCCTTTGATCTTCCCAAACATGATGTCCTTCTGCAGTGATCTCTCTCTTCTGATGGTGTGACCAAAATAAGACAGTCATAACTTCATCATTTGGGCTTCGAGTGACATAGCCGGTTTGATCTCTTCCAGAATCGATTTATTAATTTTTCCGGCAGTTTACAGCAAGCCTAAAATCCTTCTCCAGCACCAAAGCTCAAATGAGTCAATTTTCTTTCTGTCTTGTTTCCATAGAGTCCAATATTCGCATCCATAACTGACTACTGAGAAAATGAGGGTGTGGACAAGTCTGATCTTCGTTTGGAGTGTTACCTCCTTGCCTTTGAATACTTTGTCAAGAGCCTTCATTGAAGAGCGACCAAATACTATTCTGCAGAGTATTTCTTCCCTGCTAGTTGCTTCTTTGTTTACAAAAGAGCCCAGAAAATTAAAATCCTTTACAACTTCTATTCTATCGCCTTCAATCTCAAAATCTTCATCATTTTCCATGTTCATGATCTTCGTCTTGTTTATATTCAGTTCTAACCCCATGTTATGACTTTCGGCTTTGACTTTTCTCAGTAGATACATCATGTCTTCTTTGCTGCTGGTGATGAGCGTTGTATCATCTGCATAGCACAGATTGTTTATATTTCAGCCAGCAACTTTGAAACTGACACTTTCTTCCAAATTTGCTTTTCTGAAGATGGTTTCATCGTACAGGTTGAACAGGTAAGGTGATAAGATGTATCCTTGCCTGCCGCCACATTTTATTGGAAACCAATCAGTGTTGCCGTATTCAGTTTTCATTGCAGCTTCTTGATTTTCATATAGGCTCTTTATCAGCTATGTGTTTGGGTATTTCCATTTGCACTAGAGTTCTCCATAGTTTATTGTAATCCACACAAACAAAAGCTTTGCTGTAGTCGATGAAGCAAAGGTATAGGGAGTTTTGGTATTCTTTGCTCTTCTCCAATATCCATCTAACATTGTCAATAATGTCTCTTGGTGTATCTACATTGCCTCAAAAATTTTAGCACTATGTATCATGTATTACGTTTTGATATATGCTCTGTTAAACTTAATGACTTCTTTTTTGGCTTGGCAATTTCCTCCTGCTCCTTTATAGTTCCAGCTCCATCAGAACTGGTCCTTCCTCCACAGGAGCTGTAATTGTTGGTACAAAAACCAAAGTAAGCAAACACTACAGTTGCCCCGGGGGCAGCAATACTCTTTCTCTCAACATGCTTCTTTTTAAAAATATATATATTCCATATCAGCTGACAATGTGTACAGTACATGCTGCCTAACTGTGTACAGTTAGCAGTCCTACTTTATGCTTAGCAAGCAAAGCTGAATGCACAAGTTGTAGAATAACTTACTATAATAATGAAATGATTATTGATGTTATCTAGTAATAATTGGTATAATTAGTGTTAACTGGCATTAATTGGCACAAAATAGCAGATATGCACACAATTGACCTTAGTTGGTATTCTATAAAATGTGAGCATGAAATCAAGAGCACAAAACTGCAAGGGGACGTGGGCCAGGAAGAGGCATGGTCAGATCAGGGGAGTGCCTAGGCCTTATGTACACATGTTATAGAATGCATGCAATTATGCGCCTAACTGCCTACAATTAGATGTGAGCGCTGGTGTGTTAAAGTGGTCATATCTGGTGTGTAAATGTAGTCTTATACTAGCATGCAATAGTGATAACAATTAATTATTGGTGTTAACAAGCACTTAATTGATAGTAATTAGGAGTTATATATGGATCTGTTCTACGCTTTATTATATAATGAGTACCTAAATTTCATAGCATGCAACTCCAAAGGTTGTTGGGCATGGGAAGGGCATGGCCAGGTTAGTTGGATCAACCAAAAACCAAAAACACTGGAGAAGATGTCCAAGATGCAGGCTTTATTGAAGATACAGTCACAAAATCCACATAATAAAATGTCTAGGACCCATAAGATGGGAACTATGAATCCAACACGGTCTGTGTTTCGACGACCCTGTCTTCCTCAGGGGTCCAATCCTGCTTGAGAGCTCTGCGTGTTGGGTCCTAGACATTTTATTATGTGGATTTTTTGACTGTATCTTCAATAAAGCCTGCATCTTGGACATCTTCTCCACAGCGTTTTTGGCTGCTCTTTGATTTTGTGGAGTATCAAGGGTCAATTTCTATTAGTTCAGGTTAGTTGGATTCCATCACAATTTGTTACTGACAGAGAACACTTCTAAATTGTTTGGTGCCCTGCGTCCCAGCCACTGTACTTTTCAGCCAGTAATGGATTGTGATGGAAGCCTCGGCGTCTTCTTTACTTTTTTGTTTAAATGACCTGCGGTTCCTGATGAAGGGGCTCTTGCCTTGAAACAAAGCTTGGTTGGACCAAATACAGGATTTGTGAACAACACGGGAGCAGAGAACACTTATTTGTATATTTCTTTTATTATATTGTACATCGCTTAGTATATTAAATAAGCGATTCATTAAATACGAATAAACTTGAACTTGAACTTCCAAATTGTTTGGTACCCTGCGTCCCAGCAACCGGACTTGATTCTCAAGCTATGTTTGCTTTAATTCTTAACTCTGCAGTTCCTCACGTACTGGCTAGAACACGGGGGTTAATCCATTGAACTTGGGTGTGAAAAAAGCACATATTTATTAGAGATTTATTTATTTCTCTTTTAGTCGTTTTCATTGTTTAATTGACATGGTGTATCCACATATACCAGGGTGAACCCGATGATGGTGTGTGGCTGAACTGCTTGCATGATTTCTAGGCTGGTTGATATCGGGAGCAATAGAGTGGTTTCCCAGGGGAAGTTGCTCTTCCGAGCTCACAACCTCACACTGAGGGTTCACCTTATAAATGATAAATTACAAATTAAGAAGTGTATTTTGCCGCTCTAAGTTCTATGGATTAGCCTCCGGTGATCCCTCTCTATTTATGGTATTCTTTTAACAAGAAAATATATTCAAACTGAATTTTTAAATATCAAAAATCAAAAATTCAGTACATCCAAACAAACACTTGTGAGAGGGACTCTGATAAGTCAGATAACAGTGGAGAAAAAGACCTCAGTGTCATACCGGATAAGACAAGCAGCATATCCTGAGGACAATCTAGCTTCAAAGACACATTTTCTTTTAACAAATCATACCTCTAACACACCCACTTGAGATTTAGACACACTGCAGACGACCACCATAGAAATTCATCTAGAACATGGATTTTGAAAATAGCAAATTGGAAGGATTTGGCAAGAAAAATCTCCATCTGCCCCTTTATGCCACATTTTAGATGGGATATTTTTTTTTATGAACCCCATAGTGGCTGATATAAATACTCTGAGCAAATGCACATGAAATGATAAAGTTCAGGTAGTTTGTTTTTATTTTAATTCATTGATTTTATGTTATGCTGTGAATTTTTTTGACTAGTTCTGCTTTTATAAGTTGTACTCGTACTATATGATCACTGGTATGTATGGGTAATGTGTGATCTCTTTAGGTTTAAGTGGAATATAAATTAAAACAACATAAATCATACCGTGCATGGACTAGCAGTTAAAACCATTTTACCAGGCAGACTGAATGAATCAGGTTTATTTTTATCAGCTGCCATTTACCATGCTAGGCTACAACATGGGATCTCATAGGGAGAGGGAGAGATAATGGTTACTGCGGATGGGCCAACTGAACGGGCCATTTGACCTTCATCTGCCATCATGTTTCTATGTTTACAAATGGAGATTTGTAGTTTGTTTTGTTGTGAAGATTATGCGAAATATTCTGTGTTTGTTTTATTGTGATCCGCCTAGGTTGTAGGCGGAAAATACATTTTAAAAATAAATAAATAAAATATAGGTAGGCTATATTTTTTAGACCCCCCCCCCCCCAATTGCTCAACACCTATATCGTTCTCAGAGATTCTAAGGCATAGAATTGTCTAAAAAAGTGAACAGGGTTGGCAAAAAAGTTGACAAGATTGTGAGAATGGGGAAAATTATTACGATGAAAAGTAATGATGTCTGTCTTAACTTTTCATAAATCAAAGATGTGCCCATCTTCTTGCCTATTTGTCATAATGATTAAAGGTAATGGTCACACTTTTTGAAGGTGTAGTAAGGCTTCGAAAGAATTTATTACCTTCCTTGTGATGTTCTGAAAAGTATAATTTGATCAGAGGGGAAGAAATGTTCAAAGGCATGAATGGTCCACAAAAAGTCCAGTGTTGAAAGAAGGCCAGAGTCCAGCAAAATTTCACATTCATTGACTCTTGTCCTTTTGGGAAAGTTTTAGTATGAAGAGAAAGAGACATAAGAAGACAATAGTGCTACCTTATCAAAGTTCGCTCATGCATCTGTTTCAAATACATTTAACTGCTTGTCAATAGGTCTTGCAAGACTAAGATTCTAAACATTCTGTCACATTTGTGTACTAACCACTTGAAGTTCTACTAAAGCTTTGTGACCTGGACTGACTCCCCTTTATCTAGGTCAAAATGCAAAGCAAGGCTATTGTGTTTAACGGCCTTCATTAAATTCATTGATTTGACCTGTATTTTAAAGACCAAAAGTCGAATGAAATGGGAAGTTAAAGTTCCCATACGGGATCTTCTCCTACATATTTTCTGCCTCCTTGAACTAGATAGCAAGGGGAAAAAAAGACATCCTGGAGCCATTGGAAACCTTGAGAAATGCCTGTTGAAGCTGATTAGGCTGGTTTTGTGATCAGCCTTAAAGGAAGAAATGTTTTTACTTTGGGGAATAATTGCCTTTTTTTTAACCTTTAATGCAACAAAGTTTTGTATAAAATACAAGAAAAGAGGAATAAAAATTATGCTAAAAAGGTTAATGATGACCCCCAGCTCACAGTCCATTATTTCATACATAATGTTGACATTAATTATATGGTTTATCAATTTAGGTATATACTAGTTATATGCACAAATTCCTAGGGAGCTTACTTAGAATACAAAAATATCACCCCCCCCTTTACAAAACTGCGAAAGAGTTTTTTTAGCCTAGGTTGGCACGCTGCTAAAAACTGCTTTCATGGTTTTGTAAAAAAGGGGAGGGGGAATAGTTATCTTTCATATCCAGGACTATGTTTTTGTTTTTTTAAGCTGGACGGTTCCATGAAAATCCCACATGTGTGATTTAAAATGAAATTCCTAATTTTCCCTGCTATACCTTAGATTGCATGGTTTGATGTAAAATTGAACACCATTATTAAAATGAGGGCTTTCAGTCTATTGCTTGATAATGATTTGAATAGGAATTTCAATCACATAAGAAGTAAATCAGCTTGAATATCCGAGGATAAAAATCTACTTACTATTCCATCCCTAAGAAATTATAAATACTATATGTACCGCACTCTTCTACAGGGGTTTCAAAGTCCCTCCTCGAGGGCCGGAATCCAGTCGGGTTTTCAGGATTTCCCCAATGAATATGCATTGAAAACAGTGCATGCACATAGATCTCATGAATATTCATTGGGGAAATCCTGAAAACCTGACTGGATTGCGGCCCTCGAGGAGGGACTTTGAGACCCCTGCTCTTCTCTGTCACTGCTCCCCAAACATGAAACCTACTACCAGCTCAGGTAAGAGAAGATAAGAACCTCAAAAAATTTAAATCAAAACTAAAAAGTTTCTCGCCTTTAATTAATTTGCCTTTTTAACTGAGTTACTATTCCCATTTGAAGTAGGCAACTACTGATCTAATATAACATAACTCCTATTGTTTTATCCTTATTTGTTCTCTTTCCTATATTAAATTGTTGTTCTTCCCCGATTTCCCTATGAAATGTACGTCTGTCTATCCCTATATTGTATGTCTCCCTCTTTTAAAAAATATTTATTGTTATTGTTCATCGCTTTGTAATCTTTGAAAAAAGCGATTTTAGCAAATACGAAATAAACTTGAAACTTATTTATTGGGATTTACCCAAGGCAGTGTACAAGTACAGTTCAACATAAAACTTACAATTTTATTAACAGCATAACACTAGTAAAATGGCCAAATATAGGCATAATAAATGAGGTAAACTCAAAATCAGCAATAGTAGGACTGCCATACCATACCAATGCTTTGGGGGGGGAGTTTACTACTTGATCTAAAAATTGGTACTTGGACATCCTGGCGATTAGAATGTCCAAGTGCTGGTTTATGCCGTGTTTTGGATGTCTTTCTTTATTGAAAATGAGCCCCATGGACATTTCTTTGAAGAAACTAAGGTTCACATTAATTAAAACAGCACTTTTTAGGGCTGCGGAATCTGGGCTCCTTCCAATTATTCCAAAAGCATCTGAAAACTCGGCTATTCTCAAAAATGTAAATCTCGCTACCCTCTTTATAATGACTAATTCTTATTATGTTTTCCCTTCCTTATATTAAAGTTCCTCTAAACCGTGCCGAGCTCTATCTTTATGGAGAGGATGCGGTATAAAAACTTAAGGTTTAGTTTAGTTATGATATTCAGGTTATCTGCAGATTTACCCATAATTCCATTCTTAAATGTAGGATAGCATGTGAGAACTGATGGGAAACCCCAAATCATCAGCACACAAGACACAAGACTAAGGAAAAATGCTTTTAGAAGATTAGGTGGTCCATATCTATGAACTAATCCCTTGTGGATCAAACAGCTCAATTTCTTATGAACCTTCTCACAGCAAATTTAGTGGAAACTATACACTGAAAAGCCAAACCGAACAAAGTCCCTTATGGACTATGAGGTACTTTTGTGTGCACTAAGTACAGAGGAAGCTGCCAATAGATATTGCTCTGTTTTTATAATTACCCTGTCTTTCTGACTTTATTGAACTGCTCGGATAAGTAAAAAAAAGTTTTAATCTCATAAATAACACAGGAGTCAAAACAATGGGGGAAATCTGATAAAAAGGGAAAACAAATGTTTTGAATTCAGCCTTCCTAACATGGAAAAAAAAAGGTCTGATCATTGTTTTTCAAAGTCACAAAACTGGGAAGAAGCAGCTAGCAAAGAAGACGTAAAACAAAACGCTGCACATAGTTCTTTCAAAGATTTGTTGTTTATGTTAAATGTTAATGGAAATAATTCTATGCAAAGCTCTCTGTCCGCAGCACCCCACAGCTGAAAGGGTAACTGCGCAGACGTTTTAACATTCGTATGGCTGAGCCAGAACTCTCAGCTAGCCAAAAGTGTCAGTTGAGCAGACACAGGGCTCAAAAGAGATGTTTGCCTGAAAAGCCAAGTAAAAATCTTTAGTTGTATCTCTGTAAATAGGGTAATTTTAAATTTGTCTCAATAGCCTACTTTAAACAAATCCTGTTTAAAGAAAACAGATCAAAGGAGGTGAAGGACAATCGCTCATTTTATTTTTTAACATGTATTTAAAAACATTCCGTTTATGTTGTTGCAATTATTTAAGGGTCCTTTTCCTGAGCTGCATTGAACAGCTAATGTGGGATTTTCAGTGCAGTAGACAGTAGTATTCTGCTTCTGTTAAAAATCCCATGTTAGCTGCCTAACACAGGAGTGGGTAGGATCTGGGCGTGACATAGGCGAGTGGAGGCGTGGAGAGCTGTGACTGCTAGTGCACAGGTAAGGAACCATGCACTACCTGCCACGGGTAATTGCAGCAATAACAGCTCGGATGATCATAAGAAATCTTTGAGCATCAGAACTGTTACCGTAGCCGTAGCAGCCGTAGCTGTTGCCATAGCAGCCGACGCTAAAAATGCTAGCATGGCTTTGAAAAGGAGGGGGTAAGTGCAGCTGCACTACCTGCAGTTGTTGGAGAATGGAATTCAGTGGCGTAGTAAAGGGGGGGGTTCCACCCCAGGTGCTGTCTTGGTGGGGGCGCAAGCACCCATCCTCCTTTCCGCCCCCCTGCTCCTTCCCTGCCTCCCCCCCCCACTACTGCTTGTGCTACTGCTGTTATCTTTTTAACATTCACGGTGCAAGTAGCTCTTCCTATGATGTCACTTCCTGGACCCACGCCTAGGAAGTGATGTCAGAGGAAGAGCCGATGCTGTCATGAGAAGCAGGTTGGAGTTGCTGCTCACGCCAGGAACATTAAAGAGGTACAGGGGAAGGTAAGGAGGGGGGGGGGGGGCGAATGTAAGGCAGTAGGGGACAGGGAAGGAGCAGATGGAGGTGGAGAAGAGGGTGGGGGAGGAGCATCACCGCCCCGGGCATCTCTCACCCTTACTACGACACTGATGGAGATGTAATGTTAATATAATAGCTTAACAACTTTAATTTTTTTTTTTTTTTTACATGCATACATCTCTGGTTTTAACTTCTATAATGTATACAGAAGAACAGGTCAAATCAGTCAGGACAATACTTAACCTCTGAGTTGGGCTAAGTAAAGGGATTTGGGATATTTCCTTGATCTAAGAAGCAGGATGAACAGAAGACAGAAACAGAGCTTATCCAGGAATGCTAAAAACAAATAAGCTTTCTTTGAAGAAGATAATAAGGTGCTGGTCGCCTATGTATTTTAGGGTTTGTACTTCTTGTTTTATGGGAGGTTTTGTATTGTGGGAGTATGTATTGTTGATGGTGTACAGTATGTAATATTTGATACAATGTTATAGTTTTTGTATGTAAGTTTGTAACCTGCCCTGGGTAAGGGCAAGATATAAATAAATAAACAAACTAACTAACAAGCTGCTTTTCCACTTTTTTTTCTGTGATTCTCAGACTTTAACTATAATGAGCAATTACTTCAGGTAATGTGCATGGTACACCAACAGTAGCACGCAGGACATTGGCGTGCTGACAATCCCACCCCATTTGCGCACATGAAGGGAGGGGGATTGTCGGCATGCCAATGTAAGCATAGTGGCAGGATTTTGCGGGAAAGATTACATCAGCATTGAACACCTCCCCTCAATGGGAGCCCTAATTTGGGGAGGGGTCCCCCACACCCTCCTCAGATGGCAAAATGCATGCGAGTTCTAAGTTTAGTGGGGGGGGGGTTTCCCTCACCCACATTCCCCCACACAATGCTCATACACACCTACCCTCAAGCTACGGTTTTGTAAAAGGCGGGAATAGTGTTTCCAAAACAGATGGGAACTAATGCATCTTAAAAACAATTAGCCATGGTGTTTTCCAAGAAGTCTTTGGGTGTGCTGGAACCCTTCCATTTTTAAAAGGATGATAGAATTTTAACAAGAAGTTTTTCAAAATCTTATTCCCTTCAGGAAGACCCAATGATCTAATATTGTTGCAACAATTTCGATTGCCTGCATCATCCATAGCTGTTTGTACTTAATAAGAACATAAGAATAGCCTTACTGGGTCAGACCAATGGTCCATCAAGCCCAGTAGCCCATCCTCATGGGGCCAGTCCAAGTCACTAGTACCTGGCCAAAACCCAACATTTCAGCATCTCAGAGTAAGCAAGATTCCAGAACCCCAAATTATAGCAACATTCCATGCAGAATCCATAAAGAGTAGCAAGATTCTGGAATCCCAGAAAGTAACAAGATTCTAGAATCCCAAGGAATAGCAACATTCCATGCTACCAATCCAGGGCAAGCAGTGGCTTCCTCCATGTCTGTCTCAATTAAAGACTATGAACTTTTGCTCCAGGAAATTGTCCAAACCTTTCTTAAAACCAGCTACGCTATCCACTCTTACCACAACCTCTGGAAATGCATTCCAGAACTTAACTATTCTTTGAGTGAAAAAATATTTCCTCCTATTGGTTTTAAAAGTATTTCCCTGTTCTTAAAATGTGGTCTCCTGTTTTAACCTATTGTACGTCTGACTAGATGTCTTCAATTCCTTTTCACTTTCTGTTTTGCACCATTTTGATTACTGTTTGAGTATAATATCTCTTTATGATTATTTGTTTGTATCTTATGATTTTATATGTACAGATCGCATATTGCACTTCTGCTGTTTGCATGCATAACACAGTTCGTTATTATTCAATGCTGCTGTTGCACTTTGTAAATGTTTGAAAGACAATAAAACTTATTGAACTAAAAAAAAAAAAAAAAGTATTTCCCTGTAACTTAATCAAGTGGCCCCTAATCTATGTAATTTTTGATGAGTGAAAAATCGATCCACTCGTACCCATTCTACTTCAACCAGGATTTTGTAGATTTCAATCATATCTCCCCTCAGCCTTCTCTTTTCCAGGCTGAAGAGCCCTAACCTTTTTAGTCTTTCCTCATATGAGAGGAGTTCCATCCCCTTTATCATCTTAGTTGCTCTTCTTTGAACCTTTTCTAGTGTTGCTATATCTTTCTTGGGATAAGGAGACCAGAATTGAACACAATACTCCAGGTGAGGTCACACCATGGAGCAATACAGGGGCATTATAACAATCTTAGTCTTGTTAACCATCCCTTTTTATAATAATTCCTAGCATCCTGTTTGCTTTTTTGGCCGCCGCCTCACATTGGATGGAAGGTTTCATCGTATTGTCTACGATGACACCCAGATCCTTTTCTGGTGCGCTAACCTCCAAGGTGGACCCTAGCATCCGGTAACTGTGATTCGGGTTATTCTTCCCAATGTGCATCTCTTTGCATTTGTCCACATTAAATTTCATTTGCCACTTGGACGCCCAGTTTTCCAGTTTCCTAAGGTCCGCCTGCAATTTTTCACAATCCGCATGCATTTCAACAACTTTGAACAGTTTAGTGTCATCTGCAAATTTAATCATCTCTGACTGCTCTCTGGGATAGCATTGCTTTACCCTCAAGATCGATCATTGCCTCAACTCTGGCCTCAAAAGCAGGAGAAATGAGCAGTGAGGAGAGACCAGTCCTATTAGATTTCTGTAATTTGGCGCTATTATCTGTAGGCAGCTGGGTAATGTGCTGAAGTATTTGGTTATAGTCATCATATCACTGCTGTTATTTTTCTCCTTAGTTTAGTTTTAGTTTTATTAAAACTAGATATACCGCTTGTTCTTCTGACAGGTCCGAGCAGTTTACAATATTAAAATACAATAAAAGACTTAGAAAAGAACTCCAACAATTATAGGACAGATCTAGTTAAACCACCAAAACATTCATCCATTCTTTCTCCATTAAAAAAAAAAAAGTTTTCTTTTGTCAATATTTTACAAAATCCCAAATAAGAAAGAGCCTATTTCCAAAATTCAATATATAGCTGACTTGCAGGATGCTGGGGGTGGGGTGGGGGGTGGGGGTTTTCCTACCATCATTTTCTATGTTTTCGGGTTTCTAATATAAAGATCGAGAATGCAAGGGGAGATTGATTGGAAATTTGGTGTCTTAAGTAAACCAAATTACTTTACATTTTTCTGGATTAAGCATCAATTTATGATCACAAAACTTGTAAGTGATTGTTCAAAAGAGTTAAATGTAGAGGATAGGAGCTAATAAATAAAAGAACAACTGTATTTCATCAGCAAAAATGCACCAGTGCCATTGGTTCATCCAGATGCATCACATGTCTGCTGAAAGCAGAGATAAAAGTTAACAAAAAAAAATGATACGGTGATGCCATTTTTGTGGACTAACTCAATGGTTCTCAAACCAGGCTTTGGGAAATACCCAGCCAATCTGGTTTTCAGGATATTCACCATGAATACAGTATACATAGTAACATAGTAGATGATGGCAGATAAAGACCCAAATGGCCCACCCAGTCTGCACTCTGCACAACCTGATTCAATCTAAAAATTTGTTGGGTTTTTGTTTCCATAGCTATTTCTGGGCAAGAATCCAAAGCTTTGCCCGGTACTGTGCTTAGGTTCCAACTACTGAAGTCTCCATCAAAGCTCACTCAAGCCCATCCTCAACCAAATGGCCATATACAGACATAGACCGTACAAATCTGCCCAGAACTGGCCTTACTTCTTCAATATCTACTATTATTTTCTGATTCTAGATCCTCTGTGTTCATCCCATGCTTTTTTTAACTCTATCACCGTTTTTCTCTCCACCACCTCTCTCAGGAGCGCATTCCAGTCATCCAACACCCTCTCCATAAAGAAGAATTTCCTTGCATTGCTCTTGAGTCTACCACCCCTCAACCTCAAATGATTTCATAGTAACATAGTAGATGACGGCAGATAAAGACCCGAATGGTCCATCCAGTCTGCCCAACCTGATTCAATTAAAAATTTTTTTTTAAATTTTTCTTCTTAGCTATTTCTGGACAAGAATCCAAAGCTTTACCCAGTACTGTGCTTGGGTTCCAACTTCCAAAATCTCTGTTAAGACTTACTCCAGCCCATCTACACCCTCCCAGCCATTGAAGCCCTCCCCTGCCCATCCTCCACCAAACGGCCAGACACAGACACAGACCATGCAAGTCTGCCCAGTAACTGGCCTAGTTCAATATTTAATATTATTTTCTGATTCTAAATCTTCTGTGTTCATCCCACGCTTCTTTGAACTCAGTCACAGTTTTACTCTCCACCACCTCTCTCAGGAGCGCATTCTGTTTTTACCATTTTCCTTTCTCTGGAAATATACATAGGGGATAGATCTGTATGCAGATCTATCTCTTGCATAGCGATTGTCTATATCTTGAATGGGTATGTGCATCCTAAAGACTGATTGAGCACCATCAGATTAGCTTCTTGTATTTCTTGACTAGCTTTAGGGAGCTGATAAAAATGAACTTCTGTGATTTATAATAGAGAATGACACGGTGACAAAATTCATCACCGTTCCCATCCCCGCGGATAACCGTGGGAAACCATCTTCATGTCATTCTTTAAGAAGAGAGGGAAGAATCAGAGTATGAATGGCCACAAACACTGACCCTCAAGCTTTGCTTTGAAGAATGCTGGTGTAGAAGGACCGAGGTTGAAATAGACTCTAGAAAATGACATGGGATTATTTCCCGCGGTTATCCGTGGGGACGGGAACGGTGATGAATTTTGTCACCGTGTTATTCTCTAATTTATAACCATGCAAAGTATCTCATTAATACCAAATATTGAGAAAATGAGTGCACAAAATGGTTTGGCAGGTCCATATTCACAAACAAAATAACTTGATCCCCTGGAAGCTTAGGTTTTTTTTGTTTTTTAAAACTACTGTAAAATAATGCTTACCTTACATGGTGGTGGCTGCAATATATAGGGGGCCCCTCCTGTGCTCTGGTTTCCCAAAAACCCACTTTTCAGGACCTGCTCCTTAAAACCACAGAAACTGAGCTTTTGTGCCCTCAGGCTGATCTACTCACTTGGAAAATTTGATCACATCACCAAAGCCTACCTAGATTTGCATTGGCTACCTATACAAGCCCGCATTCAATTCAAACTATACTGTCTACTATACAAAGCACTAAACGGAACTGCACCCACCCACCTAAATAACCGCCTTAATCAGAACCTCTCATCCAGACAAAGGAGAATCCAGTCCCCATTCTCCTACCCCCCTTTCAAAGGAACTCAGCGCAAAAAGATGTACGACCACAGGCAGCAAAATTGGACCCCTACATCTCCAACCTGCTCACAGCAACAACTGACTTCAAAACGTTCCGAAAAGAAATCAAAGCCCTGCTATTCAAAAAATTTATCCAGATAGCTTAACTCCCCTTCCCCTCCCCCCTTGCAATCTCCCCCCTCTCACCCTCTCTACCTGTATTATTCCCCTAAGACTCAACAATGTAACCAGCTTCCACTATTTAACTTCCTCGTAATCTTCCAGCTTCATCTGACGTCTTCCTAATTTTTCTACCTATCTTGTACCCTCTTTTCAAAACTTTATTATGAAACCGGCTCCTTAATTGTATAATGTAACCAGTTTCTTAATTGTAACTTTTCTCCTGGAAATGTCCAGTTATCTTAATTGTAACTTTCGTTCCTGGAAATGTCCAGTTATCTTCTGATGTAATCCGCTTAGAACTGCAAGGTACAGGCGGAATAGAAGTCAGTAATGTAATGTAATGTAACCCAGACTCAGTTTGAAAGATCAAACGCTCTTTTTCTCTTCAGTGTTTCAAGATTAAGGATATAATCAGTTGATACATTTCTTTCACAAAAATATCATTCAGACTCCTGAAGCAGGCCATAGGGCCATGTACGTGCCAAGTCCAAAGTGCTATAATCATACTTAGGAGCCATTTACAAAATCATGCCTAATGGCTCCTAACAAAAAATGCAAGCACCGGTAATGTAGGCCATGGTTTTACTGGCCTACATTGCAGGTGCCTAAGTTCTTTAGAGAATTGTGCCTAGCGGTGCCTATGTCTGTCTCTGCCCCAAAACACACCCACTTAGGCATTAGGCACAGCTAAGCATCATGCAATAGCCGCCTACCTTTTTTAGACTCAGGTAGGCACCTATTGGCCATTAAAAATTTCTTTTTTAATTATGAGCTTGTTAAAGCTCCCAATTGAAGCTATTAAGAGCATTTTGGCGCCTAAACCAGTAATTTTCGTATAGAATCTGGCCCTTTATTTATTTAGTTTTATAACCTATCCTCCCAGAAAGCTCAGAATGGGTTACAAATTAACATACATAGAGTGAACGTACTAATGGGAGTTACAGAGATGGTTATTTTTACAGACATACAGGTTACAAGTTAACCAACATAGATTGAAGTTATTGAGAGAGGTTGCAGACCTGGTTACTGATACACACTTAAGACATAAGAACACTTCGTAACAACCAGCCAGAATTCTTAAACAATTTTCTAATTCCCTACACCCCAACTAGATCACTGAGATCACAATCACAAAATATTTTAACAGTTCCATCTCTTCTTATTATTAGCAGTACACGAACAACAAACTTCTCCGTCACAGCCATATCTCTTTGGAACTCATTACCCCCGGACCTATCCATGCCAGATCGTTTCAAAGGAAAACTAAAAATGTTTCTTTTTGTAGATGCATTCAACCTCTAATGCGTTCAACCTCTAATGCGTTCAACCTTATGAAACATTATCTTCATTTCTGCTTTGGTTTTCAGATGGGATCGCCCTTTCCGTTTGTATTTCCCCTATATGGCTCTCTTTCCTATTTTATAATGTAATTCTTTACCTTAATCCAGTGATTTCAAACTCACAGCCTGGGAGCCACATGTGGCCCACCAGGTACTATTTTGAGGCCTTCGGTATGTTTATTATAATCACAAAAATAAAATAAAAGTTTCTTGATCATATGTCTCTTTAGCTATAAATTACAATAGTATTATTAAGTCTTAGCCAAAAGGAAAGATTTATAAACTATAGAGTTTTACCTTATGCAAAGTTGTCATTTCTTTAATATGACCTTAACTACTTTTTCTGAGGCCCTCCAAATACCTACAAATCCAAAATTTGGCCCTGTAAAGGGTTTGAGTTTGAAACCACTGCCTTAATCCTATCGTTCCAGTAGGTCCTGTATGTTTTAATGTATGTAACCCTATTTTACTATTTTTATTATGTACAAACCGCTTAGAAGACTGATAGACGGTATATCAAATTTTATTAAACTTGAAACATAAGAATAGCCTGCCTTACTGGGTCAGACCAAAGGTCCATCAAGCCCAATCCCTGTTCTCACAGTGGCCAATCTGTGCCACTAGTACCTGGCCAAAACCCAAAGAGCAGCAACATTCCATGTTACCGATCCAGTGGCAAGCAGTGACGTCCCCCATTTCCGAGTGTGCAGAGTTGGCTAATATTAGCCCCGTGGCTCCACTGGTTTCCTCTCTTGATGATATTGCTGGCCAAACTGAGATCCCATATTGCCAGAGAGCTGGAGAGGTTCACATACATCACCTGCACAATGTGTTTAAATTCTAATGTTCTTCAGTGAATATAAACCTAAGTGTCCTGCACGGCACACAAATAGCAGTCACCCAGCCATGGGCTCAGCATACTTGGCCGTTTCATGTACTTAGAACCTCTATCCTTAGGTGTTTACACATTTTTAAATTTAGATGCTTATTTTCCAGCAAAATAAGTGGCTCTTTGAGGATACAAAAACCGTATTTTCCAGTGTTTTTGCAGAACAGGTGCACTTTTTCCAGTGGAATCAACCATATACTGTATATTTATGCCACTTAGGAGTTATTCACACAGAAGAGGCAAAAATTGGAAGATACAAGATAAGCCAGGGGAATGGAGATAAGAGTATTTGTGGAATGGTATTTTCCAGTGTTTGTTCAACACCTTTTTTTATTTTATTGAATTAGAGGTGTCTACCATTTAAAACCTAATATCAGAATCCTTGTGTATATACCAAAAGAGTTCCGCCTTCTTTACACCCTTTGTAATAAACCTCACCCTCAACTGGGTCTGCTTAGTGATCCATGGTGGTGTTGTCTGTTATCCAAGAGGCAGTTACTTCTAGGCCCGACACTTGAACATTTATAATTTAATTATACCCTTTCTTGAAAAATTAGGCAAGTATGTCACCTTAGTAGGCTAATCTGAATACTTGCTCAAAATCTATACCTTAGCTATCATCCTTGCATTCATTTCTGACAGTGCCTATGTCTCTCTGATTAAGCAGTTCAGGCAAGACTGCATTTCCTTTTCAACAAAAATGCTCATAGGGGAACAAGCATTGAAATGTGTATTGCTGGTGTTATACCTGAAAGAGTTCAGTATTCCTCTTTTATTCTTACCAAGCCTGTATATTCCTTTAGTGAGATTTGACACTGTGGAAAAGTGAAGATACGATATGTAATTATCACTTCCAACCACTAGGCGTCACCAGGCATTGGTGAATAAAGCTCATTGCTCTTCCATATTTTGCTTAGGAGAACCTTTGCCATCTCAAAACTTAGGTTCTGACAGGGTTAGTCCACAGTTTCCTGAAGGTACAGGGAATATCCTTTTATAATTTTAAGGGCATTCTGTCCTGCTCAATGGTTATTTGGGGGTGGTCACTGCTCTGGGAAGGAATGGATCCTGCTGCAAAGAAAGATTCTTAATTTTACCTGTTGCTACTCTTTGGGTTTTTGCTGGGTACTAGTGACCTGGATTGACCATCATGAGAACAGGCTATTGGGCTTGATGGACCATTGGTCTGACCCAGTAAGGATATTCTTATGTTCTTATTTTGGTCCAAGCACTTATTCTATCTCACCTAGATTACTGTGATGGATTATATTGTTCCCTTTCTGATCAGTTAATTTCAAAATTTCAGATGTCCCAGAATGTTGTAGCTAAATTTGCCTTAAGAAGTTTGATAGGGTGATGCCCTCCTTGCAATGGTTGTCTTTTCAGGCGTGTATTTCTTTTACATTAGCCTGTCTGATTTTCAAGCTATTTGATGTTTGTTTTCTTTTCCTCTCCATCCTAGTATTTCTTCAGCAAGATTATCCAGACTACTAGTTTTTCTTCTTCTTCTTCCAGTATACAATATAAGAAATTTTGGGAAAAATCTTTTATCTGGCAGGCAGTTCAAATTTGGCGTGCTCTGCCACCAGTATTGAAAAGGTTACTTCCTACATACTTTTCGAAAGGAGCTGAAAACTTGTTTATTTAGAATTTTTATTAGGTTAATTTCAGTCTTTTTCTGTCTTATTTGGTTGTTTTGCAATCTGCCTTGAACCTGTTTTCTTCCAACAAGATTTTCATAATTAAACTCAGTAATCATGATCATTACACAAAAGTGCTATTACAATGCAGGTTAAAGTGTGCTGGTGGTTCTTTAAGCTTGTATGGCTGTAAGGACTTATTACACTGCACAACAAATTAACTCTTTTTCTGGGACAAGAATAAAATAAGGGTTACTTTATAGAATTTGACCTCCTGTGTATAAAGATAGCCTGTTTTCTCCTATCACGTATAGTTTTTGAGCAAATCACAAATATTTATAGCATGAGAAGTCATAATGTAGCGCATTGTGGCGATTTAAGAGTTCCTATATTCTATATTCTATTTTCTTTTTCAATTTCCATATTCTATTTTCTTGAATCATTTTGCTGTTGAAGTGCATTTATAAATGACATCAAGAGCATCTCTAATTAATGTCCAACAATAGTCAGCCAGCATTGATGAATTCCATCTGCCCCAATATCGTTTTTCCATTGTAGCAATGTCCTGAGGAAACCTTTCCCTGTGCTCATCACTAACACTACCAAGATTATTTGGAGGGGGGGGGGGGGAATCTAATTTGAGACAAACTGTTTTAATATTTCACAGATTGTTATAACATTTACTCCAAGCATTAGAAAATAGAGTGAAAATGTTAATTTTTGCATTATAATGCTCTTTTGCCAAAAATCTGAGGATTATACCAAAAAATTAGGGTCAGTTTTGAATTCAGAAACCCCAAATCACTATAGAACACTCACTACAATTCATGCCCCAAAACCTCTGTTGCAGTGTTATTTGGTTTAGACTGCTCCAAAGAACTGCTGCCCTCGGCAACTTCTTAGTCTTGCCCAATGGTTGAGCCAGCCCTGTATAGTGTCACTGCAAAGTGTATGCAGAGCTTAAGAGACACACAGAAGAAACTGTCTCTTCATCTGTACATCTATACATCTTTTCTTACTTTACAGCCCCCCACTGTACTAAGGCTGTCTCCTAGCTGTCACCAGAACAAGCTTAGCTTCTTACAAGATAATATTTAGATTTGGATTGTTGACTTAATTACTTGCCTTTCTAAGTGCAAGTTGAAGGTGAACTGAAAATTAATTTACTGAATGATTCCCTCTGTGACTCCTTGTGACACTGGGCTAGTAACTTAGGCCCAAATTCTGTAACCAGCACCTAAAGTTAGGCATCTATTTCGGAGGCTCCCAACTAGATAGGCGCCTATCGAAATTGAAGAACAAGCTCAATTAAGCTTTTTGATTAGCACTGGTTGAAACATAGGTGCCTATCAAGAAAGTGCGATTCTGTAACAAGGTACCTCTACAAATTTAGGCAGCCTTCAAAAAAAATAGGCGCTATGCGTGTTAGGTGTGGGCGTGGTTACGTATTAGGCGCCTTCTTACAGAATCGCTGCTCTTAAGCGTGCTTAAGCGCTCGCATGGGCGCCTAAATTTAAGTTGTACCTGGCCTATTTATTGGGCACCTCCAAAATAGGTGCCCAAATAGGTGCAGCTCAGCGCGATTCGCTAAACAGCACCCAATCTTACTTGAATTGCGCTGAACAGTGCCTAATTAGGCGCCGAACTTTTGGCTGCTTCTTACAGAATTTGCCCTTTAACCTTCCATTTTCCCAGATTGTGAGCCCACTAGGGACGGAGAAATTACAAGTTTATTTAAAATGTGATAAAATCACTTTTTTTGAACTTTCAAAGCGATGAACAGTAAAATGGGGGAAACAAACAATTTATTGGGGGAAACACTGACACACTCCAAGCAAGAGGAAAGTAGGAGGAGGAACTACAATCGATACAGGAAAGAGAATGAAGAAAGGAAATAATGAGAGGGAACTCGATGTCGGGTTTGCTCTAGGATGAATTTATTAAAAGCGTCCCTAAAAAGATAACTTTTTAATTTCCCTTTAAACTTGTCAAGTGTTTCTCTTATTATGGCCAGTAGCAGATTCCAAATTTGAGGGTCAGTGACTGAGAAAAGTGTGTTACGTCTAGTGTTGATTGTTCTCAGAGGCAATAGTGAGAAGATTTTTATCCTCTGAATGTAGAGTGCGAAAAGGATTATAAAGGGTAATAACTCTATCCAAGAATAGTGGGGCTTTAGATAGTAGAACTTTAAATGTAATTAGTGCCACTTTGTAAGTGATTTTATGGTTGATGGGGAGCCAATGTATGTAAACTGCTTTGATAACCACAGAAAGGCAATATATCAAATATCTTTCTCCTTACCCCTTACTTTTATTCATTCATTCAATTTTCTAAATACCATTTTTCCAGGGGAGCTCAGAACGGTTTATATGAATTTATTCAGGTACTCAAGCATTTTTCCCTCTCTGTCCCTTGGTTGCTTACCCAAGACAATTTATAGTCTAAAACTCATTTACTAGGGGGCATTTTACTAAAGTGTAATAAGAATTTACCATGTGAGTTAGTGTATGCTAACTTAGTGGATGCTAATTCACATGCGCATTGTGGAAATGGGCAGGAAATAGGTATTTATTTTAAAAATCTCTACACCGCCTCTAAACCTAGGCAGTTTCCAAAAAACATACACAATATAAAGACATAGCACACATACAATACAAGGACAAATACATCCTAAATTGGCTTGGAATAACATACACTGGTATTCTAAGCATTATCCCCTTGGCTCTTTATATAGCGCATAAAAGTATGCATGCAAATTTGGGTGCACACAAGTTAATTGGGGAATAAACCAATTAGCACTGGTAATTGGTCACTAATAATCAATTATTGGTGCTAATCGGTATTAATTAGAATTTACATTCGCTTCATGCTAGGCACTATTCCATAAAGATGCGCACATAAATTCTTGTGTGTGGATCCAAGGAGGGGGCGTGGCCACGGGAGGAGCATAAGCAGGTCATGGGCATTCCAGGGATTTGTGTGCAATGTTACAGAATAGGCCAGTATCTGCAGCAAGTTGCAGATGGTATAAATCTTGGCACACTGACAAATCCGCGCTCGACAACTGTGCCCCGACAAAAGCACCCTGACAATTGCACGCATGGACAAGCGCACGCATGGCAATGGCACCCCGTCAATTGTGGCCCTTGACTTAATCTGCCATAAGTGGATATCTGGAAGGCCCTGATTTGCTCAGACTCCTCAAAGGCCCCGTCCCTTGAGAGGGGCTTGAGGCGCCTCGGGACGGGACCTGAGGAGTCTGAGCAAATCAGGGCCTTCCAGATATCCACTTATGTAAAGGGTTCCCATAATCATAATGTAAACCTTACCCTAACACTAGATAGGAAGCTATTTTTGTTTTGTAGTTTCTTTTTTTTTTTTTTCCTCCCTTAATAACATGATGTGAAGATCAAAATTCAGCTGTATTGACTTTCAGTCCTTATTGGAGCTTATAAATGTAAACACCACAGTCAGCATTTGATCTCCCATCAACCAATGTGCTTAAATTTATTGCATTTATTTATTAAGATTTAATAACCACCTTTATGAAGCGATTCACTGGAGATAATATACAACTTGGCATAAACATTACAATTTTGTTAACAATAGTGAAACAATCAAACATAAGCATAAATACAGTCAATGGAGTAAGGGCCCCTTTTACAAAGCCACAGTAGCGAATTCCAGTGCAGCAAATGCTATGCAACTCATAGGAATTGAATGGACTGCATCACATTTGCTACGCGGGACTCGCTACTGTGGCTTTGTAAAAGAGGCCCTAAACTTGGAGATGGCAAATTGAATATGTTATACTTATAGCATATAATACTCATAACATACTTATAATACTTATAACATATAATACTTATAACATAAATATACAAATATACAAAGGGCCAGATTCTGTATAGGACTCCTGGTCTCAGAAGCCGCTTAAGCGGCTTTTGAGAATCGCACATGAGCGTCCTATATAGAATCACGTCTGTCCTCTGCTTATACCCTATGCTGTCTATTAAGATGTTTTAATGTGTATTGTGTTGACATTGTTAAGTAGCATATAATGTGTGCTGTTATTTGAATATTTCCTGTTGTAACTGTCTATTACCTATATCCATCTTATTCTTCCTGCTCATCGGCTTAAAAATGGAGTAAACAAATGACAATATCTTACTAACTAAATAAATGAAATGTGCTCCTTTTGTTAAATATTTTGAGATGAATTGTTAATTATTCCAAAGGCTTCTGAAAGTTGCACTTTTTTTTTTTTTTTATCTTCCAGGGAGCCAGGTGTGACCCTGCCTCTGACCTCTGGACCCCACCCTCTCTTTCGGCTAGATGTAATTCATTCTCCATGCTACCGCAACCTTCATCTTGGGCCTCTCTAAGGTTGGCACTCCCACTCATGGCAAGTTCTGCTGAGTCTGAGTCTTTCTGTTTTAACTCAGGCCCACATTTACCATACGGCGTACTCCGCTTGGGTGATTTCATACATTTCAGTGCCGCGATGGTTGCACTGCAGAATTACCTGCGGCAAACTGTATGATGTGTAGCTTCTGAGGTTTGTCTCATATGCTACACTGCCTAAACCCAGAGACTGAATATGTGTATTTTAGTGTGTAGCGTGAACTGCTCATCCTGACCAAGAAGTTCTTCAAATGTCTGTGAAATTATTTCTGTTCTTCATTGGCTGTCCTCATTAGGGTGGGCGCTGGGGCAGCCCAACATTTTTCATTTTGTTGCATTTTCCTTATTGTTTGCAGCATTGTTCATCTTGTTTTGTTTTGGTTATTCTTCATTGTTGTTTCAGTGAAGTTGGTATTTGGGAAAAAGAGATTTAACTATGCCACCCTTCGTCTGACTAAACTACATTGGCCCAGATTTATTTTTTTTTTTTAAGCTTGCATGTTGAGTCTATGAAACGTTTGCTGGGATTTGTCCAGAATATCTGGTTTGTTTTCTTTTCCTCTTTCCCCAGCTTCTTCTTGAGCCGGAGATTCTAGGTTGCAATATTCCCCTTTTTTTCTAGAGTGAAATATTAAAAAAAAAATCTTTGCAACTTAGCGCTCCTTTTACAAAGGTGCGGTAGCGTTTTTAACGAACGCACCGGATTAACGCACACTAGCCCAAAATCTACCACCTGCTCAAAAGGAGGCGGTAGCGGCTTGCGCGCAGGGCAATTTAGCGTGCGCTATTCCGCGCGTTAAGGCTGTAGCACGGCTTTGTAAAAGGAGCCCTTAGCTTTCGTTATCGAGTGGTTCAGGTTTGGTGCTCATTGCCTACTGAACTTAAAACCATGCCTACTTATTTATTTGAGAAATCATGTTTCCCTTTCTGGAAACGTCTATCGCTCCTCCTAAACTTACTTGCTCCACTTCATCACTGACGCTGAAACCGTGGATTGAAGACAAAGTTTTATTTTATTTTTCTTTCCAGCTTATGATTTATCTTTAATCTTATCTATTGTTTTGCCTTTTGTCTTTGTTTTGTTCTATTTCTATCATTTAAATTTCTCCAGAATTCTACTGTTCAACGGCTCCCCCTTCTGCTTCTATTCCTTTCTCTCCTCTCTTCTACCTTCCAAAGTATTTAGATCAATGCTGTCTTGTTAAAATGTTTATTTTATTTTTATTTTTCCTCTAACTCTACTTTTCACTTCTCTATTACCCTCCAGGTACTTTAGTTAGATTGTGAGCCTTCGGGACAGTAAGGGAATTTTTCAAGTACCTTTCTTATTTCTAATCTTAATGTATATTTTCTATAAACCGCTTAGAACCTAACGGATGTAGCGGTATATAAGAAATAAATTACATTACATTACATTACATTATATGTATAGTTCTTCATGGTAATCTCACTACACTTTCGACCTGGTTTACAGCACAGCACAACTACTCATGAAAGATCAGCAGAGTCCACAAAGAGAAGTACTAAACATTCCACAGGCATAGAGTTCCAGAACAAGGCAGAAAAACCCACAATTCGCACATCAGCAACGCTTCTTCTGTGAAAATTATTAAGAGGAGGAAAAAGCCTCAGATCCCCCCCTTTCCACCAAACCGAGAAACTCAGATTGAAAACAGGTGGAGTTTTACAGGGTGTAATAAAGGCACTGGCATAAAAAACCTCCTTAATAATATTTCAATAGAGAAAATAATAATAATAATAATAATAATTTTATTTCTTATATACCGCTGTACCGTGAAGTTCTAAGCGGTTTACAGTAGAAACAGAAGAAATGCAATAAGTAAGATTAATTAAGATGAAGAGAAAGTACTTAGAGTTCCCTGACTGTCCCAAAGGCTCACATTCTTGCTAAAGTACTTGAGAAAAATAAATTAGTTAGGTTATAAACATAGAGTAGAAGAAGGTAGGAAAACAGTTCATAGGAAAATTAATTTTGAATACATTATACATTATATATTGTTCTAGGCGGAATACAAATTATAGGAGATTTGGACATTAAAAAGCCTTGTGCAATGCAAGTGGGATATACTCTGCCTTGTATCAGGGCCCCTATGATCTGAAAATGATTTGAAAAGCCAAATTCTATTGGGTAAACAGAAAGACACCGCATATCGACAGCGTTTCGCTAATTATAAGCTGCCTCAGGATGTGAAGTCACAGTCAATCTCTCAAATCAACTCCTCGATCAAACCAAACACTGCCCCAAACAGTTCTTCATGGTATACATTCTGATAGATGTTAATTACTTGTGTGGTTGTTGGTATACATTTTTTCTGTTAATCTGCTGTGAACCAAAAAGTTGGGAGCTGGCAGACTACAAATAACATATCATGTCATATCATGTCACAAGAGCGCACACTCTTTCCTGAATAGTTCACACTTGTGCGATTGTTCGAGCATGTGTGATGGTTCACGCATGTGTTTACTCTTTGCAAAAATATGCGTACTATTTACGCTGCGGCACCAAGTTTTTCATGTTGAAAGCGCAGAAGTAACCACTGAATAGTACTGCTGTGGTCTTTTTACTTTTTTGTGCTCACAGGATAGCTTTTTGAGTACAAATTCCTGAGGGAGTGTGTGGTGCAGTAGTTAAAGCTACAGCCTCAGCACCCTGAGGTTGTGGGTTCAAACCCACGCTGCTTCTTGTGACCCTGAGTAAGTCACTTAATCCCCCCATTGCCCCTGGTACATTAGATAGATTGTTAGCCCACCGGGACAGACAGGGAAAAATCATTGAGTACCTGAATAATCTCATGTAAATCATTCTGAGCTCTCCTGGGAGAACAGTTTAGAAAATTGAATAAATAGGGTGAAAAGCTTCAGCCTCTGATAAGCAGAACTGGTATTGTGACATCATAATGCCTCATTCCACCAATGCCTTAGAACCAACCTCATCAGTGATGTCACAATGACTTGATTGTCCTGTACTTGGCTCACTTTTACTACATTTTGATTTCTAGTGGCGCAGTGGTTAAAGCTACAGCCTCAGCACCCTGAGGTTGTGAGTTCAAACCCACGCTGCTCACTTAATCCCCCCATTGCCCCAGGTACATTAGATAGATTGTGAGCCCGCTAGGACAGATAGGGAAAAATGCTTGAATACCTGAATAAATTAATGTAAATATAGAAAATTAAATAAATAAATAATCGGTGTTGCAATCACAAAACGATCGTTGGCCTTATGCAGTTTAAAGCATTTATATCTCTAATGGTCTTTATCCTCGCTATATTAGTTCATTTAGCAAAGGTTTTTTGTGCCTGTGATGTATGGGTGGTAGAGTGTGGGTTCACCTCTCCAGCATTCGGAGGCTTTTTCTTTCGCTTAAGTATTAATGTGGTCCTAGCGTTTTTTTTTTTGTTAATGGAGTGATTTTGCCTGGTAATTAAGTTATATTTTTCCTCCATTCCTCTCTTTGGGTGTTTTTCTATTTACGTGAGAGTATATTATCGGTGAATGAAAAGAACAAAAAATGTCTTGGTCAATATTCTGCCCACAGCAATCATCATTTTTAAAAATGTTGCCACAACTAACGAGAGCAAGTGGGCATCTTATCTTTCCTGCCTCTTTCCCCAGTGGACTACCGGGCAAACAGGAAGGTAAGTCCAATAACATGGGGTGGGGGGAGGGGGGCTTGTATTTCTGGGGGGGTGAAGGTGGGGGGAGTCAGCAGAGAAAGGGTTTTGGAAGGGGGGTCTTGGAAGTCAATTGGGGTGTGAAGGAGGGGTCTTGCTATGCTTCCAGGTAAGGGAAGGGAGGGAGGGGGTCATGGGAGGAGGTCCTGATGTTCCAGAAGGGTTGCCAGGAAGGGAGGAGGATGGCAGAACAACAGGTGAGGACCTGGAAGTTAACTGGGCACTGGCCAATAGACCAGTACCCAGTTGACTTTACTGCATAAAGTTAGGACAGTTTTTTTTGTCTTAACTTTAACCGACTCAGCAAGTTAGGAGACTGATCATCTCTAATAATCAGCTATGTTACCACAACACCCTAACTTTGCTCCCAAAATGCCCACAAACTGATTACCTGATTTCAATGTATTGTAAACCACTTTGGGTGAATCTCTTCAAGATAAGACAGTTAATAAATCCATATAAATCTGTTTGGATCATAATGTATGACCCCCCATAGATGGGAACCAACAATGTTACAATTCAGTGATGTACACATAGCTCTTTCTCCTCAAATCTTTTGGGGCCACTGAGGTTGTACAAGGCAAGTGGATGAACTGTGAACATTAGGATAATATTTCTGTTTTTCTAGCCTATGTTTGCACTTCTTAGGTTGTCCAGAAAAGGGGAAGTCGTGAGGCAAAAGATGTCAACACTGAGCCATAGGTTGTTCCAAAGCGTACTTTATTGAAGAACAGCACGGTATCAAACAAGTGGACTCGACACTGGCAGTGTTTCAGCAATCCTGCCTTTGTCAAGAGTCTATGATAGCTGTTCTGTCTCCGTGTAGATGCTTCTGTGAACACAAACAGAAAGCATGTGGCTGCGGCAGACCTCCGAGCCATGTTTGCCTCACACATTTTCTGTTTGTGTTCACACAAGCATCTACACGGAGACAGAACAGCTATCGCTGAGCGTCGACATCTTTTTCCTCATGATTTTCCCTTCTTCGTTGCTGAGACTCGCACCTGGCTCTGTTCTTGAACTTCTGAGGCTGTGCCATGAAATAAAATAAAACCATAGGAAGTTGAAAAGCGATTTGGACTGACTCACATTTTTAACCCACTCCTTTACAAAAGCATGCTAGCGTTTTTAGCGCCGGCCACGGCGGTAAGAACTCCAGCGCTCATAGGAATTCTATGAGCTTCGTAGTTCTTACTGCCACGGCCGGCACTAAAAACACTAGCGTGGTTTTGTAAAGGAAGGGGTAAATTAATTCTTATTTAATCTTTCCAGGAGCTTGGAACCCCTGACAGTATACTGAAACATGATGCTATGTTGGATTGCTAATCTCCTTTGAAGGCTTTTGCTTTGAAAAGTGGACTGGCTTCCTTTTAGAATGACAAACAAACAAAGAAAGTCCCCTGAAGAAGGCATTCCAGATAGCCGAAACTGTGGTCCTAGTTGGGACATTTACTCTGTGATATCATCAAGTAAACATACTAGAACTTTCTGTGCTAATAGATGTGCTCCTTGGTTTTATGATGTCTCACTTGCCTTTGTTTGTTTGACATATATTGAGGCAAGTCTTCTTCCCTTCTCTTGTCTGTTTGGTTCCTTTTAGAATGGCAATTTTGAGAAGTACTTCTTAAGTGATTACCAAGTTTTTTTACCAAGCTTTATTTAAAATTTGATATGCCACTTAAAAAATTGTCTAAGTGGTGCACAAAGTCATGAACAGATAAAATCTTGTGGGGACATAATTGGACAACAACAGACTTAAATGACATATTGAAACATGGGGGATAGGAGGAGAAATACAGTACAATCTGCAATAAGAAAGATAAACAATAAAGGTCAATACAGTAGGAAGGGGATATGCTCTTCCTTCTTTCTGAAGTCTGAAGATTACTTATAAGTGTCCTTAAATATATTACTATATTCATGGTAATGCTTTATGAAAAAATTTTTTTTTTTGAAAAATGGAAAATTTGTGACCAATAACAAAAAGGTTATCAGTGGTATCTTCTGAGATTGGTTCAATATATGAGGCCTATTTTCAGATGATTTTTGTTAAAGTTTATGGCTTATTTACTCCTTCCTGTACAAAGTCGCGCTATGAGCGTCAGAGCTGTTACTGCCGTGGCCGGCGCTGAAAACCGTGCTACGCTTTTGTAAAAGTGGGGGTAGTTTGTTATTCCATCTTTCCTGGAGATGTAGTAATGCAGTTTACAGACTGAGAGTAAAACTGAGAAATGAAAGGAACACCGTTCAATTAATGGGAAAGAGAGATTGGAGAGGGAGATTTCAACAGTGGAAGATATTACTCTGACTATTGCGGCTGATTTTCCCTTCCACTTGGAAGTTCTTTTTGCACCATTGTTTTTGTACTTCACAGTATCACTATGAATAGACCAATGGTCCATCAAGCCCAGTAGCCCGTTATCATGGTGGCCAATCCAGGTCACTAGTACCTAGCCAAACTCCAAAGAGTAGCAACATTCCATGCTACCGAACCAGGGCAAGCAGTGGCTTCCCCATGTCTTAATAACAGACTATGGACTTTTCCTCCAGGAATTTGTCTAAACCGTTCTTAAAACCAGCTATGCTATCTGCTCTTACCACAACCTCTGGCAATGCGTTCCAGAGCTTAATTATTCTCTGAGTGAAAAAAATATTTCCTCCTATTGGTTTTAAAAGTATTTCCCTGTAACTTCATCGAGTGCCCACCACAAAGTACAACTGGCGTTGTTGAGTGTTTTTGCTGCCTGCCACTGGCATTATTCCTGGATATTCAATGCCAAGCCCTGTCCGGAAAAGTTGAAAGGGGACAGATTCAAAACCAATGCTAGGAAGTTTTTCTTCACTCAACGTGTGGTGGACACTTGGAATGCACTTCCAGAGGGCGTGATAGGACAGAGTACGGTATTAGGGTTCAAGAAGGGATTGGACAATTTTCTGAAGGAAAAGGGGATAGAGGGGTATAGATAGAGGACTACTACACAGGTCCTGGACCTGCTGGGCTGCCATGTGAGCAGACTGCTGGGCACGATGGACCTCTGGTCTGACCCAGAAGAGGCACTTCTTATGTTCTTATGAATATCTAGGGAGCTATTTTTTTTTGGCTGGTTAACACATAGTTGGCTAAGGGGGTCATAATCGAAATGGAAATACATCAGAAATCCCACCTAAATTGAACTAAAAGACAGGTCGTCCAAGTGCTGATAATCAAAACGGGTTTAGACATATCTAAAAACAGCTTAGGTCTTTTCAGTACCACTGTATGCTCAGAGCTGAAAGGGGCGTTTTAAGAGGAGCGGTGAGGGTGGGACGTGGGCTGACCTAGACTTAGTCATACTGCAAGTATAACCGAAAGTTTAATGAGACTGACTAGACAGAACTTGTACGTAGTGGCTTAGGCAATCTCAAAACAGGTCTAAATGCCCAGAAGGTATCCAAAGCAACCAGATAACCACTGCAGACACAAAGTACAGACCCCCAGATACTCCTCCAGTAATCACTGACACCCCCCCCCAATACCATAAAAATGTACATACCTGCCTCCAGAACATTAGCATCTGGCATAGGAAAGCCTAGTAAAGCTGCATAGAGGTGGCTTAACTAGTCTAGGGGTGGGTTAGTGAACCATAGAGAGGAGGACCCAGGCCCATAAGCTGCATTCATGGTGAAACAAGTGCACCCCCCAAAACCCTACTGTACTGCCATATAGTTGACACCTGAAACCATAAGGGCTATTGGGGTGGTAGACATGTGGGTATAGTAGATTTTGGGAGGCTCACCATGACCTATAAGGGAGTTGTGGTGAGATGTTTATGTGGCACTCTTTTTGTGAAGTTCGCAGCAGTGCCATGTAAGGTGTCCCACTACTCTGTTGCCATGTCTGGGTATCCAGTCCATTACTTTGCTGACCCCGCAAAAGGTCTTGTTCTAGGCACTTTTGACTAGGATGAATTTTTAGACGAGAATGGAGAATAAAGATAGACAACTTAGCAGTCTGGACGATCAATTGGCTGGACATAGAAGTAGACGATTCTCGAAAAAGGAAATATTTTGGATGTATTTTTCGAGAATGGACTTTTGACATGTCCGACTTTGGGCGACTAGCAACTTAGGTCCAAAACGGACTTAGACATATTTTTTTGATTATGCCCCTCTGCGTCAATATTTAGCCCTTGGCTGCATAAGCCAAACCACTTATAGGATTGCTATTTATGTGGATCGAATTAAGCGGTTTACTTATTCAGTGAGGGGCTGAATATCAGCACATAACCTGATTCCACCCCTAGAACGCCTGCAAGTTAACCGCTTTTGAAATCAGCGATCATTTTCAGTAAAGATAACCATTTAAGTGCTGCTGAAAATGACCAGATAGGTGCAAACAAGCGATTTAACTGGTCTTGGCCATTTCTGGCTGGTTAAATCATTTTGAATATTGGCTGGATTCATTTAAAATTCTGCAGCTGCCATTTAAATTAATAGGCTTTATTAAATTACTGCCATTGAAAATCAATCCCTGTGTTAGTCAAACACAAACTAATCAGAACCTGAAAAGAATCCAGTAAAGCTGTCCTTGTGGCTTTAAAAGCTTAAGAGTGGAAAACATGGTGCAAAAAATATTCACAATTAAGTCAGATACAATCAACCTGAGCATCAAAATGGCAAATGATGTTAAATGTGAACAAGTGCAAAGTGATGCATGTGGGAAAGAGGAGCCCAAACTTAGCTATGTGATACAAGTTTTATTGTTTATTGTAAGCTTTTATACCGCTACTATTGACTGGGATGTCAATTCAGAGCAGTTGGCATGAGCTTCTGTAAAAGGTGTTACGATACTTGAGTTTCTGTGGAGGTATTAAAATACAGAGTTACAAAGAGCTTCTGCAAGGTGTTACAATACATGGGCTGTATACAGAGTTACAGGAGCTTCTGTAACAGTGTTACAATACAGAGTTATTAAGACCGGCATAATTATGGCATAATCAATCAATCATCCTGCTTATATTACAGATCGGACAAGGTTATCATGCCGCTGTACCAGGCTATGGTACGCCCCCACCTGGAATACTGCGTCCAGCACTGGTTGCCGTACTTGAAGAAGGGCACAGTACTACTCGAAAGGGTCCAGAGAAGAGCGACTAAAATGGTTAAGGGGCTGGACGAGTTGCCGTAGAGTGAGAGATTAGAGAAACTGGGCCTCTTCACCCTTGAAAAGAGGAGACTGAGAGGGGACATGATTGAAACATTCAAGATAATGAAAGGACTAGACTTAGTAGATAAAGACAGGTTGTTCACCTTTTCCAAGGTAGGGAGAACGACAGGGCACTCTCTAAAGTTAAAAGGGGATAGATTCCATACAAATGTAAGGAAGTTCTTCTTCACCCAGAGAGTGGTAGAAAACTGGAACGCTCTTCCGGAGGCTGTTATAGGGGAAAACACCCTCCAGGGATTCAAGACAAAGTTAGACAAGTTCCTGCTAAACCTGAATGTACGCAGGTAAGGCTAGTAGACTTAGTTAGGGCTCAGGTCTTTGACCTAAGGGCTGCCTCGGGAGAGGACTTCTGGGCACGATGGACCACTGGTCTGACCCAGCAGCAGCAATTCTTATGTTTTCCAAACTAGGAGCCACTGCCCAGGAAAATGACCTAGGTGTCATATTTTTAGGATTCTTCTTTGGGGTTCTTTGATATTGAAGTTTTCCCATACTGTTGTGCCTTTTAAGCACCTATAGATTGAACTTATTGTATTATCTTTCCCTCCTCCTTCTCTTTATATAGGTAAATGTAAGTAATCATTTCCTTCATAGGAACTACAGTCAGTGAGTTCGTTGGGACAGAAAAGGAAATTCAAAGTACCTGATTAGATTTTTAGTCATTACTTAAGTCATTTTAACTATTTTGTAAACTGCTTTGAATCCTTTGGGAGATTTAACGGTATATAAGACAACACATTAAATTAAATTAAATTTTTTAAAATAAATCTTTATTGATTTTTAAACTTTGACAGTGCAATACAATTACTTGAACATAAATATTTCATAAAACTATTAAATACACAATTTATACATAAAACAATCATTTTCTCCCCCTCCTCCCAATTATTAGTACAAGAAGACAATTATGTGTTTACAAAATTATAATTAAGTAATTTTAATAAGCAAAATACATTTCCCTCCCCCCACCCTCTCCTGGATGTGTAAGGAAAACCAACAAAATAAATAAATAAATAATTAAAATTAAAATTGATGATACGTTGAAACTCTCTGCTCAGTATGCTACAGCAGCTAAGAAAGCAAACAGAATGTTAGCAATTAGAAAAGGAATGGAAAACAAAAATGAGAATGCTATAATACCTTTGTATCACTCCACGGCGTGTGACCACACCTTGAATACTGTATGCAGATCTGGTCACTAGAGAAGGGTGATGAAAATGATAAAGGGGATGGGATGGCTTTCTTCTGAGAATAGGCTAAAGTGGCTAGGGCTTTTCAGCTTGGAGAAGAGATAGTTGAAGGGAGATATGATAGAGGTCTATAAACTACTGAGGGGAGTGGAATGGGTAGATGTGAATTGTTTGTTTACTCTTTCCAAAAATAGTAGGACTAAGGCAGTGGTCTCAAGCTCAAACCCTTTGCAGAGCCACATTTTGGATTTGTAGGTACTTGGAGGGCCTCAGAAAAAATAGTTAATGTCTTATTAAAGAAATGACCATTTTGCATGAGGTAAAACTCTTTATAGTTTATAAATCTTTCTTTTTAGTTAAGTCTTAATAATAATATTGCAATTTATAGCTAAAGAGACATTTGATCAATAAATTTTTTTATTTTACTTTTGTGATTATGATAAACATACCAAGAGCCTCAAACCTGGCGGCCGCGAGTTTGAGACCACTGGACTAGGGGGTATATAATGAAGCTATTAAGTAGTAAACTTAAAACAAACTGAAGAAAACATTTAAATTCTGGAATTCATTGACAGAGAATATGATGAAAGCTCTTAGCTTAGCAGGGTTTAAAAAAGGATTGAATAATTTCATAAATGAAAAATCCATACGCCATTATTAAAATGGACAGGAAAATCCACTGCTTCTTTCTAGGATAAGCAGCATAAAATCTGTTTTGGAATTTTGCCAGGTTCTTGTGACCTGGATTGACCACTGTTGCAAACAGAACACTGTTACTTGATGGACCTTCAGTCTGTCCCAGTATGGCAACTCTTATGTTCGCTGATTAAGTAGGTAGATATTAAAACTCTGGCACTCCACAGACGTTTCAAGAAAGACAGGCACTTTTATAAGATGTGCATTTGCAGCAGCAGCTGCTGAAGCAAAGATACAGACTAAAGCTGGTATTGCACCTAAACCAAACTACATTTTTGAAATCCGTTTTGAGAATCTGGTAAAACTGATGGTTTGAACAAACATATGGGAATGGGGGACTGAGTGAGGACAAATGCATAGCAAATCATTTGAAGTGTTTTTATTTTTTTTTTAAGGAGATTAAGAGCTTTTAGGGCAATCCATCATCTAACCTGTCCGAGCATACAGTGATTCTGCAATGCGTGTTCATGCCTGTCTCTATTAGCATCATTTGGTTTATACACTTTTTCTAATTATGAAAGGTTCCCACCAGCAACGGCAAAAATCCTTACCACCTCTTTCATTATCTCAGCTTTTCTTCTTCTTAATTACTATTGAGTGCCAGGCTGATTAAATTAGTTTTCTAGGTCCTTTCTGAAATCTTGGGGAAATTATCTAAAAATCATGAAATCAATTCCCTTACGCTGTTTTACTCTTTTATGCCGTGGGCTGAAAGAGGGCTGGGCAAACAAGCACCGGCCCTCCAAAAAGTGTGCAGCCTGAGACTCCTAGCCTGCCTTCTATTGCCTTTGTGGGCCACCTGGGTCAGTTCCCTTCCAACTAAATGAAATGCAAATAAAAATTCCAGCAGTTTTTCAGCTGCAGACTGCCCAGCTGATTAGCATGACAGAGGCCGCAAGATGAGGCCTGACCCTGTGCACTTCCCCTCAATCTCATTAAGTTGTAACTCTACCGTGGCCGCATTCATGGTGTTTATTGACGCTGAAAGGCGTCTTTATCCGAAACTAGCTAAATTCACATTCAGAGTTTTTACTTGGAAGGCTTGCTTGATAGTGCGTCCACATGGGAATGGAAACTATTGTAGCCGGGTAAAGTGTCCTGCTGATTCTTAAACAATCGGGAGTTTATCCCAAAACTGTTTTCACAAGTCTGAGTTTCTAAGCATTTGCTAAAAAAAAAATTAAAAAATAAATCGAGCATCAAGGTTATTTGGATCAATATTCAAAAGCAGTTATGAAACTGGCAACAGCACTGGCTGCCTAGGTGTTTCTTTTACAAATTGAATCTATGATTCTGGGCATATAAATAGTTGTAGACCCCAAATTATGCAGCTGAAAAGGGGACAGAGTTCAGATATTCCAGGGGCAACATCAACTAGATATATACCCCCTAACTCTATATAGTATACCTAAAGTGACCATTTATTTTTTTCATCAAACCGGACATCTATTAATTGTCAGTCCCGCTCCCAATCCCACCCTAGCCCATCCCTAACCCCGCCCCTAATTTATTACATTCATTTTTCATGTATACATAATATCTTATTAATTCATAATGGTAACCATAAAATTTAAAAAAAAGACAGATGACTTTAAAATATGCAATGTCACTTCAGTAACTATAGAAAAATAGACAAATATAGTGCAAAATATAGACAGCAGATATAAATTCTCAAAATTGACACATTTTGATCACTAAATTGAAAATAAAATCATTTTTCCTACCTTTGCTGTATGGTGATTTCATGAGTCTCTGGTTGCGTTTCCTTTTGACTATGCATCCTTTCTTTCATTTCTTTCTTTCTGCACTCAGGCAGAACAATTGTCCCTTTCTATTCCCTCCCTCCTTCCTTCCTATGTCCTTAGTGCCCTCAGTGCCTCCTTCCTATGTCCTAAGTGCCTCTTCCTGTGTCCTTAGTGCCCCCAGTGCCTCCTTCCTATGTTTTAGTGCCCCTTCCCATGTCCTCAGTGCCCCCAGTACCTCCTTCCTATGTCCTTAGTGCCCCTTCCTATGTCCTTAGTGTCCTTAGTGCCCCTTCCCATGTCCTTAGTGCCCCCAGTGCCTCTTTACAATGTCCTTAGTGCCCCTTTCTATGTCAGTGCCCCCAGTGCCTCCTTCCTATGTCCTTAGTGCCCCTTCCCATGTCCTTAGTGCCCCTAGTGCCTCCTTACAATGTCCTTAGTTCCCCTTCCTATGTCAGTGCCCCCAGTGCCTCCTTCCTATGTCCTTAGTGCCCCCAGATCCAGTGTCAGTTCTCCTTTGTACCTTTGTTCCAGGTCTCCTTCTCTCTTCCTCCTCTGTTATGATCTTGCCTCTCTCTACTCTTCCTCAGGGTCTCTGCTTATAACCTCCCCTTTCTCTGCCTCTTTCTCTTCTTCCTATGTCCCCCTCACTGTTTTCCAGCCTTTGTCCCACTCCTCCCCCAAAGCCAGCCAGCCTGCCTGCCTACCTCCCTCCCTTCCTGCCACACAAAAAAAAGCCTCTCTCCTTACCTCCCTCCAGCGCCTATTCAAACCTCCCCCCCTGCCCCGCCGCTGTTGACACTGTTGCTTGCAGTCCAGAAGCCTTTTTCCCGACATCAATTCTGATGTTGAAGAGGAAGTTCCGGGCCAGCCAATCACAGATGTCTCTGAAGATCAGAGGGACAGCCTAGTGGTTAGTGCGCTGGACTTTAAATAATAGTACCCAGGTACAATCCCGCCATAGCTCCTTTATTTTGTGTTCTGAGCCTTCCAGGAGCAGTGTAACACCTACTGTTCCTAATTGTATACCATTACAAATCAACTTCCATCCTTCAGATGACTCCTTTATTTAGGTAGAGTAGATAATTTGGTGGTTTTGGAGGGCTCACAATTTCCACCATTAGGAGGAGTGGGATTTGGATGTAGATCCCCTTATTCACAGTCCACTGCACTGATCACTGTTCCTGCTTGTTGCTCTATTGGGTATGCCCATAATACCTGATGCTGTCATAGTGCCTGGTATCACCTCTCAGTTTCAGTTCTTAGGGGAGTGGGAGGGGTTGGCATCCACTGTGGGATGGAGGGGTCAAACCTTAATCCATTCAGTGGTCAGCTGGTCTTTCAGAGCATTTTTTAAAAAACTTGGATGTGATTGAAACAAGTCTAGATAACAAATGCACTTCTTTTTTAGACTTAAATGTATTTATTTAATTTGTGTGGTTAAAAAAAAAAAATCAAATTCTCTCCCAACGAGCTCAAAACAGGTATCTTCCTATTCCATTATTGCTAAAAGACATCCTAATGTTGGGGCCGTCCTAGTATTGCCCAAGACACGTCTCCAACATGCACATTATAATAATAATAATAATAACTTTATTCTTTTATACCGCCATAACCAGCAGTTCTAGGCGGTTTACATAAAAAAGAAACTGGACAATCAATGAAAAATACGATCACACAATGGATACACTAATTACAATCTTAAAAGACTCCTAATTTAGGGTCTGATGAATACATTCGCCTAACCAAGATTGCAGTTTACCTGCTTGAAAAGCAAATGTCCTTTCTAGGAAGGTTTTATATCGACAAGCTTTTACCTTGGGATAGATAAATAAATGATATCTTCTAGTTTCCCTCAAAGGCCTGTAATAATTCAAAGTGGGAAGAAAGATAAGTTGGATACAATCCCGATACTAATTTAAAGCAAGTGCAAGTGAATTTGAATAATACTCGTGCTTCAATAGGTAACCAGTGCAGTAGTCAATAGTACGGGCTAACATAGTCGTTCTTTTTTAAGCCAAAGATCAAACGAACAGCTGTATTCTGGATTATCCTCAGTCTTCTTAAAATTTTCTTATGAGATCCTAAGTAAATGATATTACAATAATCAATGGACAAAATTAATGACTGTACCAGTAGTCTAAATGATGCTGGATCAAAATATTTTTTTATGGTCCCCAATTTCCACAAAACAAAAAAGCATTTTTTTTACCAGTAGGTCAGTATGCTCAACCAGAGTTAGGTGACGATCTAACATAACTCCCAGAATTTTAATGGAAGTAGCTATCGGGTAATCATGTCCGTTAAGATGGAGTAACATATCTGTGATTTTTTTCATTAGGACTGGCAAGAAAAATGTAGTCTTTTCAGTATTGAGTTCCAACTTGAAATCTTTAGTCCACTGCTCAATCTGAATCAGTATGAATGATATCTGATTTATAATTTCAGCGGTGAAATTAGTAAGAGGGATCAAAATAGTGATACCGTCAGCATAAATATGGAATTTCAAGTTTAAACTCTGCAATAGATTTCCAAGTGAGGCAATAGATATTAAACAGAGTAGGTGACAAGGGTAAACCTTGGGGCACACCAAATGGGTTGCTCCAAGAATGAGAATAGTTGCCATCACTGACAACTTGATAGAATCTTTTTTTCAAGAAGCCTTGCAACCAGCTCCATACCTTTCCAGAGAGTCCCATTGCATCCAAACATCCCAACAGAATCTCATGATCTACCAGATCAAAGGCACTGCTAAGATCTAGCTGGAGAATTAAAACACTTGTGACTTTGCTAAATAAACCGTGGAGATGATCAATCAATGAGGCAAGAACGGTCTCTGTACTGAAGCCTCGTCTGAAACCTGACTGGCATTCATGAAGAATATTACATTTTTCAAGATAGCTTACTAACACACCCTCTTGCTATTTGAATGAACTCAGTGGAAAACATCCAAATTCCGCCTGTTTGAAAATTGCAATTTAAACTTTATTGGCAGATAAAGACGCCTATCTTGGACGTCCAAACAGTGCCTAATGTTAGATGCGCTTTGCAGAATTAGGGCCTATATCTCCAACAAATCTTGTAACCATCTGGGTACTTTATCATATAGTATTTTATAATGTACCATTTGCTCTATAGGAAGCCAGAGCAGCTGCTTCAAAATAGCCATTCTTGAAGCGCCCATTTATGAGAATTTGTCATGTATTGTTGTAATAAGTTAAGACTGATTGATCATGACTTCCAGTACTTATTTAGAATTTAGGAAACACCTAAAAACATACCTATTTGCTAAATATCTGGGCAACTAAGTTTTCTTATTCAATTGTATCATTTTTCTTTTGTAAACCGCATAGAGCGTCACGGTCCTGCAGTATAGAAGATGATTGTTATGTTATGTATATAACTGCTGTAATCTACTTAGGTTCTAAAGCGGAATAGAAAATTTTAAATTAAATAAATTAAGCTCATTAATTAATTTTGAATTCTGCATCCATATACCTAGTGGTGCCTAACCTAGGTACCTCTTACAGAATCAGGCCCATAATGACTATAGTTTGCAGTTAATTTACATATTCATACTCAAAACCAAGTGTATTTGTGTCACTTAAAAGATGGAAAGATGGATATTGCCATCCTTGTTATAGAGACCAGTGCTAATTTGTAATAACAATGATCACATAGCTACTTTTCTTAATAATGCATAAAATAATATTCATGAAGGCAAGCATTCTATTTACCTTAAATTTTCCACATTGCGTATGTAATGAGTCCTAAAATTATCTCGTAACAATGAAGCATGTGCCTTCGCAGCCACAAAGGGAGGTGTCTAAGGTTGAGTGGTTTCAGTTTAATGAAGGACCTTGGAAATGTCTTTGTTCTTTCCTTTTGGCTATCTTCCAGGAAGGAGACTGAGGTTTGTGATGAGTGCCTGGGACTCCAGGAAGAAAAATTGTCTGGAGAAGTTGCAGGGAGTTCTGAGTGAGCTACGATTCCCAGAGAAATAGAACGATCCCCATATTTCTTGTTTAGGTGTAGCCTACATACCAGTTTGTTAAGAGCAGTAGAATTTGCATCCAGAAATAGTTCAGTTTCTAGGCATTGTATGTTCTACATATGAAAAGGTTCTGTATCCAGATAAAAAAGGGCAAGCACAGGAGCTGGCTTTGTGGGTGCTGTGGTGCTCCTTGGTTAAACTCCTTGACTGTGTCCAGAGCTGGGGTACTTTCCTTTGGGTTTAGCACCCCCAATCATTTGTGATAAGTTTGCTTCTATGGTATCAAGATTCTCAAGGGAATAATCATAGGAACAGAAAGATCTTATTTAGTGAAGGAGACATGCTATTGATCACCAGAAATGAAAATCACCAGCTTACAGTATATTCAGCTACCAATAAATAAAGCCTTTACCTTAAGAGGTCTCTAAGGAGTAGAGAAATAGAAAACTGCTAGAAAAGAGAGACATTTTCTGGTGTTTATTATGTTGGCTTGATGAAGTGTAATTTTTGTAACTGTAATTTCTTTTATGGATGTGATGCTGTACATTTTGTTGGATCATCATCATTTGAAAAACTGTATTCATGTAATGTGGTTTGTATATGTAATGGAGTCAACCAGCTCAACTTAGTAGACGGGAATGAATTAATAATATTTTCCATGGGGAGATGTCAGAAAGGAGGAGATTCTGGAGTTTTGGAGACCTAAGTACAAGGTTTAGATATATTTCTAGGTCTTTATTTTTCGTCATTCTGAATGTACTGGAGCTCAGGGATGAGGACAGAGCACTAGGGATTAGATTTCTAGGGATCAAGGAAAAGGGTCAGTGAGTCTTTGTGATTGAGCTAAAAGAGTGGAATCCATTCACAATAATTCTTTAGGGGTAAAGAAGGAGAGGAGAGACTATCCTGGGGAGACTTGGATAGCTAAGGAGAAGCTGACTCAGACAAGGAAGGAAGTTGCTGGAGTTACTGGATCCAAGGATGCCAATGGAAACCCATGAATGATTATTCAGAAAGAAAGGAAAGCATAGCTGAGAATATAATAATGTCTTTCTATAGGTCCATGTTGTGACCATACCTTGAGAATTGTGAACACTTCTATTCCCGCATATCATAAAGGATATAGTGGAACTAGAAAATGTTCAAAGAAGGGTGATAGAAATGATAAATAAGAGACAATACATCCCTTAAGAAGAAAGATTAATCAGATTAGGGATTTCAACTTGGAAAAGAGGCAACTGAGAAAGGATATGATAGGAGCTCATAAAATCTTAAGTGGGGTGGACTCCTTAAATAGATAATATTGTTTAACCTTGTAGCCAATACTTAAACAAGAGGATGTCCATGAAAATATGCAGCACCCAGCAAATTGAAACGAAGTGAAGGAAAATATCTTTTTTTTATGCAGTGCATAGTTACGTTGTAGAATCTGTTGCTAGGAGATATGGTCATGGCAGTCAACATAGTGGAGTTCTATAGGGGGTTGGATAAGTTTCTGGAGAAAAGGTCCGTAAAAAATTATTAGTCAGGTAGTTTTTGGAATGTCATCACATATCCCCTGAAATTAGCTAAGAAAAATTTAATTAATTTTTTTGGGACCTGTGGGGTAATTTTGACCCAGATTGGTCACTATTGGAGACAGAATGCTGGGCTTGGTGGGCCTTATGTTATGTTTTTGTGTCTTAGTCTCTGTCTGAAGCATCTAAGAGCTCCATGGGTGTCTCAGCTATAAGCATACATCCATAGAAAAGGTAAATAACAGTTACTTATAAACACTATCGCCTACTGCTGGGGTAGGCAATTCCGGTCCTCGAGAGCCGGAGCCAGGTCAGGTTTTCAGGATATCCATAATAAATATGCATGAGATAGATTTGCATATCAAGGAGGCAGTGCATGCAAATCCATCTCATGCATATTCATTGTGGATATCCTGAAAACCTGACCTGGCTCCGGCTCTCGAGGAATTGCCTACCCCTGGCCTACTGCATATTGCCCTTTTGCAGCTCTCTAGGTTTACCTTTTTAGCTCATAACTCCCTTTCCTCCCCCCCCCCAGGAAAGGGTCTGGTGTGTCTTGTTGGGGTCAGTTATTTGATGATGACATTATTGTTCTTTTCAAATCATTGCAATGTACTTAGCAGCAACCCCCTCAAGATAGGTAGTTCAAGTTCAATTTTATTTTGGGGGAAGTGTATTGATGTTTGAATGAGGTAATAAAAAAATGGGGAAAAAAAGCTGGAATAAGGGGAGATTTTTGATGGTCATGCGCCTCAAGTACTTGTTTATATTATAAGAAATTGATATTTTGAGGGACAGCATTGTTGTTTGTTTCCTTGATGATTCTTGCCTGTTTGCATTAATGTACTTTGTTCTATTTTAGAACCATAATAAATAATAATAATAATTTTATTTTTATATACCGCCCTACCACATAGTTCTAGGTGGTTCACATACAATGCTAAAATTATACAATCAATGAATAAAAATACAATGTTCTAAAAAACAGTGCTAAAATTATACAATAAATGAATGATAAGCAATTTACTAAAATATAATAAATTTCTCAAGAATGTACAAGCTATAAGATCAATATGCAAATTTCCAATCAATATTCTGAAACATCAGTTTACAAATTTGTCAAATAAATCAGTTTTTAGTAGTTTCCTAAAGGACATATATGATATGTTAATGTATTTGACTTCTTGTTAATAAATAATATCAAATGCCAGCTGCTAGATATTGACCCAGCATTGAATTTTTGGGTTTGCAGCTGATTGCAGGAGATAGCCAGGCTGCATCCCGTGGTCTTATTTTCAGGTTTAATGTCTTTCTATAAGGCTTATTCCTCCTTCAGCTTTTGGAATGTACAGACTTGACATATACAGTATAGAGGGGTCGATGCAGCAACCTTGGTTAAGGCTGTGCCCTACAGCTCAGCGCATGGCCTTCTAATACAATTATGTGTATATAAAAAAAGACATTTGCTCTCAAATGCAGTAAGCACCTCAAGACCCTCCCAAGGGATGGAGCTTGAGGAGTCTGAGCAAATCAGGGCCTTCCAGATATCCACTTATGGCAGATTCAGTCACGGGGTACAAATGATGGGCCGCAATGGTCATGTGCACACTTTGTCCATGTCGGGACACATTTGTCGGTGTACCGACTGTGCTAGTGGCGGCTGTACCTTGTGCACAAAAAAATATTTTGGTGATGGTTATCACCATTATCTGCACAAGGGTGGCATACCTTGATACTAGGATTTTTAGAGCTGATATCTGGATAGCGACCAGCACTGATTATCACCATTATTAGGATAACAATATATTCCCCAAAACCTGGATATTTAGTACTGATACCTGAATAGTGGCTGGCTCTTATCATCACTGTTATCTGTTCATCACTGTTATCATCACTGTTCAGTGCTATTATCTCGATAATGGCTAGCACTAATTATACGTTGTTCCATATCTCTCCACTAGACAAATTCAGTGCTCTTAAATTATAGTAGTTATTCAGTTATGTCAAACAAAGAATCACCTCAGTCATGGGCAGCAGAATGCTGCCTTGTTTTGGGGGGGAGGGGCCAGGAGCTCCACCCTGGCCTCAGCAAAATCCTGCGGCATCTCTCCCGATTCACCCATCCACCTCCTCCCAGCGCTGTAGTTTTAAATCTTCAGGTAGCCGTTGTGCAGCCTCAAGGAGCAGACCTCCCCTGGAAGTAGAATGAAGGGTAACGGGGCAGGCCTACTCGTTGACGCTGCATGGCGGCTGCCCAAAGATTTAAGGTAGAATGCAAGGGACATAGGAGAGCGGGCACCAAATTTTGGGGGAGGCAAATGCTTTCCTGCATCTGTACGCAATTGTGAGGTGGAACGGAGAGGACATTCGCGTACAGACGCAGGAAGCACTTGCGTGAGGTTACAGCAGTGAGGCGGGCAATGTTCCAGAAACCATTGGAGGCAGTGCAACTTGTGCGTGTGTACGTAATCTTGTGAACTCTCATGAAATTCAGCACCTCTCCTGGCAGTGACTGCATGATGTAAGATGGTGGTTGTGTCCGGTGTTGGAGGAGGTGAGAGCTGAAGGCGGTTGTGGACGTGACCACCGAACACTTAAGGCACAAGTTTTCCAGGCACAAGTCGAATATTGATTCTCCCCTCTACAAAAAAAGCCTAGAGGCCTACACCAAAATCTTGTCTCTTGCAGTTGATACTTTAGAATCTAAATCACAATTTTGCATGAGGTAAAACTCTATAGTTTATAAATCTTTCCTTAATTGCTTCTGATAATTTCAGGTATACATAGCTGAGAGCAGTGCAACATGCAGAAAGTGATAAACTATCTAAACTTCACTTTCTGCATATTGCACTGCTTTCAGCTGTGTATAGCTGAAATTATCAGAAGCAATTAAGGAAAGATTTATAAACTATAAAGAGTTTTACCTCATCCAAAGTTGTCATTTCTTTAATAAGACATTAACTATTTTTTTCTGCGGCCCTCCATGTACCTACAAATCCAAAATATGGCCCTGCAAAGGGTTTGAGTTTGAGACCACTGATCTAGAGGGAACAGTGATGACCAGCACTGATTTTCACTGTTATCTGGATTATGACACTAAGTTTCTCTGCTGTGGGGCTAACAGAGGTGTGCCTCAATTCCCAGATATTTAGTGCTGATATCTAGATAGTTACTATCATTTGGCAAGAATATTTTCTTTAATGAAGAATGAAAGTTGGAGGTTCGAACATGATCAGATACCTTCATTGTACCTAAATATCCAGGTATTGAAGAATGTGCCATTGTCTGGATAATGGTGTATTGGTACATTCCTCAGAACTTTTTTTCTTTTTTTAACTTTATTAAATTTTCATAAATACAGTTGTGCACACTAATTGATACACATAGATATAATAATTAAGATTAAAGCACAATAACTTACCAGATTTGGTGACAGAAAATTATCTCCCCCCTACCCATTCCTCAAAACTTGATATTCAGCGCTGGTACTTGGATAGTGGTCAGCACTGATTATTAGAAAATACATTTAAACACCACAGCTATTAACAGAGACACTAAGGGCTCATTTTACAAAGTGCGTTAGGGCCTTAACGCACGCTAGCCGCTACTGCCTCCTCTTGAGCAGGCGGTAGTTTTTCGGAAAGCATGCACTAAAAACGCCAGCGCAGCTTCGTAAAAGGAGCCCTAACCGCAGGATTTAAATAAAGCCCCAGTCATTTCCAGATAGTTCTCATGGGGGAAATTACTTGACCAGTAACGTATGACGATGATGGAGGGATCTTAGTATGGAGGAAATAGAGAGGATGCATGCTAATTTTGCGGAATGTAGTGTTTTTTTGAGATAATAAATAGAAATGCTCCACTTGTTAAGCTGAGAGTGCTATCTCGACGGAAGAAAAAGCCTCAGGTTTGTTCTGGCAGAGCATGAATGATCAGACCTCCTCCGCCCACATCATCGGCAAAAAACGTCCGAGGACAAGGTACTACTGCCACTATGTTAATCGTAATGTGGGACTGAGATATCAAACTGCAACACTAACAACTGTGCTATGAATTTTATAAGTGAGATTATAAATCATACAAAAACCCTTCTACTGTATTAACAGTGCTATAAAGCACTGAGATGTTTACACTTCCATAATCCACATTTCTTTCTCCCCCCCACAATAAACCAGACATAGGAAAACTCACACCCCATTCACACACCCGCCAATCAAAGAAGTTAAACGGAAAAAACTATATGACGGTCTCCTAGCCACTCAAGCAGCAAAAATAGACAACCAAATCGCCAACCTTCTGATAACGACCCCAGATTACAAAACTTTCAGAAAAGAAATAAAGGCTATATTTTGCAAAAAAATCCCTGAAAAAATCCTAACCTCTCAAGCTTCCTTCTTTCATCCCTCTAACCCCCCGAACCCCCAAATCAACCTGCTCTACTCTTTTTTCCCCCAAAAAGGACCAGAAATCTTTTTGTAAAACACCCTCTTTAACTCTTTTGTAATCCGCCTTGAACCGCAAGGTAATGGCGGAATAGAAATCCCTAATGTAATGTAATGTAATATACATCTCTAATATATTGTGCCCATAATTTATTAGCAAGCAATTGCATTCAAAAGGGACATACCTCATTTGAGATAAGTACACTTTCTTTCTGATCCGGTTGTATTTGTTTGCAGCGCACAAAGCTTTCTTTAAATGACTAAGGAGGTCTTTTATGCCAATGAGGTCAGACGTGCCCTATAACCTATGCCCATTCTCTGGGAGGCAAAGGGAGGGATCTGAGGCTTTTTCTTCCTTGTCAATTTTTTGATGGCATATGCCTTTTGAATGCAATTGTTTGATAATAAATTATAGACACAATATATTAGAGACGTATATATACCCAATTTTGGGGGGCAGATAGAACTGTGGATTATGGAAGTGTAAACATCACAGTGCTTTATTTTTTTTATTTTTTATATTTATTAGCAATTGCAAAAGGGACATACAACCAGAGGGGAACAAAAAGGAACAGTGCAAAACAAGCAAACAATTGTCTCAGCAAGAAGTAGAGCGGGCCAACAATAAGAGAGAGAACAATATACTTTTAGTTAAATGCCCATCACAATTGGCATTGTAGGTAAGGAGAAACCCCCATCCATACACACCCAAACCACTGTCAACCATTCTCAAGTCACAGTGCTTTATAATGCTGGTAGTACCTGGTTTATCTACAATAGAAGAGTTTTTGTATGATATATATTATTTGATGTACTATACATGAGTTTTTGAGATATAACATTTTGGGGTACTTTTACTAAGGCATGCTAGCCGTTTTAGCGTGTACTAAATATTAGCATGCGCTAAACGTTAAAGTGTCCATTACAGTCTATGGATGCATTAACGTTTAGAGTACACTAATATTTAGCGTGCACTAAAACAGCTAGCACGCCTTAGTTAAAGGACCCTTTTATGTATTATCTCTAGTGTGGTGAATATGCCCCCCTCCCACTCACACACAAACAAGTTTTGTGTTTCAGAATGCTGATGTCAGAAGAGATGGCTATTAGATTCAATGAACGCTATGCTCATCTTGGTTGCATGTTTTCCTCATCATTTTACACCCCCCCCAAAAAAAAAAAAAAAGTCATTACAAAATTGTTCTCATTCTTTTACATTCATAGAAAGAACTCGACCTATGTATACTGGGTTCACCCCCGGCAAGCCAGAATCCAGGGTTACCAGTTTCTGGAGAATAAGTACTGAGTTAGGACGGTCATTGAGATTGTAATTTAAATTTTAGACTAACTTATTAAATTGTAAGGCTTGGAGTGTGGCAAAAAAGGCTTTATCTGGCCTTTTATAGTAGATGACAGACCAAATTCAAGTGCTGTTTCTGAAGTGCAAGCAGGTGGGAGCATGTGCAAATCAATGGCATAGTACATGCTAGTAATTCTGGAGTCACCTGAATCTGTTTTTCAGGCTTCCTCTTGACACACTTGTATATTCTGTATGTCTATCAATATTCATGAAAAGAAGGTGGCCTTGAAAACAGACTAACTGGGGAGACTTACATCTCATCCTAGCTGCTTTCATTACCCAAAAGCGTACTCATAAAATATATTGGAAGGAATTAACACCTTGCATTTTTTTCCTTTTAGAGCTCAGCTTTTATGATGCTAGTTCTCTTTTACTGTTGAGTTCTTCACTTTCTTATGTGAAAGTTCAGTGAGTCTAGGGCATCTTGGATATGATCATGCATTGTTAAAGCCGCTTCTTCAGCTGCTGCTTGGTGAGGTATTCTCTATGCAGTGAAGGATTCACTGAAGAATGCATGGAAACAGAGTTACAGGACACGAGACTCATTGCGTTGAAAGATGAAGCGACAGAAATATTGGCGATCTAGGAGTTCTCTTTCCTTTCACTGTATGGCTTTTGTTGATAAATTGTAGTAAATTGTCATGACAATTCCAGCTGTGAATCTCTAGTCACAGGCTGCCTTTAAAAAAAAAAAAAAAAACACCCCAAAAAACAAGCACGTGTTTTTGTGCTGTTTACTCGTACAGACATTTGGAAATCCTCTTTCTTACTTGAATAGATAAGAGGGACGTTTGCTTTCAGGCACAGTACAAAATAGTAAGAAAAGATAAAAGACATGCAGTTTTAATTGCGATGTTTGTAGGAATGGCTCATTTAAGTGCATACTGGAGATATAAAAACATGTCTGATATCAACAGTTTGAGAAAAGCATTGGAAATCCAGAAAAGTAAATTGAAGGAGCGCTTTCTCCCCTTAATTCTACAAATCTGCACACCCAAATTTAGGCTTAGCTTACAAATTTGTGCACACAATTTATACAGTAGAATGTCAGTTGTGCACACAACTTAATATAATAGTTGGCTGCTAATTGTAATTAACATTCGATAATTGGCTTTAATGTACAGCGCTATGTGCACCTGGTAGAGTCATAGAAATAATAAATAGTAGTAGTAGTTTAATTGGTATTAACTGGCATCATTTAACAGTTGTGCATACAATTACCCTTAGCCACTATTATAGAAGTTGTGTGCACAAATTCTATTGGCCACAACTTTTATGGGTATATGGATGTAGGAGGAGCCTGGATGGGTCAGGGATGTGCCTAGGTCTGTAGGTTATAGAATACTAGGAGTGACACGCTTAACTGCCAACAGTTAGGCATGAGCACATACATCAAGTTTTGATAAGACATAGACATAAGAACATAAGACTAGCCTTACTGGGTCAGACCAATGGTCCATCGAGCCCAGTAGCCCGTTCTCACAGTGGTCAATCCAGGTCAAAACCCCAAAGAGTAGCAATATTCCATGCCACCGATCCAGGGCAAGCAGTGGCCTCCCCAATGTCTTTCTCAATAACAGACTATGGACTTTTCCTCCAGGAACTTGTCCAAACCTTTCTTAAAACCAGCTACGCTATCCGCTCTTACCACAACCTCTGGCAACGCGTTCCAGAGCTTAACTATTCTCTGAGTGAAAAAAGATTTCCTCCTATTGGTTTTAAAAATATTTCCCTGTAACTTCTCGTGCCTAAATTTGGGTGCAAAACTTCAGCCTCAACACTAGTTTTCTATAAAAACAGTTCTGTGCAGGACTGTTGTTATCAAATTCATACTTAGCACATATATCATCCCAGTGCCTACATTTTGACGCTCTTTTTGAATCTACCCCTCCATGTATAAATGCGTAGGATGAAGTCATTCCATAATACAAAATATTAAAGTAACTAGATTCTACTAAATTCAACATCTACAATACCCAGCTAGTTATATCAGTATAACAAAATGGATCACCCTATCCAACTTATCACCCCTTCTTCGTTACCTCCCTTACTAAATGCCTCTGCTCTGCTTTATTGAACTCCGCAGTATGTAGCACCGCCATATGTAACACTACTGTATGAACTCCGCTATATATATGCAACTTACAACAAATGTAACTTCTCTGCAATAGTAAACGACCTGAAAAATAACTTCACTATAAATGTAGCGTCACCGAAAATGTAAATGTAGCTATGCCAAAAAAAAAAAAAAAGGTGTAACTTCGCTGTAATGTACAGTCTCTTCATCTGTTAACCGCATAGAACTTCCATGGTAATGCGGTATACAAAAATAAAATTATTATTATTATTATTATAAATACAGAGGCAGACTCAAGAGCATTCAGATCAAGGTATGAAAGTTCAGGTTCTAAATATGAAAACACAGCTCTTGCTAAATGATTTGATGTGAAATGCTTTCCCAACATAGCAGTACTCTGTTTCACTGGCAAATGGCACGTCCTTCTTTCCTTGGATTTTACTACTGGTGAACTAGCCAATGTTTTTTTACAGTTGAGTGTCAAATCTACCATTCATATTGCTCTGCACCAAGCATACCCAGCATGCCTACTTCATTTATCAATGCCCAGTCTTCACACTAGAATTTCATCCATCACTGCCTTCTCATACTTTGATTCAGAAACTTGGTCTTGATGACTGCTATTTCCCGATCATGTGATGCCCCATCAGCGGGTCCCTTTGTCTGTCGACTTTGTCAGAAAATATGTATTATTCTTACATCCAGTGTCCAAACGAGAGTCTAGACTAGAAAAAGAAAGCTTTCCAAATTCCTATTGATTTTGGTTAATGGAGGGAATTTTAATTTATAGCCTTTGCCCTCCATCTATTATCGAGGGAAAGATATTTATTTCCATGTTTCCAGAGCTGCCACCTGACTCCAAGGTTCTGATTTACTAAGGCTGAATCTATGGGGGAAAAAAAGCCTAGGAAACCAGACTTGAAGTCATAACATAGCATAAATGTTTATTTATATATTGCATAAGCCTTGCGGTTCTATGCGGTTTACAAAAGAGGCAGAACTGACCATGTCAGTGAGCTACAATAAGGCTCGAGAAGGAGAATAGCAACGGAATTAGAAAGGTGGTTGGCAGTATAGATTTACAACGTGGTAGAAAAGACTAATGACAAGGAGCTGCCATATAACTTGGCAGCAGCTGCTAACTATAAAGGTAAGTTATAATTTGAGTCAGTCTTACTTCTGCGCATTCTATTGTAGTATTTGCCTATATAAATATTTAGAAAGGAAAAATATTTATAAACATTCAGAATGTGCTCATAGCATGGAATTAGTTGGCAATCCTTGTACTTGAATCTTAAACAATAAAATCTGGGTTGGATTGTTTCATTTAAATAGTGCTAGGGTTTTACAAAGTCATGACTGTCCAATGGAAGATTTATGAATGTTTATTGAAGGAAAAATGCTTTATATCAGAAGAAAAGAAACCTGAAGGTTGGCATTTGCCACATGGAAGACCTAGATTTGAATATCACATCAGTTCCTTTGCTCCTTGACTTGTCTGGGGCTGGGGATGCCATGGAAGTACCATTCACAGGTCTTTGAAGAAAGAAACTCTCTTTCGTTGTACAATAGCAACACCTAGTGGACAGATAAAGATCACGTCAGCTGGGTTCTGGGAGGGGCCACACCTTGTGGCACCTGGCCAAAGACTCTGAATGCAATGGATAGGAAAAGATGAGAGAGACCTAAGAAGGGATAAACCCCTAGTAGCTGCAAATCAATACTGCTGACTCTAACCCAGTGAGTCCCAGTCCTGTCCTAGGTGAACCCTAGCCAGTCAGGTATTCCGGATATCCACAATGAATAGACATGTGATAGATTTGCATACCAAGGAGGCAGTGTATGCCAATTGAGATCATGAATATTCATTGTGAATATCCTGAAAACCTAACTGCCTGGACCTCCCCTCAGACAGGTTTGGGAAACACTGCTCTAGCCCAATGAGGCTAGTTCCAATTGAACAGAGAATCAAATAAAGAGTGAGAAAACTAGAGGGTCAAAAAATAATGTAATCCCCTTTCTTCTGCCTGGTTCAAGAAAAGACAACATGGTCAACGAGAGTGTACTTGTGCTTTGAAATTTCTGACTAAGGTACAAATTTGAGCACACAAGTTATAGCATAGTGCCAGTTGCTTGCCTAAATTAATTGTTAAATTAGGCACCAATAATAGCCATAAAGTGGTACATATTGGCATTAATTTTTTGTTTCATATGTAATTGCACTCAGGTCTCTATTCCCTAAATTTATCCCTAAATTCTGCATTTAGCGCTTTAAGTTGTGCATGCAAATTGGTGTGCCCAGCCGATTTGCTTGCACAACATTGTTTAACAAGGCTAATTGGCACAGATAATTGGCAATTGACAGCTCATAATTGACGCTAATTGGCACAAATTAGTAGACGCATTCTATAAAGTGATGTGTGTCAATTCTAGTGTGCAAATCTGAAAAGGGGTGTGACCAGGAGAAGAGCATAGGTGGATTGTGGGAATTCCTAAGATTTTTGTGAACTGTTATAGAATACGCCCAAGTTAGGCTCAGGTATTTAGGCCTGATTTTCCTTGACCTAAATGGATTCGCCTAAAAACTATGACACACATGGCACATACCTTTTATAGAATTTCACTAAGCACCGTTCTAGTTAGCACTGATATTTTAGGCACCCATAGAGAATCCGGCCCCTAGGCCCAGATTCGTTAAACAGTCGTTGTTGGCAGCCGCCGATTGCATGCCAATCACATGACAGCGCTATTTAGAGAACTGCGCCTCCTGCAAAGGTAGGCATTGGAAATGTAGGCCACGGTGCCGACCTTTGACGTGAATCATACCTACATAGGCATTTACAGCACCTAACACCACTTCTAGGGTTAGCCACACCTACATTGATGTTAGGCATTGTAAATCACCTCTGTAGGCACTTGAATTTTCTTTTAAGTCTGGGTTTAAATGGCATTTTGGACTTAAATTAGGCACCAGTAGAGCGCCTACCAGCGCTTAAGTTAAGGTGCCATTTATAGAATATGGGCCTTAGTGCCTAAATGCTAGAGCATGCAACTACATAGGAGGCATGCACATGAGTACACAGGGGCATATCTTGCAGTTGAGTGCCTAAGTTAAAGAATACTATAATGTATGCACACATCTGCCAACTTCAGGTGCCTTTTCCTTTCTCTTCTTATATTTTAAGTTCTTGCAAACCGTGCCGAGCTCCACTTCCGTGGAGAGGATGCAGTATATAAACTTAAGGTTTAGTTTAGTTTAGCATTTACACCAGCCTTTGACATGGCATAAGTGCTGGGCCCAACTGCCATTAAAGAATTAGCACTTAGCACGTATATATTTTGTAGCTAATTTCTGGTGCACTTTATTAAATATATGCCTTTAAGGGGTACCATATATACTCAAATGTAAACTGGGATTTTTGGTCCCTGCCCTGTCCTTGTACCTCCTCTGCCGATCCCTGGTGGTCCAGAGGTGCAGCGGGCAGGAGTGAGCTTTCCATGCTCATGCCCCGCTACTATCCTGGTCAGTGTGGCTGCTGTGAGATCAGGTTTCTTCATCCACTGAGCGGCACAGAGCAGGAGCGCACTGTGGCGCTCCTGCTCAGCACTGAGCAGCTTCTTGACTGGCTTGCGAGAAATTGCGGGATCCAGTCAAGAAGATGCTCAGTGTCAAGCACACTCCTGCTCCGTGCTGCTCAGCAGCTGAAGAAACCCCATCTCGTGGCAACCACCATTGACTGGGGCAGGAGCGCAGAAAGCTCGCTCCTGCCTGTTGCACCTCTGGATCGGCAGAGGAGGTACGAGGTCAGGGAGGGGACAGGGCGTAGAGCTTGGGAGGTAGGGAGGGGGGCTGAGTGCAGAGTCTGACAGAAGAAGGAGGGAGGGGCGTTGGGTGAAGAGCCTCACAGGGGAGGGAGGGAATGAAGGAAGGAAGGAAGGAAGGGGGCTGGGTGCAGTGCCTGACAGGTGAGGGAGGGAAGGGGGCTGGGTGCAGTGCCTGGTAGGAAGGGGGCTGGGTTCAGTGCCTGACAGGGGAGGGAAGGGGATTGGGTGCAGTGCCTGGCAAGAAGGGGGCGGGGTGTAGAGCCTAGCAGGGAGGGGGCTGCGTGCAGAACCTAACAGGACAGAGCACTTGAATATTAAGCTGCCCAACTTATATTCAAGTCAATCATTTTTCCTCCTTTGGGTGGGAAAAATGGGGGTCTTGACTTATATTTGGATCAACTTATATTTGAGTATATACGGTAAATACAGGCAGTCCCCGTTTTACGAACATCCAACTTACGTCAAACTCATACTTATGAACAGGGGTCCTGTTCTACCTTTGGTATCCCAAAGCACATCTCTCCCTTCTTCCTGAGTCCCAACATGACTCCTGAGTCCCAACGTGCCCCTGAATCCCAACGCACCCCTCTCCCTCCCGAGTTCCAACATGAACCTCTCCCATCCTCCATTCTGTGCTCCTGGCCAGCTCCCTCCTCCTTCCAGTTGCAGTCATTTCTCTGCACAAAGCTGCAGGTGGTGGCTCCTATGTGTGTCCTGTGGCTGAGACAGAAGTCTTCCCTCTGATGTGGGACAAGCTTCCTCCAACATCAGAGGGAAGGCTTCCAGCTCAGCCATAGGATGCATGTAGGATCCGCTGCCCGTGGCTTTGTACAAAGAAATGACTGTGGCTGGAAGGAGGAGGGAACTGGCCAGAAGGTAAACACCCACCGGAGGGAAGCATGTACTTGGGGCACAGAATGGAAAGAGAGAGGCACATTGGAACATGGGAGGGAGGGAGAGGGACATGTTGGGATTCAGTCAGGAGGGAGCACAGACTTCAAAACAAAGGACAGAAGGATGGAAGGAAGGAGGGAGGGGGCATGAACTGGGATACAGAATGGAGGGAGGGAGGGGAACATGAGTCATAGGATGGAAGAATGGAGGGAGTGGGGGAAAGAGATGCTGAGGAAGGGGAGGGAATAGAAAAGGAGAATTGGGTGTCTTAGTGAAAGGGAAAGAGCGATGGTGCACATGGGGAGAGGAAGAAAGAGGAAAATTGTTGGGCATAGGAATGTAGAGAGAATTATTGGACATGGTGGTGGGAGAGGGAACAGTGGTTTAGATGGAAATGAATGTAAGAGGGGCCTCAAGGAGGTCAAGAAGGAGGGAAGAATACTAGGATCCGAGTTACATACAAATTCAACATAAGAACGGTTTAAAAAATGGAACCTAGGGACTGCCTGTATTTAGTTGGTGACAATGAGCATTTTGCTGCTACCACCACCATTATTCCCAGATATTCAATGTTGAGCCATATCTGGGCTTTGGTACAGAATATTTGGCTTATGTAGAGCTGGCTAATGCATAGCCAGTTAAATCAATATTTAGAACTTAAGCGGCTATGGGTTATCACATATAGATAGAGCTATTTTATGCAGTCCATCAATTATTAATCCCTCCTTTTATCAAGCTGCGCCAGAGGTCTATAGTGTGGGCCAGCAAGGCAAGTCCTTCAATGTTCATAAGCTTGCGCTAAAATCCTCTAGCGCAGTTTGATAAAAGGGGCCATAAATAAAGCACACAAACACCCTAATTTATCAGCTTCAATTCAATTTCACTCTCTTCTTCTTCTCTTTATAAATTCCTTTTTTTTGGGGGGGGGGATTTGCTATTTTTCTAAATTTGAGAGGAAAAAGGACCTCACCTCAGATATCTTTAGGAGAGACTTGAAACATATTTGTCTCAACCAAACACAGGTACTGCTGCTATTACTACTATGAATTATTTCCATAGTGCTACCAGACACACATAGCGCTGTACAGAGTCACAAAGAGTAAGAAAACAGTCCCTGCTCGAACGAGCTTACAATCTAAACAGGCAAGCCAGACAAACAGGATGTTATGGATACAGTTAAGGTACAAGTATCATTCACAGGTCCTTAAAAAAACCTATCAGTTTTTATGATTCTTTTTTTTATCAGCAAATTTCAAAAATCTATATATTTTCAAACATGTTCATTTTCCAAACAATCGTTTCAGTACTCTCACTCAGTGGCGTACCTAGCATATGTGACACCCGGGGCCCATCTGTACAAAAAACATGATTTTTAGTAACAAGCCACACGTCACACATGAGTACCTAGGAAAAGGCAGCATCTTACATACTGCAGTGAGCAGTACATCATACACCCATTGTAAAACTAAACAAGCCAGACCTAGTACAGATTAATCCTACACCGTCAATCCTAACAGAAAACCATGTCTTTCAAACACACAGAACACAGAAAACACCTTCGCCTAGTATGGAATGTCATCACAAACTAACCCCTCCCCCTTTTACAAAACGGTAGTGTGGATTTTAGTCACAGTGGTAACAGCTCTGACGCTCATAGAATTCTGAGCATCAGAGCTGCTACCACCATGGCTGGCGCTAAAAAACGCTCCACAGTTTTGTAAAAGGGGGGAATAAAATAGAACTACATAGACAAAGGTTAAATTGAACCAGCAAGAAGCTGGACTCTGCATACAATGCAACACCACAGAAACAGTGACACATGTCTCCTACAGCAATAAATAAATAGAAAATTTTGTTCTACCTTTGTCTTCTCTGGTTTCTGCTTTCCTCATCTTCTTGTTACTTTCTTCCTTCCATCCACTGTCTGCTATCTCTCTGCCCCTATATGGCATCTTCTCTCCTTCTATGCCCCTTCCAGAAACTGTATGCCTCCCCCTTCCATCTCTCCTTTCACCCCCATTGGTCTGGCATCTCTCTCCTCTCCTTCCCTCTCCCACACCTATCTTCTGCAATCCCTTTCTTCCCTCATTTTCCTTTTCAATTTATTTTCTGCATCCATCTAGATTACGTTCTTATTACTCTCTCATCAGTTTCCTTTTTTATTGTCTACCTACAGCTCGCCACCTCTTTCCCTCACCCCTCCAGTATTTCCCTAACTCAATCCTTTTCCCCCATCATGTGCCCTTCTTTTATTTATCCCTTCCTTCCATCATGTGCCCTCTTTCTCTACCCCTTCCATCTAGTACCTTCTCCTCTCTCTGTCCACTTCCATCGTCTGCTCCCCTCTTTCTCTCCTCCCATTTCCTTCCTGTATTTGCTCCCTTATCTCTCCCATCTGCACTTCCATCCAGCATAGGCTCCCCCTCTACCCACCACACTACCATTCAATGTCCGCCCTTTCTCTCTCCATCCACCCCTCTTCAATCAGCATCTGCCCCCTCTCTTTCCCTCCGATCCAATTCCATCCAGTATCCTTCCCCCTTATGTCTCTCTTCCCTTTCCCTGTACATCAATTCCATCAGCACCACCCTTTCATACCACCCTGCCCCCTTTCTCTCCCTGCACCACTCTTTCATTCCAGCAGTCCTGCTCCTTTGTCGCGATGACTGTAGCTGCCAGTTGCCAGTCCACCCCACTCCGATGTACTAGCTCTGGAGCAGAGTCAGCAGCCACATGCTGGAAGGTCCTGCAATGACTCCAGCTTTGCTCTGGAAGAAGTAAGTTACATCGGAGGGGGTTGACCCGACAGACGCAGGGAGTTGCAGCAAGGACCCACACCCTCCGACATAACTTACTTCTTCCAGAGCAAAGCCAGCAAACGAGTCATCGGGGGACCTCCTGCACCTCAGCGCAGCTGCCGACTCTGCTCTAGAGTAGTATTTTTCAACCTTTTTACACCCGTAGACCGGCAGAAATAAAAGAATTATTTTGTGGATCGGCAAACTACTAAGACTGAAATTAAAAAAACACATTTCCGCCCTGTCTCCGCAAGCTCAGTCCCCGCAAACCATCTGATCCCATCCGCACAAGTCTGTTATGATTTTATATTGAACATATTTTATTAAAGTATAAAAAGAAACAATATTCTGTACAATTGTCATTTTATAAATATAAATATACAGAGCAAGGACCAACAAAACCCCTGTCTCCCCTCCCCTTCACATATATCCCCTCTACTATCAAGAAAACTGAAAAAGCCAAATTATTATAGAATGCTACACAGAAATATCATGGTAACAGAATACTGCAGTCACACATGACAGGAACAGTGTTAGGGGAGTGCAACAGGGCAACTGCTCCCTGGTCCGAGAGAGCCCTAAGCCAGCTAGAAGCTAAAGACGCACTGCCTGGGCTTTGCAGTCCCCAGTTATGTCTCTAGCAGGATATATATTTTAAATCTGATATATTCTAATGACAAAATAGAAATAAAATGATTTTTTTCTACCTTTTGTTGTCTCTGGTTTCTGCTTTTATCTTCTTTTCACTCTTTTCCTTCCAGCATCTGCCCTGTCTCTTCAATCCAGCATCTGCCCATTCCATCCACTGTCTGCCCCTTCCAGAAACTGTCTCCCCCTGCCATCACTCCTCTAGACCCCCCCCCCATTTGGTCTGGCATCTGTCATCTTCCCTCTGTTCCCTCATGGTCTGACATCTTTCTCCTTTCATCTCTCTTTCCCTCCCCCCTGTTGTTTTTAACATCTCTCTCTTCTCATTTTCTCCTTTCAGATCCGATATCTCTGTCTCCTTCCCCGTTCTCTGGCATCTCTCTCTCCTCTCTCTCTCTCTTCCCTTCTCTGGTCTTCCTTCATTATTTTCTGCCTCCGTCTAAATTAAACTCTTTCTTACTATGCAGTCCTCAGTTTACCTCTTTTCACTATGTCTACCTACAGCATGCCACCCCTTTCCTTCACCCCTTCACTATCTCACTAACTCTATCTTCTTCCCCCATCCAGCATATATCCTTTTTCTTTATCCCTCCTTCCATCCAGTATGTGTTCTCTTTCTCCACTTCCATTCAGCATTTGCTCTCCCTTCTCCCCACTTCCATCATCTGCCCTCTTCTCTCTCCCCACTTCCATCATCTGCCCTCTTCTCTCTCCCCCTTCTCTCCACTTCCATCATCTGCCTCTTCGCTCTCTTTCCCCCCACTTACATCATCTGCCCTCTTCTCTCTCCCCACTTCCATCATCTGTCCCTTCTCCCTCCCCCTTCTCCCCACTTCTATCATCTGCCCTCCTCTCTCCCCTTTCTCCCCACTTCCATTATCTGCCCCCTTCTCTCAAACTCTCCATCCACCACAGGCCCATCTTTCTCCCTTCCTCACTTTTCCGATTTTGGCAACAAGATCGGCAATGCCCCCCCCGCCCCGCGATGACATTTAAGATCGGCAACGGGCCTCCTTCTACCCCTGGCATCAACAGAACTTCAGATCGGCAACGCGGTGCTCAGTCAAAAGCGGAAACAGGAAGCTGAGTCAGAGGGAAGCTTTTGACGTGAGCACTAGAGAATGACATGGGGAAAAAAATCTGTCCCCGTCACTGCACTGTCCCCTTCACCGCTCCGTCACCGCCATTCCCTTCACCACCCCGTCACCGTCCCCACAGCATCCATACAAGCCTCAGTACTGCAATATTTAGCTTATTCCTTCCTTATAAATCAAAGTTCTGGCTGCTGAACTGGAGAAAGAGATGTTCAGCTGGCATGGCTTTGTTTATAAATTTTTATCAACACAACTAATATACTACTTTATCCTGAAGCAAAAAAAAAGAAAAAGAAAAAGAAACAGAATTTTTTTCTACCTTTTTTTTCTACCTTTGTTGTCTACCTCATCTTCTGATTCAATTCCTTCCATCCATTGTCTCTCTTCTCTCTGCATCTTCCATTTGCTCTGTTACTGTGCCTCTCCCTTTCCCCCCCTTCCAAATTTGTCTGGCACCCATCTTCTTCCCTCCTCTCCCCCCATAGTCTGGCATCTCTTTCTTCTTCCCTTCCAGCATCTTCTCCCCACTCTCTGTTCCCCATTTCTCTTCAGCGACTTCTCCCCACTCTGTCATCCCCATTTCCCTTCAGCGTCTTCTCCTCACTGTCTTCCCCATTTCCCTTCAGTGTCTTCTCCCCACTCTCTCTTCCCCATTTCCCTTCGTCCTTCTCCCCCTCTGTCTTCCCCATGTGCTTTCAGCATCCTTCTCCCCCCTCTGTCTTCCCCATGTGCTTGGTTTAGTGAAACAGCTAGCATTTATTACCTGTTTGTTAATAAAATGATGATTTCAGATGTAATTTATTTTTTTTTTTTTTGCTTCTCCCCTACCAGAGACTGCTGCACTCATCTCTCATCTCACAGTGTATTGAAAGAATTGACACTTTTGCAAAGATATGATCACATTTACAAGACTACGTTTGTTGCGAACGCATTTTTGCATTGTTTTTGCATTTTAACACTTGTGGCTCACAGTAAGACCGGACCCCAGAAGAAGGTCATTGTCACGACCAAAATACGGCCTGTGTCGGGTCTAGGCCAATATTAAACTGTGCAATTTGTGTCATTGTATATTTTAGTGTGTTATCTCTGCACCATTTTCATATAAACTGCATAACAAGACACCAGTTCCACTTTCTTTTTCCATTTTCACATTTACAAGCATGGCAGAGGATCCCGATTCCTATGTTCTGGATTGTGTGTGGGGGGGTGCTTGATGTCAGATAAATCCGCCCCCTCCCCTCACTTCCCTTTAAGCCTTCTGTCATTGCTCTCCAAACCTAGAAGAGGGTGCAGAGACTTGCCTTAGATAACAAGAAGCATCATGGTTTGAAGACCAGTTCCCTGATTCCCAGCCTACTCCATTAATCACTAGGCTACGCCTCTAATCCTAGTATGAGACCACAGTATTTCCTTTAAAGGATTAAAAATATGAAAAGACGATGTAAAGATGATGAAAACTGAAATGAAATGTGTTGAGAGCATAGCTCTTTTTCTGCCTGACCACTCCTGTCTTCCATACCCTACCTTGAGAAAGATCCTATGCGAGCAAGAGAGCAGAGTGAGGTCAAACTTGTTTGTTTCTCCACAGCAAGGCAGGAAAGAGCAAATGGCACTCATAGCCTTTTCCTGGCCCCCTACTCAGAGGGGAAGGGTCAGACTTCTCATTCCTACTCCGTCCTTTCTCTTCCCATTTGGTCTGCATGATCAGGCGCATACTGTGTTTGTGTGTGGCTGCGAGAGCACCTGTTTGTGTTGCCACAGTCGGCATCATTTTTTTTTTTTTTCTAAACTTTCCCGGGAGCAAAGCTAGAGAGGCTTTCATCACTCACGGTAAATCATTTGTGGCTCTCTGATACTGGAATCCGAAGTCTCAATTGTCCAGGGCTATGACTGGTGTCTGCTACTGGCGTTTAAATGATCATCGAGCCTGAAAAGGATGACAGGAATGTTTCGTCAAAGTCATTGCCTTGTAAAATAAATCTAAATCACAGGTTTCTGGTAAATAAAAGAAGGGAGGGTGGTTCATACCCGGGCACAGCATGTGTCCTGTTCCATAGTTATTGACGAATGAGGTAGATGTGGCGGGAAAGTAAAGGTGAAATTTATGAAAATCTCATTTCATGCGCACTGCCAGAGTAGGGGGAGAGGGGGGGAGGAGCTTGAAGTGCCTTTGCGCCACTGTAGCTGCAGGACTGGATAAATGGAGTCTTTGCTTTCTGGCTATCACTCTGACCCCATTCATAAGCAATAAAGGGTCCTTTTACTAAGGCACATTAGCTGATATAGCGCGCACTAAATAGCGCATGCTAAATGCTAACGCATCCATGACGTGTTAGCATTTAGCATGTGCTAATATTTAGGGGTCCTTTAACTGTGATAATATTTAGGGGTCCTTTTACTAAGGCACGCTAGCTTATATAGCGCACACTAAATAGTGCACACTAAATGCTAACGCATCCATGACATGTTAGCATTTAGCGTGTGCTAATATTTAGGAGTCTTTTTACTAAGGCGTGCTAGCCGATTTAACGTGTGCTAAATATTGGCACACGCTAATTGCTAATGTGTCATGGAAGCGTTAGCATTTAGTGTGTGCTAATATTTAGGGGTCCTTCTACTAAGGCGCGCTAGCTGATTTAGCATGCATTAAATAGCGCACGCTAAATGTTAACGCATCCATGATGTGTTAGTATTTAGCGTGTGATAATATTTAGGGGTCCTTTTACTAAGGCACGCTAGCTGATTTAGCGCGCACTAAATAGTGCACACTAAATGCTAACGCATCCATGACACGTTAGCATTTAGCATGTGCTAATATTTAGGAGTCCTTTTACTAAGGTGTGCTAGCCGATTTAGCGCATGCTAAATATTAGCACACGCTAAATGCTAATGTGTCATGGAAGCGTTAGCATTTAGCGTGTGCTAATATTTTATTTGATGGTTTTATATTTTGTATTGCATTTTTTATATATACAGAAAAACCTTGGATTGGTTTGCAAGACAAGCAAAACATTTGATTAAATTTTAACTTGATATACAAGCAATGTCATGCAATACAAATGCATACAGTATACATACATCACAACTCTGGTTCTTCTCTCTGACGCTGCAGGAGTGTAGTGACTGTTCTAAACAAGCAAAGCCTTGCAATACGAGTACATACAGTATACACACCTCACATCAACACAACTGAGCCGATGGTTCTTCTCTATCTGACGCTGCAGGAGTGTAGTGACTGTTCTAAACAAGCAAAGTCTTTCAATACGAGTACATACAGTATATACGCGTCACATCATCACAACTGAGCCGATGGTTCTTCTCTCTCTGACGTTCCGAGAGTGTAATGACTGTTCGAAACGAGCAAAGTCTTGCAATACGAGTACATACAGTATACACACCTCACATCAACACAACTGAGCCGATGGTTCTTCTCTATCTGACGCTGCAGGAATGTAGTGACTGTTCTAAACAAGCAAAGTCTTGCAATACGAGTACATACAGTATATACGCGTCACATCATCACAACTGAGCCGATGGTTCTTCTCTCTCTGACGTTCCGAGAGTGTAATGACTGTTCGAAACGAGCAAAGTCTTGCAATACGAGTACATACAGTATACACACCTCACATCAACACAACTGAGCCGATGGTTCTTCTCTATCTGACGCTGCAGGAGTGTAGTGACTGTTCTAAACAACCAAAGTCTTGCAATACGAGTACATACAGTATATACGCGTCACATCATCACAACTGAGCCGATGGTTCTTCTCTCTCTGACGTTCCGAGAGTGTAATGACTGTTCGAAACGAGCAAAGTCTTGCAATACGAGTACATACAGTATACACACCTCACATCAACACAACTGAGCCGATGGTTCTTCTCTATCTGACGCTGCAGGAGTGTAGTGACTGTTCTAAACAAGCAAAGTCTTTCAATACGAGTACATACAGTATACACGCGTCACATTATCACAACTGAGCTGATGGTTCTTCTCTCTCTGACGCTGCAAGAGTGTAGTGACTGTTCTAAACAAGCGAGGTCTTGCAATATGAGTACATACAGTATACACACATCACAACTGAGCCGAAGGTTCTTTTCTCTCTGAGGCCGCAGGAGTGTAATGACTGTTCTAAACGAGCGAGGTCTTGCAATATAAGTACGTATAGTATTTTGTATTAAAGTTTGTGGGTTGTGGAATGAATCATCTGAGTTTCCATTATTTCTTATGGGGAAATTCGCTTTGATATACGAGTGCTTTGAATTACATGCATGCTTCTGGAATGAATTATGCTCGCAATCCAAGGTTTTATTGTATATATTTATTTTTACACTTATTTTTGTCTAACCTTTGTGTAAATGTTTAGTTAATTGTCCTTTGAGGAAGGTGTCGTTTGGATGCCAAAACTAGGATCCTTGTTAGGATTGTACTTTTGAATAAAGATTGATTTCCCTGGCTGTTTGGACTCCTCCCTTGCCTCTCCTGCTTTAAATATGTTCACACATATTTTGAAAGCTTAAGCAGAAATAGTTTCATTCTCAGAGTACCTGAGTTCAAATTACCTAATCAGATTTCTGAACCTTATAAAAATTGGGGTAGAATAAATCCACTGTTCCAGAGTTACTATAATTCTGCAGTAGTGGTTCAGTCCCATTCTTATGTTCTTCTGTAATGGCAGAAGATATATATATATATATATTTTTAATATGCACATTGCTATTTTTGAAACTCTTTAAAAAAATGTTTTTCTGTGCAGGTCATCTAAATCTCATGGGTGTCCTGGAGGCACATTTTGGACAGGACCAGGGTGGGATTATACTTTGGCTGATAGGAAACAGAGAGTGTGAGTAAATGGATAATACTCAGACTGGAAAAGCGTCGTCAGTGGAGTGCTGCCGGGTTCGGTGCTTGGACCCGTGCTCTTCAACATATTTATAAACGATCTGGAATGGGCCGCGACATGGCATAAGAACATAAGCAATGCCTCTGCTGGGTCAGACCTGAGGTCCTTCGTGCCCAGCAGTCTGCTCACGCGGCGGCCCACAGGTCCAAGACCTGTGCAGTAATCCTCTATCTATACCCCTCTATCCCCTTTTCCAGCAGGAAATTGTCCAATCCTTTCTTGAACCCCAGTACCATACTCTGCCCTATTACGCTCTCTGGAAGCGCATTCCAGGTGCCTACCACACGTTGAGTAAAGAAGAACTTCCTAGCATTCGTTTTGAATCTGCCCCCTTTCAACTTTTCTGAATGCCCTCTTGTTCTTTTATTATTTGAAAGTTTGAAGAATCTGTCCCTGTCTACTCTCTCTATGCCCTTCATGATCTTTTAAGTCTCTATCATATCCCCTCTAAGTCTCCTCTTCTCCAGGGAAAAGAGACCCAGTTTCTCCATTCTCTCAGTGTATGAAAGGTTTTCCATCCCCTTTATCAGACGCGTCGCTCTCCTCTGAACCCTCTTGAGTAACGCCATGTCCTTCTTAAGGTACGGCGACCAATATTGGAGGCAGTACTCCAGATGTGGACGCACCATCACCCGATACAATGGCAGGATAACTTCTTTCGTTCTGGTTGTAATACCCTTCTTGATTATGCCTAGCATTCTGTTTGCCTTCTTAGCAGCCGCTGCGCACTGTGCCGTCGGCTTCATTGTCATGTTCACCATTACCCCCAAGTCCCTTTTTTTGGTACTCTCATTTAATAACATCCCTTCCATCGTATAGTTGTACCTCCAAACTAGATTACTGCAACGCCATCTACTTAAATCTATCAAAAAAAAGTATTCTAAGACTCCAGCTAATCCAGAATACTGCAGCCAAACTGATCTTCTCAAAACGCAAGTCTGACCATGCCTCCCCACTCCTTGCCAAACTTCATTGGCTCCCAATAATCTCCAGAATCCATTTCAAATGTTCCTGCCTGGCTTTCAAGATCATTCACGGAATCCTGCCTCCTCTTATCCCACTGTCTTTCAACTCCTCCAGTCCCGACTCCTCCAGAACTGCCCAAAGGCTTAAACTAGTCTTCCCCTCTCCACGCGGCATCCACTATTCAGGCAAACTGGGAAAATCCCTTCTCTTCAAAATCACAGGTCTTTGGAACGACCTCACCACCCCGCTGCGGAACCTGAGCTCCCTTCAGTTATTCCGCAAAAAACTGAAAACCTGGCTTTTCAGCAAATTGTAGCTCTATCCTTCCCCCCTTTCTCTCCCCCCTTCTACACATAAGTTCATGTAATCCTTTTTCTTCTTCTCTACCCACTATTTTAAGTTCTTGTAAACCGTGTCGAGCTCCATTCTCATGGAAATGATGCGGTATATAAACTTAAGGTTTAGATTAGATTAGATTAGATTAGATTGTGGAAGAATTGTGAAAGGTTTGTGTCTTTATGGATGATACCAAAATCTGTGATAGAGCAGACACCCTAGAAGGTGTGATCTAGCAAAACTTGAATAATGATCTAGAATTTGGCAAATAAAATTTAATGCTAAAAAGAAATGCAGGATCATGCATTTGGGCTCCAAATGCATGATGTTCTTAAGCTGACCAAACAGGTAGAAAAAGCAATAGCAAAGGCCAGAGAGATGCCTGACTTCACAAGGAGAGGAATGGCCAGCAGGAAAAAAGATTTGATAGAGCCTCTGCATGTCTCTGATGAGTCCTCATTTGAAGTATCTTGCACAATTGTTGATACCATAACTTCAGTGCAGAAAGTGGCTAATAAAACGTTAAGGGTCTTCATCATAAAACATTCATGGACTTAAAGATCTCAATATGTATACTTTGGAAGAAAAGTGGGAAAGGGGGGGGGATACAGTTTGATAGCTCAGTTGAGAACCCCCCATTCTGATCCTGCCCACCCAACACAGCACACTCATCTGGTCTCCGCACCCAACTGAAATGCCCTGTTGTTCTTTCCACCCATCTTCACCCCCAAGAATCACCATGGTCTTACCTAGGGACCATTTTTATGGTCTAATGGGATGTTTCTTCAAAATGATATAAACCCAAAACAAAGGAGAGTAAATAACAATATCTCAAGGAAAAGCCACTCCCTAGCATGAGAACAAGGGAGAACTTTCAGCCAAACAGTCCTTACCATTAGGTCCCAATGTAGGCCAATGTAATCAGCAAATCTTTAAAGCTCTGAAGACATCATTAGTTCATCTCTGCACTGAATATTAGTGATAATCAAGTGAGTATTCAAACAACATAACTAGTAATATACTATCTTTTTGTATCTTGTAAATCCACAGTGAATAACAATAACATATAAATGATTTCAATGATTCCATAATAGCCACACTCTGCCCTTTATGCCAGCAGTGATAGCACTGTGAATTATGCCATTGAATGCTGTCCGCTGTCTTGAAAGCGAGAGTGTAGACACCATGAGAATATTCATGGATCAGACTGGGTGCCATTTTCATTTGTTTCCACCCTGTCTGGCTCAACAGCACCCAGTGGTAGTCTATTGGTTTCTTGCTTTTATATAGAAGGCCAATTCCCTAGTGGTAGTTCTGCAGAACTACAACCAGGGGTCAGTGGGTGCCATTTTTCATCCAGAGTCAGACAGGACAGAAGCAGTGGGGACTGCTCCTGCTCCATCCCACTCGACCACCAAGGATGGCCCCTGGATAAGTCCCTAGGATTTGTGAGGGGTCAACATGAGTGGGAGAAATATTGGGGATTCTCAGTTGGGCAGGGGATCAGTTTGGGGGATGATGGCTTGAGTGAGGGATCAGAATGGGGATTTCTAAACTAGGCCAGGGTGTCAGATTGGAGGTGTTCTTAGTTGGGCAAGGTGATCTGATTGGGGGTGCTGAGTTAGGGGGGGATAAGTAATGAGGAGTATGGGAGGAGATTGGAATGGAGTGGTTAGAGAATCAGAGTGGAGGTGATTGGGGAGATTGGGATGGGGGAATCAGTGACCTGGTGTATGACACCCCCCCCCCAAAGTTATGCAGTTGCCAACTCATATGCAGTGTTGGTGCCTGCATAGATAAACAAAGATAGGGCATCTTTCTGTGCAGTCCTATCTGATTACTTGGTGACCCATCATAACCGTGCCAGACAAACGCGTGCCAACAATCGCATGTAGGACTTATGCACGCAGGATTAAAACAGTTACTGTAAGTGCTCCGAGGGGGTTCTGTAGAGGGAACACCCCCCACTAAACTTAGAAGTGTTTGCGCTCCCAGTGGGGGGGGAACCCCCATTACAGAGGAAACTGCCGATTACCCCCCAAAATGAGGTAAAACAGCAGTTTCCTCTGTAATGGGGGTTCACCCCCTCCACCCCTCCAAGGGGAGCGCGAACACTTCTAAGTTTAATGGGAGGGTTCCCTCCCCCCCTCGGAGCGCTTACTGTAACTGTTTTAATCTGGTGCGCATAAGTCCTGAGCACCATTGTCAGCGTGCGTTTGTCCCGCGCGTTTTAGTTAGTGTACCGATTACTTAGGTATGTGGGCGCAAACGTTGAAAATAGCTTGTACCTGCATATGTGCTGACTGCTCTCTGACTCTGCTTCTGGACCACCCCTTCACTCTCTGGTTTTGGATGGGTTATTAGAGCTGAAACTCAGCAGCTAAGTGCTACTGAATACCAAAGGCCAACTTCTTCTGCCTGTTTAAATCACAATGAAAATGGACTCCTTTTTTTTCTTATGGACTACAAGTCTTCGCTAACCCCACAATCCTGGACAATCTTCTCTCACAGTCCTATACTCCATCTTACCAGCTTCCAGGTAAATGCATTCCAGGGAGAGGAATGGGAGAGAGACTGGAGTTTCTAGTCCCGAGTTCAAATATATTTTGAGGTTCAGAACTGTTAGGCCTCCATCCAAATCACCTGCTCTGATAGAGAACCCTCTGGGAGGCTTCCACCACCCGACCCAAGCACCACAAAAAGGTCTCTTGTATCTATTTCTGGCGGAGCAAATTACGAAGCTTAGGTTAAAGGTCTAGTCCCAGGGGTAGGCAATTCCGGTCCTCGAGAGCCAGAGCCAAGTCAGGTTTTCAGGATATCCACCATGAATATGTATGAGATGGATTTGCATGCACTGCCTCCTTGAGATGACGGAAAGCATTGATGGAATGACCCCCATTGACGGAAAGCAAGACAAGCAAGCAACGTGGGTAAAAAAGGCAACGGGAACTGTAATTGTGCAAGCGGTGCTGCTTGCCCAAAGCTTCCCTCTGACACAGCTTCCTGTTTACGCCTGGGCGCATGGTGGGGTGGGGCGTGGCAGAGGGCCCAGTGTATTTTTGTGCCTAGGGGCCCTCGATGAATTAATCCTGCCCTGGGCTTGGGTGCTTCCTAGGGTGTTATTTCATTGTGGCCTTTTATTCCCAGAACTGTCTGTGATTTTATTCATAATGCCAGGGGCTGGGCGAACGAGGAGGTGCAACCTGCCTATGTTATGGGAAAAATGCTTAGCATCATTTAAACAATACAATTGATTCCTTCACCATTATTCTGCCACACTCAGATATCAATACATGGTCCATGCATTTGCCAGAGAAAGCTTAGACCCTGTTGAATGTTATTTTAATGTATACTTGTACAATCGAGAAAATAACATAGTGCTCACCCATTCAGAAAGGATTTTTGTACCCGGTTATGAAAATGAATCACACTATTAACAGTTTTCTTTCTGTTTCTTATATTTAAACTTGACTTTTTGAAGAACATCGAGCCCATTAGTATCAGCGAAGCAACCCCACACTCAGTAAGCCCTGGTGGCTCTCATTAGCAGACATTGAACTGCTTCCTTTTTTCTGACATGACAAAGGGTTGAACTCCCTCTGTTATAAAACTGAGCATATAAACAGCTGGATCTGGAAAGGCCCATCGGTCTCTTTCCCCACCCCACCCATGTGTCCCCACCAAAGTCCCCTACCTTAGATAACCATTAATAAAGTCATGTGACAACGTTCGGAAAAATAGAGTCGCAGCTCTGTTTATTATAACAACAAAATAACATAGTATTATAAACAACCATCAACTACATACCACACAATTACATACAAACAGCTTTTTGGCCCCCGTGACCCCACCCCTGTCAGCAAGGGTCTTGGGGGGAAGGTGGCAGGTGCCGCCCTGCCCCTTCGGTCGAGTCACCAGCCTAACATAACATAACATTCTACTTATATACCGCAGGACCGTGAAGCTCTATGCGCTTTACAAAGAGAAAGCTGTTACAATTGAATAGAAATGACTTTGGGCTCCTTTTACTAAGGTGCCCTGGCGGCACGCTAAACGCTAATGCCTCCATAGAGCTTGCGTTAGTATTTTTCATTTAGCGTGCGCTAAAAATGCTAGCGCACCTTAGTAAAAGGAACCCTTAGTTTCCTATATATTTGGTGAACAAATATGTTTTCATATGCCTTAGGATTAGACTAGGCCAGGGGTAGGCAATTCCGGTCCTCGAGAACCAGAGCCAGGTCAGGTTTTCAGAATATCCACAATAAATATGCATGAGATAGATTTGCATCTCAAGGAGGCAGTGCATGCAAATCCATCTCATACATATTCATGGTGGATATCCTGAAAACCTGACCTGGCTCCAGCTCTCGAGGACCAGAATTGCCTACCCCTGGACTAGGCGATTTACAATGAAGAACTTCATTAACACTGAAATGTAGCTAAGTGAGCCATAAAGGTTTTTAAAAATTTTTTAAATGATGGTGCCTGGACTATAACAGTGGAATCTGGAAAGACCCTGCTGTCCGCCCATATACTCTCACCCCCCCCCCCCCTACAACCAAAGCCTTCCCCACTTTTTGCCACCAATAAAACACTACAGTCTTTGATGGAAGAAATTAGCTGCAGCTCAGTTTATTAATCGAAACACTTTAACACAGTGGTATTCAACCCAGTCCTCAGGGACCACCTGGCCAGTCGGGTTTTCAGGATATCCACAATGAATATGGATGATAGAGACTTTGAAAACCCGACTGGCCAGTTGGTCCCTGAAGACTGGGTTGAATACCACTGCTTTAACATATATAACTTCAATTAACATAAAAAAAGAGCTCCTCCCGAGCTACCCAATTAAATTGTTCAGTGCCCTTGACCCTGCCACCACAGCAAGGGTCAGAGGGGTAGCATGTCCCTCATGCCCCTTTATCCGGGTCACCTGACCCACCAGGCACGGCACCCCGCTGGCCCACCGCTCATCACCTGATGAGCCCCAATGACCCAGTAGCTCGGGAGATCTGCCACCCTGAGATACTATGTGCTGACCCAAAAAACATGGGTGGGTGGGTGGGTGGGAAAAGCTGCCCTGGAGGACCCTGAAGAGAACGAGTCCTCCTACGTCCCCTCCTTAAAACTTTAGCCCTGCGCGTTACCCGCCTTCCCACCAACCAAATTTAAACTGCCCTGCCTGACAGGCCCTCTAACCCAGGGGTCTCAAAGTCCCTCCTTGAGGGCCGCAATCCAGCCGGGTTTTCAGGATTTCCCCAATGAATATGTATGAGATCTATGTGCATGCACTGCTTTCAATCCATATTCATTGGGGAAATCCTGAAAACCTGACTGGATTGCGGCCCTCAAGGAGGGACTTTGAGATCCCTGCTCTAACCTATCATGTCATTTCCTACCTACTACCCCGCCCCCCCTACCACCCCGGCCGATGGGCGACACGAGGGCCTACCAGCCCCGTGTTATATTTCGCCCATCGACACGGGGGTCTCGGGCTCCCATTTATTGAGAAAGATCCAATGAGAATGGTATACTCTAACTAGATAGATAGATAGATAGCCAAAGAATTGGCAGTCGTAGTGATAGTTTGATTTGTGTGAACATGTAGGTGTAACAAAGTTTGAATTTCCCTTATCCCCAGTGTACACAAAGTCATACGAGTATGTACATGGTATGTTTTGGGGTGCACAGCTATTTGTGTATATTGTGGAAGATATCTCTTAGCCTATATGGCACCATCCTATCAAGTGGTAGCATATTGGTCCAAAGATTCAACTGCTTTATACATAATCAAACTACAGATCTGAGATTCATTGTTTTAAGGAATTACTCGAAAAGGAAATGTGGCTTTCATGGGAATTTTTATGCAATTTTGCTTTGTTTCCAAACAGCTGTAAGATTGCTTCTGATTTTGGACCATGCATGTGCATTCCTGCATGCAGGCCGATAACGTAGCTGCTTTGTTTTCTCCCAAATGTATAACAGTTAATATTATAGCTTACCAAGCATGCGACAAAATTCCACAAAAAGATAATGAAAGTTTATCGCTCTCAGAAATAGTTTTAATACAGTCTTGGTTATTGCAAACCACAGTTCCACAGCAGCACATCTTTGAAATGGTTCACTACGTAACCGATTCCATTGTTGGACTGCACATTAAAAAGTGTTACTCGCTTTGAAGTTTTTGTCTAATGGATCTAAACTGAAAGAAAATGTTTTCCTATTACCTAATTCAATCATAGCGAAGAGGCTTGGTAAAAAGCCCACAGATTTTGCCCAAAGTGTGACAGAGTTCTCTTTGTGTCTGCTTATCCTCTGCTGTCACACACTTTAATTCGCCTCTCTTTATCTGGCATTCAAAACTTTTTTCAATGACATTCAATAAGGTCCAGCGACTGAAAAAAAAAAAAAAAAAAACTGGTTATTTTTTTTAGATATTCTTTCACAGTAGCTTTGGCTTGGTGTTCATTCACTGGATATTAACCCCTTGCTTGCAAGCGTGTCCTAGATATGGCATTGCACAGAGTTCAGGAGAGAACTGATGCAGACTTGCAGAGCTCAGTTTCTGGTTTGAATGTGGGGTCTGTTCTGTTCTTGTAAAGGTATTGGTGCTTGCTTACCTACTTAGATTGGTCTTGGACTTTGGGCAGAAAAGCTGTCTAGGGAACACATTTGATTTTTCTCCTCCAAGAACTGGAATAAGCACTTATACAGAGTTCTTGTTTTCCCCACCAGCTCTCCAAAAGCAATGATAAAATAAACATAAAGTCTGCAGTCTGGTATTATATTCCAACTGACAATCTCATTTTATTAAAGGTTTGTGAGATGGGGGTTGGTTTTTTTTTTTTTTTTTTTTTAGGTTAATCCAAAAATGTGCACTTAACTTTAGGGAATATAAAAAGAGCATAGCCTTTTTATTTGTTTTCCTAAAACACACTTGTAAAAAGAGGCATGAGAGAATAATTAATGAACAACTATTTCGTCCTGTCAGTAATTTTAGGTGAACTTTTAAAGGTTGCTGATATATCTCAGTGGCACCGATAATGGTATGAGGGGCCGCCGAAAAGTTCTCAGCCCAAACCAGGAAGAGAATGATGTGGAGCCATGAAACGTACAAGTTATTCCACACTTTTCTGAACACTTTTCGTTTTAGTTCATATCACTGAAACGAAAAGTGTCCAGAAAAGTGTGGAATAACTTGTACGTTTCATGGCTCCACATCATTCTCTTCCTGGTTTGGGCTGAGAACTTTTCAGCGGCCCCTCCTAGTCAGCCACTAACCTAAATTGTGAACTATTTTTCTTTATGCCGTGTGCCTGCGATTAGGTAGTATTCAGCTAAAGTTACGGTGCTATATAGTGTGTGACACAGCTGCTAATTTATTTATATTGAAATTATATTTGAGATAATTTGTACAAGTTCTTTGTGTGAGAGAGAGAGAAAAAAAAAATCTGGCTGGTCAAACAGCTTCCCCCTGAAGCATTCAAATCCAGCAGCTCAGTTGTTTAACAATTGTATTTTTTAATCGCTGAGTACAGCAGCATTTAACAAATAATTCAGGATGGGAACGCTGGCTGATTATAGAATTTTTTAAAAAAAATCTTTATGCATTTTTAAAACTTTCAGTAAGTGTAACATAATATAAAAAACATTTTCTAATTTAACATCACTTAATATACCATCAAAGTATAACTCACATCAAATATCTCCCCCTAACTTATACCCGACAATTGTTTTTAAGCATAAGAAATCATAAAGTGATTATAGAATTTTAAAATAAAAATTATAGGGAATCTTATATTTTGTTGTCCCTGTTCTCATAAGCTCCATTTCACCACAATATATATATATATATAGAGAGAGAGAGAGAGAGAGAAAAAGGCTCCTTTTACGAAGGTGCGCTACGGGTTTTACCGCACACAGCAGATTAGCGCACGCTATAGAGCACACTAGCCAAAAATCTACCGCCTGCTCAAAAGGAGGTGGTGGCGGCTAGCGCACACAGCATTTTGGCGCACGTTATTCTGCGTGTCAAGGCCCTAGCGTGCCTTTGTAAAAGGAGCCCAAAGTTGTATGAAAATTGGCACAGAGCGCTCATCAGTTAAAAGAGAAGAGAATCGGAGGTTGCTGATATACAAAGACAACCGTTTCCAAAATAAGAAAGCCAAGAAATGCGAGAGAAATGCCCCATGAAGACGAACGGGACATAGAGCAGCCCTAGAATGGGAAGGAGAGCTTTAAGAATCCCGATATATTTCTCAATAAACCCTTATCTAAACAAGGCAGAAGGGCGATTGGAGGTAGCAGGGAATATTCCACAGGTGGGCAAAAAACAAAACAAAACAAAAAACCCAACTCCAATATTAAAGTGAGGTGGAATAGATAAACGGGTAGCGCACAAAGCAGGTGAAAATGCGGAATAAATAATGTAAATAGAGTAAGCTTCTTTGAAAGCAAAAGAACTGAAAAAGAGAAAGAAAAGAATAATAAATGAAGGGAGAATGAGAAAATAAACTACAAAAAGGGAGAGCAGGGGGAAAGGACGCCTGTTACGGCGTGGGTGGGGTCGACAAGAATAGATTACATTATGCAGTTCATTTAGTTAACAAGTGAAATAATGAGGAAGCGTGCAGTGTGAATGGCAAGAAAAAAAAAGCCACAAAAAGCCTATTGAGAGGCCTCCGCCGCTCCTGGCGAAGCCGTCACATGGCGAAGCCCCTATTTAAAGCCGGCGTCCAGGCACTTTCAGCACCACTCTTGCTGGCCAGCGCCCGAGGCTCCCGCTCCCAGCCCTCGCCGAGGAGAAAGCCTCTTCTGGAGCCATGCCGCGCTCCTTCCTGGTGGATTCCTTGATTTTGAGGGAAACGAACGACAAGAAGAGTGAAAACACGCCACCTTTGTTTCCGTACGCCGTGCATCCTAGCCACTCCTTGCAAGGGCTCTCCTCGGGCTCTTGCCACTCTCGTAAATCGGGACTGCTGTGCGTCTGTCCCTTGTGTGTCACCGCTTCACAGCTCCATTCGCCTCCTCCGGCCATTCCGCTGTTGAAAGCTTCTTTCCCCAGCTTCTCGTCCCAGTACTGTCACTCCCCCCTAGGCAGGCAACACTCGGTTTCGTCCGGGTCCAGCGTCAGTCATGGACCTGCCATTTACCAAGCAGCATATTCCTTGCCCGATCCTAGGCAGTTCCACTGTATCTCCGTTGGTAAGTAAATCGTTTTCCAGCCTTACGCACTTATATTTTGATTATCCAAAGAAAACTCAAGGCGGAATGCGACCAATGCTCAAACAGACCTCTCGTTTCAATTTCAACTTGTGAAATTGAGCACAAATGTGTGAAACCTTTGCCGATCTGTGGTCTATTACATTCGAGTCCAAATTCTCATATAACACCCAACGTGGTCTGACTTATTTGCTGAACGAAGCCTCGCCATAATCATAAGCCTTATATTACATCCGATTGGGGCAGTAAAGGATAAAAATTCATGGTTTGCATTAAAAATAATTCTTATGCAACTTGTCTTTAAAAGTCCCGAAATGTACGTTGTTATTGTGATTGCATAAAATGTCATCTTGCAAATGTCTCTTCTTGTAACTGTTCTCTCCTTTCTGCTCCCAGAAAGCTCCTCCAGCCATTTACCGAGCAGTAAACGAATGCGCACAGCCTTCACCAGTACGCAACTCCTGGAACTGGAAAGAGAGTTCGCGTCCAACATGTACCTCTCCCGGCTGAGACGCATCGAGATAGCCACTTACCTGAACCTGTCCGAGAAGCAGGTAAAGATTTGGTTCCAGAACCGAAGGGTCAAGCACAAGAAAGAAGGCAAGGGCAGCTCTCACAAGGGCGGCTCGAACAATTGCAAATGCTCGTCCTTGTCTTCTGCCAAGTGCTCTGAGGAAGATGAGGACGTGCCCATGTCACCGTCACCTTCAGGAAAAGACGACGGAGATCTCACTGTTACCCCATAATATCAAACTGCCAAACTGCCTCACTGTTAACAATAAAAAGGGTCACTTCTCAGAGTGCACCTCAGGCCAAAACGCTTCGAAAGGACTTTATAGAGTTTTTATATATACAATGTAAGTTACAAAGAACTGGTGATTTTAGACATTGCTGAAATCGTGGCTACATAAAATTTACCAGTGACTGGCTCTGTAATATACTGTATATACTCATTTATATGTTTTTAATATGACATTTAAAAGTTGTGTTGATTTGTCCTGGATAGATTTCAACTTTAACTTTTTTAAAGGCATCGCTCAGCTTAGGGTACCTTAAGAGTAATTTACCGGATGCGCTAATTGTATCACTCAAATGTAATCTCATGATATTTTTGAGAAAAATAATTCAAATATTTTGTATCAATGTTAGAAATGGTTCTGCTTTATTTTAAATACATAAATGCATCTTTAAATTTGGTGCCAAGGACCCCCCTGTTGGTGGTCTACAAATGTGTATATGGTTGTTGGTTTGCCTTTTTGTAAAGTTTAATGTTTGAGGTTGTTGTTTTTTTTCTTAAATACACCGAATGTATATTTGTAAGGTTTCCCTATATCAGGATATATTTATTTATTTATTTATGTAAAAAATAAAACTTTTGATAGTAACCTCGATTTGATAATTGGATCTTCTCGTTATTCCTTAAAAATCACGCCTTTATTGTGACACTCCTCTGAATATGTTTCTAGACATATAGATAAACAGAGGAGCCAATGATTTTTTTAAAAAAATAAACCCTTACATCATTGTGTGATTCCTGTAATAGGGAAGTTTAATAAAGAAAAAGTAAAGTCCATTTATCCACACAATTTCTTCCTCTTACAAATATGCAAATAATGTTTTTATTGGAATCTGGCACGATCTGCCTGAAATTATATTTACGTCACATTTACGAATAAGTGTCTAATCATTCTTAATTTTCACTTGCTTTTCCTGGCAAGGTAAAAAACCTTTTAATAAGTAGATGCTCTTTATTTTCTTTTGCAATATACAGCATTTCTTATTTTTTCCCCCTCCTGTTTATAAGATGCGTATAATAAAATGCTTAAATGTATGTCCAAGCACAGAAATACAGTTGCACTTAAAAATGATAAGCATAAAATCCAAAAATTGGACCAATAAACAGATCAGCTTGCAAAGAACAAGTTGATAGTGAACTAAATCTTTTTAATATCTCCTCTCAATGCCCCGCTCTAGTTTTTACTTTGGCTTTTTGACTCTTCCAGCACCCCATCACCACCAAATCCACACACATTCTCAATAAATAGAACAAGCAAAAATCCCAATGAAATTAATGAACTAAAACCAAGAAAAACTGCAGTTTCATCAAATGATTTTTTTTTTTAATGGAATAAGCTGATGATTTAAAACTTGCATCATTAGGGATGAACGCCGAATCTGTCAGTTGGGGGACTAAGGATGAATGAAGGATCTGCTTGCGCTCAGTAGAAACTCTATCATATGCACTTAGAAATCTCAATAAATTGAATATCATTCTAGCCAGGTTTATGTTCTATCTTCTTATAACAACAAATCTTATCTGCATGCTCATTTCAATCTTGCATATTCTTAAAATTGCTAAATAATTTGTTAAGAATATTTATTCGTACTTTCAAAAACGGCGCGAGTCATCCTTGCGGACATTTACACTGAAGTGCTGAATACGATGTATTTGAATATTCTGTGGTAGTTAGGAATTAACTTGGAGCAGAATGAATAGACAGTGTTTCAAGTTTCAAGTTTATTAAAAGTTTGTTGTACACGAAATATCAAATACTTCAATGCGTATGACAATTTAAAATTAGGAGACAAAAAGAAAACAATTTGTACACATAAATATACAATTAGCGATACAAAAGGGAAGAGGGGTGAACTACAATCTTTGAGGAAAATAAAAGTACATTTAAGGAAAAAACAATATCAGGAGGGTGATGAAGAATGTTTTATAAATATGGCTAAGCCTAAAAAGAGGATAGGGGAGGTTGTGACCTATATATAAGGTCTGGTTAAAATTAGGTATTTGAGCCTGGGATTAATGATAGATGAATTATCCTATCTATGACTCAAATGCATCTTTGTACAGGTAGCATTTGAATGTGCTTTTAAATTTTTCTAATAAGGCAACCAGGCAATTCTACTAATTCCTAAACATTTTTTCCCCAAGAGATCAACTGGGCCTTTTTGGCGTTGGATTCTTTGGGGTTGTTTAATATATTTTGGATCGTTTTGTTTCCAATAAACATTCTAAAATGAATTTGTACAACTGCTCAAACTCAGAATGTTTATTATGACAGGATTCATGAGTTGGGTGATCAGACGTGAGTCCATACTGCCAGCTGTTTCCTTTCCCATTTGTTCTGGCCTATCCAAGTTCAAAACGCAACTTTAAAAACGTAAAACCTAAGTCTTTAATCCTCTGTCTGGATGTATATCAATGGTGGCTTATCTGCTGAATGTATAATAACCAGCATCCTGCCGGCACAGGCAGGAATTCCAGCAGTGCGCTGCAGCGGACAGGACAGGAGTGCTGCACCTCTGAAGAGAAAGGATGTATTATTTATGGATTATGGTTTTTTAAACCTGGCGTCTCACAGATCTTCCCTTGCGCATAGTTGGGCGCAGTTTAGAAGCTTTTCTTGATTTGAAATTGTATTCCAATGGAAATGTTGACGGTCAGACAGCTGCTGCAACCTGCTTCTGGGTTCAAAGCGCTTTGATTGTGTTTAAAAAATCAGGTACAGTAGAGCTCGAATTATATATTGGTGCATTGCATCGGAAAGGGACAATTTTACTAAGGAACCCTTCCCCTTCTCCCGATTGATGGATAGGGAAAGAGGTCTTGGAAAATAAAGCTTCTGTGGATGCTAATCATGGCCCAAATGAGCTAAGCAGTACTCAGCTGGACTAAGGCCAACTTTGGAAGATGTTAAACATCAATACAAACTCTAGTACTTCCTATTGCTCAGAACCAGCCACAAGGAGGAAAATGAAGGTGGTAGGATAGAAAAATCTTCCATCCACCGAACCTGCCTGGGAGCTTGCAATCCTGGATGGGCCTCACCATCGTTCTATATTCAGACATACCGTTAGGGCCTCTTCTATTAAACTGCGCTATGAGTGTCGGGAGCAGCGCGGGCCATTCAGCGTGGCTCTCTGCGCTAAAAACTGCCAGCGCAGTTTAATAGGCGAGGGGGGCTAGTATAATCTGGCAAAAGATCATCTTCCAATGAGAGACTTTGCTGCTGGTATTGTGCTAATAATAATACTCATCTCTCTGAATAATATTAACTGCTATGTTAAAAAAAAAAAAAAAAATCTAAGGGAAAAACACCAGCGCAAGTTCTGCACTGGAGCAAAGCTAGTAAAAAGTTTTATGTTTAAATATCTTTGTTGTCATTCGGCAATATTGTCAACGAATATCTGCCACCACTGACACAGAACGCATCACTGACACAGAACGTTACCAATTTTGTTTTTCTCCCAAAAGAAACTAAATCCCCCACCCTGGGGTACCAAAGGGTCCATTATGTCCAGTGTCCTCCTAGTAGTTTTTAACTCCAGTCCTTGTGAAAACAATGAAAAATCCCCCTCCTTCTATTATCCCAAAGTACACCACCTTTGTATTTCTAGGTTATTCAGTGAAGCTGATCTAACCTACATTGTTAAAGTACTCAAATAAGGGTCCCAGATCTTAATGAATCTTTTCATGTTGCTTTCCGACCCAAAGTGTCAATAGACAATCACTGCATTCTCAATAGCTGATTTAGCCATTGTAATAGTGCTGATGGGGAAACCTGAAACGGAATGCAAACTTTCCACAATATCCACAATGATTAATTGTGGCACAATATCATTCACAAGATCCAATAAGCTCCTGCCTGGGGTAGCTTCCCAAGCTGGAGCACGCATATGACTCAGATGCCTGCAGAAAGTGTGCCAAAAAGTATGAATCATGGGGCAATCCCAGGTAAAAAGTTTTATAACATACAACAGCTTTAACATTATCCCTATAAGTGTAAAGTAGAGGATGACATGGGGACAAAATTGTCCCCGTCCCTGCAGGAACTCAATTTTAACGCCCCCGTCCCCGTGAATTTTTACACTGTCCCTGTCCCATTTCTGTGCCTTAACTGCACAAGCCTCAAACACTTACGATTTTAAAGTGTTTGAGGCTTGTGCAGATGAGAACGGAGCTTAGGCATTGGTGGAATGAGGCATTATGACATCACAATTTGAGCTCTAGAATGTTGCTACTTATGATTTTAAAGAGTTTGAGACTTGTGCAGATGAGGATGGAGCTTAGGCATTGGTGGAATGAGGCATTATGACATCACAATCCGAGTTCTAGAATGTTGCTACTTATGATTTTAAAGTTTTTGAGGCTTGTGCAGATGAGGACGGAGCTTAGGCATTGGTGGAATGAGGCATTATGACATCACAGTCTGAGCTCTAGAATGTTGCTACTTATCATTTTAAAGTGTTTGAGGCTTGTGCAGATGAGGACAGAGCTTAGGCATTGGTGGAATGAGGCATTATGACATCACAATCTGAGCTCTAGAATGTTGCTACTTATGATTTTAAAGTTTTTGAGGCTTGTGCAGATGAGGACAGAGCTTAGGCATTGGTGGAATGAGGCATTATGACATCACAGTCTGAGCTCTAGAATATTGTTATTTATGATTTTAAAGTGTTTGAGGCTTGTGCAGATGAGGACGGAGCTTAGGCATTGGTGGAATGAGGCATTATGACATCACAGTCTGAGCTCTAGAATGTTGCTACTTATGATTTTAAAGTTTTTGAGGCTTGTGCAGATGAGGACAGAGCTTGCAGGAACGGGGCAAGCAAAGAACTCGCCAGGACCTGGAAAAATTTGTCCCCGTGTCATTCTTTAGTACAGTGTCTCACAAACTTTCCGGCTGGCGACACACTAAATCCAATTCCCCTACCAGAAGGCACCTGGAAGTGCACGATCATTGTGTCGACGTCCACGCATGCGCGGAGGCCCATTTGGCCTTGACCCGCTTCGGTGAAGGGATCCAAGAGGAGGGGAGGTGCGGGGAGGAGAGACCCCGGCGAGGAGGAGAGTCACCCTTGCCGGCTGACTGCCTACAGGACATGCCTCTTGCTGCGAGAGGCACCTCGTGTAGGCAGTCAGCTGGTGCGGATGACTCTCCTCCTCGTCAGTGTATCGCAGCACACCTGAAATCTCAGGAGGTACACAGATTGCAATACACTGCTCTAGTATACAGCACCTTTTAATGCTGAAATTGTTTCATGTCAACCATTAACAATGCTACTTTATTTATGTGACTTTTAACAAACCAGATACTTCAAGCATTTTCCCTGTTTGTCCCAGTGGGCTCACAGACTATTTAATGTACTTGGGGCAGTGGAGGATTAAGGGCTAGATTCACTAAGCCCACCGATTAACCGCTTTGCGACCTGATTTCCCTCCAATCCGATTCACTAACCTCTGTCCCGATCATCCTCCAATCCACGCATGCAAATCAGGGGGAACGGCATTCAAATGCAGGCAGGCAATGATTCACTAAAAAAAAAAAAAAATGAAGGACACTGACTGGGCTGACCGATCAAAAATAAGCAACTGCTGAGGACCAGTCGCTCAGGTCGTTTCCGACTGCCCTGCCCTCTGCCGCTCTGCTCTCTGCCCCGATCTGCTTTCAGCCCCAATCTCCTGCTCTCGCCCCGAATTTCTCCAGCTCTCGCTGCGAATCTCTTCTGCCGCCATGACTCTCCTGCCCTTCCCCGCATTGCAAGCCACGGGTTTAAAGCGGTTAAAACCACGGACTTGCAAAGGAAATAAAAAAGTAGGTTTCCTGCTCTGCCGGGCATAGATGGTCTGCGCATGTGTCAGGATCGCTGTAGAGCGATCCGGGCGGTTGGTTGGGGCGTGATTCTGATCGCCCTCATTTGCATGAGGGCGATTCGTGAATCAGCCCCCTGGACACAGATCAGATCGCTCATGGATCAGATCCATCCGTGCCTTTAGTAAATCTAGCCCTAAGTGACTTTCCCAGGGTTACAGGGAGCAGAATGGGGTTTGAATCCACAACCTCAGGGTGCTGAGACTGTGGTTCTAACTACTAGGCTATGCTCTCCTTGATTCTATCTGCCTTTATAGCCACATAGAAATGATCAAGCTTAACATTTTAGTGGAAGGAAAATAAAAATTGAAATGGGAGGGGCAAATCCATGCAGTGCAATGCAATGCAATATACACTATGACTATTACCACAGCTGCTAAATCATTCTGTACAGGTACTGGACTGCATCAATTTAAACAATTTCTTGCCTCTGCAATGCTCTCTTTTAAGATTTGGCGCTCACCAGTACATAGGTATTTCTAATCCTCCCTGAGGCAACTGAGAGTGAAGAGATTTGCCTAAGATCCAGGGCCAGATTTCCACTGTGGGCATCCCGAGAGAACTGGGCATGGGGGAAGGAGAAAATTATCCACCTAGGTCTGGCCCAGTCATTAGGTAACACTAGGTAGTTGCCTAGGGCAGCACCTTCTGGGAGCAGTAAAGAGCCACTGCTGTCAAAGTAAAACAATAGGTCTGAACAGCCACACAAAGTCAAAGAACCCTCAATGTGTGCTTTTACCTGCAAAAGTGTGTGTGTGTGGGGGGGGGGGGAAGTAACTGCAAATTGCATATTTGACTTGGAAAATGACTTGAAAATTGTCTTCATTATATATATGTGTGTGTGTGTGTGAGAGAGAGAGAGAAAGAGAGACACAGAGAGAGAAAGAGACAGAGAAAGAGAGACAGAGAGAGGAGAGAGACAGAGAAAGAAACAGAAAGACAGAGAGACAGAGAGAGAGAGAGAGAGAAACAGAAAGACAGAGAGAGAGATAGAGAAACACAGAGAGAGAAAGAGAAAAAGAGAGAGACAGAGAGAGAGAGACAGAGAGAGAAACAGAAAGACAGAGAGAGAGGGAGAAACAGAGAGACAGAGAGAGAAAGAGAGAGAGAGAGAGGAGAGAGACAGAGAGACAGAGAAAGAAACAGAAAGACAGAGAAAAAGACAGAGAGAGAGAGAGAGAGAGAAACAGAGAGAAGAGAGACATACACATGTACATAACAAAGCTTATATTAAATACATGATATCTTGGGGGGGGGGCACGGGGCAGGAATGTGGGAAGATCGCTCCTGGCCTGAAAACCCGCTAGATCACCAGGAAAGGCTTAAGGGGGGCTTACAGGGCTTAAAATAGCCTGAAAAATGAAAATGCATTTTTTGGTTTAAAATTGCGAATCCATAGATACGGAAATCGCGAATACGGAGGGGGAAGTGTAAACATTCTGCATGACAGGTCAGCCACTGGCAATGTGTAGGAACTGCTGCTGGCAGCCTATGGCTGCTAGGTGGGTGGGTCTGAGCCCAAACTGGATGGGCCAGGTCTACCCAGACCCATCCCATGGCTATGCCCTTGGCACCCAATACTGTTAGCTCCAGATTTTATAAATGAACATTTTATGCCACACTAATGATTCCCATGTGGCAAATGTGGCAAGGCTCATTTAGTACCTAAGAGCATCATCACATTTGCATTGCCAGTATTGCTAGTTCAGTGGTGTAAAAGGAGCCCCTAGTGAAATTTAACATTTTTAGCCCTAGCCATCATGGAGGAGTAGCCTAATGGTTAATACAGTGGTCTAAGAACCAGGGGGAGAGGGTTTGAATCCCACTGTAGCTCCTCGTGACCATGGATAAGCCACTTAATCCTCCATTGTCCTCAGGTACATAATAAGTACCTGTATATAATATGTGAGTTGCTTTGATTGTAACCACAGAAAGGTGGTGTGTCAAATCCCATTCCCTTTCCTTACTGCAAGTGATAAATTGCTTTGTGTTGTGTGGGAACACAAATCTAACTACCAGAAGTACATTCAAACTGGTGTTAAGCTCATACAGTATTTGAATTATGTACTATTTTAAAAGAGTTCATGTTGGTTATGATTCAGCATTCTCACTGCTGGTGCCCAGATTCAATTCCTGGTCAGAGAAGGTTATTATATATATTTGGAAACGATAATGGAATTCACAAAAGCATGGGATAAACACAAAGGAATCTTTCATGTAAAGAATGGAATGAAACAAATTCAGCAGTGTTTAGTACTGTTCTCTCTAAACTGAACTGGAATCCTCTATCTACAGTCCTGCCAGTGGGAGGTGCTGTTTCAATATCACATTTTCAATAGTGAGGGACAGGCAAACTCTGCAGGACTCCAGAGAACCTGTCTCTGCTTAGTGATGCATTTGGAGGACTCCAGCTCAGCTTAGAGGGAATAGCTGTGCTTAGATGGCAACTCCAATAATTGGGAAGTAAAGTTGACCAGACTTCTATTGTGTGTCACCTGATCATGGCTGGACAGATTTGGATGGGCTGGAGTGGGGCTTCGATGGCAGCTTCATTAGCTGAAGAACATGGCTAGTACTGGGTAGACTTATATGGCCTGTGTCCTGAAAATGGTAAGGACAAATCAAGGTCATGTATGCATATGTAGTATCCAACTCAAAATATCAAATGTATATATATATAGAATATAGTCCATATGCATATATTAAATGATATTAATAAATCATACAGTTCAGCCAATGAAATGTGTATGTGAAGTGTTCAGAGCCCAAATCTCCTGCACACGAGCCGCTGAAGAGATTGTTATGAGACCATCATCACACTTCTATGTCCCCATCAATGCAAATATATTAGTAAAAATAAAACAAGTGTGAGGCACTTATCTGTTTAGATGCAGGCACCGAAATGCCACAGCTGGAGTTCTATCCTTAAAGCGACTCAGCGGGAGACTCTTAACCAAGTGAAATACAACCCATGCTCATAATCCAAATGCTGTAATATTCCGCTTCCCTCTACCCAGACCTGAGTTTCGCCTGGGTGACATCTTCAGGAGAGGTAGCATAAAATGTGTTTGACTAAAAACAAAAGCAAAAGCATATGAAATGTACAAATGTCATTCATGCCCAAACCTTCACATGCCATCAAAACAATAATCATTCAAATGGAACAAACCAAATTACATGCCAAAATCACTCTATATATTGTACACACTGATATATAGAGGGCTATCTTATGCTTTGAATTTATCTTGGGCAGACTGGATGGACTATACAGGTATTTTTCTGCTGTCATCTACTGTTGTTATGTAACTACCAGTATGTAAGAATTGGGTCCAGTGGTGATAGTATATAATGCTGATGACATCCCAGGTTTGAATTAAGACATAGGCAAATAGTCAAGTGCCTATGTTTCCTTGTGGGAGCAGAAAGGGGTTGCTTTCAGCATTGGCCATTGGACCAGCATGGAGACCCCTGGGTAGGGGGCAGGGCTTGTGCTCAGGGAATGGGGTTTGGGGGCAAAGAGGGGGATCAGATGGAGTGAGCTATGCTAGTTCTCAGGAGGAATCAAAAGGGGGAAGATGCTAAAGGCAAGTGACTTGTCAGGGGATTGGAAGGGGAGGATGTCAGAATTCTTGGGATATATGACTTGCCATTAGGTATTGTAAGAGGAAAACGTTGAAGGGTATGTGACTTTTGGAGGGATTGAAAGGGAGGCTATGGAGTGACATAACTAGATGGGGGGTTCAGAAGGGGGGTGTATCAGGGGTTTTATAATTTGTTAGGAGGCATCAGAAGAGGTAAATGTCAGAAAGCATCTGGGAGATTGAATAGGAGAGAGATGTTGGGGGGGGGGGGGTTGCAACTTGTTGAGGGGGCTGAAAGAGGAGGAATATGGGGGTATATGGACTTATTGTGAAGTTTGGATAACTCTTCTCACCTTGGGTTCTGCATCCCCAGCCCTCTATGTCATGGCTGTATGTCCAAGTTAGATTGTAAGCTCTTCTGAGCAGGGACTGTCTATTAAATGTCAAAATATACAGTGCTGCTTACGCCCTTCAGCACTATAGAAGTGTTAAATAGTAGTAGTAGGAGGAGGAGAGATGTCTGGGATGTTTGTGACTTACTGAGGGAGGATCAAAAGAGGGGTATGTGACTTGTCTGGGTGGCATGTAATTTTTGAAGGGACTGGCAGGGGGAAGATGATGGGAAGAGGATTTGTGACTTGGTTGGGATTGATAGGGGGACCATTAGGGGGTATGTGACTTTATGTGGGATCTGAAAGGGGAAAGAGGTCTGAGGGTATTTTATTTATTTATTTATTTTATTCAATTTTTCTATACCGTTCTCCCAGGGGAGTTCAGAACGGTTTACATGAATTTATTCAGGTACTCAAGCATTTTTCCCTGTCTGTCCCGGCGGGCTCACAATCTACCTAATGTACCTGGGGCAATGGGGGGATTAAGTGACTTGCCCAGGGTCACAAGGAGCAGCGTGGGTTTGAACCCACAATCCCAAGGTGCTGAGGCTGTAGCTTAAACCACTGCGCCACACACTCCCCTATGTATGCAACTTGTCGGGGGGGGGGGGGGTGGATCAGAGCGAGGGAGATGTCAGGGGGTGCACCACCATGGCAGTCCCACACAATGTTACTGCAGCAGATTGCATGAGTACTCCTATGCTATCTGCTGCTACATGCAACTCTGTGCCCATGCAGTGTGTCTGTCCTGTTTTTCAAATGCAGGGCAGATGCTAGGCATATCTTTTGTATTTACTACACTGGCTTTGTATATATCGTATGTTATGTAGTTTTTGTAACTAACACATAGTAAGTGCAAAAATTTACTACAGTTTAGTAAAATGATCTCCATTGCCTGTTTCATTAACACTATGAATAGAAAGTGTGTGTGAATGAGTGGTTGAAGGACAGCGAAGGATTCACAACCACTTACGGACTTTACAAGGTTTGGTGACAGTCCTTAGAGGTAAAATTAGGCTAAGCCCTAATCAGGGCCAGGAAGAAATTAAGTGGCATCTGCAACTATTTTAGGCGTTCTTAAGGAAAGCCAACACAATTTGGCATGCCTGATTTATTATTTTCTTCTTGGGCAAAGTACAGAAATAAAGATAACTAATGTGCAAATGTTGTGAGAGAGATGTCCTGCTGTGTTACATGAAGCCCAAGCTCTCTCATAACATAAGAATTTATTGTTAGGTGCCATCGACTCGTGCTCGAGTCCTAGCGACTTGATGAATTCCGGATCTAAAAAGAAATCGGTTTTGTGCTAGTCTGGAAAGGTCCTTCAGCATCATCCACATGGTTGTTTTCGACGTGTCCAGCCATCTGATTGCAGGTCACCCTCTTGGCCTGGTTCCTTCGATCTTCCCAAACACGATGTCCTTCTCCAACGATCTTTCCCTTCTGACAGTATGACCAAAATGATACAGTCGTAACTTCATCATTTGGGCTTCGAGTGACATAGCCAGTTTGATCTCTTCCAGAATCGATTTGTGGTCCACGGCACGCCTAAAATCCTTCTCCTTTAGTCCATTAAAATAATTGACTTATTTTTTGTTTGTATTTCTTGACCTTTATTTGTGCTCTTTCTTCTATAACCAAAATTATTTTCTTTGTGACATACAAAACAGTAAGAGGTCTGTATTAAACGCCCGATTCCAGTCTTATGATTCTCTTGGAACAGAAGTGCCCAATATGATGAACATAGCTACAAAATGTTGAGTTCTATTTTCCTCCTTTTCTTTAAAAGCCGGATAAAAACTTTTTTATCCATGCATTAGGTAATAGGGAATGAAAGCTTCAGAATTTACAAAAGAATTTTCTCCTATTCAGTATTGATGGAGAAAATCATTGAAAGACAGCAAGGTCCTAATGTGTCATAAATATATTATTTTTCCATCCTATAGGGATGATCATTTCAGCCATTAACTCAATATAGGCTACTACTGATGAAGCAGAATAAGCCAACACAGGCTTCTGTTTATGAACGACTAATAAATTCATTTCATTCTAATAGATGTCCTTAGCATATTAGAGTAGCAGTGCTCCTTACATGGGTGTCTCACACACGCCAAGGACACTTTTGTTGTGACTGGAAAATGGCTGATTTTACTATCGCCTGAATTAATAGCCATCCACTCATTTTGCCATTAGTGCAAAGCCATTAAGAACATTTACTGCACGAGCCCCTACTGCCACCTATTTTCTAGGCGATAAGGGTCCCTGCACTAACCCTACACAAATTAATTAGCGTATGGCAATGCCTCACATGCTAACTGATTAGCTCTGTCATGCCCACTCTCCACGTCCCCTTCCAAGAAAATAAAAAATATTTTTTTACGCATGGTGTGTGCATGCAAATTGGCCATTGCCACAGGATACCAGTGCACATCCCACGGTAAGCCTTTTTAATGGGTGGTAAGCCAGGAATGGGGCACCTCAGCCAATCAGGACCTTAAGCCCCTCCCCATGCATCAGATGATACATTGGGGCGTGGCCTAAGGCCACACTCGTCGGCAGAGGAGGTGTGGAGCAGGAAGGACTGAGAACCCCTCCTGCTCCCAATAATATTAAGGTACGGGGAGGGGGTGGGCCTTGCCCGGTCATCCTGCCGGCCTCGGAGGAGGCCTGGAGCAGGAGGGAATGAGCACCCCTCCTGCTCCCAATGATTCTTAAAGATAGGTGGGAGCGGGTGGGCTGGGCCCGGTAGTCCACCTGTCCATCCTGCTGGCCTAGCAGGGCCATGTTTGGGGCGAGGCATTTTGTAGGGGTTTGGGGAAGGAGAAATCAGTTCCGGGGGAGGGCTTTATTTTGTGTAAAATGAGCAGATACTTTGCTTGTGTAAAACACGCAAAATACCTGCCTGATAAAAAAAAAAAATTACAAGCCCCGACAAGCAGGCTGCTTCTCCTGTCACTACTGTCAGGGGCTGCGCATGAGCGGGGATCGCACATTTGCGATCCCTGCTTGCAAATGGAGGCGTTCCTCCGATTGCCCCCATTTGAAAATGACTGATTTGTGAATCAGTCGGACCTGCCCAAATCGGAAACAGATTGTTCCGATTTGGGCAGGTTAGTGAATCTAGGTCTTAGTGCTGCACTAATTGGTGCTAATTTTTTAGGTGATGTATATATAGAATCAGGGCCCAATGAATAGTTAAATTCTTAAGCTCTTTGCCGGAGAATGTGGCAAAGCTGTCAGCATATCTGGGTTTAAAAAAGGTTTGGAGAAGTTCCTGTAGGAAAAGTCCATAAATTGCTCTTAGGGTAGACATGGGGAAAGCCACTGCTTGCCCTGGATCGGTAGCATGGAAAGTTGCTACTCCTTGGGTTTTGGCCAGGTACTAGGGACCTGGATTGGCCACCGTGAGAACGGGCTGCTGGGCTTGATGGACCATTGGTCTGACCCAGTAAGGCTATTCTTATGTTCTTACGTGAGCCAAGTATGGGACAATTAAGTCATTGTAACATCACTGATGAGGTTGTCTCTGAGGCATTGTGAAATGAAGCATTATGACATCGCAATCTCAGCTCTGGAATATTGCTCTCATTGGGGTTCCGGAATCTTGCTATTCTTTGAGATGGGGTATAAAGATAGACAACTTAGCGGTCTGGACGATCAAACGGCTGGATGTAGAAGTAAACGATTCTTGAAAAAAAATATATATATATTTTGGACGTATTTTTCAAGAATGGACTTTGGACATGTCCGACTTTGGGGAACTAGCGACTTAGGCCCAAACCGTACTTAGACGTATTTTTTTATTATGCTCCTCTAAGCTTTCAAGTGAAAATGTTTATAAATTTAGGCCTACCGTTCATTTGCTTAGATTTATGAGCCTAATTTACAGTATGTCCCTAGTAATGAAAATCAATCTAATTTTCCTCGTCCTTTGTCCCATCCATTGCCTTCTACTTTTTATGTTCCCAAATTTAGGAACTTTGTGAAATTTCGAATATAAGATTAAGCCCTCAGCTATAGAAAATTTTCAAGGAAGCTAATTTCCAAGTTAGAAAGCATAAATCCTTTGAATATTGGCCCTACATATTATGTATCACTGCTGCAGATCAAATCATTATGGGCCCCTTTTGTCAAGTCACGCTAGAGGTGTTTAGCTTGAGCTGGCACAGTAAATGCTCTGACGCTCAAAGAATTCCTGTGAGCGTCAGAGCACTATATGTTAGCAGAGTCCACTATCCAAGAGGCTGTTACGTTTTTCTTCCAGCCTTGATTGTTACGAGTGGATGGAAACAGTCATTATTAGGGATTCTCTCTTAGGGTCCCTTTTTAATAAACTGTGGTACGTTTTACACCTACCATACATTTAGTGCAAAACTTAGGCCCAAATTCTGTAACCAGCGCCTAAAGTTAGGCACCTATTTCGGAGGCGCCAACTAGATAAGCGCCTATCTAAATTGAATAACAAGCTCAATTAAGCTTTTTAATCAGCAATGATTGAAACATAGGCGCCTATCAAGAAAGAGCGATTCTGTAACAAGGCGCCTCTAAAAACTTAGGCGGCCTTCAAAAACATAGGCGCTATGCATTAGGCGTGGGCGTGGCTACATGTTAGGCACCTTGTTGCAGAATCATTGCTCTTAAGTGTGCTTAAGTGCTCGCATGGCCGCCTAACTTTTAGTTGTGCCTAGAGCTGGCCTATTTCTTGGGCGCCTCCAAAATAGGTTCCGCTCAGCGTGATTCATTAAACAGCACCCAATTTTACTTGAATCGCGCTGAACAGTGCCTAATTAGGCACCTAACGTTTGGGCGCTTCTTATAGAATTTGCCCTTTAATGCACAGTGAGTGCAAAGACTGGACATTAAATGCAGACGGCATGCCCTGTATCTGCCCCAAATTTCCCACACATAGCAACTGCACTGTCTGCCAAGGCATATAAAGCAGTGCAGGCTCAGAAAAAAAACCCAGAGACTAAAAGTGACATTGCTAGTAGTGGTCTCCCCTCCCCCTCCCAGTATTGCATAAAGCATTGGATCATTTCCCCCGATATTGTATAGAGCATCAGATCCCACTCCAATATTTCATACAGTATCCAACCTCCAACATTGGATACAGTATCTGAACTCCCCCCGATACTACATATAAGCCCCCTTTTATCAAGCTGCGTTAGGGTGTTGTTGTTTTTTTAATCGCCAGCCACTGCGGTAAAAGCTCTGACGCTCATAGAATTCCTATGAGCATCGGAGCTTTTACCGCAGCGGTGGGCGATTAAAAAAACAAAAAACAAAACCCCTAACGTGGCTTGATAAAAGGGGACCATAGCGTTTAATCTGAACATTATATACAATATTGGTTTTCCCCTCACCCCTGACATTGCATATAGCATTGACTCCCACCCCTTCCACTGACACTGCACTCAGTATCCAATTCCAGCACTCCCAGCACTGCATGCAGGGTCAGTGTCTGATTCCCCCCCACCAGACATTGCATACAGTATTGGATGCCTCCCTCCTCCCGCTCAACATTCCATGCAGCATCAGATCGTCTCCCCAGTATTGCTGTATGCAATTTCGGGAAGGGGAGAAGGCGTGCTGCCACTACTTAACAAATCAGTTCGTATGGGCAATAAGACCGCAGGGCTGAGCAGCAGGGGCGTGCAGAAGCCGGAGAGGGGAGACAGGAGAGCCGCCGAGGAAGCAGGAGAAGGCGGGCAGGCAGGCAATCAACTGGGGTAGCGGCGAGAGGGAGCTCCGCCCACCCCCACCGCGTCAGAGGCAGCGTCAGCGCCCGGGCTCCTCCTTTATAGGAGACGAGCCACAGCGCGACCTGCCCAGACCGCGTGTTTGAGACCGCAGGGCTGAGCAGCAGGGGCGTGCAGAAGCCGGAGAGGGGAGACAGGAGAGCCGCCGAGGAAGCAGGAGAAGGCGGGCAGGCAGGCAATCAACTGGGGTAGCGGCGAGAGGGAGCTCCGCCCACCCCCACCGCGTCAGAGGCAGCGTCAGCGCCCGGGCTCCTCCTTTATAGGAGACGAGCCACAGCGCGACCTGCCCAGACCGCGTGTTTGAGACCGCAGGGCTGAGCAGCAGGGGCGTGCAGAAGCCGGAGAGGGGAGACAGGAGAGCCGCCGAGGAAGCAGGAGAAGGCGGGCAGGCAGGCAATCAACTGGGGTAGCGGCGAGAGGGAGCTCCGCCCACCCCCACCGCGTCAGAGGCAGCGTCAGCGCCCGGGCTCCTCCTTTATAGGAGACGAGCCAACGGCGCACAGCCGTTCGGCGCACGGCGAAGGCGAGCGGCAAAGGCGCTCGCCTTAGCGAGAGCGCCTTTGCGAAGGAGCCTTGCGAGGGAGCCAGAAACGCCAAGTAATTCACTTTTCTCTTCTTTTTCTTTTTCCTTTTTCTCTTTCTCTCTCTCTTACCCACAGCAGGAGCACACCAGCACTTCACAAGAGCGATGGAGGACCCAGGATCCCAGAGGTACTTTCCGGTATACTGCACAGAGTGCAATATGTACGACTACCTCCCTTTGGGAAGGCGGGAGTACATATGCAGTCGGTGTCAGGAACTGGAAAGCCTGAGGATGGAGGTCGGCAGATTGAGGGTCAAGGTCCAGGAGCTAGAGGGACTGGAGGAACTGCGCACCACAGAGGAGACGAGCTGGTCTACCCATAACACAGACGGAGCAGGCCCCATTGTGGACCAGGTGAGGGACCTAGAGAGATTCATTGAGGAGGCCTATAGGACGGTGGAGGAACGGGATCAGCAGCAGCACGGACGAATGTCGGTAGACGAGACCCAGGATCCACAAGGCAATACCGGGGAAGGACCTAGCGGAGGGACAACGCAAGAGGAGGAGACCGCGACTCACCAGGACCCCGAGGGAGAGACACCACACTACACCGAGGACACGGACCTGAGGCAGAGGAGGTTGCCGAGGAAAGGGAAGTCTGCTATTGTGGTGGGAGACTCGATCTTGAGAGAGGTAGACAGTCACGTAGCTGGAGGAAGGGAGGACCGGCTAGTGACTTGTCTCCCAGGGGCCAGGACACGAGACATCACTGATAGGATCGAGAGGATCCTGGACGGAGCAGAGACAGAGGAGACTGCGGTAATAATCCACGTCGGAACAAACGATGTGAGCCGGAGGAACTTCAGCATGGACGCACTGACTGACCAGTTCAGAGTCCTGGGACGAAAGCTGAAGCGGAGTACCCGGAGGATAGCATTCTCGGAGATCCTGCCTGTACCGAGAGCAGATGCAAAGAGGCAGGCTGACCTCCAAGCTGTGAATGCATGGTTGAGGAGATGGTGCCAGGAGGAGGGCTTCCGCTTTGTGAGGAACTGGACGTCCTTCTGGGGAAAGAGCAAGCTCTACCGGCGGGACGGCCTGCACCTGAGCACAGCGGGAACCAGACTATTGGCAACCAATTTGAGGAAGGAGATCGAGAGGTCTTTAAACTGAAGAGAGGGGGAAAGCTGACAGCTGATCTGATGTTGACGCTTCGGACAACAGCATCCAGAACAGATGCTGAACGGGCTGACTGCAGGGAGGAAACAGAGGGACCGGAAGATCTAGAGAACAGACAGCGAGGGAAACATCAGGTAAAGGGAGCTTGCTGGGAGAAGACTGAGGGGCATGGGGACACAGGGGGACTGGGTGGCATAAGGGCGAAAGCCGAGGGTAATATAGAGGCAACACAAGGCAAGGGAGATCAAACAGAGGCTCAAGGGATGACAGCCCAGGAGGGGGCCGGTAGGGCTAAAAATCCCAGAGGAAAAGCGGGAAAGTGGGGTGGCAGGAATGTGGGGAAGCTGAAAGCCAAGAGGGTAAAGGCTGAGGGTAAAGCAGAAACACAGAGAGCGGGAAAACCGCCAGAAATCCAAGGGCAAGTGGACCAGGTAAATGCAGAGGTGGAAGAAAAACGACGGGACCTGCGGTGCTTATACGCAAATGCAAGAAGCCTCACGGCCAAGATGGGTGAGCTAGAAGTCGTCGCCAAGGGGGAGGACCTGGATATAATTGGAATTGTAGAAACCTGGTGGACAGATGAAAATCATTGGGATATAGCGCTGCCGGGGTACAAGCTCTATAGGAAGGACAGGACCCACAAAAAGGGGGGAGGCATAGCACTATATATAAAGGAATCTATCCACTCGGTCGGGATGGATATGGCAACAAAGGCAGAGGGGCTGGAATCACTGTGGGTCAAATTACCGGGAAACAAGGGTGCGGGCATAAAACTGGGGCTGTACTATCGACCACCTGGTACGCCAGAGGGAGTCGGACACGACTTGGAAACGGAATTGAGACAGGAGTGCAGGACTGGAAGTGTAACAGTGATGGGGGACTTCAACTACCCAGGGATAGACTGGAGTACGGGTCACTCCAACTGCACTAGGGAGACAGGATTTGTAGAAGCTGTGAAGGACTGCTTCATGGAGCAACTAGTCAAAGAACCGACGCGAGGGGGTACTACTCTTGACCTCATCCTAAACGGATTAGGGGGGCCTGCAAGAGGGGTAGAAGTGGGAGGACCACTAGGCAACAGTGATCACAACACGATCAGATTCACATTAGAAAGGGGGACACCCATAGTTAGGAGGACCGCAACTGCGCTGAACTTCAAGAAAGGGAACTACGTTGCTATGAGGGAAATGGTGGGGAGGAAGCTCAGAAACATCTTTAGGATGGAGACTGTGGGAAGCGCCTGGACCCTATTCAGGGACACCCTGCAGGAAGCACAGAGAATGTACGTCCCCAATTTCAGGAAAGGCTGCAAGAACAAGCGATCAAAGGACCCGGTTTGGATGTCAATAGAAGTAAAGAGGGCGATAAAGGACAAAAAAGTATCTTTCCGGAGATGGAAAAAGGACCCAACAGAGGAAAATCACCAGGCGCACAGGAAATGCCAAAAGGAATGCCACCGGGAGGTTAGAAAAGCAAAAGAGAAATACGAAGAGGGGCTGGCCAAGGAGGCGAAAAACTTCAAGGCATTCTTCAGTTACATTAAGGGGAAGCGACCAGCGAGAGAGGAGGTAGGGCCGTTGGACGATGGGGACAAGAAGGGAGTGATTAAGGAGGATAAAGAGGTAGCTGAGAGGTTGAACACGTTCTTCTCGTCGGTTTTCACGAGCGAAGACACATCTAATATACCGGACTCAGAGGAGCTCATGAGTGGGGAACAGGCTGAAAAATTAGAGCACATAGAGGTAAGTAGGGAGGATGTCCTCAAACAGATAGACAGGTTAAAATGCGGCAAATCACCGGGCCCGGACGGGATCCACCCAAGGGTTCTGAAAGAACTAAGACAGGAAATAGCGGGCACAATCCAACATGTTTGCAACCTATCCTTGAAAACTGGTGAGGTGCCAGAGGACTGGAAATTGGCAAATGTCACACCGATCCTCAAAAAGGGATCGAGGGGTGACCCCGGGAACTACAGGCCGGTGAGCCTGACTTCAATAATAGGGAAGATGGTGGAAACTATGATCAAGGAAGGCATTAGCGAGCACATCGAGAGGAATGGCCTACTGAGAACAAGCCAGCACGGATTCTGTAAGGGAAGGTCGTGCCTAACAAACCTTCTGTACTTCTTTGAGGGAATAAGCAGTCGGATGGACAATGGGGAGCCCATAGACATCATTTACCTCGACTTTCAAAAGGCTTTTGACAAGGTGCCACATGAAAGGCTACTTAAGAAACTGTGGAACCACGGGGTGGGAGGAGATGTGCACAGATGGATCAAGCACTGGCTGTCGGGTAGACTGCAGAGGGTTGGAGTAAAGGGTCAATATTCTGAATGGCGGGGAGTCACGAGCGGTGTGCCACAGGGATCGGTGCTGGGGCCTTTACTCTTTAACATATTCATCAATGACCTGGAAAAGGAGGCAAAGTGTGAGGTTATAAAATTCGCAGACGATACCAAACTGTGCGGCAGAGTTAGGACCAGGGAGGAGTGTGAGGACCTACAAAGGGACCTGGACAAGCTGGAAGACTGGGCAAACAAATGGCAAATGCGCTTCAACGTGGACAAATGCAAGGTCATGCATATAGGGAAAAAGAACCCGTTGTTCAGCTACAAATTAGGGGGGGTATTGTTGGGAGACAGCAGACTCGAGAGAGACTTGGGTGTGCTGGTGGATGCATCACTGAAGCCATCTGCACAGTGCGCAGCAGCCTCGAAAAAAGCCAACAGGATGCTGGGCATCATAAAGAAGGGCATAGCAACCAGAACACGGGAAGTCATCATGCCATTGTATCGAGCGATGGTACGTCCGCATCTGGAATACTGCGTTCAGTATTGGTCGCCGCACCTCAAGAAGGACATGGCGGTACTTGAGAGAGTCCAAAGGAGAGCAACGAAAATGGTAAAAGGGTTGGAACACTGCTCATACGCTGAGAGGCTGGATAGGCTGGGGCTCTTCTCTCTGGAGAAAAGGAGACTCAGGGGAGATATGATAGAGACCTTCAAGATCATGAGGGGCATAGAGAGGGTGGATAGGGACAGATTCTTCAGGCTGAAGGGGACAGCAAATACGAGGGGGCATTCTGAGAAACTGAAGGGAGACAGGTTCAAAACAAATGCAAGGAAGTTTTTTTTCACCCAAAGAGTCGTGGACACTTGGAATGCGCTACCGGAGGAGGTGATCAGGCAGAGCACGGTACAGGGATTCAAGCAGGGATTGGATGGATTCCTGAGAGATAGAGGGATCGTGGGATACTGAGGGAGGACCTGGGATGTAACACGGGTGTAGGAAGTTAGCCAGGAAATGAGTAAACCAACCTGGTCGTGCATGGGTAGACCGGAGGGCTAGGACTTTGATAGGAAGGCAGGACTTAGATGGGAAACCAAGGTGGCAGGGGAGCCCCTTCTGATGATTCAGACAGGTCTTGACCTGTTTTTGGGCCGCCGCGGGAGCGGACTGCTGGGCAGGATGGATCTGTGGTCTGACCCGACAGAGGCACTGCTTATGTTCTTATGTTCTTATAACATAACTTTATTCTTGTATACCGCCATAATCAGACGACTTCTAGGCGGTTCACACCGAAGACAGCTGGACAATCAGCGAATTACAATATACAAAAGTGCAACATATTGCTCAAGAAAAGACATAATAAAATGATTAGATTTAGTGTAAAATTATTAGATTTAGTGTAACTTCCGTTTAGGAGATAAATCTACCAAACAATGCATTTTTTAATTTCTTTCCTAAAAGCGCCGTAGGTCAGCCTAGCTAACCAAAGCTGCTGTTTACTTGCTTGATACATGAGAGTCCTATCCAAAAAGGATTTGTACTTACAGCCAATAATGCTTGGGTTTGCAAATAAATTACAATTTCTGGTTATCCTTGTAGGACTACGGTATATAGCACGAAATGAGATAAAAGATAGGTAGGAGCTAGTCTCCAAACCAGCTTAAAACAAACGCAAGAGAACGTAAACTTTTTTCGTGTCTCCATTGGCAACCAATGCAGCAGTCTGTAGTAGGGACTAACATGGTCACTTTTTTTCAACCCAAATATCAAGCGGACAGCCGTGTTCTGTACTATTCTTAATTTCCTCACTGTTTTTTTTAGGTATACCCAAATAAACGATATTGCAGTAGTCTAATATAGATAGAACCAAAGACTGCACCAATCATCTACATGGGAGTGCTGGTAGAACACCTACACCTACTACCTCTTCTTAAGGTGGTGGTAACTCCAGCTGCACTATGGACAGTCGTGACTGCTAGTGCATGGTAGTGACCTATGTGCTAGCTGTTATAGCCAACCATTCCTCAGCCTGCCTATGTCAAACCCCCTCTTGTGTTAGGCAGATAACATAGTGAGGTTTTTTTTGGGGGGGCAGAGGAGACAGTAGTGCAGGTCCATGATACCTCTTACCATGTGATAAAACCACTATTAACTGCTTAAACAGCTTATTATCCCCCCCCTTTTACTAAACCACGATAGCGGTTATTAGCGCAGGGAGCCACGCTGAATGCGCCACGCTTCTCCTGACGCTCATAGAGTTCTTATGAGCGTCGGGAGCAGCACGGAGCATTCAGCGCAGCTTCCTGTACTAATAACCGCTATCGCGGTTTAGTAAAAGGGGGAGGGGTATGTAAAAGAGCACTGTTATATCATGTGCTGTATGATCTTAAATCTTCATTCATAAAATTCTCCCAGGTAGTGATTGATGGAAATATAAATTATCCCAACATGGTAATTTTAGATGACTGGGCCACCCTGCTTTCTGTTTTCTTGTATTAATGCCTTCACATGGGTTAAAGAACCAAAGCATATGCCCACCCCCCCCCCCCTTTTATAAAAGCGTAGTGCGGTTTTTAGCGCCAGCCATGGTGGTAACAGTTCTGACGCTCATAGGAATTCTATGAATGTCAGAGCTGTTACCGCTGCGGCTGGTACTAAGAACCATGCTATGCTTATGTACAAGAGACGATAGGTTTTATATCTTGGGTTGATATCTGTGTACATTAATTTATTATAATAAAATCAAAAGGAAGCAATCTGAAGGTCTATCGTCTGGGTTGAGCATATTAAATAACCGCCACATTTGCAAAATATTTTTTCAAATAAGAAGAAACCCAAAATGCAGGTGAAATTTAGAGCTAGAAAGATCTGTTACCAATAGATTAAGAATTTTTGGTGATCTATCCTAACTTAGGCCCCCTTTTATCCAGCTGCGTTAGGGTTTTTTTATCAGCGGTCGCTGCGGTATAAGCTCTGACGCTCATAGAATTCCTTTGAAAATTGGAGCTTTTACCACAGCAACTGGGGATTTTTTAAAAAAAACCCTAACACAGTTTCATAAAAAGGGACCTTAATGAGGATCAAGTTTCAAGTTTAATTAATTTTAATATTCCGACCATTGACGTGCACCTGGCCAGTTTACAATGCTAAAAATGAAAGGTTAAAATAAATTTTTGTAGGGGGAAAGGGGAAATGCGAACATTAAATAGACAAATTACAAATACGAACATGAGCTTGAGGGTAAAGGGGGAGGGGAAGTTAATAATAATATCATTAAAAACAAATTAATTAAAGGGAAGAGGGGGGAAAGATAAAACACCAGGAATGGGGATCGCTTCTTAAAAGTGGTTTGTGTTTATTTTGCGGACTGTTGGAAAAGAAATATTTAGATGCTATGGGGTTCATAATTTAAAAAAAACAACTTCTAAAAAGTGTCCTAAATGGCTACTTGGACGATCAAAAAGCCTGATCGTCCAAGTACACATAACCAAAGCTGGTTTTTAGACATATCTAAAAACAGCTTAAGCCTTTCCCCTGCCTCTAAACGCACAGAGAGAAAAGAGATGTGTTTAGAGGAGGGGAAAGGGCGGGCAGTGGGCCGACCTACACCTAGGCGTACAACACATATAACCAAAACAGTTGACAGGTTGCCTAGTCGCCACTTAGACCTTTTTGACTTAGACAAAGTCAAACCAGGTCTAAGTGCCGAAAAAGGGGCCGCTGAGCTGATGGCCACTGGTGCGATCAGTTCAGCGGCCCGGCAACCTACCCACTGCAACCATCGCAGCAGGAGAGATGCCCAATCTCTCCTGCCGCGATACATCAACTCCCCCCGACAACGTCGGGGCAAGAGGGAGGCCAAGCCCTCTTGCCCCATCGAACCGCGGCCCCCCCCCCGACAACATCGGGGCAAGAGGGAGCTCCAGTCCTCCTGCCCCGCAATCGCTAACCCCCCCCCCCCCCCGCCGATTACGGTCGGCCAGGAGGGAGCCCAAGCCCTCCTGCCCCGCGATTGCTAACCCCCCTCCCCAATTACGGTCGGGCAGGAGGGACCCAAGCCCTCCTGCCCTGGGCACCCGCGGCACCCTCGACAACATCGGGGCAAGAGGGAGCCCAAGCCTTCTTGCCCCGAGGCAGCCGCGGCACCCTCACGATATCGGGGCAAGAGGGAGCCCAAGCCCTCTTGCTCCGGCGATCGTGCCTCCCCGACTCGATATGGCCAGGAGGGAGCTCAAGCCCTCCTGGCCCCGGCGACCCCCCCCACCTACATGAACAGGCCAGGAAAGAGCCCAACCTCTCCTGGCCCCGGTGACCCCCCCCCACCTACACGAACGGGCCAGGAGGGAGCCCAAGCCCTCCTGGTCCCGGCGACCCCCTACTCCCACCCCCCACTACAATACGGGCAGGAGGGATCCCAGGCCCTCCTGCCCTCGACACAACCCCCACCCCCAACGACCGCCCTCCTAGAACACCTGATTGCTTGGGCTCTCTCCTGGCCCGATGTTAATTGCGAGGGGGGGTGATGGATTGCGGCAGGAGAGATGCCTCATTTCCCCTACCGCGATGCCATCACTCCTCTACCGGAACTGCCGTGACCCGCGGCAGGAGAGATAGGGCATCGCCTAGGTGTAGGTCGCCCACCTCCCGCCCACTGCCCACCCTTTCCCCTCCTCTAAACACACCTCTTTTCTCTCTGTGCATCTAGAGGCAGGGGAAAGGCCTAAGATGTTTTTAGATACATCTAAAAACCAGCTTTGGTTATGGGTACTTGGACGATCAGGCTTTTTGATCGTCCAAGTAGCCATTTAGGACACTTTTTAGACGGTTTTTTTTTTAATTATTATTACCCCCATAGTATACCTCTAGATTGCCGGTTCCATGTTACCCATATCGTTAAATTCTATCTGGAAACATGGCTGTGGTGGTTTTTTTTAGGTTTATATTCAACTCAAAGAACAACATACTGATGTCATTTAGCGTAGCAAATCTTTAGGTTGTTTCACCAAAGGACAAACCCTTCTGTGACGTGGTATTTTAAACTAATGTCATCCACTCTATCTCAGCATTAAGACCTAATGGGTTGACACAAATCAAGGTAAAAATCCACTTCTGTTCTCTAAAATAGCACATCAGAATGCATGTATCAGAGCTGGTGGTCATTGCAAATACTGGCAATGGCACCGGAGCTGTTATTTCTGTGGCCTAAGTTAGATAAAGAATAGCTTAATGTCACCATTCTGCAAAACAACTTTAGGCAGAACCCTGGCACATCTCCAGCTCCTCTTCTTCAAATGCACAGAAATGTCTCTTATAAAATGATATCACAGCTCTGAATTCATATTATGAATCAGATATTAATATGATATCATTGGGAGGCAAAGGGACTGTAAAGGCAATGATGGTCCCACTGGCAACCAGAGTTTGGTGATTTCACTGAATAATTTTGGTTGTAGAGTCTGAGCACTTTACACTTTTATTTATTTAAGCTATAAGATTATTTATGAATTCAGACCTGTAATATTATTTGGATTATCACAGAGTATTTAGTATCACTTCCCTAGACGTTGAGTGTACATTCTTATAAAATGATCCCATATGTAAAAATATGCAGGAAAAATAAAGCATACTTTTACAAGACCCAGATGTAGTGGTGTTCAGGAGCAGGAGAAGTTATGATTTACATGCGTACTTTATAAAAATGTAGGTTTGCCAGTATTGTGTATATATAAACATTTGCACCTATTTCTGAGCAAGTGCATCAGCTTCATTTTGGTGGTAATTATATAAAGACACTTGCGTATATATCTTTATACAATATTGTAGGCTACAAATGGATGCCTTTTTCTCTTTTTAATCTAGGTAATTTGATATAAAATTACTCTCTTAGTGACTTCTAATTATGCACATAAGTGCCCCGATTTTAAAACAAACACTTATGCAATCAGTGCTGTTGCACACCACCTAAGCATCTCTAAATATCAGCCTCATAATGGCTTCTGACACTTCTTGAGGGTTCTTATTGGGGGGTGAGGAGAAGGGAAGCTTCATGCAAAGTGCTATGCACGGAGCGCTTCCTCTTTGCGGACAGACATTGGTAGCCCCTGAACAACTCTTCCAGAAAGAGAATTATATATGGTAGCAGCAGGCATCATGCAGGGCAAGGAGCTGCCATTTTCCATGATGGTGGCACTGGAGGCAGGAGTGAGTGGGCATAGCTCCTGCCGCTCCTGTGAGGTACATTGGTAGGCTTGTGTGGGTTGAGGGAGAGATCAGGATAGGAAGGTGCAACTAGACACCATGGACTTAATTTTTCTTATTGGAGAAAAGGAGTTTGGGTTGGAGAAGGAAGGGGGTGGGCCTCTAGATTACTAGAGAATGTAAGTGTGGAGAGGAGACCACTGGACAACAAGGAAATGTATTTGAGCTGTGGAGCAAAGGGGTAAGGGGTCAGTGTGGTTGGGTTGGGAGGAGAGAGGAGGCACTGGTAGACACCCACTCCTCTCAACCAACTCTTCTACCCTGTCCCGGACCCTGGAATTATTTTTCCTATGGTAGTTGTGTGGACAGTGTTTGTTTGTCTGGATTTTTATTTTGCATGCCACAGGATAGCAAATTCACTAAATTTGCATGGATTTAAATCCGATTGTGGTATGGGTTTCCATGCGAGTTAACACCAGCACCGAAACCCTTTCTCTACTGCTTCCTTGGGTCAAACCTGCAGAAACCATAGGGGACGTTTTCTGCATTGGCCTCTTCGTGAATTGGAGTTGAGGCATGGTCTGGCAGTCTGACCTTTGAACTGAAGGATCTGGGTTCAAATATCTCTTTGCTACTGACTCTTTTTGGAGACTGTCTCTACCACCCCCCACCCCCTTGGTTTAATGACTCTTTTTAGAGACTATCTCTACCACACCACCCCCTCTTGGTTTACTTTTTCTTCAATCTTCTAGAAGCTGTAACTGCATAAGTCAAGCGCCAGAAATATATTGCCAAGTTAACATCGGGATCTGGACAGGCCCTGTTGGCCTCTCGAACCCCCCCACACCCTTTTTCTTAGTAACCTATGCATCACCTGGCAATGTACATGCATAAACCAACACAGACACTTCTTTCTTGGGAAAAACTGGTCGCAGGTCTGTTTATTGGAAACACAAAATTGGTATATACCTTAACAGAAGACTAATAACTCCCGAGTTACAACATAAGTGCCATGAGAAACAATATAAGAACATAAGAATAGCCTTACTGGGTCAGACCAATGGTCCATCAAACCCATTCTCACGGTGGCCAATCCAGGTCACTAGTACCTGGCCAAAACCCAAGGTGTAGCAGTATTCCATGCTACCAAAACAGTGGTTTCCCCCCTGTCTTTCTCAATAACAGACAGGCCTGGAGAGTGGCATGGACCTCCATGCCCTATTTCCAGATCACCCGACCCAAATGGCATCAGCTTCCACAGCTTACTGCCAGCCAACTGCTCATCGGTGTACCAACTGCTCATTACCCAGTAGCTCGGGATCATCACCACTGCGACATCCCATGCCCATATCCACCCCACCATAGAGAAAGGAAAGGGCAGGAGAGAGGGAAAACTGCTTCCAAGGATCAGAAACAGGCTCTGTGCTTCGGAAGTCTCCAGCCTTTTATGCTCCTCCCAAAACCTACTGCTCTTACTTCTCAGACAATCCGTTCCCTCTCCTAAGGCGGGAAACCCGCCTTCTTCATACACCCTTGCCTGCCCGCCTCCCTCACTAACCCCACCCTGCTCTCCCATCCTGGCCCTTATTGCACAGCCCGTAACAATGAGTGCCAACGAGGCCTTCCAGGCCCTTATTACTAGCACCCATCGAGACGAGCTGTTGGGCTTTCATTTCGGACCATTTTTGCAAGAATTCAAGTGCAAAACTGGTTGTTCCATCTGGATTCAAATTTCTATAAAATTCTTATCTTATCTCTCTTCTATAGCGCTGCCTATTAATGGACTGAAAGAAAAATTGAAAATGCTGCAACAAGAAAATCAGCAAAAGAGACCATGACAAGGAAGTACATGCTTCTGTAACTCATGGTGCCTACTTTAGCTGAGGATATCTAAGAATCATGGTGTCCATAAAGCACACAGTCAAATAAGCCTGGGAGGGGGGGATGGGACAGAAAGATGCGCAAATGTTTAAATATTGCACTCAGTGCTGAGCTCTATATCAAGGTTTGGCTGCAAGCAAAACACATCGCCTGATGGATTTGATGAGCTATAGCATCGTGTGCTAGTCTGTCTGTTGTGCAGCTCCAAAGTTCTGTTTGTGCATCATTATTCAGCATTCCTGCCGTTGTGCTGGACCCCCCCAAAAAAACAAACAAACAACTTTTAGGTCATGCAACCAGTATCGAGAAACTTGAAGAGAGAAATGCCCTTCAGTTTCACTCACAGCGTTTTTTGATATGACAGAAGAAGCAAGCGATTTTCATCTTGCTCACATTATAGTCGGGGAGCTTCAGAGTAGAGAATGACACGGGGAAATAATCTGTCCCCGTCACTGGACCACCATCCCCTTCACTGCCCCATCCCCGCCATCCCCTTCACTGCCCCGTCCCCTTCACTGCCCCGTCCCCACTGTCCCCTTCTTCGCCCCGTCCCCACCGTCCCCTTCACTGCCCCATCCCTGTTGTCCCCTTCACTGCCCCGTCCCCACCGTCCCCTTCACTGCCCCGTCCCCGTCATCCCCTTCATCGCCCCGTCCCCACCATCCCCTTCACTGCCCCGTCCCCACCATCCCCTTCACTGCCCCGTCCCTGTCATCCCCTTCACTGCCCCGTCCCCACCGTCCCCTTCACTGCCCCGTCCCAGTCATCCCCTTCATCGCCCTGTCCCCACCGTCCCCTTCACTGCCCCGTCCCCACCGTCCCCTTCACTGCCCCGTCCCCACTGTCCCCTTCACTGCCCCATCCCCATCGTCCCCTTCATCGCCCCGTCCCTGAAGCATCCACCCTTCCCTCTCGCCACCTCACTGCCCTTTGGCACCCCTCACGGGGGTCCGTGCATCTCCCTCCCTCCCCCTTACCTTCGCGGTGCATTTTGAGGTTTGATTAGTTGCATCAGAGGAGAAGCTTCTGCTCACACATGCACGCGACTGCACGTACGCTCCGGCGGCTTTCATCAAATCTCCAACCTTAAAATGCGCTGCGAAGATAAGAGGGAGGAGGGAGGGGACACGTGCGTTCCCTCCCTTAACTGTGGGGACAAGGCCATTCACCGCTCCACGGGGCAGTGGATGGCCTTGTCCCCGCACCTGCAGTGAGCACCTTCCCCCCTCTACCGTTTTGGCGGGTTACATAGAAAGATGACGGCAGAAAAAGGGCCAAGGCCCATCAAGTCTGCCCACTCTATAGACCCTACCCTTAAGATTAGCCAATGTTTTACCCTGACCCACGTAGGGATCCCACATGGGCGTCCCATTTATTCTTAAAATCTGGCACGCTGCTGGCCTCGATTACCTGTACTGGAAGCTTGTTCCATTGATCAATCACTCGCTCCGTGAAGAAATACTTCCTGGTGTCGCCGTGAAATTTTCCGCCCTTGAGTTTGAGCGGGTGCCCCCTTGTGGTTGAGGGGCCTCTGAGAAGGAAAATGTTATCTTCCACTTCTATACGTCCGGTGACGTATTTAAACGTCTCAATCATGTCTTCCCTCTCCCTGCGTTCCTCGAGAGTGTAGAGCTGCAAATTGTTTAGTCTTGCTTCGTACGAGAGACCTTTAAGCCCTGAGACCATTCTGGTGGCCATCCTTTGGACCGACTCGACCCTCTGCACGTCTTTGCGGTAATGTGGCTTCCAGAATTGCACGCAGTATTCCAGATGAGGTCTCACCATGGTCCTGTACAATGGCATTATGACAGCAGGCTTTCTGCTGACTAAACTTCTACGGATGCAACCCAGCATCTGCCTTGCCCTTGAGGAAGCCTTCTCCACCTGATTGGCAGATTTCATGTCTGCACTAATGATTACTCCTAAATCTCGTTCCGCTGAAGTCCTGGTCAAGGTCTCCCCGTTCAAGGTATAAGTTCTGCACGGGTTTCTGCTACCTAGGTACATGACCTTACACTTTCCAGCATTGAAGCCCAGCTGCCAGGTTGAGGACCAGCATTCCAATGTACGCAGGTCCTGCGCCATACTATCTTGTAAATTGCCCTCGCTTACCATATTACATAGTTTGGTGTCGTCGGCGAATAATGTTACTTTACCTTGAAGCCCATGAGTCAGATCTCCTATGAATATGTTGAAGAGGAGCGGACCCAAGACCGAGCCCTGCGGCACCCCGCTGGTCACCTCCGATGTCTCAGAGGAAGTACCGTTAACCATCACCCTCTGAAGTCTGCCACTCAGCCAATCATTGACCCATGCCGTCAGAGTCTCTCCTAACCCCATCGATTTCATCTTGTTTAACAGTCTGCGGTGTGGGACGCTGTCAAAAGCTTTACTGAAGTCTAGGTACACTATATCCAGTGAATCTCCTTCGTCCAGTCTTTTTGTTACCCAGTCAAAGAAGCTGATGAGGTTTGATTGGCAGGACCTACCCTTGGTGAATCCATGTTGATTGGGGTCCCGTAGATTCCCTTCGTCCAAGACCGTGTCCAATTGGCGTTTGATCAGTGTTTCCATGAGTTTGCATACTATCGATGTCAGACTCACCGGTCTGTAATTTGCAGCCTCTGTCCTGCAACCCTTTTTGTGTAGAGGAACGACGTTAGCTGTTTTCCAGTCCAAGGGGACTGTCCCTGTACTCAGTGAGAGATTGAAGAGCACGGCTAACGGTTCTGCCAGGACATCACCTAACTCCCTGAGCACTCTGGGGTGCAGATTGTCCGGTCCCATGGCTTTGTCCACCTTGAGTTTTGTTAGCTCAAAGTAAACCTCGCTGGGTGTGAATTTAAAATTCCAAAACGGGTCTTTTGTGTTTGACTGTGGCTTCAATTGAGGGCCGGACCCTGGCGCCTCACAGGTGAAGACCGAGCAGAAGTATTCATTTAGTAGTTCGGCCTTTTCAGGATCTGATTCTGCGTAATTCCCGTCCGTTTTTTTCAGGCGTACTATCCCGTCTGTGTTTTTTTTCCTGTCACTGATATACCGGAAGAAGGATTTGTCCCCTTTCTTAATGTTGTTTGCTAGAGTTTCTTCCACTCGAAGTTTGGCCTCCCTGACTGCCGTTTTGACCTCTGTGGACTTGATCCTGTGTAGCAGTTGATCTTCGCTTTTCCCCGTGCGTTTGAAG